>NC_052065.1:19094129-19811629 GCF_903992535.2 Arvicola amphibius | reverse complement strand
GAACACACAGTGGAGAGGCACAAAGGCTCACAGGTGTGATCTGGCTCCTCCAGGACACTGACTGTAAATCTGCTGTTGTCGTGTTCTTCCTGCTCCTACTCTCTCTTTTACTTCTCTCTCCTGCCTCCCACTCCTTGTCTCCCTTCTGCTCTCTTTTCCTTTCCTCTCACCTCTGCCTACCCCTTCTCTGAGAGGCAGGGAATGTGAGCAGTACAATAGAGTTGATCTTCCTCAGGAGCAGTTACTCTGAGATGGTGGCACATATAACCGGCTTGGAACACCTGGACACCAAAGACCCCACTTCCTAGTGCCCAAACTACACAGCTCCAGGGGTCAGAGACATGGCCAGTGTCTCACCTCCTTGCATGACCAGTTTGAGACTGGCCTGCATAATGAAAGCAGTCACTGTTAAGTTGGAAAACAAGCCTCAGAATTTCAGCATAGAACGAGGCAGAGGAGTGTGCAGTCAGTCTCAAGCAGTATGCTGTATGCGCTACGGTAAGGAAGAGGAGAGCAATATGCAAGGTAGGAGTCGTTGATATAGGTAGAGAGGAAGTGGACAGGACACTGTGCACCCCATTCATTCTTGCCCACTAGAGAGGTTGTTCCGCGCATACTGTGGGTGTACAGTGTGTGAGCTCTGCTGCACGGGGCGCTTGTGCACAGGGAGAGTGAGTGCTTTGTTCACACAGTGTGGTTCTCTGGAAGAGGTTGGCTGGTCAAGGGGCAGGTGCTAACTCAGGCACACACATACCCCAGAAAACAGCAGCAGCCCACTCTCCTGACACCTGGATATCCAACTTGATGGATTTGATTCACACCACTATTCTCAACCTCTCTTCCTGACCTGGTTCAGTGCTGATGGCCCCACCACCAATTAAGCACCACAGGGACCATCCTGCGAAAACCTGCAGTGAGGGGATCTGGCTCATGGACTCCACTGTGAAAGGGAGGACATCGAGGGCATGACGGTGTATCACGTGGTTGGGAAACAGCCAGACTGGGAATTCTTCCTACAGCCTACGTGATTGTATGCAGGAGAAGCTCAGAGTGTCTCAAACACTTCTTCACGTAGGCCTTCGTGATATTCCATTACCTTCAAGATGAATCAATGCTAATGCCTGCTACACAGAACGGTTAGCAACTTTCCTGAGCAACTAATTGAAATGGACCAACGTGTTTAGGAAGTAGGCTCTGTGATAATAAGCATTAGGAAAGTCATTGCGTTTCAAGGGATTGTCCTTTCTCCTGAGCTCCCAGGCAATGAAGATAGAACATAGTCCTTGCCTTTGTTCCCATTGTGTGCATCATCGTATTCCTTGGTTGTCTGCTTGCCTCTGTAGCTAAGCATATTCATTATTCAAAGGAAGCTGAAAGCACAGAGACAAATCACTGTCTTGCATTTTGGGTCATTGGAAATCTGGGGAACAGCAGAGCCTACCCAGCTCAATCCTGAGAAGACAGTCAATCATCTGGGGTAGGGGGGTTCCTGTACATGCCTTCAGGAGCTCTTGTGTCCTGAGAGACAGTTTACATTGCAAGCAATAATAGTGACTTGCTGGACCACCTTGTCAAACCAGAATGGAGACAATGGGCACACAGATAGTATCTTTGTATGAATTCTTCCTTACATACATACAAGAAAGGTTATCTTTGTATGAATTCTTTCTTACATACATACAAGAAAGGTTTATTTAGGCTTCAATAACTCAGTCTAGGAACTGAGAGGAATTTGAGCTGACAAAACAATTTAACTTTTGTGAGCATTTTCTAATATGCCCATTTCCTGTCATGTGTTAGAACAGAAACATATAAGCACCAGGAGACTACACACATGGCGACATTCACGTATGAAGATAGATTTTTAAATACAAGCACAGACCTAAGGTACATAGCAGAAGAATGGCGTACTGTACTTCTTGTATAAATGTGGTATCTACATCATCCAGCTTTTTCTTATGAAAATTGTCCAACCCTGGCAGCCGTATCTGTGGGGATCGCATCATCATTCCTCCCTTTGTGACATCACAAGGCAGAGGCGTAGCATTCTTGAGGCCAAGTGGGCACTGGTATCCCACCCACTGGTCGAGGTCTCCTGTGCTGCCCCAGTGAATATGTGAACATCAGAGACTGGGACAAGATTTTGGATCTGTCGAATACCAAGTGAGTTTTAAGCTGTCTTTTTGTCCCTAGAACTGAATTAAAAAGTCCTTGCCCATCCCTTCATCCCCACACCCCATTCAAAATATTGACTCTCAGGTCCCTTAGTTTAGGAGCTGAGAGGAATTTGAGCTGACAAAACAATTTAATTTTTGTGAGCATTTTCTAATTTTCTATTTCCTGTCATGCCTTAGAACAGAAACATATAAGCACCAGGAGACTACACACATGCCCACACTCACATATATAGACTTCAAACAAAAGCACAGACATATGAACTTTAGTCTGGACCGTTACCCCACTCTTTAAGACAGACTGCTTCATGGCAACACATGGTATTGCCATCGATCTTGGTTGCCCCCCTTAACTAGATGGTTAAGCTCCTTTTCCTGAATACGCCACACATTTTGTTTGCAGGTTACAGAGCAATCAATCTGGAATTGGAAAGGATTCTCTCCCTCCTGGGTAGCTCACACAGAAGCAGGAGGCGCTGTGCAGCTTGCTTGGGAGGCTGCAGTGGGAGTAAGAAGGCATCAGTAGTCTGCCCCAGCACTGCACCCTGCCTCCAACTAGGTGACCTGCCAGGCCGAGGTTCCTACTGGTGCAACAGTGGTTACATCATTCATTTGACTGCACTCTTGATTGGGTTCTAGGCCTTCTCCACAGGAGGAAATCATGCCTGGGACTGGGTGTAAACTAGGTCCAGAACCGTAGGCCAGGAAACCTATTAATTAAGGGAGAACCTATTGATGTTTTCAAACCACAGCGTTATAGCCCTGTCCACTATGAATACACATAAGTGCACCCCTATGTTTGTGCTGCCCTCCACACTGTTGCAGTGGTTCTCCTTGATGCGTGGACTCATCACTCTTCAACGTGTTGACAATAAGAGACTGTGAGTGCTCAGCCACACCCAGAGGAGACCCCTACAGAATCCGTGCACCCCACACCACCTGACTAAGCCCCAAGGCTCAGGGCACATCCCAGAAGAGGGCCCAGAAAGCCGATTGAGCCCGAGCATAGGCAGGAGGGCTTTGAAGGGTTGTTTCCTGGACAGGACTTGGCCTTTGTCCACCCACATGGAACCAGCACAAGATCAACCAGTTAAGAATTCCAGTGGGAAAGGGAGGGGCTCCATTCCTAGCCCAGCAGCTATTGGCAGTTGATTGCTGCTGGGGGAAGGGAGAGTTGGTTTTCTTTGGAATGTGGCCTTTGCAAGCTGTCAGTGACCCAGTGGATGACCCCAAGCGTCTGAGCATATGGCCAGCACAAACTGCACTCGATGTAAAAATAAATGAATGAATGATTGAATAAGCAAATGAGCATTAAGTCAATCAAGTGCTCATGAAGCTGCAGTGGAGATGAGATGGCGTGGGTTTCCTTGCAGCCAAAGTTGCTCCTGGCTCATAAGCACTGTTACAGGGTAAGGTGCTGTGTTCTCTGGTGGCTCTCAAATGATCAAACCGTGGAGGCCAGCGTTTAACTGAACTCTCAAATACTAGAGTGTTATGGACACTACAACTTCAACAACAGTTGGCACACAGAAAGGGATTGAAGCCCACTGATCACTCTTTTACTTGCAAGTGCACAAATATGAAGACACATGTTCATTCTCTATCCTGACTCTTGCTTTCAAGTATACATTCCAATGGGAATGAGAGGGGATCAGATACATGGGTTAGCAACCTTCAGGCCCTTCCACTTTGACCCCTAAATCTGAAGTAACTGTATCAATTCGACAGTCTATTTACATGGTTTCTTCCCTCTGTAGACATGATATCAGGAGCCCAGAAGAAGGTAGTGACATTCAGTAGGGAATTTCAGAGGCCCCTCCAGGCTGAGTGCTAGCTTTCAGGTATTGAGAATGTGTCTGTGTAACTGGGCTATTGCTTCCTTAATTGACTGCTCCTTTTCTGAAAATGTGGCTGTCTACTGCAGGAGATGTCAGCATTAACTCGAGGTTGTCACCAGTGTGAGTGCCCAGGCTGAAATTTACCATAACAACTGGCTCTAATCAATTTCATCAGAAGTTGTATGTGGGATGAATGGCACTCAGCCTTCAAATTTAGTGTTTCAATCTTCAAACCTACGTAAGTATCATTAGTAACGATAAGGCCATCCAGCATTAGTGCATGCCCCAAAGTCCACATGACTGGCTTCTTTATTGACAGCATGGAGGGCACACAATGACAGAGAAACCAAAGCAGGGAAGTGCACTGTGAAACACCTACCTCAGGGAGAAGCACCTTCCAGTTCCCGAGCACTAAGGATGACTGCTAGAACACAGGGGCTGTTTCTCTAGGGATGTTGGAGGAATCACAGTCCTGCCAACACCTTCCTAGTAGACACCCACTCCTACCACAGTGACAGAACACAGATCCAGTGTTTTCTTCCACTAACTCCACTTGTGAGCCATTCTTAGAACACTAGGGAGAAATGGACACACCAGCAAAGTGGATTTGGAAGCATGAGTATAGCCGAGGCAGAAGTACTTATTAGATTGTCCAGTGTATACCTATCACACTGTCTTCATATGTAATCACCATCATGATTCACACACACACACACACACACACACACACACATTCCTGTGTTCTTTGGACGGGTGTTATATCAAATAATAATGTTAGACTTTGTATGATTGCTGTTCCATGACCCCATAGCTTTGTGCTGACCTCCCTGAATGTCTGTCCATCTCATTTGTAGACTGAGCTGGCCAAACTCCCTTCCAATTAATCGAAGTGACTGGCCTGTGCTCACCAAAACTCTCAGATAACCCTTGAAGCCTGTCATGAGAAAACTGACAAACTTGGAGAATGCTTTTTTAGTGATTGTTGTGGCTGTGGTTGTTTGAGGGACAGATGGGAGGAGAGTGTTTCAAGAAGCCCAAGTTGGCCTTGAAGTGACTCTGCAGCCAAAATCTTGATCTTCCTGCCTCTGCTTCCCTGGAGCTGGGATTATAGACATTTTCCACCACCCCGTATTTATAACATGCAAGGCAAGGTCTGTAGCAACTGGGTTACATCCCGAGCTCCTCTCAGAGGACCTAATCTCTCCTAACAGGGGACGTGGGATGTGAATGCAGCCTGCCTTCCTTCCCTTCCTCCTTCTCAAGCCTTCCCTCTTCCTGTGAATTCTTCTAATACTTCCTATGGGAGGAAGGAATTTTGCTTTACTCTTTAACTGCTGGAGGCTGAATTCTCCTTCAGCACGCCCCTCTGCCTGATCTCCAGCATGCCCCATCTCCTAAAGGGAAAGACTTTTGGGAGTCCTAAGGTACATAGCAGAAGAATGGCAAACTGAATTTCTTGTATAAATCTGGTATCTCCACTATCCAGCCTTTTCTTATGAAAATTGTCCAACCCTGGCAGCCGTATCTGTGGGGATCGCATCATCATTCCTCCCTTTGTGACATCACAAGGCAGAGGCGTAGCATTCTTGAGGCCAAGTGGGCACTGGTATCCCACCCACTGGTCGAGGTCTCCTGTGCTGCCCCAGTGAATATGTGAACATCAGAGACTGGGACAAGATTCGTGGATCTGTGGAATACCAAGTGAGTTTTAAGCTGTCTTTTTGTCCCTAGAACTGAGTTAAAAAGTCCTTGCCCATCCCTTCATCCCCACACCCCATTCAAAATATTTACTCTCAGGTCAGGGACAAGCAAATTTCCCCAGTGATCCTGCTGAGATTTATCACAGTCCTGATCCTCTGAAGGTTCAGAAGGAAGTAATCAACTCCGAGTCCTTAGAGCTGTTTGTGCTGTCCAGAGAAATGTCCTCTGACAGAGAAGCATTCACTGCGGAAGGCAGAACCATACCACATGGCAGTAGAAGGCACGTGGGGCCCTACTAAGCCCCTTTGTTTCTATTTGCTCACCTACTGAAAACAGGCTGGCTGAGACAGCTCAGTAAAGACACACTTTAGAGTAGACAGGAGAAGTGGTCTTCCAGAAGAGTGCAGGGTCAACCAGGGGCTCAAGAGACAGGGTGTCCTTAACTCCTCTCATCCCCCACGTGTCCATCTAGACCAAGATTCTGTGCGATTTCCTTCAGGGCATGCAACAGCTCATCTCTCTCCCAACAAAGGAATGCATGTGCTGTGGCTCTCACAGGCAGAGCAAGCACAGGAATAGGCACGGCCCTCCACATCCCCTGCATACCTTCCCTGGGACAACCGGAGACTAGAGAGGGACTGGACTGTGGGTGTTGTTGGGTCACTCCTGCTCTTCGTTTTGACTATACTATGGCTCGGAGTGTGTGTTTAAAATGCCCTTATCTGCTTATTCCTGGAGGAAAGGACTTGATGTGTGTACTTGGCTCCTCAGCGGGACCCAGGAGGCGGGGATGATGATGGAGGAAAGATGAAACAGGATCTGAAAACAGTTAATGATTGTTGAAGCTGATGACTCTTGAGCTTAATGGGTACATGGAGTGCACTGATTACATTGTAGCACACTTTCTGCTTTCATGTGTTTCAACATTTCCATAATAGACTATGTAAAAATTGAAAACAGTCAAATGCTTGGACTAGTGAGGGGCCAGGTGGAGGCGGAGGCCTAGAAATTAGGACAGGTGAAGAGCATAATTGCCCAGTCATGGGATCAACAGCAAGTGAAGCAAAAATATCCTGAGGACAGGTCTCTAGGCTTTCTTCCAATTATAGATGCTAGCAGATAGAGGCAGCCACCCTCAGCAACTCAGAAGCCACCAAGAGGGAAGGAAAAATGTCTCCCTAATCTTTAATTGAGAGCTTTTTATTTAAATGGGCTCCACTGTTTGTCATTGCCTTTGAAGAAGAAACATATATAGTCTAATATACATCTCCGGGTAAGGTGATTAGCTGTGCTTCATTTTCACACACACACACACACACACACACACACACACACACAGACACACAGGCACACACACTTCAGGCACCTGCAGAAAGAAAAGCCAGGTGGCAGGAACTGTTTTATGAATTTGGCAGAGAAGGCATCAGGATGCACATCGGATTTCCGCGTCAGAGTGAAGGCGCACTTGTTCATCCATACCAGGACCATTTTCAGGGCAACAGCCACTTAGTAAGGGATCCTTGCACTTTGTATGTTCTTCTGACTCGGGGAGATACTTTGTCCCTGAAGACCCCCTTCCTTCCCAGAGGTGAGAGTGACAATACTCCCAGGGTGCAGCATCAACTACCATTCCTAAGGGTGAGACAACGTACCACCCGAGTCAAGTTCCCAGAGTCTGTGTACGTGGGAGGCACACAGAAGTGCTTGGGTAGATGCTGGTGTGTGTGTGTGGGGGGGTGCATGTCTGCATATGAATGCATGTGTAAGGTCCAATTTTAAGAAGCAGGGATCAACACTTTCCTTTGTGGGAAAGGAAGAGTTAGACTCAGATTCATTCCCTATCGACCACTTCACAATACAAACTGCATACAACAATAAGCAGAGAATTTGAACGTCTTTGTTAATCTTCAATAAATGTCAGTGAGCACATTTCTGCATGCAAGAAAATCACATTCTAACCTTAAGGCCACACATATGAATATTATACATGCACATGAAGAAAGAAAGCAACAGGCACATGGAAACATATCCACTCCCTTTTACACATTTAACATATGTTATGTGTGGCCAATATGACCTCAGAAACAGTTTTCCATGTTTTTGAGTTTCCCCCTGTACAAATTCCTCAGTTGTAAACGCAGGCATAGGAGCGAATCTCACCCAGTTGCAGAAACATTGAAAACAATACAGCTTGCTTAAGCACATATGCACAAGTATTTGCAAGAGGCCCTTGAACTGCACTGCATTCTGTCTACACAGGCCTGATGGATTCAATCAGCAGGTGGAAGGACTTCAAGTCTTCAGTCACTAGGACACTGTGAGGTGGGTGGTAGACAAGGCAGGTCCAGAGCATATAATACAGGGTCAAAATCTGACACGCGAGACTCTTGCTCCTTCTAGCATCCAGCTCATGCACAGCAGGTCAACTCATAATTCATGCACACACCAAAGGGGGGCATTAGAGAAACATACATGGGCTGACAGTGCCATCAATTCTAATGAAGAATACTGAGAGGTAGAGAGGACCCGTCCTGATTTCCATGACAACTTCCTCCTACTCCCATGAAATATATCACAGATAAAAACAGCAAAAACTTTGGGTCAGGTGTGGTGCAGAGGGGATTGGGGTCAATAATCTCCCCCTGTGAGACACCATAGTCCCACTGAAAGCAGAGGCCTCTGAGCGATCATACACTTGTCACACTGATCCAAAATTCTAGGTTGTTTCTTTTCTACAACTGGTCTGTGGGAACAAGCAAAATCTGCCTTGCTGAATCAGAAGATTAAAACGAGAGTATGTGGTCATAGTCCATGATTTGAATCTCTAAGGTACAGGTTTGCCTGCCAGCGAGAGTGGTGTTTCCCAGAACACCCTGCACCTGCAACATCCATCAATTCAATTGAGTCACACCAACAATTGTACCCATAGCTTAGGCCATTCATCTTGGAAGATGACATTTTTCATTTCTCTAAAGACTTGAATGAAACCAGGAACATGGGAAGCAAAGGATTGCTAGGCATAAGCCTGTACACCTATCACCCCAACACATAGAGAGAGAGGCAGAAGGACTGTGAGTTCAAGGACAGCTTAGGACATATAGAATGCCATCTTCCTCAAAGAAAGACCAAGAGAAAGGATTCTTGAGTCTTTGTCTTTAAGCAAGTATGGCTTTTCTCATCCATCTGCACACTGCAAATCAGACAGGGCCAATGTAAAACTGTCTGTTTCCATTCATTCTGCAACTCCCCGTTACAGAGCATAGGAAGATCTGTTCTGCTCACCAAATGCCCACCTTGTGTTTTATGCACTGCTGGAAAGGATCAGGACTCGCTTAACTGGCACTCTGAGACGCACACAGGGGCAGAACATCACCACTGCTTGTTTTCTTCACTCTATTTAGCCACCAGGTTAGTACCGGGATAGGACTAAGTGGTGGCAGCCACTGTTGCTGTCCACGGAAAAGATGTTGAGGTGTCAGGCTGCCTGTGCGGTGATATTTTGAATATGGGACAAGAGGGATGGCTTTACTGGTTGGAAGTACTCAAGGTCAGAATGTGCAGGAAGCTGACAGTAAATCACACATTGCCCAGTTCTTTCTCCTAAAACAGTTGAGGATTTCTGAAGAGTCACACAGAGCCCTGGACTGCACCTCACTTGTTATGTGTACAATGGCAATAAAAATTCATGTGGCAAAAATAACTAATATCTTCAAATCAGACAGCTTCAGTCTTCAAGGAAGGAAAACCACCTCCCCAAATCAGCCAAGTGAAACAGTCTCCACTCCCATAGCAACAGCAGAATTTCTGTGTGCCCCAACTTTTATTTTACAAGTTTAAATTACCCAGAAGCTTCAAAAACCTACTCCCTTAGAAAGGCTGGCTTCACATAACATGATGTACAATGCAGGTTTAAATGGTATGCGCATTTTCTCCGCGGCCTGCAGATAGTAAAGATTCATTGATCCAAAGCCTTGATTTGACTGACACAGCAAGCCTCAGCCACAGAAAGTGATGGCATTTCTGGAGACCTGGCTACCAATGTCCCCACATCTAAACCATGTTGCCATTTGAAGTAAACTCGTCCCCCCACACATCACCTTTTATGAAGAGGACATTTAGTTTGATGAAGTTACGTTACAGTAATTCAAGGAATCAGTCTAACAGAGCCTAGATAAGAGCATTGGGCAAGCAAAAATGAATGCTGAATGAGACTTCACTGTTTCAACACACACTCACACAGTCACACACACACACACACACACACACACACACACACACACTGGGGGGTTGGTGTAAGTCCCAAAGGCAACCTGCTTTTCAGATGAAGACAGTAACTCCCACATCAATGAGGAGGGATGAAGGGCCACTCAGTGAAAAGGCCGGTGGTCCATCCCTCCCAACCTAGCAAGCAGCAGACTTTCAGCAGAAAGCCCTTGCTGTGAGTCGTTTCTGGGGATGTTTGGTTAGCACAGACATGTCATCTTGGAAAGAGGTTGTATAAATTTCCACAGCAGCCCTGGTTGCAGGATGGAAAGTGGTTTGATATGCTGTCCTCCCTGTCTTTTGAGAGAGCCCCCCTCGCCTGACTTCTGTGTTCCGAGAAAGCTGACTAGAGAGTAAACCATTGTATCTAGGGAGAAAGGAGGGGAAATCTTAAGAGGGAGGCTAGAATCTTGGGAAAGCCTGAGCTGTAGTATGAGTCCCCAGAGGTGTGGATTCCAGTTGATAATGCTGTCCCCACACAGTCCTAGTCAGGACAGGCAGAGGCTGCAATCTCCCCTTTGGGATACTGGCTTGAGGGTACTGAGATAACTGCAGAACCGGCCCGGGCTGGGAGACTGAACTGGGTTAGGTTTCAATAAGGAAGGTATTTTACAGATTCTGAAACAATGTAGCAAATAGCTATACAGACATTTTCCTGATTCCAGTGTTTCTTTTATCAGCATACATCTAAGATACTTGTTGCACCACTGTATGTGGAAATACATTGAAGACAGATTGATAAAATATTTCTGGGATCAGCTCTGCAGGAATACTGTCTGGATCTAACCAAGCAGAGCCCCCTGTTCAGGGGGTTCTTAAACACATTCACCCACAGCAGTGTTTTCAAGTGTGCTGACGCCAGGCACTGTGCTATCTACTGGTTTAACCTGAACACCAAATACTAGGATTACAAATAGTAAGGATGACAGGAAGAACGGCTACGCCGCCACTCTGTGTAAACACGTTACGATTATTCTGTCTTTGACCAATGAACTGAGGCTCAAAGTGTTTATGATTTTTTCCCTGGAGAAGCAGCAAGTTGCTGGGCTGAGGTCTATTTCAGCCTGAATCATGTGCTTATTTTTTTTTCCTCTCCTCCACTCTCAGGAATAATAACCTCTCCACTTTACTCTTGAGATCTGAATCTTACGGATTCCGGGAGGAATCCTGTAGAATTTGCCATCTTGGTAAATCCTTAACCCCACCTTGGTTAGTTTTTTGTTGTTGTTGTTTTAGTTTTTTCTTTTTCTTTTTTTTCCTTTTTCTTTTTTTTTTTTTTTCCTGTAGAGATTGCCATAGCCAGGTGAAGCCCGAGCCTGTCCAAGATCTTTCTCTAAAATCTGTGGCTGTTGTTACCTCTGGTAGAATCCCTTTCAGGAAGGGGTTTTTCTGCCTAGGGGGACAGCGGTGCCATTCATCACTGCTGGAGGCCTGAATCCGGGGCTGGGGGCCCATACGTGGAGATGGGAGGGGCCAGGGGGCGGCCCCCTTGTGACCAGCCCTGAGGAGAGGTCAGAGAGAAGACTGGCAGAGGAGCGCCTGGACAGCAGCAGCAGCTGACTTTCTAGATCAAGCGCCTTGGGGCCCCAGGTAACAACCCAAACCTTTTTACAAATCGGCGGGCTGGGGAAGCTGCCGAGGTTCGGGGAGGGAGCAGGCACTTTGGGGGTCGCGCACTGTGGATGGGGGTGGTCATGCGTGAAGGGAGTCTGAATTCTGGGGGAAACCCTAGGAAATGAGAGGACGGGAGCAAGAAATGGGGTGTGAGGGCACAGGCACGAAAGAGCAAGAGAGGGCGCTAGAGCGTGGCACACAGCAAGTGCGCTTAGGAGTAGAGGCTGAAGCATAGGTAAGAAAGGAGCCAGGGGACACTTTCTTCTACTGAGTCAGTTTTTCAAAAGATAACCTCCTTTCAGCCATATTTAACATACATTGTTGACTCAAGGGTTTTAAAGATGCAAGGAAAGAACATAGGGAACGGTGCACCAAAGCGAGGCTGCACAGAGCGCCGAAAAAGACAGAGGGTTAAGCCTTTTATAAAGAGTTGCCATCCTTTCCACCCTAAAGCTCAGGCCAGTCCCCCTTCCCCCTCCCCCGTACCCGCAGTTCTGGCGGCCTTTGGAGCAGGTAGCCGCGGGCTCGGCACGCCACGCGAGTCCCGGTGCAGGGGCGGAGCCGCGGCCGCCCGCGGGGCTCGCGGCAGGGGGAGGGGCTGAGGCTAACGGCGCCGCGGCCATGACGCCGGGCTGGCCGTCCACACGAGTTCCTGTCTCCCTCCACCCACAATCAGAGCTCATTTCCAGACGCGTTTCTTCCCAGGCTTGGGAGTGAGCCGATGGCCCACGTTCGAGAGGCGTCCCGGTCCTCCCGCTCCGTCGCCAGTTGGAGTTCGGGAGCAGGTCGAGGAGCCTGTTTGGAGCAGGAGGCAGAGAAAGCAGCGAGAATGGAGCAGACGATGCGGGGTACACAGGGAGCCCAGGAGATGAAGCCGGAGCCGTGGCCGGAGCCCCAGCCCTTGTCGGAGAACTTAACAAGGAGGGGCAGTGGCAGCGAGGAGAAGGTGCTCCCTTCCAGCCAGGCTGCTTGTCACACCAGCTCGGTTTGCCCGCGCCGCAAGCCCCGCCCTCAGCCCCAGCCCAGGTCCCGCTCCCGGGGAGGGCGTGGGCTCAAGGCCCCACCCCCGCCTCCCGCCAAACCTCCGCCTCCCCCGCCTGCGCCGCCACCTCCACCCCCGCCCCCGACGCGGTCGGTGGCCTGGCGCAAATCCAGGCGTAGATCCAGGCCCAGACCTAGACCCCAAACACGCAAAACCTGCTCTAATGGCCAAGGCTGTTCTGGGGATCCAGAGGGCTCAGAGAACAGGTTGCTGGAGGTGGGGTCTGATAAGGGTCCCACAGGCTGCCCACATATAGAAAGCTTAAAAGTAGCTAAAAACTGGCGGAAGAACCTGCGAATGATCTATCAGCGTTTCATTTGGAGCGGGACACCGGAGACTAGAAAACGTAAGGCAAAGTCCTGCATATGTCGTGTGTGTAATACCCATAAGAACAGACTTCACTCCTGTCTCTCTTGTGTGTATTTTGGATGCTTTACTGAGAAGCATATCCATATCCACGCAGAGACAAAGCAACACAATTTAGCAGTCGACCTCTATCATGGCTTTATATATTGCTTTATGTGTAAGGATTATGTATATGACAGTGATATAGAGCAGATTGCCAAAGAAACAAAGGAGAAAATTCTGGGACTGATAAGTTCCACCGCGATAGATGTTTCCGCTCAACAGTGTACCTTGGAAGCTGAAGAAAATCAATCAACCTGTGAGTCGAAAGAACAGGAGACCACACTGGTAAAACCCAAGAAAAAGAGGAGGAAAAAGACAGAGTATTATATCGTAGGCCTCAGAGGGTTAATTAATCTTGGGAACACTTGCTTTATGAATTGTATTGTCCAGGCGCTTACCCACACTCCACTACTGAAAGATTTCTTCCTTTCTGACAAGCACAAGTGTACAATGACAAGCCCCAGCTTATGCTTGGTCTGTGAAATGTGTTCGCTTTTTCAAGCGATGTACTCGGGGAGCCAAAGTCCTCATATTCCGTATAAATTGCTGCACCTGATTTGGATTCATGCTGAACATCTAGCTGGGTACAGACAGCAGGATGCTCATGAGTTTCTTATTGCGATGTTAGACGTGCTGCATAGACACAGTAAAGATGATAGCATCGAGCAGGAAGGTAACCCCAACTGCTGTAATTGCATCATTGACCAAATCTTTACAGGTGGCTTGCAGTCAGATTTGACATGTCAAGTTTGTCATGGTGTCTCTACAACTATTGACCCATGTTGGGACATCAGTTTGGATTTGCCTGGCTCTTATACCTCAGATAGGGCTAGTAGCACAGTGAGTAGGAATGGCCCCAAACCAGGAGTTCCCTCACTTACAGATTGCCTACAGTGGTTTACAAGGCCAGAGGACCTGGGAAGCAGTGCCAAAATCAAATGCAGTCGCTGCCAAAGCTACCAGGAATCTACCAAGCAGCTTACAATGAAGAAATTACCGATCGTGGCCTGTTTTCATCTGAAACGATTTGAACATTTAGGCAAACAGAGACGCAAGATTAATACTTTTATCTCATTTCCTTTGGAGCTGGACATGACACCCTTTTTGGCTTCTACTAAAGAAAGCATAATGAAAGGCCAGCCATTAACAGACTGTGTGCCCCGTGAAAATAAGTATTCTTTGTTTGCAGTGATTAACCACCATGGAACATTGGAAAGTGGCCATTATACCAGCTTCATACGTCAGCAGAAAGACCAGTGGTTTAGCTGTAATGATGCCATTGTCACGAAGGCCACAATGGAAGAGTTACTCTATAGTGAAGGGTATTTACTGTTCTATCACAGGCAGGATATAGAGAAAGAATGATCTCATCCAGCATGCTTTTCAGAAAAACCAAGAGCAAGGACCTTGCAGTGATATGCAAGCCTACCTGGAATGGACAATTGAAATGCTTTCACAACAACAAGCACCTCTAAAAGAGACACACAAATCTACCTGGAGTAGACAGTGACCATAACACCTATATGACAAGTAACACTTTGGCATAAAGGAACTATTTTACCCTGTTCTATAGGTCTATGGAAAGAAACTGTTGACCAGTGACAATTTCGCCTTAAGAACTGGGAGGAGGGGAGGAAATATTGAAAGGGGTCACAGCATATTAAATGAAGTCTCAAGGTGGAGGGAGGTGCAGATAATCTGAAATTTTTATGTGCTTCTTGTTTCTTCAATGATAATGTGTTAAGTGTGGGGGTGTCTTTTAGAAAAGGGGTTTTTAATTGATTATAGCTCCAGTTATGAGTGCACAAATTGTCTGAAAAACCAAATATTTTAAAGAAAAACTTTAAAGCTTTAAAAGAGAAACGTTAAAGACTTTTGAGAGTTTTAAGAGAACATTTTAAATGTCAAAATTATAAGTTAAGTATTTTAGAAGAAATATTTTTAAATGTTTTTAATTTAAAGTGATTCCAAATTGTTAGTATGTGAAAATAGAGTATTTAGAAATTCTTACACTTTAAGATGAAATATGAAAATTTATAAGGTAGTTGTTGAAACACTTTAATTTAAAAATAGTAAAAAAAAACTTTTTAAAAACTCAATGTTTAAAGTGTAAAATACGTAGATTCTAAAAATGTAAAGCATTAAATATATGCATTGGAAAACCAAAATTTACAGAAGCATGCCTATAATAGTTTCAAAATGTCAAAATATAGAATGAAATGAAATTTTAAGTTAAAAACAGATCAAGTGATTTAAAAGAAGAAAGTTTAGAACAATTCAAGGAAACAGAAATTTGGTTTTAAAGATTTCAAAAAGTAAGCATTTCAAATATTAAGAGAGAACCTTATATAAATTCAACTACAGAGACTTCATTATAGAAACAAATTTTAAGTTTAAAAAGAATATTTGCAAACAAATTGACAACTGAAAGAGCATGTAAATAAGAATACTTGAAAGTTGAAAATTTTATTTTGTACTTAAGTATATTGAAATATAGATGGATATAAAATATATAAATGAAAGAGAGTAATCATAAGGCAAAAATGGTTTGTGAACATGTATTTTTTTAGTTTTTTGCCAATGCAGAATTAACTATATTGGAAAAAGTGATGACATCAAGATTTTTTTTCCATTTAGAACTCATTATTCATATACATCCTTAGCTTCTGAAAGGAGGCTTTTAGTAATTTTGTGGCTTAGAGAAATTAGATTATAACTGTGAAGTTCTGGCTTTTGATGTTTCAGCCCCATGCTCTGACTGAGAAAGTGGCAGGGAATCGTGTCTAAGAAATGCCTAACCTCTCTGCTTCCAGTCTTTTGCCTCATGGGGAAATGCGATCTTTAATTTCTACAGTAGAACTATGGCTTTGTGTTTGAGCAGCCCTGCTAACTCCTTCTCCCTCGTCACACCCACCCTATCCCCATTCCTGATTTCCTGAGTCCCTCACTTGCCTAGCCTCACCTAGATCAATATAACCCCAGCCTGCAAGGATCCTTTCTTATACACCTGGGGATGTCATTCCTTGGAGACCAACTCACAGATGACTTCTCTGGAGCCTTCGCTGGATCCCCTATGCAGGCATAGATTAGATAATCGCCCCCATCTCTCCTATTGTGCCTCTAAAGTACTTTGTCTACACCTCAATGAATAGTACTTTAACTGTGATTCTACTGTAGCCTTGTGATTGTCTGCCTCTCTGCACCATGTCCTGCGAGCAGAGGGACAAGCCTTATTCACTTTTGTGTTAATAAATACTTGTTGAATGCAAAAGTGAGTTTCATTATTTTCTGTTTCCCCTGTTATGGATGTATTTTCACATGTTGACTCATTCACCGACCTCTCATTAAGTGCCCAGTGCTGTAATACAATATGATGAAGGTTCTAGCTTCCCCCCAGAGATGGTATATAAAATGCTCTTTCGCTTTTGGGGAATAGGTTAACTAGGTTATACACACTAGGGGACTAGTCATGAGTGTGGAAGGAGAGCCAGGAATAATAGAGGGGAAAGCACACAGCCGTGGAAGACTGGATGGACAGTGGGGACCAGCAGCTGCAGGAGAAGCTGAGCTCTCTGGTATGTATATGACAACGGTCCCATCACCGTTTCCCTCAGGTTCCCAGAGTGTGTGTAATTATGCTATACTTAAGTCCCCAGTGAGGCAGTGTGCCTCAGCACTCCCCTGCAGTGCTGTATATCACCCTCTGTGTCGTAACTGGGTAGCAGAAAAGTGAGGTCTGTTGGCTGTAGTTTGTCCAGTTAGCACTTTGGTTCTCCCACTATTCTTTGTGGTCTAGAGGACGGGATGAATCGCTCTGCCCTGTCTCTCCCTGTGCACAGCTAGTTGGGAAGCAAAGTGAAAAGCAGCAGGCGTCAGGAGCCCAATATCTCCTTTAAGGATATGCCCCAGTGGTATAATGTCCTACACCTCACCTCCTAAAGGTTTCACAACTTCCCAGCGACTACAGACTAGTGGCCAATGACTTGTACATGCTTGTACTTGGAAGGGGGGACGGTTAACCTCCAGACCACAGCAACCTGTTAGCAGTTACTACCTTAAGGTAATGTGGCAACTAGCAAGAATCCTAATGTCGTTTCAAGCTTGCAAATACTTTGGCCTGTGTCTCAGGCTGCTTGTTCTGTTGTAATAAGATACCTAAGCCTGAGCAATTTTAAAAACCAGAACTTTGTTCTCACAGTTCTAGAGGTTGGAAAATCCAAGAACAAGGTGTCATTAGGGTTGGTGTCTGGGTGAGGGCTCTGCTTTTTATCGTGATGGCATCTTGGTAACTTTTTTCCAAAGACAAGAACATGCTGTTCTCAATTGGTGGACAGGGCAAGAAAGCCAATGAGGACCGAGCAGAGCCCCAGCCAGGCTTTTTGTAAGAGCACTAATTCACGTGGGATAACTGGAACATTTTGACTTATTCTCCAAATGACCCTTTTCCTTAATACTGTTGAATTGATGATTAATTTTCAATGTATGATTTTTTTTGAGATCCAGACAGTAGCAGTCCTCAAGCTATGTATATTGTCCGTATAAAGTGTCGAGAAAGGTCATTGCCCACCACATGGTTCTAACTGCCACAGCCAACAGCAGAGGTGGAAGGCTTACTGGTTTCAAACAAGCATCTTTAATTTCTGTGAACACAGACAAAGCTCTAGTTCCAGACACATTGGGAAGGAGCCCCAAGCCATGCCATGCTCTCTTGAATGGTTGCCACTTGGTTATATTTGTTTTTTCCTAGAACAGCAGTTCTCAATCTGTGGGTTGTGACCTCTTTGGAGGTTGAACAACCCTTTCACAGTGGACCCATATCAGATAGTCTGCATATCAGATCTTTACATTACGATTCACAACAGTAGCAAAACTTCAGTTATGAAGTACTAGCAGAGAAAATAAATTTGTGGCTGGGGGTCACCACATGAGGAACTGTGTTAAAGAGTCACAGCATTAGGAAGGTGGAGAACACTGCCCTAGTCTTCCCCACAATTTAGGTTTTCTTTTTTTAAAGAATGACTGACAGGGCAGAAACCCCATGCTTTGGGACTTGGGACTTGGACCTTTGAACATTTGAGGGATTTTGTCCTTAGATTTGGAACTTCCGCATCAGGAAGCAGAAGAGCACACATCCAAAGCTGCAGAAAGATAAGTAGAGGAAGGAGTAGAGCCACTACTGGGTGCCCTGGAGGACTCTGGAGAGGGGAGAGAAAGGGGCAGAGGCACAGGGAAAAGGGAAAGGAGAGAAGAAAAAAGAAAGGAAACTGTCTTGCAATTGATGGCTAAGTGTATGGGTAGGTGGCAAAAGGTTTTGTGTAGATCACTGATGACCAGGAGGTAGTTCCTCCTATTGCCATTGAAACTACTCCCTGCATTGGGTTTTTCATTATTAGCAGAAAAATTGGGGAATATAAGGACATTCCCATGGTCATGGAAGGCCCAGTGGTGTCAACTCAATTAAAAATTACCCAGTAACTCCCCATATATACTAGTGTGAGTCACTCAGCCATTGATGATTCTTATGTTCACCTGGCAGTAGAGCCCAGAGACATTGCATCAGAGAGAGGAAACAGATTCTGCATCCACAGAACCCATGCACAATAGCTCGGTCTAGACAGCCTGCATGGATCCTGCCTGAGACTGGACCCCAGTACTTCCTCCTCACGTCTTACTCTGAGCAGCCTTTGGAAGCTCGGGGAAATTTACATAGAGCCACTCACAAAGAAGGAGAGTGGTCACAACAGACCTCTAAACCCCAGTCACACAGGAGCTCCTGCAGGAAGAGTGATTCGAATTATACAATAAATTCTGAAGGAAAATGTGCTTTTTTTCTGTTCAATATAAGAATATTTATTTCCTTAGCCACTGCTAAAAAAAGCATCTTTCATTTATGAGTTAGCAAATATAAAAGGAAATTTGATTCAGTCATTGGCCAGTTGTACAACCTGTAGCTTGGGTCCTCATCCTTCAGGGACTAACATTCTTCTGAAAAGAAATTTATTTTTATTGTTTTAAGTGTGTGGGGGTGTGTGTGTGGATGTGTGTGTGTGTGTGTGTGTGTGTGTGTGTGTGTGTGTACACATTTGAATACAGGTATTGCAGAGACCAGAAATGTCAGATCCTCCGGAGGTGAAATTACAACTAGTGGCGAGCTGTCTGGTGTAGGTACTGGGATTTGAATTCATGTTATGTAGAAAAAAACAGTAGCCTTTTATCCGGCCACTGCTTTAATCTTTCATGCGAACTCAAGCAGGCACAACAGGGTTTATGAGTACAGTCAGAACAGTAGGAATGCTAGGTGTTTGTTAATTTGCCATAACTTAGAGTTATCTTGGAAGAGAAAACCCCGGCTGAAAAAATACAAAGTCAGTAGGAGCATTTTCGTGATGAATAATTGATGTAGGAGAATCCAGCTCACTGTGGACAGAGCCATTCCTAGGCAGATGGTCCTGGGGTATAAGAGAAAGCAAACTGAGCAAGCCAAGGGGTACAAGAGGCTAAAAAAACAGCATTTATCTATGGTATCTGCTCAGCGCCTCTTTCTAGGTTATGCCTCTAAGTTCCTGCCCTGAATTCACTCAGGGAGAGAGAGTGACCCTTGAGCTGTAAGCAGACATAAAGCCTTCTTCCCTTGGTTGTTTTTAGTATGGTATTTTATCACAGCAATAGAAACCCCAGCTAAGACACTAGGCCCCGAGAGTCATTTATCCACCTCATAGAAAAAAATGCATTTTACTATGCCAGCGACCGGAAATACAAAACAAAATCCCTATCCACACAGCAAATTGGTCATGGGACTTGAGAGAGCATCAAGAAACCCACAGTAAAATAACCTAAAGATGAAATGTTAGGTAATAAGTGGAGAAGGACCAGTTGTAATCTATGACTCAGTGTGTAGAAGGTGTGATTGCTACATTGTTTTAAAAATGTTGGCAAGCAACTGTTTGGAAGAAAATTAATCCTGAATTTGGCCCACAATATATCACAATATATCACCAGAAGACAAATGTCTTTTTATGGATCCATATATGAAAACCATAGGCAGGCACATTGCACAGGATTTAGAAAATTACAAAAACAGGTCTGGGGGCCTGGATGGTTCAGGACTTCTGGAGATCTCTGATTGCACTGATTTCACCAAGCAACCTGCATATGAATGGCTGCTTGCAGGTGAAATGAATCCTGGCCAGAGCTAAGTATTTATCTAACAATTTTATCTGAGAAATACCTTCCCTATTGAAACCTAACCCAGTTCAGTCTCCCAGCCCGGGCCGGTTCTGCAGTTATCTCAGTACCCTCAAGCCAGTATCCCAAAGGGGAGATTGCAGCCTCTGCCTGTCCTGACTAGGACTGTGTGGGGACAGCATTATCAACTGGAATCCACACCTCTGGGGACTCATACTACAGCTCAGGCTTTCCCAAGATTCTAGCCTCCCTCTTAAGATTTCCCCTCCTTTCTCCCTAGATACAATGGTTTACTCTCTAGTCAGCTTTCTCGGAACACAGAAGTCAGGCGAGGGGGGCTCTCTCAAAAGACAGGGAGGACAGCATATCAAACCACTTTCCATCCTGCAACCAGGGCTGCTGTGGAAATTTATACAACCTCTTTCCAAGATGACATGTCTGTGCTAACCAAACATCCCCAGAAACGACTCACAGCAAGGGCTTTCTGCTGAAAGTCTGCTGCTTGCTAGGTTGGGAGGGATGGACCACCGGCCTTTTCACTGAGTGGCCCTTCATCCCTCCTCATTGATGTAGGAGTCACCTAAGGTCTGAGGGGTAGATCCTAGATGGGTCCAAGAGGGGGCTAAATTCCAAGTCAGTTTCAAATCCAGAGTTAACAAAAACAAAAACAAAACAACAACAAAAAAAGCCATGGTTCAGTAGAATGGAGAGGGAGCCCAAAGAGACACAGGAAGCCCACTTACTAAAAAGAATTGCTCTCTGTATTCAAGTGATGTGAATGTCCCATACAAAAGCTGCACAATGTGAAAAGTGACAGTCACATTCTGTTATATCTATGGCTCAAACAAGTAAAACTTGACGATGGTCAACAATTGAAATCCAGGGTGATCATATTTGTGGGATAATAAAAAATACAAAATGTCTTCATCTGAACAGGAGGCTGCCTTTGGGGCCTATCCCAAACTCTGTAGTGTGTATGTGACTCTGTGTCTGTGTGCCTGTGTGAATGTGTATGTGTGTGTTAAAGTAAAGCACAGCCAATCACCTTACCCTGAGATGTATATTATCCTATATATAATTTGTTTGTTCTTCAAAGGCAATTGCAAACAGTGGCGCAATTGAAATGAAAAGCTCTCAATTAAAGATTAGGAAAACATTCTTTCCTTCCCTCTTGGTGGCTTCTCCTTTGTTGATGGTGACTTCCTCTATCTGCTAGCATCTATGATTGGAAGAAAGCCTAGAGACCTGTCCTCAGGATATTTATAGACCTGAGCCCCCACCTTGCTCCTCACTAGTTCAAGAATTTGAGAGTTTTTAATTTTTTTGAAACTTTATTATGGGAATTTTGAAAAACATGAAAGCAGAAAGTGTGCTACAATGTAATCAGTGCACTCCATGTACCCATTAAGCTCAAGAGTCATCAGCTTCAACAATCATTAACTGTTTTCAGATCCTGTTTCATCTTTCCTCCATCATCATCCCCGCCTCCTGGGTCCCGCTGAGGAGCCAAGTACACACATCAAGTCCTTTCCTCCAGGAATAAGCAGATAAGGGCATTTTAAACACACACTCCGAGCCATAGTATAGTCAAAACGAAGAGCAGGAGTGACCCAACAACACCCACAGTCCAGTCCCTCTCTAGTCTCCGGTTGTCCCAGGGAAGGTATGCAGGGGATGTGGAGGGCCGTGCCTATTCCTGTGCTTGCTCTGCCTGTGAGAGCCACAGCACATGCATTCCTTTGTTGGGAGAGAGATGAGCTGTTGCATGCCCTGAAGGAAATCGCACAGAATCTTGGTCTAGATGGACACGTGGGGGATGAGAGGAGTTAAGGACACCCTGTCTCTTGAGCCCCTGGTTGACCCTGCACTCTTCTGGAAGACCACTTCTTCTCCTGTCTACTCTAAAGTGTGTCTTTACTGAGCTGTCTCAGCCAGCCTGTTTTCAGTAGGTGAGCAAATAGAAACAAAGGGGCTTAGTAGGGCCCACGTGCCTTCTACTGCCATGTGGTATGGTTCTGCCTTCCGCAGTGAATGCTTCTCTGTCAGAGGACATTTCTCTGGACAACACAAACAGCTCTAAGGACTCAGAGTTGATTACTTCCTTCTGAACCTTCAGAGGATCAGGACTGTGATAAATCTCAGCAGGATCACTGGGGAAATTTGCTTGTCCCTGACCTGAGAGTAAATATTTTGAATGGGGTATAGGGATGAGGGGATGGGCAAGGAATTTTTAAAAATTATTTATTTAATAAAAAACTATCTTTTCTCATTTTCCATACCAATCCCAGTTCCCACTCCTTCCCCCTCCTCCTGCTCCCTCTGCCTTCTTCCAATTGCCCTCCCTCCATCCACACCTCAGAGAAGGTAAGGCTTCCCATGGAAAGACAACAAAGCCCAGAACATTGCTTTGAGGCAAGACCAAGGCCCTCCCCCAGTATATCTAGGCTGAGCAAGGTATCCCTCCAAAGAGAATGGGCTACAAAAAGCCAATGCAAGCACTAGGAATAAATCCTAGTTCCACTGCCAGTGACCCCACAGTCTGCCCCAGGCATACAACTTTCACACAACTTCAGAGGGCCTAGTTTGATCCTATGCTGGTTCCCTGGGTGAAAACTTTGAACTCCATTAAAGGGACTAAAAAGGCAACTTGAATCTCACTTTAAAATTCCACAAATCTACTCGCTATTGCCCCAGTATTCTATAGGTCAGAGGTTCTTGGAGAGTCACAGGAGACCTTGACTAGTGGGGGGAAGTGGAATCAGGATGCAGAATAAAGGGGGGCACACAGAGAGATTTGGTTAGCTCACCACACCCTGCCTTCATGAAAATGTAAGTGAAAAGTGTGAGAAGGCTGGCAGGAGTGGGGCTGTAACCACCAAGATTGAGCCCTGTGCATTAATGCCATGATGATAATATACTGCAGTCTAGTTGAAGAGATGCCACATGAACTCATACCTGCACCTACAAACCCAATTCAACACCCATGTCCTTCGTAAGGAGAGATTAGGTTCTCTGAGAGGAGCTTGAAATGAAGCCCAGTTGATAGAGACCTTGCCTTGCATGTTATAAATACGGGGTGGTGGAAAATGTCTATAATCCCAGCTCCAGGGAAGCAGAGGCAGGAAGATCAAGATTTTGGCTGCAGAATCACTTCAAGGCCAACTTGGGCTTCTTGAAACACTCTCCTCCCATCTGTCCCTCAAACAACCACAGCCACAACAATCACTAAAAAAGCATTCTCCAAGTTTGTCAGTTTTCTCATGACAGGCTTCAAGGGTTATCTGAGAGTTTTGGTGAGCACAGGCCAGTCACTTCGATTAATTGGAAGGGAGTTTGGCCAGCTCAGTCTACAAATGAGATGGACAGACATTCAGGGAGGTCAGCACAAAGCTATGGGGTCATGGAACAGCAATCATACAAAGTCTAACATTATTATTTGATATAACACCCGTCCAAAGAACACAGGAGTGTGTGTGTGTGTGTGTGTGTGTGTGTGTGTGTGTGAATCATGATGGCGATTACATATGAAGACAGTGTGATAGGTATACACTGGACAATCTAATAAGTACTTCTGCCTCGGCTATACTCATGCTTCCGAATCCACTTTGCTGGTGTGTCCATTTCTCCCTAGTGTTCTAAGAATGGCTCACAAGTGGAGTTAGTGGAAGAAAACACTGGATCTGTGTTCTGTCACTGTGGTAGGAGTGGGTGTCTACTAGGAAGGTGTTGGCAGGACTGTGATTCCTCCAACATCCCTAGAGAAACAGCCCCTGTGTTCTAGCAGTCATCCTTAGTGCTCGGGAACTGGAAGGTGCTTCTCCCTGAGGTAGGTGTTTCACAGTGCACTTCCCTGCTTTGGTTTCTCTGTCATTGTGTGCCCTCCATGCTGTCAATAAAGAAGCCAGTCATGTGGACTTTGGGGCATGCACTAATGCTGGATGGCCTTATCGTTACTAATGATACTTACGTAGGTTTGAAGATTGAAACACTAAATTTGAAGGCTGAGTGCCATTCATCCCACATACAACTTCTGATGAAATTGATTAGAGCCAGTTGTTATGGTAAATTTCAGCCTGGGCACTCACACTGGTGACAACCTCGAGTTAATGCTGACATCTCCTGCAGTAGACAGCCACATTTTCAGAAAAGGAGCAGTCAATTAAGGAAGCAATAGCCCAGTTACACAGACACATTCTCAATACCTGAAAGCTAGCACTCAGCCTGGAGGGGCCTCTGAAATTCCCTACTGAATGTCACTACCTTCTTCTGGGCTCCTGATATCATGTCTACAGAGGGAAGAAACCATGTAAATAGACTGTCGAATTGATACAGTTACTTCAGATTTAGGGGTCAAAGTGGAAGGGCCTAAAGGTTGCTAACCCATGTATCTGATCCCCTCTCATTCCCATTGGAATGTATACTTGAAAGCAAGAGTCAGGATAGAGAATGAACATGTGTCTTCATATTTGTGCACTTGCAAGTAAAAGAGTGATCAGTGGGCTTCAATCCCTTTCTGTGTGCCAACTGTTGTTGAAGTTGTAGTATCCATAACACTCTAGTATTTGAGAGTTCAGTTAAACGCTGGCCTCCACGGTTTGATCATTTGAGAGCCATCAGAGAACACAGCACCTTACCCTGTAACAGTGCTTATGAGCCAGGAGCAACTTTGGCTGCAAGGAAACCCACGCCATCTCATCTCCACTGCAGCTTCATGAGCACTTGATTGACTTAATGCTCATTTGCGTATTCAATCATTCATTCATTTATTTTTCCATCGAGTGCAGTTTGTGCTGGCCATATGCTCAGACACTTGGGGTCATCCACTGGGTCACTGACAGCTTCCAAAGGCCACATTCCAAAGAAAACCAACTCTCCCTTCCCCCAGCAGCAATCAACTGCCAATAGCTGCTGGGCTAGGAATGGAGCCCCTCCCTTTCCCACTGGAATTCTTAACTGGTTGATCCTGTGCTGGTTCCATGTGGGTGGACAAAGGCCAAGTCCTGTCCAGGGGACAATCCTTCAAAGCCCTCTTGCCTATGCTCGGGCTCAATCTGCTTTCTGGGCCCTCTTCTGGGATGTGCCCTGAGGCTTGGGACTTAGTCAGGTGGTGTGGGGTGCACGGATTCTGTAGGGGTCTCCTCTGGGTGTGGCTGAGCACTCACAGTCTCTTATTGTCAACACGTTGAAGAGTGATGAGTCCACGCATCAAGGAGAACCATTGCAACAGTGTGGAGGGCATCACAAACATAGGGGTGCACTTATGTGTATTCATAGTGGACAGGGCTATAACGCTGTGGTTTGAATACATCAATAGGTTCTCCCTTAATTAATAGGTTTCCTGGCCTACGGTTCTGGACCTAGTTTACACCCAGTCCCAGGCATGATTTCCTCCTGTGGAGAAGGCCTAGAACCCAATCAAGAGTGCAGTCAAATGAACGATGTAACCAATGTTGCACCAGTAGGAACCTCGGCCTGGCAGGTCACCTAGTTGGAGGCAGGGTGCAGTGCTGGGGCAGACTACTGATGCCTTCTTACTCCCACTGCAGCCTCCCAAGCAAGCTGCACAGCGCCTCCTGCTTCTGTGTGAGCTACCCAGGAGGGAGAGAATCCTTTCCAATTCCAGATTGATTGCTCTGTAACCTGCAAACAAAATGTGTGGCGTATTCAGGAAAAGGAGCTTAACCATCTAGTTAAGGGGGGCAACCAAGATCGATGGCAATACCATGTGTTGCCATGAAGCAGTCTGTCTTAAAGAGTGGGGTAACCGTCCAGACTAGAGTTCATATGTCTGTGCTTTTGTTTGAAGTCTATATATGTGAGTGTGGGCATGTGTGTAGTCTCCTGATGCGTATATGTTTCTGTTCTAAGGCATGACAGGAAATAGAAAATTAGAAAATGCTCACAAAAATTAAATTGTTTTGTCAGCTCAAATTCCTCACAGTTCCTAGACTAACTGAGTTATTGAAGCTTAAATAAACCTTTCATGTATTTATGTAAAAAAGGAATTCATACAAAGATACTATCTGGGTGCCCATTGTCTCCATTCTGGTTGTGACAAGGTGGTCCAGCAAGTCACTATTATTGCTTGCAATGTAAACTGTCTCTCAGGACACAAGAGCTCCTGAAGGCATGTACAGGAACCCCCCTACCCCAGATGATTGACTGTCTTCTCAGGATTGAGCTGGGTAGGCTCTGCTGTTCCCCAGATTTCCAATGACCCAAAATCTAAGACAGTGATTTGTCTCTGTGCTTTCAGCTTCCTTTGAATAATGAATATGCTTAGCTACAGAGGCAAGCAGACAACCAAGGAATATGATGATGCACACAATGGGAGCAAAGGCAAGGACTATGTTCTATCTTCATTGCCTGGGAGCTCAGGAGAAAGGACAATCCCTTGAAACGCAATGACTTTCCTAATGCTTATTATCACAGAGCCTACTTCCTAAACACGTTGGTCCATTTCAATCAGTTACTCAGGAAAGTTGCTAACCGTTCTGTGTAGCAGGCATTAGCATGGATTCATCTTAAAGGTAATGGAATATCACGAAGGCCTACGTGAAGAAGTGTTTGAGACACTCTGAGCTTCTCCTGCATACAATCACGTAGGCTGTAGGAAGAATTCCCAGTCTGGCTGTTTCCCAACCACGTGATACACCGTCATGCCCTCGATGTCCTCCCTTTCACAGTGGAGTCCATGAGCCAGATCCCCTCACTGCAGGTTTTCGCAGGATGGTCCCTGTGGTGCTTAATTGGTGGTGGGGCCATCAGCACTGAACCAGGTCAGGAAGAGAGGTTGAGAATAGTGGTGTGAATCAAATCCATCAAGTTGGATATCCAGGTGTCAGGAGAGTGGGCTGCTGCTGTTTTCTGGGGTATGTGTGTGCCTGAGTTAGCACCTGCCCCTTGACCAGCCAACCTCTTCCAGAGAACCACACTGTGTGAACAAAGCACTCACTCTCCCTGTGCACAAGCGCCCCGTGCAGCAGAGCTCACACACTGTACACCCACAGTATGCGCGGAACAACTTCTCTAGTGGGCAAGAATGAATGGGGTGCACAGTGTCCTATCCACTTCCTCTCTACCTATATCAACGACTCCTACCTTGCATATTGCTCTCCTCTTCCTTACCGTAGCGCATACAGCATACTGCTTGAGACTGACTGCACACTCCTCTGCCTCGTTCTATGCTGAAATTCTGAGGCTTGTTTTCCAACTTAACAGTGACTGCTTTCATTATGCAGGCCAGTCTCAAACTGGTCATGCAAGGAGGTGAGACATTGGCCATGTCTCTGACCCCTGGAGCTGTGTAGTTTGGGCACTAGGAAGTGGGGTCTTTGGTGTCCAGGTGTTCCAAGCCGGTTATATGTGCCACCATCTCAGAGTAACTGCTCCTGAGGAAGATCAACTCTATTGTACTGCTCACATTCCCTGCCTCTCAGAGAAGGGGTAGGCAGAGATGAGAGGAAAGGAAAAGAGAGCAGAAGGGAGACAAGGAGTGGGAGGCAGGAGAGAGAAGTAAAAGGGAGAGTAGGAGCAGGAAGAACACGACAACAGCAGAGTTACAGTCAGTGTCCTGGAGGAGCCAGATCACACCTGTGAGCCTTTGTGCCTCTCCACTGTGTGTTCCAGGCCGAAGCAAAAGGAAACAGCCCAGGCTTAGATTCCCAATTTTGCTCTCTCTCTTCCTCCAAATCCAATCGTGTTACTCACAACAAACTTCTTTTCACCTGTCTGTGTGATTCCATGTGCGTTCGCATTGGTGTGTGTGTGTGTGTGTGAGTGTGTGTGTGTGTGTGTGTGTGCGTGTGTGTGTGTGTGTGTGTGTGTGTGTGTGTGAAGGACTAACACTGCAGTGTTATTTCCTCAGTGACTTGTGAAGAGGGTAGTAGCTGGAGGTGCAATAAATCATCCATGTCTCTTTGAGGGTCCTGCATGGCCCTGTGGTCCTTCCTGTCCCTGTGTAACAGAGTCTGCATGTGTGTGCTCACAACCTGTGTCTCAAAGGCACCTGTGAGATTTCAGATTTGTTTGTGGGCATCCTAGAGCGTGTGGTATGTTTCTACAGTGGGTGTGTGTGGCAACTCATAATTTGATGGCCAATGTGCTCAGCATACCTGATTGTATGTGACCTAGCACATGAGATTCTCAACAACCACCCCGGGACACACACAGACACACATAAAAAATATGTTCTGATGATCCTGTACTTTCCAGGACCCTGAAATGTGGGAAGTGGCTCTCTGTTGCTATGGAAACACCTGTGCTTTTAAGGAGCAGTTTATCTGTCCACGGTTGGCATGGAAGACAAATTAGGGTATGAGTTTTAGGTGGAAGTCAGCTTGCTTCTCTCACTTTAGGCCCCAGCACGCCTGAGAGCACTAGTCAGCCATAGACCTGTGGAGAAGATCTCCTCTTGTGGGATCAAGAGAGAAAGGAAAGCCAGTTTTAGAGAAAGCACTTAGGCAAATGTGAGCAGGGAGACAGGGTGCAGGGCAGGAAGCCAAGGGCAGCCATGTCCAGTGCAAAAGCAAAGCGGGTCCTCCACAAGCAGCTGGCTCCCTGGCTTAGTCATTGCCTCGGGGCCCACAGTGAGAGGCCAAACTAGGTAATGGATAACAGGCAGATGGGCTGCAGCCCAAATGCGGGGGGAATGCCTGGGGAACCAGGTGTTGTCACAGAGCAGAAAGGGAAAGAGTTTGGAGGAAAGGGTGCCCTGCCAGGCTGGACTGTGTGCCACCCTCGCTGATATCTCAGCCTTATGATCATGATGGGGAAAGGAGGATGGAATAAGTCCCTGTCTGTGGGGCAGAGACAGTAGTCAGCAGCTGGCAATGCTCAGATTGGCTCCAGGGGTGAACTCTGTGCAGATGAGCCTGTCTCTGCTGAGGGCCATAGAATCTTCTTCTGATTATCATTTGGCTTATCTCTGGCCTTCCAGAACAGTCCCTAGAGGCAAATAGTTCTTTTTCACCTGCAGAATCTGTGAAGGAAATCCATAATTTCCCAAGCTCAGGTGGAGAAATCAGTGCTGGAACAGCCCCAGGTGAGGACAGCTGGGTCAGCTCTGAAATCTGCCCTCCATCCACCCTGGCAGCTATTTTCAGCAGCTTATTATTAGGGTCCAAATGAGAAAAGAGGCATGTGGTATATAGTGGGATGCTGTGTGTGTCACTTTATGGGTGTGGGGGCAGTATTTGTGTGTTTGTTTGTTTGTTTGTGTGTGTGTGTGTGTGTGTGAGAGAGAGAGAGAGAGACAGAGAGAGAGAGAGAGACAGACAGAGACAGAGAGAGACAGAGAGAGACAGAGAGAGAGTTTGTGTGAGTGGGGGAGATAACCCCCATGTGTATCCATCTCAACTCCAGCAATTGACATGAAAAAGTGTGTGAGCCACATAGCCTCCGTCTGATGATAGAGGCTCTTGTATATTGCTTCTCTCTGATCAGTCATATGGACATTTTCTGAAGTCATGCTAAGGTGGCTGTGATATTTCAAGTAACAACTGTGGCTCTTGTGAAATTGAGGGAAAGCTGTGACAAAGACAGGCAATGTATAGTGAGGGAACTGTGGGTGCACCCTTCCTCATAAGGGACATTGTGGCTTTGGCAGAGTTTATTCAGAGGTTCCCATTCGATACACTCTGAGGAACACTACCTTACACACTATGTCCTTTGGGATAAGGCGGTGGGGGAGGGAGAGCCTCTGGGGTTGATCCTCCTGAGGAAGAGCTAAAACCCTGAGCCTCTTTGTCTCCATTAGAGGCTAAGCCAGGCTCTCTCATGTATCTCTCGGATGATTTGTTGGATAGTTAGCACACACATACCACGCTTAGGGGCCTGTGTCAGTCTTTGGGACTGTCCCAGACACAAGTGGAGGAATCTCCATCAGGGAGGTCAGCAATGCTAATAGCATGGGCTGACACTAGGGAAGGGCTCCCACCCAGATACAGAATATGTGTAGAGGCTTTAAATGGATGTGACCTCATAGGGCAGGAGAGTGCCTATGTTTGTGTGGCTGCTTTTTAAATTAGCATCGTCATCACCTTCCTGTCTATGTCTTGAAACTCTTAGCTCAAATGTTAGCCTAGACAACCCGTGCTTGTGGGAATAGGGCCGTCTTTCCAAACATCATGGTTTTTAGGGCTCGTAAACATTCGCACCATGGTCGTGAATATCTATCTCTAACACCCATGGGCTACAAAGACACATCCACTCAGGCCTTCCTTGATCTAGGTTAAAGGCCAGTGCCCCCCAGTGTGGAGGCAAATGCCTCCGTGGAAAATTGCTGCCTTGCACAATGTCTATCCAGGTCTGAGGTGGAGTGCACACTTAGGAAGGTCTGTGTCATCCAGCCAGAATCTTACTGCAGACAAAAATCAAAGAGGGACCTGGGGTTTGGATGTCTTAGCCAGTTCTCTTTGTTCTAATAGTTCACACTTCCTCTGACTGGTTCTGCAGAAGTACCCATCTGCCATTGACTGATGCGAGGAAAAGAGGTCAGCTTTACTTCACCATACAGTGAGAAACCTCAGTCTGAGATGAGGATTCTCAGCCTTCCTAATGCTCCGGCCAGCAATATTGTTCCGCATGGTGTGGTGTCCTGAATCTCAATACCATATGCCTTGAAACTTCATATCTGTAATTGTGCTGTTATGAGTTGTAATGTAAATGTATGATTTACAAAATATGTGATATAAGACCTCTAAGTGTTTGTGATCCAAGGGTTTAGAATCGCTATTCTACGTTGCTGAAGGTCCGCTGGGGTGTTATTCCCAATGTGTTCACAACTAAGGAGGCATTGCTCATGACTAGGACATGTCGACTGCAGGTACATGTGTGAGTCCATTTCAAGAATGTCCCCATGTCCTCTGTGGAGAAGAATCCTTGGTCCGAGGCTAGCATGCTCTCTCAACATGCATACTTTCCATCAAGAGCCACCATCAGGAATCTGAAGCCCCTATGATCGGGCATGGAAGCTGCTCTCCAGTGCCCAGCATAACACAGTCCGGGACAGCTGCTGCCAGCTTGGGAAGCATTTGGCCAGAGGCTATGACAGGCCCTGCAGCATCTTAGAAGAGCCCTTCTCTGAGAACAGTGAGAGACATGTTCAGTCATCACTGCTAAGGGAAAAGCAGAGTCAAAAGGCATGGAATGTCCATTGTTCTGAGGAGGGGGTTGCACATAGACCCTCACTCTCATTTCCGTGTCCAGGATATTCGCCAGCTCACATGGATGGTGGTTCTGTGCTTTGGAAAGGATGATCTGGAACTATACACACATGCATGCAGACAAACACACACACACACACACACACACACACACACTATTTCAATTACCCACACACTTCTTTCAAACCTGGGGATCTGATGATGGTGGACTCTTCTCTTTTGTTTTTAGTATGTTCTAATCTCACCCTCACCAGCTCAAAGAAGCACAGTGGTTGTTTGTCTGTCCAGGACCTGCATTCCTGAAACGCAGCTGTGCAACCTCTATTTGATGCCAGAATTTTTCCACAGATGCAGTCTGTTTCTACTATGGGGATTAATTCCTGTGTCATGTCAGGTGAGGTCACTACTTGACACAGTTTGATATGCAGTTGGAAGGTGACAAAGTGAAGGGGACAGGGCCCCACCGTGATGACCATGTACACATTCAAATCTCTAAGGAGGAGATTCATGTGTAGGCCAGCAGGGTTAGTTAGATCCAGGGCCTTTGGGTCAAATGTCAGTGGGGGATGGTTCTGGGTGTTGTGCTGTGGTGTCTGTCTGAGTGGTAAGCTGTCAAAGGTAGGGAGTGACACAAGGAACAAGGGTCACTTGGCTCCTCAGCCTCAGGTGCCAAGCAGTGCCAACACTCTGCTGTCACTGTGCTCTCTAGGAAAGTGGGGATGGTGCCAGGCCTAGAGACTGTGGCTTCTATGACATTACTGAAAGAAAGGAGGCTCATAAACTAGGGTGTCCCCATCACTGCAAGAGGCAGCCAGCTTGAGAATGCTCCTTTTTGGTTTTGCTGAAAGTTTGAGACTATGCTTACAAAAAGACCCAGTCAGAATGCTGGACCCAGGCCTTCAGTCCCTTTTCCCCTCTGTTTTCTCTCTTGTCAGTTCTCTCCCTCCCCCTGTGAGCAGCTCTCTCACTTGAGAAATGGACATTTTGATATCATTCATAGTGTGGGTTAAGGCAGTAGACAACAGTTGGGTACCTAAAGTGTGCTTGGCAGTTGCACGATGCTCAACAGAGCCTGGCACAACACACAGGATGAAGGCTGGCCACAGGCAGCTGATCTTGCATGCCTGACAGACCTCTACCCTGTCCAGATCCTGCCATGGAAGCTTCTCTGATTAATGTTGCCAGAGACTTCTGCATTGCTAGAGGCAAAGGCTGGTTTTCTTCCCCCTTTCAACTGCCTTTATAGCTCTATGTTTGTGGTCAGTGTGGTCTACATGACAGTTTCCTTCTTGTGGCTCAGCGGGAACTCTTCACTTTCCTCGTTCTCCAGTGCCTAAGAATCTATTGTTTTTTTCTTTCATATGGTCATTCTTGGATCCTATTACTTATCTACTGTCCTCCTCCATGTACAGCCACATGCAACCCCAGCTTAGCTCAGGCAAAGTTGTAGCTCCAGAAGCTACCTGTATATCTGCCTCACAGACCATTTATGCTGGCTAGTTGCGCATCAACAAGACACAACCGTTGTCATTGGAGAAGAGGGAATTTCACTGGGGAAATGTTTCTATAAGATCAGGATGAAGGTAAGCCTGTAGGTCATTGTCTTAATGTGCAATTGCTGTGTGAGGGCCCAGTCCATTGTGGGTGATGCCACCCCTGATCTGGTTCTGTGCAAAAGCAGGCTGAGAAAGCCTTGGAGAGCAAGCCCATGAGCAGAACACTTCCATGGCCTCTGCATCTCTTCCTGCCTCTGGTTGGGCCCTGGTAGTGTTCCTGTCCTGACATTCTCCAGTGAGGGGCCACTGTGGAGAAGTGTGAGCCACATACACCTGTTTTCTTCCCTGGGTCATGCTATTTCATCACATCATTAATAAACCTATCAAGGACAGCCCTCACCCCAATCCCAGAGTTACTCTTGCAAGTTCTTACTCAGCTCGCATGGGTCATCTGGATCCAGCATATGCTGTCCACAATTTATGATCACCTCTCTGTCTGTAGCCCCCATTCTCCTTTGAAGGACTCCCTATATCTGGCCATACTGACCACATGTCCATAACCCCCGCAGGGAGAGGAAGTGAGGTAGCTGAGAGACAACCATGAGCTCAGACTTGCTCCTCCTGCCTTCCACATCTTGTCCCTCAGGAAGTCTGGGGAGGCATTCCTTGAAATGCAGAGAGAGCCTGTGTTGTTCCCACCTTACACTGTAGAGCATGCCCAGGAAGAGCTCAGTGTCCATCTCTGCCTGGCTTCCTGCCTGCTCTCTGTGCTCTAATCCCCTTGCCTCATTTGTTCTATGCTGAAGACATTTAGTCATGCGTGGTCCTCCTGAAAGTCATGCTGGGTCACACTGCTTAACCTCCAGAGTGCCTCCCTCCTACCCCCATCCCATTTTCCTTGCAAACATGAGGCAGCTTCCTCCAGTTCAGTGGAACCCAGGGGCTTGTTCCTGCCTCTGCTTATGTGTCCTGTCTTTTCATTTTCAACTCAGTGCACCTCACAGCTGTTGGCCTTTCTGCCATTAACTCAGTAGGGTAGGACACCCTCTGGCATTAAAGCCTCTCCGTTATTTCAGAACACTACTTACTTTACATATCAGAAACGGCAAGGCCCTGCTCCTCTTCCTTTCTTTCCTACAATATCACCACTCCAAGGAAGTCTACCTTCCTATCCTAAACTGTTGACTCGAACCCTCAGGCTCTAGACCAGCATTTCCAGTAACCTTCACAGTTTATTCCAGCTCCGAAGTTCCTCCTCATCACCACGACCACCTGGAGCCTAGGCAGCTACCACCTTCTTCTGTACTTTCTGACACCTAGCTGGAAATATGCCCATCTTATTTTTATTCCTTCTCTACTATATGCATCATTCATGGTGAGAAGGGAAATTGTGACTTTTCTCCCATGTATCACAAATGTAGTCCGGAACTATATGTGAACTAACATGTACATAGTGTGTAAAATGATGACTATTTTTAGGGCATCCTGTCAGGATACTTGATAAGAGCCATTCATTTTAGAAGACTGACGAGCAGAGCTGGAAACAGGAGCCTCACTGATAACATCTGGAGTGTGGAGGAGGTGCCTGGCACCTCTGTGGACACACACCCCAATACAGCACTTGGCAGGGTGCATTGACCTTTTTTTCTGACCTCTCAGGCTGTGCTTCCCCATATTCTTCACTGTGGCTCTCCCTCTCTCTACCCCTCTCTTGCCTTAACAATGCCTTGTTCCCTAATCCACTGGAGCAGTCCAGGACCCAGGTGTTCACTCTTGCTCCTTTGTCCTTGCAAATTGAAACTGCAGCTTCCCCACTGATTTCTTGGAAACACTGCAGAGGTGGGACAATTTTTAGCCTCCTGTGTTACAGAATCAAGGCCTCATAGTTTGCTGTCTCATCTCCACAGAGCTGAAGGCTGAAAGAAGATGAATCAGTGTTACTACTGAGCATGCTCTCAGGGTCACCCTCTTCCACAGGCCCCCTTTCCTCACTCCCCCCCCACCCTGTCACTCATCTCACAGCCACTGGGAATCTCTCCTTCCCTCAGCTCTTACTCCACTGAAGGAAGTGTCACCTTGCAGTTCTTCAACAGTGTGGTGGGAGGTTTGAACTCTCAGGGAGATGAGCCTAGCCCCTCAAACTTCCCTCCTCCCCCCCTTCCCGTACACAGGCAATGCAGGTCATCCAAGCCTTGGTTTCCTCAATGAAGCTGGGCCGTGCCTCTTGCTGAAACTTTTGGGATTCCAGCAGCTATGTCTGGTACAGTGCACCTGGAGGCTTATTCCTGTTTTTTCCCCCGTGTAGGGATTCTCCTGCTCTGGGGTCTTCTTGAAGCTTCTAGGCATGTACACAGGGATAGTCGCATTGGTTCTTTAGGCCCAAGAGACCTTCACAGACTCAAGTAGGTGTCAGATGGACATAAAGTACATCTAGCCCTGAGCTAGTTGGGACTTCTGTAAAACTTGTCCTTTGATCCCCATGGCCTGGCAGGGACAAAATGTGACACTCCTCTGGCACGCATGAAGTGTTTAAGAAAATCTCTGGTACAGCCTCTCCTACTTCCTACCTGACTTTCCCAACTGGGGCTGAATGACTGCTTAGAGGAACCTCTGCACAAGGAGGAGACCCAGTGGATCTCCCCTTGCGTGGCGTTGATGGCAGAGGGTGAACCTTCATTTTTCCCTTGAAGGAAGAGACCCCGTGAGTGTGCACTGGCAAACCATAACAGATGCAGGGAGGCCTAGAGAAAGGAGCTCTGGGAGTGTGGAGAAAGACTCAGGATTGTGTCAAGTCTGTCACTTCAGTGGCTCTGGCCCTGAAAGCCTCTTGCTGACCTCCCTTGGATTCCCTGGCTGCCCACCTCTTGAGGTAGGCTGACAAAGCTGTACCTCCAGAGGCATGCGACAACCTTGTGTGTGTCAGGCTCTCTGGCTCCACCTGAATCACAGAAGATGCTTGTCATATGTGCTGGCAGCTGCTGAAGCTTGCTTCGTGGGCTCTGCTTGTGGTTTCAGCCTCCTTAGCCTGCAGACTGCTGGCTGTGCCTTTGGGCTTTGCAGACAATCATTTGCCACCCTGCCCCGCACCCAGCTGCTGAGTCTTGTCCTCAGCCACCAGCCAGATGAAACTGTGGTGGAGAAGGGCAGAAAGTACATGGGTGTCTGTTGTTTGTGTGGCATTCCTGGGTCAGGCACCTGTCCTTCATATTCCCTAGGAGACTGCAGTATGTTTTCTTAGTCCTCTCCTTGTGTTAAATGTGGTCAGCTGTAGAGCCTGAGATTTCTCCTGAGTTTCCTCAGCCAGGTAGCTAAGGATGGTGAGGAGGAGCCTATATCCCCACATCCGTAGTTCCCACATCACCCCAAAGGGGAGTGAAATGGCAACATTACCTTGACCCTGAAAACACCACACAGGGCACACCCATGCACACACAGGCACACAGACACACTGAGCCAGTTGGGCAGTGTGCAGCACCTGAAAAACTTTGTTTCCTAGTTTCAGGTTCAGTCTTCTGTCAGTTTCCCCCAACATGCTGAAGGCCAGCTGTTTCAGAGCCCTGCTTTTGTGTCCCAGGGTCACCACAGGTATTGATGATTTTATTACCACTGCTGTGACAGCCAGCTGTGGGGTTCTGGCTGTCCTTCCCCCTCCTCGTTTCTTACTCTCTACTTCCCCCAACAGCACCTAAGTAGTTCATTGAGGAATTTCTTATTTCCTAACTTTCTATGTTGCCTTCAGTGACTCCAGATTTACTCCCACACCCCAATATTACCTTGAGAACTCAGACTGATATAACCTCAAGTATTTTCCCGTTGTCTCCTCCCTGTCACTTTGTGCGTCCCCACACCTACCTATTTCTCCTGCTGTCTCTCATAATAATTCCATGTATTTATTATTTTTATAGTACTCTGGAATGTTTTCAAGTCTTTGCCAATGGCTTTTCTCTCAAGGTGGGTTAACAGTGAAACTCCTATAGCAAATATTCTATTATGATGACCTTTCCCAAGCTCGTCTACATTCTCCAAGTGTTCCTTGGTTTTTCCCAAATCCTATAATGTCCTCCTTTCCTGTTATAGTCCCCCTCGCCTGTCTACCTTCTCCTTACTTTCTATGCTCATTTCTCACCAACACTTACATTATTTCCACCTTCTCCCCTCCCACACAGTCTAGAAGTTTCTTGGAAAGTTGGTGTTGTCTGCTAAGGACTGTCCCTAAAATCAAAATTTGATCTTAACCGGTGGACAATAAATGAAGAAAACATACCATTTACTATGCTTTTATTTATGCTATTTGCTCAGTGAGCACATCCACAGACGGACTTCTTTACAAGACATCAGACACAAAGTTAAGACAAAATGAGTCTGTTATTTTCCCTCACTCACAATGTACTAGTTATTCCAAACTTTCAAAGAACAGCCCCTCGCAGTGGTACAAATCCTGTACATCCCACATGACAAATGGCCTTCATTCAATAAGGTAGCACAGCTGTTGTAGCAAATGTCAATGACAGGAGAAAACATAAACATCTTCTCAATTACATATTTAAACATATTGTGACTCTTAATCAACAGTGTTATAAAACGAATACAAGATTACAATATCTAAAGCAAACACTATTTCGCAATTTAACAATTAGCACTGATCACAAATACCAAATACAGTGCCCTCCCCACCCTCCACATCATTTTGATTTCAGGACCCTGCCTATCTACTCCACGGAGTACTTTGGATTCTCTTTTCCACTCCTAAGGGTCTGTCTGGGATCTCTCTATGGAGTGGAATAACCCCTAGCACCTGAATTGAGTATAGCCTCAACCTCTGCATCATCATCCGAATCCCAGTCATAGTTACATAGCCAGTCTTTGGAGCATCGGTTCCGAACTCTTGCCACAAAATGCATGACTTTCAGTTTGCTGGATTCCACGTGTGCTCGAGGGCCCCAGAAGAACTCGTACTCCACCGGACTGCTGCGGGGCACTGGCTTATAAAGCAGATACCCTCTGCGAACAAACTCTTCCGTTACGACCTTCTTCGGATCTCCAAAGATGCTGTGCTGTCTCCCAGGCTGCATCCCTAACTTCCCCAGCACTTTCCACACCAGGGCCTCCTTGGCGCTGTTGCCCATGATGAAGATAAGGGCTAATATGGACATTAGGAGACTTTTCTTGGTGCCCTGAAAACTGCTCCGAGTAACAGGCTTTTGCACTAGGGCAGTGCTTGAAGCTTCTTCAGGGGGAGTGGAGGCCTTCTCCGGAGTGCTTGTGTCTTCCTCAGGGCCGCTCAGGTAGTCTTCGGGTGTGCTGGGGACCACAGAAGCCGCCATCGGGGTCTTAGAGGCCTCTGAGGCCTGGATCTTGCGATTGTTGCGATTCTCTTCTGCTGCCTTTGCGTTCCGGCGGCGCCGACTTTTCCGTCCCCGAGGCATGGCTCCGGCCAAGCGCTCAAAGCCTGCAGCAGTTCTAGAGAAGGATCGCTGCAGCGTCCCAGTAAAGCGGCGAGCCTCCGCGGGGAGAGCCGCCTAAGCGCAAACGCCAGCGGAGTCTTTGTAGTAAGGAAGCGGTTGCTTTCGGTCACAAAGCCCTTTTCCTGGCTAGCAGACTTGCGCAACCAGTCGCCGCCCGCACTCGCCACAGCGCTAAACGCGCGAGAAACCGGAGCAGCATTGGCCCCGCCTCTCCTGCCACGCACACGCCGAGCACCCAAGAGGAAGTGGGACGCTCCCGCACAGGAACTTCCGCTAGCCCAAAGGAAAAGGAGCGGGCTGCATTTTGGGTCCCCCCAAGGGTAGATAAGACAGCTAAGGGTTGGCGGGGATTTGTCCTGTGCGCAGGAGAGAAGAATCTCGGTATTCTTTAGGCAGGTGCACACGTTATCCTATTGGTTCATAGGTTTTGGCAAGCAATAGGCCCTTCCATTCTCACCAAAGGCGCCGGACTGAGGGGGTGTGGGAGGGGCGCGGCGGAGCATAGTCTTGCAAGGGGTCAGCTGACCCTAGCCCTCCTTGGCTGTCCTGGCTTACGCAGCACATTCATTCTCCTGCCCGGTTTTCAGAAGGCGTTTATGTGTGGCTAATTAATTCGTGGGCTCATGAGGGACCTGAATAATAGACTTAATGACCAAAGCGGTGGGTGAGGGGAGGAGATGGGAGTGCAAAGCCAGCTAGCAGTGCTCAAGAGGCGCAGAGCCTGTACAGGGCTACGTGTTGGCCTGGGCAATTAAGCGGGGCGGTGAGAAGATCAGACTTAGATTTGCGCAGCCTCACAGAGGGGCAGAATACTTCCTGGCAGGCCACAGAGGAAGCAATTAGAATAAGAAGCAGCTGGATGAAAGTGAGCTTTAAGGCTGTTGCCATGGGGACCGAGAGACAGAAAGGCATTTGAAGGGAGACCACTGGCAGGCTTCAGACAATGGATGGGAATGGGGAGCAGGGAGATGGTAGAGTGCAGTTGGAGCTTAGGTTTCTAGGCCAGCGAGCCAGCAGGCATGCCTTGCCCTGTCTCCCCCGTGCACACTCTGACCTTTGTCCACTCCTTCTCTCTGCTCAGATTCCTCTGCCTGAATGTCTCCCCTCCATTCTGCACTAGCTAAGCTCCACCTGCTTGCTCACGGGCATCTTCCTTGTTGAAGTTTATTTTGTCCTGCCCCAAAGAATAATGAGTCGGTCCTTACTCCCCCAAGGAAGGCCCCATAGTTAGGCATTCTGCTTTTCTTGTGTCATTTGAAATGTGAACTTGCTTAGAGCCTGGCTCCCCCACCCCCACCCCCTTAAAGTGGATGGATGTAACTCAAGTACTGGCTTCAAAGGGTTGTGTGAATTCAGTGAAAAGCCTTCACTGCATAGTGTAAGACAGGCTTTGCCTCTAAGTGTTTCAAGCAGCAGCAGCAGGTGAGAGTGGCATTTAATAAATGCATGTTGAAGGATTATGTGATGGAAAAGCTTTTACATGTGTTCCTTTTTAAGATGTGCTTTAATTTGCGTGCATGCGTACGTGCATGCATGCCACGTGTGCTGTACACGAGGGGCTAGCAGAGGGCGTGGGAGTCCCTGGAACTGAGTTACAGGTGGTTGCGATCTGCCTGATGTGGGTGCTGGCAAGGAAACTTGGTTCCTGTGGAAGAGCAGCAAGTGCTCCTAGCTGCTGAGCCATTGCTCCAGCCTCTCACGTGAGCTCTTATGTCTTAAGAGGCAAATGGGTACTTTGTACTTGTTTGGCTAGAAGGGATGAACGTGTGCTTGACAGAGTCTCAGTTTGTAATCTAACTGGGGAGATGAGCCTGTGGGGCTCATAGACTTTGACATCTCCCAGCTTTTTGGTGGAGTTTCTGGAATCGGACATGGCTTTATCTAGTGAGTGAACTCTGTGTGGCGGGCAGTGTGTCAGTGGCAACAGCATTGCCAGCAGAAGCAGAAGTGAGGCCGAGACTCCTGTGTGTGTGTAGGAAGGAGATGGCTGCTGGCGAGAAACGGTCACTGAAATCAGAGCTGGGCACATGAATTTGGAGCCAGTTTGTATCTGTTCGAGGCCCTTGATGAGTTTACTGAATATCCTAGTTCTCTGACTTGTTTTGTACAGAAAAAGCTGATCTCTCTGGCATTGTCTGTCCAGTTTGCTGTCAGTCTCTGTGGAAGTTAACATTTCACACTAGTCATTTTTGAGTTTTGTCTTTTACTTTATTTTATTTTTGTGATAATAATATATTTCTCCCTTCCGTTTCCTGTCAAAACTGTCCTATATATCCTTCCAATTCGGGACTCTTTTTTTCCACTAGTTGTTATTGCATGCATATATGTATATCGATAGTAGGTATATATTTCTAAATAGGACCTGTTCATTCTCTTTAATGTTACTTGTGTGTATATTTTCAGAGCTGACTGTTTGGCACTGGGCAACCAGTTGGTGGGCTCTATATCCCTGTGGTATATGATTTCTTCTGCTCCCAGCTTTTCTTAGTTGCTTGTAGTTCTTTATGTAGGTTGAGATTTCATGGTTTTTTTTTTCCCAGTACAGTTTGCCATGTTCATTGGTGTCATCCTTTTTCAAGTGTCTGGGCTGTCATGTTGGTGAGGCTTTATGGGTGCAGCTTCTGATATTACTAAGAGCAACAATCTCACAGCAAATTCCTTGATCCTTTGACTTTTACAATCTTTATGTCCTCATCTTCCCTATGCTCCTTGAACCATTACAGAAGGTCCCTTTGACTTGAGATTATTTATTATATATTTATTTATTCATTACCATATTTGTGATTCTGTATATAGACTGAAATTTTGGGTAATTTCTTTCCAATTTTGACGGTATATACAAGAATGTAGTTCCCCAAATTTACTCTCTTACTGGAGTTTCCTTTTATAAGCAAAGTTCACTAATACTTCCTACTTGGTAAAGCAATTTCAGGTATATTTAATGCTGCACTCCCTTCTGCCACACCAGTGAAATGAGGAGCGGATACCATTTCCCCTTGTCTTTACTTAAATGAACCATTGTTTCTCTCCACAAGGACAATGTAACTTTGCTCAGCACAATAGATAGAGCGGACGAATAATGTACAGCCTAGGGCCTCAACTGCCAACTAGTTTTCCCAGAGAAGTAAGTGGGAACAATGCTTAGACTCTAGGAATTTTTTGCAAAGCCACAAAAACTGATTCCCATATTGCTTCCCAGTTATTTATCTAGAGGAAAACAGTCATATACAGGTTATAAAGGCATGGACTCTAAAAGGAGATTTCTTGGACTCAGTTCCAGATTCTACCATATATGAGATTAAAATCCCTGGGACGTTGCTGAACCACTGCTATCTATGAAATCATGGCGACTATCCTTGTCAGGTAATTTCCTTTGGGAGGGATTAAATTAGTTATTATAAAGTCATCCAGAATTAAATATTAGTGACAGCAATACTCTAGGTCAGAAATTTTATTTTTTGCAGGAGCCATAGTTATATAACATCTATTATATGTTAGGCATTGATACAAAGTCATTGGAGGTTTGAGAGTGAGTTCACAGTTTGTTAGTGAACACAGTTTAAAAGATTAGCATTTTAAAAAGTTTTGTGTAAAGGATGCTGGCTCTGATTAGCAGAACCATGGATGATGCATCCAGGCATGAAGTAGGACATATCAGAGTAATTTAGTGTAATCAGGAAGAGTCTACCCAAATGAATGAGTCAACATTGCATTGAAACCTTAATGCTTAGTGGGAGTTATGCAATGGAAAAGGAAAAAGGTTGCATACAAATAGATGTTTGCAGAGCTGAAAGCCAAAATGAACAGACTCCTAGTGGTTTCAGTGATTGGAAACTATTCTGTCTATGGGCCAAATTTTAGTTCCTTTATCGGTGTGACATGAGGATCATGAGGCACACAAGAGTTTTTAGTTTCTAATACTATATACACTGTATAGTCACACCATAATTTATTATACTATAACCCACTGCTTAAATGTATTTGCTCGCTTTTAAAAGCAACAGTCCGTACACATTTGTGCACTTATCTACTATTTGTATTTCTAGTCCCAGAATTAGTGGTTTGGATGGTTTTGTACATGTAAATCATGGTACAAATATCCAGGCTTAATTCCTTGAATAGTTGTGTCCTTTCTTAGTAAGCATCACCAGCACTGAATGGATAGTATGTTTTTTGCCACATCTTTGCCTTCCCTAAACATTAAATGTATATATAATACATTAGCAATATGATGGGTGAACTAGAACATCTTCTTGTTATTTTATATGCAATTAGCATAAATAAAGTACACATACTAAAATTGTACAATTTGATGCATTTTAACTTATGCATGTAACTGTTACTAGAGTTAAGATAATCATTGCATTCTTTTAGAATATTTTTATTACATTTGTTTAGTGGGGGTGCACACATGTTGCAGCATGCTAATGGAGGCCAAAGAAACATCCCTCAGGAGTGGGTTTTTTCCCTCCACTAAGGGGGACATGGGAATTGAACTCTGGTTTCCAGGCTTGGAAGCAAGCATCTTTATTCAACCTGCTGAGCCATCCTCAGCAGCCCAGTCGTTATATAGTTCATCATCAAATTTCTTCATGCTCTGTTATAACTGTATCCCTTGTTGCTTTTCTCCACCCTTCCTCCATCCTAGGCACAGTTACCAGCTTTCTATCACAAGAGATTACATTACATTTCCTGTCATTTATGGAAATAAATTCAAACAGTAAGTGCTTTCCTAGCTTTTAGAATTTTTAAATTGTCTTGATTTATCATGCAAAGTAATGGGGTTCATAGTTTCATTGGCATAGCTTTATAAATATATGCCATTTTATTTTGTTCGTTTTCTTTTAATATTTCAATCGGTTTTTTACATTTTTGATATTATAGTATAATTATGTTTCTCCTTTCCCTTTCCTCCCTCCATGCCCTCCCATATACCACTCCCTGCTTTGCTTTGAATCCATAGCCCTTTTCTCACTAATTGTTATCACATGCCCCCCATTCTGTTACTCACTGCTCTCCTCACTCTTGCTTTCCACTCCATCCTCCTGAATATTTCTCCCTCCTTTTGTGCTATATATTGTCCCCTCCTGTTCCACACTCATCCCTCCCTTTAGACACCTTTCTTCTCACAATCCTCTCTCTACTTTCATTTGTGTGTGTGTGTGTGTATACATATATATTTGCATAGACATTTAAATTTAGGTTTGCATACGACAGAAAACTAAAGTGATATTTATTTTTCTTTGTCTTATTTTGTTTAACCTGATGATCGCCAGTTTCAACCATTTTCTTGGAAATATCATCATTTCATTCTTCTTTATGGCTGAGTAAAATTCCATTGTGTGTGTGTGTGTGTGTGTGTGTGTGTGTGTGTAGTAAATTTTCTTTATCTGCTCCTCTCCTGGTGCATATCAAACAACAATAAGTAATGAAATAAGCAATAAATATGTGCGAGTCTATCTGTGGCAGGATGTAGAGTCCTTAAGGTCCAGGAGGACTAATTTGATTCTTTTGGGGAACCTGCGTACTGCTTTGCAAAGTATCTACATCACTTTATACCTCCACTAGGGTTCCTTCCACTTTTTTTTCACAATCTCATCATATGTATTTCTTCCTTTGGCCAATACATAGTGATTTACAAAAGACAAACCAACAAAAAACCCCCAAACAAGATATAGTCTTGCTAAGTAGTCCTGGCTTAGAAGGGGTAGTCTTTCTGTCTCAGACTCCAAACTGCTGAGATTAAAAGGCATTAACTACCACACAAGACTGATAATGTCTTCTTTCCTTGTTTGAATGGGTTCACTCATTATTTCTCTTTTGTTTTTGTCCTGAATGATACATCAGTATACAGATGCGGTACACTTTGATTAAGCAGCCGCCCGTGCATAAACATTTTAACTATTTGCAGTTTGGCACGATAATAAAAACAAGTGATGAGGGCAGCAGCATGCTTTTACTTTTAAATAAACAAAATATTTTTCTTTTTAATTTATTAATTGTATTCATGTATTTTGTTCTTTGACAATTGCAAATGTCTTTTTATTTTATTTATTATTACTAGTCTGTGTTGTGTGTATGATTTGTACAGGCACACTCATATCATGGCACACATGTGGAGGTCAGGGGACAATCTGTGTAGTCAGTTCTCTTCTTCTGCCATTATGTGGGCTCTAGGGATCAAACTAGGGTTATCAGACTTTCACAGCTAATGTTTTTATTCACTGAACCATCTTTCTGTCCCTTTTTAGATTACAAGTTTAAGTTAGTATACAGCTTGATGGGTTCACTATGGCCTTTTCATACATACTTTTTTATCCACCTCCTTCTCCCAATGCTTTTGCAGTCCTGCCACTTCCCTCTGACTAGTTCCCTTTATTTCCTCTTAGTAGCCACCCCTTACTTTTAAGCCATGTAAATTCCATTACCTTCTCTTTTTCCTTCTTCATCCCACCCTTAAAATATCTTCTTTCAGCCAAATGTGGTGGTACATGTCTGTAATCCCAGCCCTTGAGAGAGGAAGGCAGGAAGATCACGAGTTCGAGGCCAGCATGGGCTTATGAAAACCTCAGAAACAAAACAAAGGCCCATGAGATGCCTCTGTTGAGAAAGGGTCTTGCTGCCAAGCCTGACAGTCTGGGACTCACATGGTGGAATGAGAGAACAGATTCCCGCAGGTTGTCCTCTGATGCGCTCACACTCACATGTACACCAACATACATAAAACAAAATAAATAAATGTTAACATTTAAAACCCCAGAAGAACCCAAAACAAAATAAAATCCAAAAATCCTTTTCCCTTCTCAAGATCCCTTTACTTATCTCCCTCCTACTCCTGCTGCTGATCACTCTTCTCAACTAGTCCCCCTCATGTGTGAGTGTGAGTGTGTGTGTGTGTGTGTGTGTGAGAGAGAGAGAGAGAGAGAGAGAGAGAGAGGTTAATTAGGGCTACTCATATAGCATTGATAGGTTATTTTCTGGAGCATGAACAATTTACTAGTGGCTAAGCACAGAAGAAAATTACTCTCCCTCTCCTAGCAGCCATTAACTGTCAGTAGGTCCTCAGTCAGGGGTGGGGGCCTCCCAAGCCCTTCACCTATCCACAACAGAATGTTGAAGAGCTCCACCTTGTGTAAGTAACCATAGCTACTGTGTACATGATGACAAAAGCCATACACTATGCAGAAAACAGCATTCATAGCACTCCTCCGCGTCTTTCAGCTTTTTACAGATTTTCCACCTTGTCTTCCACAGTGTTTCCTGGGCCTTGAAAGAGTTTAGATAGATGTCCTTTTAAAAGGTGAGCACTCAACAGTGTCTTATTCTGACCATTTTGACCAGTTATGAATCTCTGCATTCACCATCACACACAGACTCTCTGCCCAAGGCCAAGAGTGGCACTCATCTATGGGTATAGACATAATGATTTAGAAGGCAGCTTAAAGAAACACAAATTTAGCAAATCAATAGTAATAGATTTTCCCTAAGGCCCTGTAATCTCCACAGCCATTGACTTTAAGCCAGGGTTGCAGCATCAGACATGAATTCCTTCCAGTGGAGCAGACCTCAAATCCAATCAGAAAATGGTCAGTTATCCTCAAAATAGTTATTAAAATAATTGGAAGGAACTCATGTCTGATGCTGTAACCTTGGCTTAAGGTCTACCCTTGGCTAGAGAGGTCATAGACCCTAGAGTAAGACCTATTACTGCCATTTATACAAACCAATACAATATCTAAATATTTTACAAATATTTATCCTTATTGTTACAATCATCAAAGAAGTTTCTTTTTGCAACAGAGAGAGACTATTACAAAGATCCACAACTGGTCATAATGCAGAGAACAACAGATCATGGGTGTCCAAACCCAGTTGATATATCTGCAACACAGTTTCTACATCTAAGGTGCAGGAAAAATCATAGAAACGGGTAGAAAGGGCATAAAGACAACCAGGATATTTGATGTGAGCCACTGTCCTCTAGACACGACAGGGAAGGTGTACCCAGGAAGTCTTGACAATATGCTTACCTAAACAAGACCAGCATAATGACAACACCCGTTAACTCGTCAGCTTAGATGAAGCAAATCTCACAAGGCCCCATACCTAAGTGAAGAGTTTCAGGCAATCATGAGCTTCTGAGAGAGGGAGATTCAGTTTTCCTCAGGGAAAAGCTCCTCTGATGGGTTAATCAATCCCAAATCATCAACACTAAACACATATACATATAAGCAACATTATATGGACTCAGTAGGCTTCTGTGTATGTGTATATGTATATGTTTATATGTATTTATATATATGTATGTGTGTAACAATAATGAAAAATATTAATTTGAAAGGAAGTAAAAAAGGTAGAGGGGTGGAAATAATGTAAATACAGTACTAATTTATGAATTTTTTTAAGATGGAAAAAATTTAGATAAATAATATCATGTGTCTATGTGTGTATGTTTTCATGTGTATGAATGTAGGTGTGTATGGCCATGGCAGGTTTGTGCAGGTCAGAGGACAGACAGCCTTACCTTCAACCTTGTTTGAGATAATGCCTTTTTGGTGTTTGCCACTATGCGTACCAGGATAACAACCCCAGAACTTCTGGGGATCCCCCTGCCTTTGTCTCACATCTGGGATTACAGATGCAAGCTACCGCACTTGCTTTCCCTGGGTTCTGAGGCTTCAAACTCGGGTCCTCAGACTTGCACAACCAGTGCTTTACTAAGGGAGCCATATCCCCAGCCTATGGTCAATTATTGCTGAGTGAGTGACAGTCCACTATCTGGTTTTCGGTGTATTCAGAAAAAATACCCAATAAAATAAAACCACATGGTGAAATTTAACAAATAGCATATAAAACTTTTCTGAGAACACACAATTATTTTTACAAACCTGACCCTTCATTTGTTATTAAATAATATTTATTATAGTCAATACTTTTTAATATGAGGTCAATTCTATTAGGTATAAAATGATATGTGTCTTGTCTGTGTCATCCAATCTGCTGTAAACAACCATATTTAGCTAACCCATATTTATATATATAGCTCCAAGATGCATATAACAAATATAGTAATTGTGTTGGTACTATGGGTTGGCAGATAGGGACACTTGCTGCCAAGCCTGATGGCCATAGTTTGGTCCCTAGGATCCACATAGTGGAAGTAGAAGGTTGATTTTCCCAGGTTGTCCTCTGGCTTCCACACAAGCAGACACACACACACACACACACACACACACACACACACGAGATGGGGGCGTAAATATAAAAGTACCACGGTAATGGTCACAGTCTAGCAAATAAAACTTTCCACATAAAGGACATTTGTGGAAAAATAAATCAGTTTCTGTAGAAATACTGAATATCACTGAGACAAGAAACCTCCAAGTCAAATGCTTTCAATTTTTAAGTGGAAGTAGCTGAAGCTTGGTTCCAATTTCCTCTACAAACTCAAATGAATACTGACACTGACTGGTTGCCAGGAATTGTGCAGAACTAATGGCCACCATTAGAGACAACCCTGTACGGTTCTTACTTTTTAGAATTTCACATTGTGGAAACAGGTAGACACCTTGATGATGTTCTTTATTTTTATTTTAAATTAACTTTCAGGTTAGCATGCAACCTAATGAATTTCATTGGGACTTTTTCATATGTGTATGTCATTAGATTTTGCTCTTACTTGTCTCTATCTCCCACTTCTCAATTTATCTCCCTGCCCACTTCTTTTAAAAACATTTTTATTAATGCTTTGAGAATTTAAGACAATGTATTTTTGTTTTGTGTGTGTGTGTATATGTGTGTGTGTGTGGTTTTTGAGACAGAAGTTTCTCTGTGTAGCTCTGGCTGTCCTAGAACTCACTCTGTAGACCAAGCTGGCCTTGAACTCACAGAGATCCACCAGCCTCTGCCTCCCGAATGCTGAGATTAAAGGCATGTGCTACCACTGCCTGGCTTTTATTATTATTATCATTATTATTATTATCATTATTTTCATACAATGTATTTTAACCATATTCACTCCCCACTCCTCCTCATGTCTCTTAACAAGTCCATCCCCACCTCCCTACCCCCCACTTCATATCTTCTTTTAATAACTCACTGAGTCCAATTTGTGCTTCATGTATACTCCTTGATGGGGGCCATCTGCCGAGTGTGGTTAACTTAACACTCTTAGAGAAAACTTATTCTCCCTCCCAATAGAAGGCATCAGCTGTCAAAAGCCCATCAGTTAGGGGTTGGCCCTCTGGATCCCCCCTCCCACCCCATGCTGCAATGCTGACTGCCTTGATTTGTTCAGACAGTCACAGCTGTGTGAGTTCCTGAGTGCATTCGTCCTGTCATGTCCAGAGGACACTGTGTCGTTCCAGTCCTACCTGGCCTCGGTTCTTATCATCTTCCTTCCACTTTCTTCCTCCATGGCCAGCTCTGAGCTTTTAGCAGGGTGGTAATAGAGCTGTCCGATTTGTGGCTCTGCAGAACACAGACATTTATTCTCTGCACTTTGACCGGTTGTAAGCTTCTTTGTTAACCACTGTCCAGTGCACAAAGAAACTTCTCTGATGAGCTCTGAGAGCCACACCTACCTATGGGTATATAGATACGAATTTCAATTTACCCTACTCTTCCTGAACCTCTTCCCCTTAAATGGCCCCCTTTGCTGTCTTGTTATATGTACTTCACTATCCTCTCCATGCCTCCTCTATTCCTCTATCTCCTCCTTTAAGATACTTTCTTCCCACAATACAGTCCCCTTTTTAGTTTCAACACACACACACACACACACACACACACACACACACACACTTAAATCTGGATTCCACATCTGAGAGAAACAATGTTGTTCCTTACTTTTAGTCATCTGTGCACAAGGCTTTTTGTTCCTCTAATTTCCCTACGACTTTGAATGTAGTTCTTGAAATCCCTCTTTCAGATAAGGAAATGAAGGAAAGAATTTAAGAAACTAAGTGGCAGCCAGGTGGTGGTGGCTCATGCCTTTAATCCTGAAAACGAAAAACAGAAGGAAGGAAGGAAGGAAGGAAGGAAAGGAAGGAAGGAAGGAAGGAAGGAAGGAAGGAAGGAAGGAAGGAAGGAGAGAGAAAGAAAGAAAGAAAGAAAGAAAGAAAGAAAGAAAGAAAGAAAGAAAGAAAGAAAGAAAGAAAGGAAAGGAAAGGAAAGGAAAGGAAAGGAAAGGAAAGGAAAGGAAAGGAAAGGAAAGGAAAGGAAAGGAAAGGAAAGGAAAGGAAAGAAGTGGCAAATTAGTAGCAAAGCTAGGGCTCCCATCTAGGTTGTGAAAGAAAAACAAAAGAAAGGAAAAAGGCCCAGCTCTTTTCAGGCTCTATTCAGACTCTTTACTGGTAATATTTCACTAAAATGACATGTTCATTGGTCAGTGTCACTTACCTTAGAGCAGTTAATAATCTTCCTTACCCTTCAGAGCATTATTGAATGTCTCTCCGTTTTGTTTCTGTCCGTGTTCCTGGAGTCTCCTCTCTTTCCGTTCTGCCACAGCCATCATCAGTTTTTAGTGCAGCTAATGTGTTTGCATGTTTTCCCAGCTGCTTGACAATGAGATAAGAGCTCATATCCAGCCTGAGAGATTTCAGAGCTATCTGTTTACTCAGCAGAACCTCAAACATACGTAGCTCAGTATTCACGATGAGACATGTTCTTTGCTTGAAAAATAGCAGTGACCCTTATTTGATCCTTTATAATAACATACAGTATATTATTAAGGGTAGACCGCTGCATCGCTCCTAGTCTGTTTTGGACCCTATGAAGTATGCATTAGTCAGAGTAGGTAAGCCTGGATGCTGTGTGGTTTTTACTCATACAGACACTCCTAAGAATGTTCCCCATCAGGAAGCTTTTCTGAACATCTCTCCTTCTAACAGAAAACATTACCTAGTTTCCTTACAACCCATATGATGACTACATTCGACCTAACTGAGCTGTACTTGAGAGATGAAGAGAGAAATAGTCACAATGGGCTGTCTCACGCTGTTTACGCTACAGATAATGCCCATCACTTATGCTCATATGTCATTGGACAGAAGATGGGCCCGGCATTTCTCCTAGAACCAATATGGAAATGTTGCTTGGCTGTGTGACCAGGATAGAACAGCTGTCAGTGAGCCTAACTGCCTGAGTCTTATAGAGGTTTTTTTTTTTAAGATTTATTCATTTATTATATATACAGAGTTTTGCTTGCATGCCAGAAGTGGGCACAAGATCTCATTACAGATGGTTGTGAGCCACCATGTGGTTGCTGGAAATTGAACTCAGGACCTCTGGAAGTGCAGTTAGTGCTCCTAATCTCTGAGCCCTCTCTCTAGTCTCCCTTGTAGAGGTTTTTGTGTTTCATCTGTGCCCTTGGATTAGAGCCTTCCACTTGGAGTTTGTGTGCGTTTCTGTGTCAGTCTTCTACTTTCCCATCAAAAGGCAGCTCCTGCCGGGCGGTGGTGGCCCACGCCTTTAATCCCAGCACTCGGGAGGCAGAGGCAGGCGGATCTTTGAGTTTGAGGCCAGCCTGGTCTACAAGAGCTAGCTCCAGGACAGGCTCCAAAGCCACAGAGAAACCCTGTCTCGAAAAACCAAAAAAAAAAAAAAAAAAAAAAAAAAAAAAAAAAAAAAAAAAAAAAAAAAAAAAAAAAAAGAAGGCTGCTCCTAGCCCATTGAGTGGAGCCCTGAAGGCTTCTCAGGCAGGCAGGCAGTGATACTGATGTAGTCAAGGGTACGATCTCAGGCATCAGTGAAATGCCAGGACAGGTGAGCTCTGTAGATATAGGGAAGGCTTGAGCTCTCTTAGTTTCTTCTTGTTTGTGTTCAACTGGCTTCTCTTCAACAGAGTCCCTCACTCACACAGTGATCAGCGCTTATACATAGGCTTATGCTATACTTTTTAAAAACTTACGTTTTTTAGTAAAGAGTGAGAACCATGATTTTATAGTTTAAATAACCAGTTATAAGAGTGGTCTTGGATATGACAAGCATTACAAATGTTTCACTGATTGTTCTATTTTTATTGTAATATTGATAGGAAAATTATCCTGTCCCACTTAGAGCTCATATGGCAAGCATGTTAAGAAGTAGCATATGTGTGTGCTGTATATCCCAAGTACTCTTCAAACTCTTAGAAGCTGCTGCTTCTAAATAGGTGGCTATTTACTTATGATTCATTTCAACCCCAAGTAGCTCATTTCCTACTTTGGTTATTCTTCAGATTGTATAAATCTTTCACCTTTTACTACTTGTCCTTACTTAAGGAAAAACTTCCAAAATTTCACTAATTTTTAAAACCACTGTCAAAGTACTTGTTATATCTGTTCAGCACCCACACATTTTTAGAAATTATTTTAATTAAATATTATCTAACCCCCCATGTTTTCCAGACTCCCTCTAAAATTTATGACCTCTTTTTCTTTACTTATTATTGTATAAGCTGGGTGTAGTGGTGTATACCTTTCATCCCAGCACTTGGGAGGCGGAAGCAGGCAGCTCTCTGTGAGTTAGAGGTCAGCCTGGTCAACAGAGCAACTTCCAGGACAGCCAGGGTGATTACACAGAAAAACTCTGTCTCAAAAAATGAAAAAAAATATATTATGTATATATGAGTAGACATATAAATACAACCTGCTGGGTCAATTTTGTATTACTTATGTATGATTGTAGGTCTGAGCACTTGGTATTGGGTAACCAACCATTCTGAATTCATATGTGAAACTACCTTACTGTGTCCAGAAAATACCATTTTCTTGTAGTCATCCCCACTTCTGGCTCTTACAATAGAGACCTACAGCTGGTCAGGGTGCTGTGAATAAGACACTCCAGGATTCTCAGTCCTAAATGAGGCATCTATATCACACCCCTCCTCCCAAGGCTTGGCTCATTGTGGAAGACAGAGTGGAAAGATTATAGGAGTCAGAGAAAAGGAAGGAAGGAAGGAAGGAAGGAAGGAAGGAAGGAAGGAAGGAAGGAAGGGAAGATAAGCTTTTTTAACTTTTGATTGAAACTTTCTATCCTATTTTTAATTTTTGCATTAATACTTAAAATAATTTTTGTTTTTAATAATCTTCCACAGGTATTTGATATACCTTAAGGTAAATTATGTTTAAAATTAGTAAGATATAATTTTCAAGGAAAATGTTAGTTCACTTATACTTTAAAATTTTGCATTATCTGAAAGTGCATAAATGTCATTCTGTTAGAGATGCCCTCAACACTCTCCTAATGTTGATTTGCCAGTGAGAGCAGGGAGGTCACAATAGTAAAAGCTTATATAACTACATGGATGGAGCTGGGGATGTAACAGAAAGTATACTTTTCAGCAAGGGTTTAGTGGACACCTTTGTAATTCCAAGATGTTTTTAGAAATCTTACTTTATTCTATTTCTTGTTGTGTAAAATTATCACAGTGCTAAAGGAATGTTTGTCCATCACCATCTTGTCTCAGTTGGGGGGGGGGGTTATCTGCCATGACATATTGCATCTGCAAATGATAAGAAGTATGGTGTTCTAGTTTATTGGCAAGGAATCCAGTCTCGGACTATATGTTTAGATCTGTATTTACATTGTTATAAGTTTATATATTCAGTTACTATCAATAAATTTTGCACAATTATTTATGATTTTCTACTTAGTAGATTTTGTGCTCTGTGATTATGAATAGGTTTATTTTTTTCCTTTTCAATTTGAATCCCCATTCACTTTTTTTCTTACCTGATTGATCTGCTTAGTACTTCAGTGACTTTTTGATTGGTGAATATAGGTTTATGAATGTTATATCTTCTTGATGAATTAATTACTTTATTATCATATGAAATCCTCTGTTTCCTGCAAATTACTTTCACTTAAATATTATTTTCTCTGATATTATTATGGTGATCCAACTTTTTTCTTTGTGTCTTTTTAAAACGGCTTTTTTTATTTTTTATTTTATATGGGTATGTCTGTATGTACATGCAGATGCATACAGATGCCCATGGAGGTCAGTAGATCCTGGGGAGCTGGCGTTATAGACAGTAGTGCCAGGGTGGATACTAGCAGCTGAACTTCAGTGCTCTGAAAGAGGAGTAAGTGTTCTTAATTGCTGAGCCATCTCTCCTGCCAAAGTGGCTTCTTTAGTTTTTTTAATTATACTTTATTTATATTGGGGGGGGGGCATGTATGTACCAAGGCATGTGTGTGGAAGCCAGAGGACAATTTTCATGATTTGTTCTCTCCTTCGAAGATGTGGTTTCTGTGAATTAAATTTGGGTTGACAGGCTTGGTAGCTGGTGCCTTTGCATGATAAGCCGTCTTGCTGTCCTCTGTGTGTCATATACACTTTTGTTCATAATTTCTGCTATCAATGCCTTCTTTAGTATTTATGTTTTATTTGTGTGCCACTTTGAGCCCCTTTTCATTTCCTTTGTGTACATTATTGTGGGTCTCATAATACCTTCAACTTTGCTTAGGTAACTCATAACCTCCCTTCCTATATAGTGTAGCTTCATTACGCATATTGTGTAATTATGTATGATTTGCCTTTCGATGTATGGTTTATTCTCTATTTTCATCCATGTTCTCACAAATTATGGAATGCCATCCTTTTATGCTGGAAACTATACTACATTTTATTATCCATTCATTATTCCTTATCAGTTGATGGTCTCTTAAGTTTTTGGCTATAGTAAGTAAGGCTGCAATAAACACAGGGATGCAGATACGTATTTTGCTTTATTTTATTTTTCATCAAATTTCTTCTTAGATGACTTCGCACAGGTACACAATGCATACTGACTGATTTTCATTCCCCACTTCCCCATCATACCTGGCAACCCTTCCTCATCTCCACAAATCTCTCCCATGCATTCAAGGATATCTATTTTCTTGGGGTCTTTTTGTCCCACTGAGATTAGACAGGGCTGTATTTGTAACTATGGATTTAGTGCTATCCACTGGAACCTGATGAACTCAGCAGTGAGTACATTAGTTACTTTTATTTTGATGTGATAAAACACCATGACAAAAAGTGAGCTTAAGGAGGAGTTTACTTTTATTTATGGTTCCAGAGGGATCAGAATCCATGAGGGCATGATAGCAGAAGCATGAAGCTGAGAAACCACATCTCAAACAAAGGCATGAAACAAAGAAAGAACTAGAGATGGAGCAAGGCTTTAAGTTCTCAAAGCCCATCCTCAGTGACGTACTTCCTCCAGCAAGGCCACACATCCTAAACTTCTACAAACAGGCCCAGCAATATGCAGTGAGATTAGCTAGACTCGAAATCTGTACATCTCACTGAACTTTTATATGGCTAGAATTCTGAAGCTTTGGAATTTCACTATCAATTATACTTCATTATTAGTTACATTTTTATGCACTTATCCACCCACTACAAAAAAGTAATGACAGGACTTAAAACTGTATATGCAATTGACTTTATATCCTCTTTCACAACTCACGTGTCCTCTACCTGCATGCTGTCCTTCCTCATCACCTAATATTTATCCTTTCTTGATATCCTTTCTACATGCATGTATACTGTACACACATGTACATTTGTTTAAAAACACACACATAAATGTAATATATAAATATATTATGCATCATATATAATGTATATATAAGATATATATATATAGTATAAATTAGGATTTGCATGTAAGGAAGAATATACAGGTTTTTTCTTTTGAGGATTGTGTGACCTTAATATTATACATTTAAAATCTATTCATTTCTCTGAAAATTAAATGCTTAATTTTTTTACCTGAGTAGTATTCTATCTTATATATGTGCCAGATTTTCATTTTTTATTCATCTTCTGATGGATAACTAAGTTGATTTCGCTTCTTTGTTATGGTGAAAAAAATCAACAATAAACATGAAGGTGAAAATATCATGCCCAGGAATACAATAGTTGGGTCATATGGTAACTCTATTTTACTTGTTTGGGGGAGAGCCTCCAAACTCATTCCAAAATGACTTTATCAATTTGAACTGCTACCAGCAATAAATAATGGGTTTATCTTTCCCTACAGTCTCTCCAACAATTTGCCAGATTTCTCTTTTACATTATTATCTCCAATTTTATTTAATTTTTCTATTTTTTATTTCTTTTAAATTTCTTTATTATACTACATGTATACACAATATAAACTGCCAATCAACAAATGAGGCAATGAGTTGAATACACAGTTTTTTAAAAACCCACAAATGGTCAATATTTTAAAGTGTTCAGCATCCCTAGCCATCAGGGAAATGTAAATTAAACCTATTTTCCTATATCACCTCACCCCAGTAAGAATGTCTGTCATTAAGAAATTAGTTAAGATCCCAAGGGGTTAAGGGGAAAAAGGAGGCCTAGAAAGCATTAGATAAATACAACCTTGGGCTGGAGAAATAGCTTAGCAGGTAAGAAGAGCATAGGCTGCTTGTCTAGAAGACCCATGTTCAATTACAAACACCTACATCACAGCTTACAACCATCAGTTGTAACAAGTCTTTGTCCGGCCAGCCAGCTCCCAAATAATAACACAGAGACTTATTAATTATGAAAGCTTGGCCTTTAACTTAGGCTTAGGCTTGTTTTTAACTAGCTCTTTTTTATTGTTTTTATTGAACTATACCTTTTTCTTTTCTCCCCTCCCTTCCTTCCCTCTCCCCTTCAACCTTCTCCCATGACCCCCACACTCCCAATTTACTCAGGAGATTTTGTCTTTTTCTACTTCCTATGTAGACCCATGTATGTCTCTTGTAGGATTTTCTTTGCTCTCTAGGTTCTCTGGGGTTGTGGACTGTAGGCTAGTTTTTCTTTGCTTTATGTCTAAAAGCCACTTATGAGTGAATACATATAATATTTCTCATTCTGGGTCTGGGTTACCTCACTCAATGTGTTTTTTTCTAGATCCATCCATTTGCCTGCAAATTTCAAGATGTCATTTTTTTTTACCACTGAGTAATACACCATTGTATAAATGTACCACATTTTCTTTATCTGTTTTTTGGTTGAATGGCATCTGAGTTGTTTTCAGGTTCTGGTTATTATGGATAATGCTGCTATGAACACATATGAGCAAATGTCCTTGTGGTATGATTGAGCATCCTTTGGGTTATAACCAAAAATGGTATTGCTGGGTCTTGAAGTAGATTGATTCTCAATTTTCTGAGAAATCACCATACTGATATCCAAAGAGGTTGCACCAGTTTACACTCCCACCAGCAATGCAGGAGTGTTCCCTTTACCCCACATCCTCTTCAGCATAATCTATCATCAGTGTTTTTTATCTTGGCCATTCTTACAGGTGTAAGATGAAATCTCAGAGTTGTTTTGATTTGTATCTCTGATGGCTAAGGATGTTGAAAATTTCCTTAAGTGTCTTTCAGCCATTTTAGATTCCTCTGTTAAGAGTTCTCTGTTTAGGTCTGTTCCCCATTTTTTATTGGATTATTTGTTCTTTTGATGACCAATTTCTTGAGTTCTTTGTATACTTTGGATATCAGCCCTCTGTCCGATGTGGGGTTGGTGAAGATCTTTTCACATTCTATAGGCTGTTGTTTTGTCTTGTTGACTGTGTCCTTTGCTTTACAGAGGCTTGTCAGTTTCAGGAGGTCCCATTTCTTAATTGTTTCTCTCAGTGTCTGTGCTACTGGGGTTATATATAGGAAGTGGTCTCCTGTGTCAGTGCGTTCAAGTGTACTTCTACTTTCTCTTCTGTGAGGTTCTGTGTGGTTGGTTTATGTTGAGGCCTTTGTTCCATGTGGACTTCAATTTTGTGCATGGAGATAGATATGGATCTATTTACATTCTTCTTTAGCTCTTATAATTTAATTAACACATATTTTTATAAATCAATGTTCTGTCCTGTGACATTACTTCTCTTCTATTCTGCACCTCCTATTTCCTCCCTGGGTCTTTTGACATCTCCTCTGAACCTAGATTCTCCTCCTCTTCCTTTCTCTCCCTGGAAATCCCACCTCTACTGACTGCCTAGCTATTGGCTGTTCAGCTTTTTATTACACCATCCACAGCAATACACTTCACACAGTGTACAAATCTTTCACAATAATCAGTAACTCCAGTTCCAGAGGATCCAACATCATCTTCCGGCCTCCAAAGGCATCAGGCATATCCATGGTACACAGACATAAATGCAGATAAAACACAACACATAAAATAAAAACAAAAATTATAAATACAACCATTTAGTCCATTTCATGCTGCTTGCATTTCTATATTTGTAGAGTTGGCCATTTGGTATTGGATAAGCAGTTAGGGGCTCATTCCTGGGGAAGACTGATTCTTTCTCTTTCAGCAGTCTTAATTGTTTGTAGCTTTTCATCTAGGGGTGGGGCCTTGTAAGATTTTCCCCAAACATGCTGGCATGTCAATTGACGATGTCACTGTCTTGGTCTTACTTAGGAGGACATAAAATAATACAATTCCTGGGTTTTTTTTAACATCCTTTTGTTATTTATCTCTCTTCCTTCCATTCCATCTTTATTGCCCTCTCTTACCCTATCCCCAGTTAAGGCCCTCACTCCATTTTCCTTATGTGTTCCCTTTATAGTGCCCATGTCTTGCTTTTCCCTCTCTAGACCCACTTCTTTCTGCCTCTCCTTACATGTCAATGAACAAGAATCACACTGCATTTTGATATCCTAAATAAGAAATGCAGAGTCTCAGAGTCTCTTGTGAAGACAAAATGCTGACTACCTGCTTCTGCTTCATGTGTTGGTGTGTACATTTCCAGAGATTATGGATCAGAGTAAAATGGGGAGATCTTAGGGGGGCACTTGTGCCACCTCCATCTCTCCCTAGCCCAAGAGGTGACAATTTCCATGCAGACCCCATTTAATCAGGCCCCCAGCTGCCAAGTGCAAACTGTTGTCAGTGCGTATAGCAAAGAGGGCATGAGCATCTGGTACCTGTCAAGGACATCACTGTCCCTGCTCTTTAGTTGTCAGGGAGAAAGAAACAGCAATAAGCACTCCGTGAAATGATTGAAAGGACTGTTTGCTTTAGGGCCTTCTTTCCGCTCCCATGACTTTCCAAGTCCCTGATGAGGCTACAAAAGTCACATCCATAGGGGAAAAAAACCAATAATGTAAACAAATGGAACGTCAAGCTTCCAAACACCGCTTTGCTGAGGTGAGCGATAAGAATGAAGCTACCCACAGGATGCGTTTGAATCGCCTTTTCAGGTGCTTTGTCATTTGACTTAATAGGAACTTGACTCTGTGCATAGCTTAGTAAATGTACTGTATACATAAACCCAAACTGTTAAATATGTACTTAGTTTGTGCCATGGAAATTAGTTAATAAAAAGAGGGAAAGTAAATATGGAGACTCAAACCCACACACCCTGATAGGGCTATCTTCTCTCTGTGGATTCAGCTGCCTCAGACTCTCACTTCCCCTGCATCCACAAAATGCTCTCATATATATTCTGATATTCAATTTCGATTCATCTAGTGATTTTGGATGTACCTATTTATATGGCTTTAGTGACATTAAAATATACACATAGCATAGCTTATCCTAAGATTCTGGTACAATTTTATCAATGGAAGTCAATTGCAAACATCTTTCTGCCCTTTGCATTGCTGTATTCTCCTTGATTATAAAGTCACCACCTCAATATTTCCTCTACATACATCTGGAAAACATCAGCTAGAATTGTAAGTTTTGCTTCAACCACTAAACACAATAGCAATGACTCAAGAAGAGAAGGAGTCTGTTGGTTTAGTCATGTTTCTGTTTGTTGTGTTCATAGTTTCTTTCCTTTTTAAAAAAAGAGTGTTCTTTTCTTCCTTGCTTTATCACTTTCTTTGTATGTGAGAAACTTCCTTCTACCATGCCTTTAAAGAATTTTATGTGTATGCCTGTGTGTGTGCATGTGTGCATGCGTGTGTGTGTACTTGTTACACAGCATACATGTGGAGGTCATAGAAAATTTGCAGAAGTCAATTCTCTCCTTCTACAATGTGGCTTAAGCTCAGGTCTTTGGGCTTGATGGCAAATGCCTCTACTCATTGAGCCATATTGCAGACCTTGAGCTTTTGTTTAGGGTAGAGGTGTTAGTGAATACTTTTCTTAGTTTTCTCTCATCTAATTCTTCCCTTGATATCTGGAAGATATTTGTGTCAGATATGGGTTTCTAAGTTTGCAATGTTTTTATCTTTCCCTGTGAAATTGGTACAGCACTTCTTTACCCCTTGTGTGTCTTCAGTTGAGAGCAGCTACTGTCACTGAATCAGCTTTTCCATATAGGTAATGTTTTATTTCTTTCTCAGTGATCTCAAGATATTTTTGTTTGGTTTTTAGATATTGACTATGGTATGTCTTGACTATAATTCTTTGAGTTTATTTCATATGGAATTATTATTGAATACAGGGGCTTATGACCTCTCTCAAACTCGAGGAAATATCAGGAATTGTTGGGGTTTTTTCCAAATATATTCAAGCACCATCCTCTTTCTGTTTTATGGTCCTCCAGTTTTCCAAAGATTTATTTTTCATGTTCGGTCATTTTTACCTCTGATTTCTATTCATTTATCCCCAATTTCAAGAAATCTTTCTCTTCTTTCCCTTCTCCTCTTCTAATGCCTTATTCTACTTTTTCTTTCAGTTTACTATATTTTATACCTTGCCTTGCTGGGGAGAATGGAGCCATTGTTTTTCAGTGATGTTTGTCTTTTTTTTTAAAAAAAAGCAATTACTATCTAAAAGTATTATGTTAGCCCTTTATTTTCCAGGTTCCTTGGCTGAGTAAGCAAGAATTTAGAAGGCTCTATTGTCTGCATAAGTTGTCTTTCATGTTTTGCTACTTTTTCTACTACACCAACTGGGATATATTTGACAAAAAGAAATGTATAGAACTCATCACTGTATCTTTTATTACTGCTTAAGATCATATCAGTTCTTCTTCTTTGTATCTTTCATTGTATCAGGTCCCGCCAGCCAGTTCCCAAGTCATGACACAGAGACTTCTAATTAATTATGAAAGCTTGGCCTATAGCTTAGGCTTGTTTCTAACTAGTTCTTATAACTTAAATTAAATCAATTTCTATTAATCTATATCCTGCCACTTCGCTTGGGCATGTCCTGCTTCCTCTGCATCTTTCAGCATCTCGGCCTTCTTCCCAGCATTTTCTCTGCCCTGAAAATCTTGCCAAGCTATTGGCTATTTTGCTCTTTATTAAGCCAGTCCTAGTGACACATCTTCACAGTGTACAAAAAGATTATTCTACAACATTTTATTGTATTATTATATTTGTTTTGTACATAATATCTGGGGTGTTAGTTGTAGTTAGCATCAAAAATATAGATATGTGTGCCTATATTACCTTCTCAAAAATCAAAGTCAGATTATTTTTATGGTTGGAAATTTTTTTGGAAAAAGTAACAAAACTAAGGTAATATTAAGGTAATAGGAGCACCATGGAATATATAAACTGTTAATTTAAAATCGAAAAACTAAAAATGCTTGTGTATTATCTTTTGTTTATAAAATCATTTACATTCACCATTATCAACTTGATGCCTTTATTTACATTCTTCTCAACTTCTTAAAAACAGAGCTGCCACCTCTTCTCTAATGACTAGCAGAGACAATCAGTTTCTTATCTCATTAATGAGGAGAACCTTCTTCGTTTGCAGAAACCTTTCCACTGCACATCCCATAGATATTCCTGTATAGATTGGAGTCCTTATTTTACACACACACACACACACACACACACACACACACACACACACAACATCTGACAAGTAAGCCTTCCATCTTCAATGTTATCTAACTTTCTTCAATACTATAAAATAGTCCTAATTCATGACTTGTATAGTAAATGCTAGGTAGAATAGATAAGAATAGAATTAGCTAGATCAAAACTAAATTTTTCCATACAGGAAAGTGTAAAGTACTGATAGGCTTTTGACAGGACGCCAGAGGGGCAAATAAAAGAGAAGTAGTATGTGGGGAAAGAGGAAAGACAGGAAGAATAGAAGCTAAAAAGATTTGAGGAGGAAGTCTATCCAAAGTAGTTTCTGTTCTGAAATTCTAATGGAGTAAACTCACCAATACCTTGAAGGGTTTTTTTTTTTTTTTACAAAATTAAAATAGCCCACACAATTTGCAAGTGATTCTTCGATCGTGTTATTTCAACTCTTGTTCATCTAGTAATTTGCATTTTACATATTTAGGAGTTTTTTTTTTCAAATTTCAAGGAATCTAGCTCTAGCCATAACAAAGAGTACTACAAGACTAGGCCTCTGGCTTCTTTAGGACCAGAAAGCAAGGGGTGACCAGGCCTCCGGCTTTTGCAAGACCAGAGAGTACCTGGCCTTCTGTCAGACCAGAAAGCACCCTGCAATTAGCTCTCCATCCCAGTGACCACTGAGGTAAATATAGAATCTAAGCCTTGGCACCCAGTGTGCCCAGGGTTTCCTGAGAGACTGGAGCTTTTCCAGTAGTCGCTAAGATCAGTGAGGATGTGGCTTTCTGACATCTGAAATTCCAGTGGTCATTTCAGGATCCAGAGTCTGTATCGCTGTGGTCTCAGAGGTTACTTTGAGCTCATGGCTCTATCCACAGCGCCATGATAGTAGATAGACATTGATGGATCTGATGTTTGGTATCTTCCCCCGTCCCCCAGCAGGTACACAGAAGCCAAAGGTAACAAAGGTTTTGACTATACCATTTTTTCTCGGAACTCAGCCTCCAGCCCCACCCTTAGTCCTATTGGCACACTGACAAGATAACATCAGTGACTCCATTGGACAATCAACACAAAGTTTCATCAGTCCCCATAGCTAAACTTCAGGTAAATGTACCTCTAGGCACAATTAGTGGTGCAGAAGAGCAGAGGTAAAATCAATGTAATAGATAGACAATGTAGTAAAAGTATAGCAGAACATTTCTCAAACTTAGAGAATAAAGGAAACATCTAAATCCAAGGAGTATATAGAACTACAGAAAGACATGATCAAAGAAGAAACTCCTCAGGGCAGATCACAGACAGAATATTAAAAAATAAAAGTAGGTTCCCTTGGGACTCAGATGATGATGTAAGTCACAAAACAATCCCACACCAGTTCAGAATTATGAATAATTAAAGGGTTATTTATTTAAGGGGAAAACTTACAGATCACTGTCCTAGACAACAGTCCTCTGTGCAAACAGGAACAGAGTCTAGCTGATGGAAGCAGGAGCTGCAAGCAAGAGAGCGGGTGCATGGTTACCACTGCTTTTACAGTATAAAAGACCATGCCCAAGTGGACTGTTATCTTAAAGGCTATTGGCTGAAGGAGCAGAAGGAGCTCCCACAGCACCTCCCCCTTTTGTTTAAATAAGAGAGTTCCAAACCCAATACAAAATTATATACACTAGGAATAGATATCAAATATAAATAGAATTACAACCAGCATAAACAATATTAAGCAAGAAACATATGCTAAATGTTTCAATAAACATTCTATCCTATGGAGTCTATGTCATGTATAGAAAATGGCTTGGTTAGATCATAAGAGTACAGGAACTACGACTATCTAATCTTCAACCCCATCAAAGGCCTGAGAAGGGAGATAATATTACTTGAGCAGGCAGGAAGTACAACCAAGTAGCTTCCAAAGTGAGCAATATATGATGGAGACAATTAGCTACCTGAGCAATCACCCAAAGTCTCATTTTGCAATGTTGAAGCAACCAACTTTGGCTAAGGCCTAGCGTAACTGACAGACCATTTTCAGAGGCAGGAAAATTTTCAAAACCATCTTACCCTGTCTTGGCAAGATTTGATGGTCCTGCTTATCCATTTCCGGATACTGTGTAACTTGTCAGTGGTTGCGGCATTGTCAGTTCCTTGCCCAAAGGCCAGTTTTGCCAAGAAGAAAACAAGTTCCAAGTGGAGTGTTTTCAGTGTTCAACATTCTTTTACATTGGGCGCCGATTTGTAGGAGAAGAGCCCCTTGTTTGGTTCCTGGCTGCCCAGCCCCAAAATAATCACACAGAAACTGTATTAATTAAATCACTGCTTGGCCCATTAGCTCTAGTTTCTTATTGGTTAATTCTTACATCTTAATTTAACCCATTTCTATTAATCTGGGTATCGCCATGTGGCAGTAGCTCACTGGGTAAAATTCCAAGTGTCTGTCTCTAGTGGATCCGTGGCATCTCTCTGACTCTGCTTTCTTCCTCCCAGAATTCAGTTCCATCTTCCCTGCCTCCCTAAGTTCTGCCCTATCAACAGGCCAGAGCAGTTTTTTTATTCATTAACCAATGAAAGCTGCACATAGATAGAAGGACCTCCCACACCACTCAGCCACTATTCCTGGTGTGAATCTAGAATCTCCCTAGGTTTTCTTCACTACCTTCCTCAGCCATTTCCCCCTGCCCATCTCGAGTCTTCTATAACTCCCCACCAAACACAGGACCACTCTCTACCAGGGATAGCCACCACACTTGACTAGCACCTAGGTAGGCTGGCTACCTGTACCCCCCTCTCCTCTTCCATTCTCATCTCTCTTGGGTACCCCTAGGTCAGTTACTACTGCATGTATCAGCCCCCTTTTCCAGCCTATCTCCATCCCCTGGAGACTCCTGCCATCTGTGGCCTTATCCAGGGTGCGCCTACTTCTGTGTCTGCTCCCTTTCATGAAGCTGGACCTTGAGCCCTGTTTAAGAGACCTCCAGAGTCAGTCCCCTTCCCCTGCATACTAGCTTATCACCCACCCAACCCCCTGCACCCATCTGAAACTGCTTGGGGGGTATGAAACCTGAAACAGAGTGGCCACAAGATGGAAAACTAATCTTCATTCTTCTGATTCACAACACATCAGGTTGGCATGACAGCAACCAAAGAACCAAACATTCATTCAACAAAGGTGAGATCAGATATTCACACCAAGAAAAATACAAATGTCATAACTTAAGATACCTAGATCCCATTGCAAAAACACAAACATCAACAACCAAGACAAATGCCTCCTCCAGAAATCATCACCCCATTGTAAGATGCCCTGAGAAAGCCAATTTCACTAAAGCAAGGAATAAGAACTTCAAAATAGCTATTATGGATATGTTCAAGGACCTTAAAGAGACTACGAATAAGTGCTACGATAAAGATCATTAAAACACAGTTGTATGAAATAATGAAATAATTCAAGTTATGAAAGTAGAATTTAACAAAAAAATAGAATCTCTAATGAAAACTCAAGCTGAAATAAAAATCAAAATGAAAAACTCAGGTAGTCAAACAAAAGGCTCAGAGATAATATTTAATGAAGTAAAAGAGCAAATTACACATCTTGAAGACGAAGTAGAAGAAATAGGTCAGTCAAAACACTCATAAAATATGGGGCACTAAGAAAATATCAAATGTACAAATAATAGGTACAGAGGAAGAAGAAGAAACCCAGGTCAAAGACACAGAAAAAATTTTTAAGAAAAATCATAGAAGAAAATTTCCCCAATCTAAAGAAAATGATGTCTATCAAGGTATAATAAGCATACAGAACAACAAATAGTCTGAGAACAGAAACTCCCCATGGCACATAATCAAAACACTAAATGTTTAGAACAAAGAAAATATATTAAAAATGGCAAGGCAAAAAGACCAAGTGACATATAAAGGCAGGCCTATTTTCTGATTTTCAATGGAGACACTGAAAACAAGAAGACTTAGATGTGTGTTCTACAAGCTTTAAGACACTGTTACAGATGCAAGTCCAGACTACTGGACTCAATAAAACTGTTAATCACATTAGGAGAAAGAAAAACATTTTATGATAAAAACAAATTTAAGTCTTCTTCTGAGTTCTCCCAAACAAGCACCATTTTAATTTAAATATCAAACATGTAGCACAGCAGGCTACTGAGACGTTCATAGTGTTGTTGGGGGTTTTTACTCTTACTTTTTGCTCTTTTGGGAGTCTGCCACCCAGCTCCCAAATAAATCTCTCTCTCACATACACACACACACACAGACACACACACAGAGAGAGAGAGAGAGAGAGAGAGAGAGAGAGAGAGAGAGAGAGAGAGAGAGAGAGAGAGAGAGAGGCTTATTCTTACTTATGAATGCTCTGCCTTAGCCTGGCTTGTTTCTAGCCAGCTTTTCTTCATTAAATTATCCCATCTATCTTTTGCTTCTGGGATTTTACCTTTATTTCTGTATAGTTTTTCTTTCCTTCTTATTCTGTGGCTGACTGTGTTGCTGGGTGGCCGGCCCCTTGCATCTTCCTCTCCTCCTTTACTCATTCTTTCATCTTTTCTCCTTTTTATTCTCTCTGCATGCCAGCCCCACCTATCCTTTCTCCTGTCTTGATATTGGCCATTATCTCTTTATTAGACCAATCAGGCGTTTTAGACAGGCTGTGTAACACAGCTTCACAGAGTTAAACAAATGCAACATAAAAGAATGCAACACATCTTACATCATTAAACAAATGTTCAACAGTATAAACAAATGTAATGCATTTTAAAATAATGTTATGCAACATCATAGAGCCAGGCCCTGAGAGGGAGAAAGGGAGAGTGGCTACTCTGGGCTTGGAGTCTTCTTCCTCTAGTTTTTTCCTCACCTGGGAACTTTCTCTCCATCTCTTATAATCAGAGATAGAAGAGAGAGGTCACTGCCTTGGGAGATAAAGTCACAGCTGTCCACAGTCTACTTTAGGTCTGGTAGCCCATCTAGGTAAAATAAAAAGTAATAGAACAGTTTTCAAGAGAGCTGGTATAAAGAAAATAACTTCATTCAACAGGAGTATAGACAGAAAACTTAAGTTTTGTTTGAAATTTCATATCTTGGTTCATTTTGAGATGTTTTAGTTGCTCAGATTTGTCCCTTGGAACAGAAACCACATAGAATATAATTCCTTGTGGTTTTAAATGGTGTATATGAGGCATGTAATACTTAAAATATTGTTACTTTACAGCGTTTCCTTAAGGAAGATTGGATTTGCTATGAACTTTAATTTCACACAGACTGAACTAAACTTCTAAGTCTTGCTCAACCTAAAGTGTGACATGCTGAAACAAAATGGCAGCCATTGAGCAGAGATTTAATTTCTTTCATAGCTGGGATGTAGTATGCAGTTGTGGATGGCTAAGTGCTCTTTAAAAGCTGTTGTGAACACAGCCAAGAAATAAAGTTGAACCACTGACTACAGCCAAGTTTTGTTGAAAAATCCAACCAGTATTCACTCTGCGCAATGGTTGCCTAGTTATAAATTGCATAGAATCCAACAAATTGAATGACACTTCACCATTGTTTAGGTCATAGGTTCCTAATATGATTGCTATATATGAATACATAGCTGCTTGTAATAGTTGTTCTTTGGAAATTTGAGATTTCAAAAGACTATTGTCCTTCCAATTCGAAGGTTCTTGTGGAGCTGAGTTTGTGAGTTAGTATGCAAGTGTCCCCTCTCCCTCCATGCTGTCATTTGTAGTGTTTGGGAGAATCTTTGAGATTAAAGTGCTGGTTACAAATGATTTAACCTGAAAGTTTCTTTTTCATTGCAAACATATATGATAACTTGGTACCAAGACCAGGGATTACACTCCTATTGGAACATATACTTATATTTTCTTACAAATTGTGTTTGAATTAATGAAATAGTAGCATATTTGTATATAAATGGAACCCATAGAAAGGCAGAAAAAACAGAGAAATAAAGATAGCAGAAGTAAAATTTCAGACTAAAGCTGTAAGGTATCAGTAATTGTAACTAAATTAAATGGAAACAGAAATGTACTACAAATAGAAGACATGATATTTGAGAATAGATAGCAATACTTAATACAAAAATGTGCTAGCTACAGAATGGATAGCAATATATGTCACAAAAATTGTGCTTTGTGAAAAAAAATCCTTAAATAAAAGGACATAGATGAGATAGATTTGCCACCTAACAACATGAGTGAAATCCTTAGAACCCCCTATGATAGAAAGAGAGAGGTAAATCCTGCAAGTTGTCCTCTATCCTTCACACACACACACACACACACACACACACACACACACACACACACACACACACACACACCTGAGCACTGAAAGCTGAGAGTGCTGGTAGCAAACACAACTCTTCAGTTTCACATGGCCACAGACAGAGAAGGACTGTGCTCTCAAAGGTATGCTTCAGAGACTGGATCCGGACCTCCAACCATATCTCATGTTCATGACTTCGATGGTACAATTTGGCACATTAGAGCTAAATGGATTTTGATGGGTTTTGAACATTAAATTGATAATGTTGTGGAGAAAAACCCGGGACTTTAAATGAGGATACCTTATAATTTCCATATTCTATGGATGTGAACTTCTGAGGCTAAGAATTAAGATGCTAAAGCTGCCCTACAAAATTTCCGTCCTCAGATTACTCAATAAGACTTTAATATAGGTTTCCCTGGGCAGACTTTTACAGATGTAATTTAAGACGTTGAGTCACCTGACCTTAAGATTACCCAGGAATGGGTGACCGAACCAGAATAGCCATTTCAAAGTAGTTTCATTGTCTTAGCAGCAGAAGGGTAAGTGAAAGAAATACAACTTATGAGAATGATTCAAAACTTGCTGGTTTTGAAGGCAGAGAGGGCCATGCACAGAAAATAGAAAGAAGTTTCTCAGAATTAAGGACCTCAGACCAATAAACAGAGGAGAAATACCCTAGTCCTACTATATGATGGGCAATATTCCAGCTGAGTTAACAGTTTGAGCTGTGGTTAGTGGGCTAGTATGACCATTTTGAATCTAAGAAGTGCTAGTACATTAGTGAGGCATGCATTAGGATGCATCTGTAAGGGAGTTCCTAGGGAGAATTAACTAAAGCAAAACAGCACACCTTGAATGTGTAATTCACCATCCCATGGGATCAGGCTGGGGGGCTGGACTGAATTACAAAAGAGAAGGAGAAAGCCAGCTGAGAACTGGCACTCCCCTTTCTCTGAATCCTTCCTTTTTTTTTATTTTTCAGAAGTGATGAATCTTTGAGGAGATGTTCGAGTCCCAATCACATACCTTCCTAGCAGTGAACCAAAATCCACAATTTTGCCTGATCTATTTTCCGAGTAATGAGAAAACTAACATAACTTCTTGATCTACTAAATGTGGATCGTGTCTGTTATCAGAGTGGGTTGGACTGTCTTGTAGTAATACCTTGGACCTCTTGATACAAATCATAACACTCAAAGGAAACAAGAGTTTATTCTGGAGCCAAATACGAATCTGGAAACACAGATTCTTTTGTTACCCTAAATACCATGGTTTTTAACAGTTAACAATTTCATGAAGTTTTTTTATGGTAACAGAACAAAGTTGTACCTCAAGACACTTGATGTACATTGGCACATCAGATAGACAGGTTTGAGCTTGCTGTGGGCCTCGGGTGATATCTGGTGACATTCTTAGCTTTTGTATAGCTGGAAGCTAGTGGTTTGTTCAGAATGCATTTTAAAGTTTGGTAGTCACAAAAGTGTTAGGTCAGACATGGAGTGAACAATGAACAGTCTTCAAAGAAGTCAAAAGTAGCTCAAAGCAACGTGGCTCTGGTCTGCAACACATTTACTCTCCTTGGTCGTTTAACTGCGTATACTCTCTAACACAGGTGCGGCTCTTATTGGTTTTTTTCTGGGAATTTCAGTTCAGTTCCCAGTGTTGGCACTCACACAAAGGTCAGTGGGCCTCTTATTGCATGTGCAAATGGGTGTGCTTTCTTCCACGTGCCTGACAGTGTTGCACGGAGTCACTGCATGGGGTTGGGGACATATCCAGTCATATGACTGAGAGGAGCTAAAACTGAGTAGCACAGCTATTTGCATGTATAACGGAGACAAAGGGCTTCTATTCTGTCTTCAGGGTCACAGATAGATGTGTCTCCTGGTAGGCTCCTGCATGAGCAGTTCTGCTTTCAGACCACAGTCAAGATGTTTGTTTCTCATGTCAAGGCTTATAGAGATACTAAGGGTAGAAGGTCAGCCTGTGGGGGTTACTGATTAATGTAGCCACCTCTGTGTTCCTCTGCGGGCAAGTATATCAAACAACAATAGATAGGCGTTGGGGAGGAGATTAACAGCCCTTTGCAATCTGTTCTGATACTGATATAGAATGTCTGCCCCATGGACTAAGACATGTCTCCTAGCTTGGACTTTAAATAGGCAGAATAATCTGAAACCATGGTTGAGAAGGCCTTAGGATGATTGGAAGCCATTGCTTATTTGCTGTGTTATTGAAGTTACCAATATTGAAGTTAGTTGTCTGTTGTTATGCTGAAATTCCATGACTAAGGCAACTTATAGGAGAAAGAAGTTATTTGGGCTTCTGGTTCCAGAGGGCTAGAATCTACACTACAGAACTGGGGGAGCAGACTGCAGGCATAGTAGCCAGAGCAGAAGCTGAGGTTTTGCAACTGAAACCACAAGCAGGAAACAGAGACAGAACACTGGGAAATGTGTGGTGCTTTAAACCAGCAGTTCTCAACCTGTGGGTCCCGATCCCTTTCGGGGCACTTATCAGATAGCCTGCATATCAGATATTTACATTGCGATTCATACCAGCAGAAAATTATAGTTATTAAGTAGCAATGAAATAGTTTTATGGTTAGGGGTTATCACAGCATGAGGAACTGTATTAAAGGGTCACAACATTGGGAAGGCTGAGAACCACTGTTTTAAATTCTCAATCCCATGCCCAGTGACATAGTTCCTCCTTCCAAAGAGCTTTCAACTAAGGACCAAGTATGCAAATATCCAAGACTATGGCGATCTCACTCAAACTACCTGTTTTAGTTACTTTTCTATTGCAATGACCAAGGCTACTTATAAAGGAAGCCTATTTGACTTACAGTTTCAGAGACTTAGAGTCTATGATTGTGAAGCAAAGATATGGTGGCAGAAACTGCTGAGAGCTCACATCTTGGTCTGTAAATAGGAGACAGAGGGACACCTTCAAACACTAGGAATGGTATGAGTCTTTTGAAACCTTAAGCCCATCCCCAGTGACACAGCTCCTCCAACAACAACACATATAATCCTTCTAAAATGCTCCACCAACTGGGGTCAAAGTCCTCAAGTATATGAGTCTACGGAGGCCATTCTCATTCAGACAATGCTACCACAGCAAGCATGTTCCAGTGACAGACAGCTGCGATTCCCAGAGCCTCCTACAGATGCGGGATCACTCTTAGTCTACAAATCAGTGGAACTGGAGCCCAGATTTGGGCCATTTTGGATCTTCTGTGGTACCTAGGATGGCAAACCCTTCCTGGCAATGAATGTGGGTATATCCCCCTGTGGTACTTTGTGCAAACAAAATTGATCTTAAATTACAGATCAGCAAACTAGATATGAGTTAAAAGGTAATTCCAAAATCTATGGCCAACACTGAATGCATTGGTGCTACCTCCTGAAACATTAATGTATGAGACTTCTCCAAGGCTCCTTTGCAGTTAGTATTGGTAGTTGGACCAAAGCCAAACAGAGGTGTAGATCAGCCCTCAGGAAAATGAGGCATTTATGAGTTTAGATCTGAGGGCAAATTCTGTAAGTCTGCCACCTAAGTCAAGGTAACATCTCTGAAAGATTCTTTTCCCTCTTACTGGTCATTATTTTAAACTACCCATTCATAAGAATATTCATAAAATACATTTACAAAGAACATATTATAAGCCATAAATTAATCCCAATGCTTTTAAAAAGAATTCAACCATGCTATCTGGTAATAATGACATCAAACTAAGAGGGAAAAATGGAAAATGACCCCCAAAAAAGAGGCTGGGGATATAACCTGAATTCATGGAAAGTTTGCCTTATATGCTTAAGGGATGAGGCTCAATCCTTAGTGCCCCAACAGAAAAGAAAAAATGACAGGAAAATATTCAGCCACTTAGACACTAAACAATACCCTTCCAAATAAACCACTGATAAAAATGAAGTAACAAAGTTTTATATATGAAATCCTTAAAAATGTAGGCCCTAGCTGGGCGGTGGTGGCACACACCTTCAATACCAGGACTCAGGAGACAGAGACAGGAGGATCTCTGTGAGTTCGAAGCCAGCCCGGTCTGCAAGAGCTAGTTCCAGGACAGGCACCAAAGCTACACAGAAAAACCTTGTCTCAAAAAAAAAAAAATGTAGGCCCTAAGTCAATAGCAGTCTTATATTTAAAGAATCATTTTTAAGGGAGCAAAATAAATAGGAATAAAGAAGGCGAGACATGATAAAGAATGGATCAGAAACTGGTAGGTTGAAAATAAAAGGCCAAAGAATATCAAGAAAGTAAAAGATTCGCTTTTAGAAAGATCAGTGGGGGCTGTTGAGAGATGGCTCAGAGGTTAAGAGCACTGACTGCTCTTCCAGAGGTCTTGAGTTCAATTTCCAGCAACCACATGGTGGCTCACAGCCATCTGTAATGAGAACTGGTATCCTCTTCTGGCCTGCAAGCATACAGACAGACAAAACACTGTATACATAATAAATAAATAAATAAATAAATAGATTTTTTTAAAAAAAAATAGTGAAATAGATAAGCATCTAACAAAATTCGGGAGTGATAAAAAAGGATGGAAAGGGGGAAGAAAAGAAGAGAGAGAGAGAGAGAGAGAGAGAGAGAGAGAGAGAGAGAGAGAGAGAATGAAACAGGACATTCCATTAGAGACCTATTTCTATCACTGTAAAAAATATACCCTTACAACAGGCAGCTTAGAAGAGAAAGGGTTTAGCTCATTCCAGGTGGAAGTCCATTACTGAGGGAAGTCATGGCAGCAGAAACTTGAGAAAACTGGTGATATCACACCCATGATCAAGAGCAGAGAGAAATGAAGGCATGTATGGTCACATGCTTGCTTGCCTGCACTCAGTTCAGTTTCTCCACTCATACAGTTCAGGACCCCTGCCTATACCCCTGTCTTTATAAAGTAGGATGGGTCTTCCTACATCAATTAAAGTAACTAAGACAATACTCCAGAACAATGGAACAGGAAGGGTTAAATTGGAGTGGGGGAGAGGAGACAGTTAGGGGACAGAATATGGGGAGGAATAAATAACACGAAAGACCTTTCAAAACAGTCATATGAAAACTAGAATCTTCCTATTAAAAAAAGAGAAGAGCACAGCAATTGGTACCCAGTGCCAAATAGCCCTGAAAATATGCATAAGAGAGCCGGGCGGTGGTGGCGCACGCCTTTAATCCCAGCCCTCGGGAGGCAGAGGCAGGCGGAGCTCTGTGAGTTCGAGGCCAGCCTGGTCTACGAGAGCTAGTTCCAGGCCAGGCTCTAAAAAAAGCTGCAGAGAAACCCTGTCTCGAAAAACCAAAAAAAGAAAAAAGAAAAAAAAATATGCATAAGAGTAACATTATACTGATGGAGCAGATTATATATGAATATAATATACATATATGCATACACTAACAATTACTGAAAAATAGGCCATGAATTAGAGGGAGAGTAGGATGAGGTATATGGGAAGGTTTAGAAGGAGAAAAGGAAAGAGATAAATTACATAATTGTAATCTTTTAAAAATTAACGTATTAACTATTAATTTAAGAAGAGAATTGGGGTCAATAGCCTTGGAGCTATTGGCAAGAAGAGGGAAAGTCGGTTTTCTCTAAGATTGTAGTCCTGGTAAGTGTCCCACACTTCAGTGGAAAGCCACACATCCAAGAATATTTGGGCAGCACAAATTGATTTTGACAGGGCAAAATATACAAAGGTGAGTGGGTGGGGATGGTGGGATAGATCCTGGAAGAGTTGGGGGAGAATGAATATGACCAAAACACATTGAATGAAACTCTCAAAGAACTAATAAACACTTTTTTAAAACACAGTTGCCTACAAACATGCCCTCAAGCCAAACGAATGTAGACAACCCATCACAGAGACTCTTTTCCCAAGAGTCATTTTGACAATTAAAGCTAATAATTACAAAACCCCACTAATATGGAAGAAACAAGGCAATACTAACAGCAGCATTATCCTCAGACATTTGACAATACAGAGTCATTCAGCAAGTCCATTAATATCTTAGTCTGGCAGGAGAGCTGCAATGTTGTGTGTGTAAGAAGAAAAACACAGCACTCTTCTGATTGTCCACCTAATCTCTTTTGTCAGATGAGTGGGAATGATTACTATGTGCTGCTCCTAGTAGGCCCTCACAGCCTCAAGTCCTGTTGCAAGAATTCCTACAGAACACACAGTCTAGGTTTACCTTACCCCACATTGTCAGGAGAAACCAAGGACTCCAATGGCCAAGCTTCAAGTGCGACCTAGCAGCAGTGTAAGATCCATCCCCTCTTTCACTAATCCTTTCTAAAAAGGATCAAAGGAAACTGGGCTCCTGTTAGGATAGTTGCTCATATCCTTATTCTGCTTTCTGTAATCCACCTTTCAGATGTAACTAGGGCTTGAGTTTGTTTTACAAGAGTCTTGTCAGGAGTTCCGTTCAAGTTGCAGACCTTCTCATAAAACTTGCTCTCCAAATGGAAGTGTATCTGGCTGCACTCTGTAACAGCTCTGTTGCAAAGCCATTTGAACCAATGAAGCAAGCAGTCTTAAGTCATTGAAATAGTAGCAGCCCTTTCAAGGCAAATTGAAATTATAAGTGAGCCAGGCTCAATGGTGTGATTGCAGTGTTCAAAAGGCTGGGGCAGGAATATTTCCAGTTTGAGGCCAGCCTGGGCTACATAGCAAGACTTTCTCCTAAAATAAACACACAACAACCATGAAAATCAAAATCCAAATAGGCAACTGAAAAAGCCCTTTAATGTCCTAATTGAACCCAAATTCTTAACTCATGACAAATATAAATTTACAAGCACCTTCATAACATAGGTACTACATATCTTACCACAGGGACAATCCCAGGGTTATTAGTATAGTCTACCACTCTGTCTCCTACCAAATGCTGCTGTTTTGGGCAGGATGAAGTGAGACCATTTTAGATTTTATAATTCTTACATGCCATTATTCCTTCCATGTTCAGAACTAATCTGCCTGCTGACTGAGTCTAATCAAAACACCTTGGGGGATCTCAATATAAAAATTTAGTTCATGCTAGGTTGTGTGCACATCATTGATTTGGTTATTCTATTTTAACATGTCTCATTCATCTATGGCTAGGCCATGAATTACACTGCTTTGACAATATGAAATATAGGGCATGATGTTAACAGTGTCACACACGTTTAACCCAGAAGAGAGGAGGCTCTCTCTGACTTCAAGATTACTCTGGTTTGCATAGTAAGTTCCATGGCAGCCATGACTACAGAATGAGATCATGTCCCACCTTACACACACACACACACACACACACACACACACACACTCATACACACAGAAGCGAAAATGAGGAGAGAAATGAGAAAGAAAAGGGATATAGGCAGTACCTCTAGGATCCATAGTTCTCTGCACTGAGCTGAGGCCTGAGTGTTGAGGCTCCTAAATCTTCAGGATGGCAACAACAGGCCATTTCTCCCTAGAGGCTGGCTATGTGAAACAGGCAAGGCAGAGGAGCACAGGAATCTTTACTTGTTCTAGTGACAATAGCTCTTTGGTGATTTATGTCACAAATTCACAGCTTCCTGGAGAAAAGTAGTAAACTTAATATGTTTAGTTAATAGTTAAACCTAACAGTGAAGTAGTTAAACCTAACACTGTTCACAGAAAGACACTGGTCCTGGCACTCAGGAATCCCCATACCAGATGCATGGTGAGGACAAGAAACTGAAGGACAGCTATAGAACTTGCCTCCAACTGATGGGCATCCCAGAATTCATTGCCTTTTTGTCCAAATGAACTTGAGATATCACATGTCCCTAAGTAATGACCTCAGGAGAATGGTAAAGGTGACTTTCTTTAGGTTTTTTTTCACTTTTTGAGACAGGGTTTCTCTGTGAATCCTTGGCTGTCTGTCCTAAAACCCACTCTGTAGACCAGGCTAGCCTCCAACTCACAGAGATCCACCTGCCTCTGTCTCCCAAAGGCATGCACCAGCATGCCTGGTTTCTTTAGCCTTTTTAAGATATTCTTGTAAGCCAGAGACATTTATTCATTCAGAGACTAACAAGGGTGAGGCATATATTCAGAAATTTTGGTCTTAACCACAATATCAGGCCATTTTTTAATTTCTCATTTTCTTTTATCACTTCCTCAAACTGCCATTTCTCATTCCAAATTCTTGGATCTACTTAACCAAATGAGATTGCTTTTCCACCGCCCTCCTTCCCTCCCCCCCCCTCGCCCGCCCCCCCTCCCTCGCCCGCCCGCCCTCACTCTCCCCCCCCCCCCCGTGTGTGTGTGTGTGTGTGTGTGTGTCTGTCTCTCTTGATTGTGTATGTGTGTATTTTAGCAGAGGAATAGTGTTTTCTTGTTATCTGTATATCTAATTTCTACAGGCTTATAACTTGACCGATCTCACTATTTCTCAAAACCTTTGCCATTGAAAGCAATGTAAATCACTCCTCAAACACACCATAAATGATTTCAAATAGAAATGTTCACATGATGTAGCATTTAACTCTTTTACTTTTCATATACAATTACAATTCCATTAGACTTTGGAGTAATAAGGAGGGCCAAACCTAGTTCTGCATGGCCTGGCTAAGGACAAGTCTGCATAAGAAAGGACTTTATTCCACAAAATGGGTGAGCTTCAGAAACCCACAGAGGTAATATTAGGGTATCCGAAGAATGCAGAGAAAAGGGTGGGCAACCCAGCAAGGCAAACAGAATGCAGGTCCAGCTGGGCTACTCACCAAATGGGAGAAAGGAAACAGATGCTCTGAAAGGCAAGCAGGTGAGCCTGGTGCAAATCCATTGGCAGGACTATGCTTGAAGCAAGTCCACAGAGCTCAGGAGCCTCACGTTATGTTGAGAGTTTGGTGACACAGTGTTTCCTCCAGCAGATGAGTTAGCAAAGAATAGAGATCTCATTTTGCCAGTCTATATGACAGTGCTGAGATACCACCTTGAGAAAGAATCCATCATTTAAGAATGAGCTCCCCGTCCCAGTCGGGGGGGTCAGTACTGAGAACAGGGAACAACCACAAGTCAGTGAACCCCAGGGCATGACATAGCCCTGAGTGGTAGCTGTGGGAAGTGGGGGACAGTGGGCCCAACATTACCATGCAAAAGTGCAGGTGGCTCAGCTTAAGCAGTGAAGTATGTAGCCTTGCCCCCAGGGGCCTGGAGCAGATCTCATAAACTGAAAAAACACAGTGACCATTTTGTAGCCCTGAGTCTGAGGTCAGCAAGTGCATCATCTTCTTGAGCCATCTGTCTACTCTTCACTGATACAGAGCCTGACAACTCTGAGGATATGCCGCAACGGGGTATTTGTACTTAGGAGATATTGAATTATGAAGCCAGCTCCTCGGCCCATAAGAAAATAGCATCTCAGTTGTTGTGGTTGCTTTTCACATTTCCAACACACTTAGGAGACAATGCCCCAGACAGAACATTAGCCACACGAGAAGACATGATCTAGGAAGCTTTGAGAGGGTCAGAGAGCCTGCCTAGCCCACACACTGTAGAGCTAAGGATGGGCAGCACTGACTTCTGGTATGTAAAGAAGGGAAACTATATGAGATGAGGATAGCTGTAATGTATACATCACAGGCTCAACTGCAGCATAATCCATAGCAAAGCTCACACATTCAACTGACTCTCCTCCATTGGTCATATAATTAACAGTAGACAAGTTTTGAGGTTTGTGAAAGAAGTTTGTTCAATACATTTGTTAGCTTTTTTTCTTCCTACTTTACCCATGTATTTCTCCATTTGTTTTGTTTGTTTCTTTATTTTTAACAGCCCCTGGTGCATTTTCTTAATTAGTCCTTGATGTGGGAGAACCCAGACCATTATGGGCAGTACCACCCCTGGGGAGGTGCTCCTAGGTTGTAGAAGAAAGCAGGCTGAGCAAACCATGGAGAGACAGCCAGTTAGCAGTGTTCCTCTGTGGCTTCCGCTCAGTTCCTAGCTCCAGGCTCCTGCCTTGAGTTCCTGCTTCCACTTCCCTTCATGATGGACTACGAGCTGTAAGATGGAATAACTCTGTCCTCCTCCCCAAGTTGTTTCTGATGGGTGTTTCATCACAGCAATAGAAAATGAAACAAGATACTGTGATAATGAAGTGGTACTAAATGTTTTCTTAAGGAAAAAAAAAAAGCCTGAGGCCAGCGCAAGTACCACTTTTTTCAAACCTTTAGGGAGTTAATTACCAACATTCCTCAGACTGCTTCACAAAGTAGAAGCAGAAGGCACACACAAAACGCACTCTGTAAAGTCAGTATTACTCTGCATTCAAAACCAGAGAAAGAGAAGAAAATGAAAGCTATATACCAATTCCAAATAGCAGTGAACATAAGGATCAAAATTCTCAATAAATTCCTAGCAAATTGAATTCATGACTTCATTAACGTGGTTATGGTAGGATAACCATGACCAAGTTGGTTTCATCGCGGAGCTGTATGGTAGGCTCAATGTATGCAAACAATAAATTTAACACGGTACATAAATGGACTTAAGGAGAGAAATTACATGATCATGTCAATAGACCAAGACTGACAAAGTTCAGCATTGTTCTATAATAAAAGCCTTCAAGAGACATGAAATAGAAGAAACACATCTCAACATAATAAAGACTGTCTATGACAAACTTATAGCAAATACTGTGCTAAATAGGGAGAAACTGAAAGTATTTCCTCTAAAGGCAGGAATGAGCCGAGGGTGCCCACTCTCTTTACTGTATTGAATATGGTCATGATGGTTTAGCTACAACAAAAAATATTAAGAAAAGAAATAAAAGATACAGAAATAGGAAATGGAGATGTCAAACTATGCATATCCAAAGATATGATCCTGTACTTAAAAGACCCTAAAGACTCAGTCACAAAACTTGGACCAGACAATCACTTTCAGCAAATTAGCACTATACAAAACCAAAACATGCTTATCAGTAGCTTTCCTATATATCCATAACTAACTTGCCATGAAAGACATTAGGGGGAAATATATCAGATATGGGATTAATAGCTAGAATTACAATCCAAATACCCCTGGTAGGGGCTTAGTACATAGAACATTTTTAGAAACTAGAGAATTAAACACATACACACACACACACACACACACACACAATCAAATTATCAACTGTTGAATGGATCAATGAACTGAATTGACAGTTCTCAAAAGAAGTAAAATAGCAAAAAGTATTTGAAAAGGTTTTTAAAAGTTAGCCAATTAGAATTCCCTATTTAAAAGCAGGGTATAGTTTAAGTCGAATGTTATAATTAATGTATTATGTGTATTTTTATGTGCTGAGATTCTTCATTAATTACACATGAAACACAGTTAAATAGAACTTGGAGGTACATTCTTTTGTGTTGGAGATAGAACTGCCTAAACAGTGTTATTCAGCATCCATAATTAATAATTTAAAGTTCTCAACGTATATTATTTCAGGGATGACTACTTAAGGGGCTCATCCCTAGGGAAGACTAATTCTCCCTCTCTCAGCAGCCATTGGCTGTTTGTAGCTCTTTGTCTATGGGTGGAAGCCTATGACATTTCCCCCTTACACTTCAGTATATATATCTACTGGTATTGTCCTTGTTCAGGTCTTGGTTAGGCATCTGTATTGCTGAGGTGTCATGGGTAGAAAGGGAAGGGGAAATTATGTAAATATATTTTAATTTTAGAAATTAAAAAAGTATCAGTCGAAAAAATTTAGCCAATTAGAACTGCTTTGGGACTTCATTTCATCCCAGTCAGAAGGTCTCAAGAAAACAAAAAACAATAAATTCTAGTGTGGGTGTGGAAAAAAGAAGAAGCCATACTCAATGCCAGTGCAAGTGGAAAGGGTTTTTCAATAGCTAGAAATTAGAGGCTGGAGAGATGGCTCACCAGTTAAGAGCAATCACCAATCACTGGTTTCTCCTCCAGAGGACCAGGATTCAATCCCAAGCACCCACATGGCAGCTCACAACTGTCTGTAACTCCAGTTCTGGGAGATCTGATCTCCTCTTCTGGGCTCTGATATATTTGCAGGCAAAACACTCATACACATAAAATAAAAAGTATTTTTTAGAAATCTGGAAATAGAACTATCATATTACCCTGCTACACTACTCCTGGGCATATATCCAAAGATATTTTCACATCTATTTTTTGAAACTCTATTTACAATAGCTAAGAACGCCAATTATCCTAGGTGTCTATCCACTGTTCTGTGGTTAAAGAAAATGTAGTATATGCACCTCTAGAAAATGTTTCATCTATAAGGAAAAATTAAATAAATCCTGGCATTTTCAAGAATAAGGGAAAAATTAGAAATCATATTGAATGAAATATGCCAGCCTCAAAAAGTCATACACTGCATATTTATCTCATATTACACCACCAAGATTGCAAATTGTGCATGGGGGCATGGAGGTAAAAATGGACCCTAAAAGGCTAAGGGAAATGAAATGCATATGCCATGAAAGGAGAAGGGACTACTTGGGGAAAGAAAATGACCACTAACCATGGAGAATGAGAGGAATGGGAGAGGACAGTAAGGAAACAGTGAACAAGAGCAAAATACAGGGCCTGGAAGGACGCCTCAGTGGTTAAGAGCACTGGCTGTTCTTCCAGAGATCTTGAGTTCAATTCCCAGCAACCACATGGTAGCTCACAACCATCTGGAATGAGATCTGATGCCCTTTGGCCTGCAGACATATATGCAGAGGAGCACTGTATACATAATAAATAAATAAATCTTTTTTAAAAAAGAACACAAAGTATAATAACATGTGTATAAAAATTCCAGTCAAGCGGTGGTGGCTCACACCTTTAACCCCAGCACTCGGGAGGCAGAGGAGTTCAAACTTTGAACTCTGGGAGTTCAAAGCCAACCAGCTCTACAGAGTGAGTTTCAGGACAGGCTCCAAAGCTACACAGAGAAACCCTGTCTCAATACTCCCCCCTCCCCCACCAAAAGAAAAAAAAGAAAAGAATTCCAAATAATACCAGTACCAAGTTTATAACTTAAAAGTTAAGAAAGTTGGGTGGTGGTGGTACACTCCTTTAATCTCAGCACTCAGAAGGCAGAGGCAGGCAGATCTCTGTGAGTTCGAGGCCAGCCTGATCTACAAGAGCTAGTTCCAGGACAGACTCCAAAGCTACAGAGAAAGCCTGTCCCCCAAAAAAGTTAAGGAAAAGTGTCAAGCCTTGGTGCTGTGTGACTTTAATTCCAGCACATCTGGAGACAGAGGCAAATGGATCTCTGAGTTGGAGGCCAGCTATACAGAGTGAGATCCAGAACCGCCAGGGCTACACAGAGAAACCCGGTCTTGAAAAACAAAAACAAAGCAAAACAAAACAAAAATTAAGCAAAGTATACTAATTTATAAAAAAAATAAAACTGGTCTTTTCTAAGAGAAACAGAGGAGCAGTGACTCTGGGCGAGTGGAGTGGTGTGAGCAACCGGGAGCGGTAGATGGAGAGGAGGTCAAGATGGGTTGTATGAGAGAAGAAGGAACAAAACGAAAAGAATGTAAAGTAATAAAAATGACGTTAAGTTGAATGTTCTCCGTATATATCATAGATTATTCAATTACTCAAAAATATTATTCCACATTTTGTATGCAACTTTCTATGTTCATGTTTACTTGCGACTGGGTAGATATACAGGCCTTTTACCTATATTTGGCTGTCATATTACTAGCTGATTCTGAAACTAATTATGCATGAGCTATATTTTTGTATTTTTAAAAATAGAAATTGAGGGGGCTGGAGAGATGGTTCAGTGGTTAAGAGAATTGACTGCTCTTCCAGAGGTCCTGAGTTCAATTTCCAGCAACCATATGTGGCTCACAGCCACCGGTAATAAGATCTGGTGCCAACTTCTGTCTGCAGGGATACATGCAGGCAGACTATTGTATACATAATAAATAAATAAATCTTTAAAAAAATAGAAATTGATTGAAAAGAATTTATTGTAGTCCCTAATTTATAGCATGTACTCAAATATGAATTTTCATTATTTGTATATCTCAATTATCAATAACTAAAAGTTATTGATATTTGATATTATGCAATTTTTATGAAACAAAGAGCAATAGCACACAAGTGCAAAGTAAGAGATTTCAGAAAATGTATTTAATATGTATTTTTGTAGGTTTTCTAACATTTTATGGCGGTTTTTAGCCAGCAAAGTATATTTATATATTTATGTATATGTGTGTGTATATATATATATATATATATGTAACAATAATACTCAAAGAAAAAGAGTCAATCCATTTGAGAGGGAGTGAGGAGAGGACATGGAAGAGACTAGAAGGAGGGGACATAGAAAAGTTAAAGGGAGGAAAGGGAAGGGGGAAGTGATGTAATTATATTTTAATTATATTTTAATTTTAATTTAATTTTAATTACCTTGAACTTCTGATCCTCCTGCCTCTACTCCTAGTGATGGCATTACAGGCAGGACTACCACAGCCATTGGGGGGTATTGTTGTCATTTTTTTATTGTGCATTGTGTTGCTGGGGATCAAACTCAGAGCTTCATGCATGTTAGGTTAAGTACTCTACAACTTAGCTATGTCCCCAGGCTCAATTTTAATATTTAGTAGATTTAATGTTTTATTGATGTATATTCATTGTACACAGCATAGAGTTTCATGAAGTCTTTGTGTGTGTGTGAGTGTGTGTGTGTGTGTGTGTGTGTGAGAGAGAGAGAGAGAGACAGACAGACAGAGACAGAGAGAGAGACAGAGAGAGAGACAGAGAGAGAGAGAGAGAGAGAGAGAGAGAGAGAGAGAGAGAGAGAGAGAGAGAGAGAGTGAGACTGGGTGCATTTGTGCGGTGCATCCACATGAGGGTAGGAACAAATGCCCGTGAATGTATGAGGGGAAGCCAGAGGAAGACCTTTAGATCATCCTTATTTTTTAAGACAGGGTCTCTCACTGAACCAGCAACATGCAGTTTCATCTAAGTTGGCTAGCTAGCAAGCTCCTGGGACCCACCTGTTTCTTCTCCTCAATGCTATTGCTCCAGGTGTGAGGGCCATGCCTGGATTTGTGTGATATTAGAACTCGGGGACTCATGCTTCCAGAGAGAGTATTCTTACACACTCCACATCCACTCAGCTCCAAAAGGACATTTGTATGCAAATATATAATGTACTTGTTTAAACAATAGTTTCATTAATTATTTGAAAATTTTGTACAATGTACTTTGTATTTCACCCTAACCCTCCCCCAACTCCTCCCATAACCACTCTTCACTATCCCATCCCTTCCCACTCAATTTTGAGTAGTGTTCTCCTCTCCCTCCTTCTCTTTCTTCTTCATCTTTCTCCATCGAGGTCAGTCTGTGCAGCCTAGCTAGTCTCCAGAGTGTGGTCAACCTTGCTTCATTTAAAAGAACCTACTCTCTCCTCAGGTACTGGTGGGATTTTGTTCCCACCTTCCCATCTTTGTCCTAGGATTATGTTTGGCTGGAGCTTGTGCAGTCGGTCGGTCACAGTTGCTGTGAATCTATATGTACAACTGCTCTGTTGTATCTGGAAAACAGTTTCCTTGATGTTATCGACCACCTGTGGCGATTCCTTCCACTGCTTCCACAAAGATCCCTGAGCCTTGGCCGTGTGTGTGTGTGTGTGTGTATGTGTGTGTGTGTGTATGTGTGTGTGTGTGTGTGTGTGTGTGATATGTAAGCCCCTTTAGTGCTTAGCACCACACAGTCTCTTATTCTCTGCACATTGGCTAGCTGGGAGTCTGTGTGTTAACTGCCGTCTACTGTGAGGAGAAGCTTCCCTGATGAGGGCTGAGAGAAGCTCTGCTCTATGGGAATAGCAAAAAAAAAAAAAAAAAAAAAAAACAACCCTTTTTTTCCCATTTAGCAGAATAATAGTATGGGGTTCTCCCCTATGACCTATCTAACTCAGGATTTTGGCCCCTTTAATGGTGACAGGTATGGATAACATTTCATGGAACAGGACTTAGATCGATCAGAAAGTGGTTAGTTACTCTGGTAACATTTGCGCCACCATCACACCAGAGGTCATATCTGGTTAGACCAGTCCTTGTAGCTTGCGATATTCACAGATGGCTGGTACTGTGGGTTACTTTTCTCTTCTAGCAGTAGGCATAGCACCTTCCAGTGCCATCAAAGTCAGCCAATAGGGATGAAGGTTCCAGGTGAGTACCACCGTGATTTCTCCATGTTCGGGGACTCAAATGTGCAGTATCTGTAACAGTCAGGTTGTAATCAGCAAGTTCTGGAGGGTAGTCAAGAGTACTGGAATTGTCTATTATTCTGGGGGGGGTGGACCATGTGACCCCCCATTGGCCAACAACTCAAAAAGAGGTAACCTATTCCTGGTGTTGGGGGTTTGTTTGCTAACATGAGATGTCTCTTTGGGGTTTTGTACCTCCATTGTAGGAAAATTCTAATAAGACTTTATATATCTGAATGGCTATATCTTATGATACTTCTATCATGATAGATTTCCTTATGGCTTTTTCACAAGGCATTTAATGTTAGTTATCCCTCCTCATATTCTATCATCTGCCCTCCCCTCCCATGTTCCATTGCAATGTAATGCTTCTTGTTCCATTATACACCTTTAACTTTTTATAGCACTGTGTTCTAACTCCATCTCTTGAAATACCCTCCTCCTAATGGCTCCTTACTAAATTCCTGACCTCTGTGGATATTCCAAATGAACTACCACTATCTAAACCTTCAAAACTAATATCTAGAAATGATAAGAAACATGCCATATTTATCTTTCTGTGTCTGGGTTGCCTCATTCAGAATGATTATTTTCAGCTCCATCCATTTACTTGTTAATTTCATTCTTTTAACAGCTGAATAATATTCCATTGTGTACCACATTTTCATTATCAAATCATCAATTGATGGATGTCGTGGCTGTTTCCATTTCCTGGCTATTGTGAGTAAAGCAGCAGTGAATATAGATGAATGCGTATCTCTGTAATAGGATATAGAGTCCTTTGGGTAATCCAGGAGTGGTATAACTGGATCACGTAGTAGATCTATTTTCAATTTTTAGAGAACCTCTACACTGATTTCCATAGTGGTCATGCCAGCTTGCACTCCCACAAGCAGTGTATAAGTTGTTTTCTTTTTTCCACACCCACACCAGGATATGTTGTCATTGGTTTATTTGATAATGTACTTTCTATGCTTGTGTGCATTTTGTGTACATGTGTGTTTTTATGTATATGTGTGTGTATACTTTTGCACACGTGTGTGATTCTGTATGTCCATGTACTTGTGAAGACCATAGTACAGTCTCAGGTGTCATTCTCAAGAATGCTGCCCACCACATTTGTAACAGACTCTCTCATTGGTCTGAAGCTCACAAATTAGCTAGAATGGCTGGCTGGAGAGGCCCAGAATCCTCCTGCCTCTGCCTCTCCAGCACTAGGATTACAAGCACATGCTTCCATACTTTTTTTAATGGTGAATTTGGGGGCTCAAACTCAGGTCCCTATGTTTGCAAAGCAAGTGCTTCATAGACGAACCAATCAATAAAATGGACTTCAACCATGTTCTCCCTGATCCAATGCCATTCCCCTTTCTGGCCCTTCCTATTCCCATCAGTCCTTCTCATTCATTATCAGTTTCCTTTCTAATTTAATATCACATACACATACATTATTTCATGTTTCTAGATAAAATCTCGATACAGAAACACTTTTAAAATGTGACAGTTGTCCTTCTGCGTCTCAGTAAACTCGTGTCATATGATAACTTCGCTTGCATCCACTTCCCTGCAAATGACATAATTTTACCTTAACAAAGAATGGAATTTTATTTTAAAATGTCATCAGTGTAAATGTTTTCAAATTTACCGCAAAATACATGAATCGCGATTATCGACTAATTTACTTTAGAGTTTTTGGCTTTCTAAGATTCTATATACTTTTGTAGATGACAATGTCAGAGTGAAGCTTGTTGCTTTGTACAATTAATATATGGTTTTCAAAGTTCCCAAAAGGCTATTCCAGCCTCTAGTTAATTTACCCATTTATTCCTTTTTGATTTATGTTTGTTTTACATTTAATTACCTGCAGCTCATGTTAGTGATGTTCTATAAATTTTTCTCCTTTTCAATACGTGCTTGACCTAGTGACTTGCTTCTAATGTCAAAAATAATGAAATGCCAATTCCAAGATTAGCATATGACTGTGCCTTCTGCCACGATCAGACTTCTTATCCCGCATTTGCTCATTCCGATGAAGAACTTTGCCATGTTGTGTCCTATAGAGAGGCCCACATCTTCAGAAGGAAATGCAGGTATCGTCTAGACAAAAATCAACAACTAACTGAGGCTCCAGCAGGTTGCAATGAATTGAATCTTTCTAAAAACATCACGCTTTATTATCTGGTCATGAATTTACTAGTATCTGATAAAGCTTCGATGAAGAGGAACCCATTAAGGCTTACCTGGACGCCTGATTCAAATTAAGTGAGGTAATAAATATACATTGCTTTAAGCTGCTAATATTTAGTATAAGGATATACTCCTTCACAGGAATTAGGTATTCTCATGCTACTTTAATCACATTTATTTTTTCAAATCCACAATTAAAATTTTTACATTTATGTGTACAGCATGTTTTGAAACATGCATTATATTTCACACATATATAATAAAATGACTAACTCTAAGTAATTAGTATTTATTACCTCCTATATTTAGCCCTTCTGTAGTAGGAACACCTAACATTTACTGTCTTAGTGTTTTCAAGAACATAATGTATTGTTAATTATAGACACTGTATAGCACAGTTGACCTCATGAACTTACTCACCCTATTTTAATACTGAAATTTTGTATCCCTTGACCAACCTCACAACCATTCACCACCGTAAGTAACCTCTTCATAACCACCTTCTATATGATCAACTATTTTAGGGTCTACATATGTGTGATATTATGTGACATTTATCTTTCTGTGCCTGCCTTATTTTCTTTATCCATTCATCCACCAGATATTTACATTGTTTTCACATCTTGTTTATTGTGAATATGTTGTCTACTTTCCCTGCTGTGTCCTCCCCAATCGAGTAAATTATGGATAAATTCATACAGAAGTTATGCATTACAGAAAATGGTTTTTAGTTCATTCTTACCTAATTTTCTTTGAGGCCATCCCCCTTAAAACAGACAATTAATTGATCCTAGGTTACTTGTCTTATTACTTAATCATTCATCAATATCTAAGGCTATGGAAATAGCTTTTTATGAAAGATTACCAACCACTCTGTGTCCTTGCATTTCTGACAATGCTTTGCTCCAATCCCCGGACAGACTCACACAGTTTTGGCATGGTACATTTACAAACACAAGTTTTGCTGCTTCAGCTGAACCTTCACGCCAGTTTTTCACACTCTTAGAACCATCATTTCTGAGATGATAGGACCAATATACATTGTATAAGTGTATCAACTTTTTACAGGATAAAAGCTATTTTATTGTTATGCAGACAAATAAGCATGCTTCAACAACAGTCAGTTTTCAAATTATGTTATTTTTTTACCAAAGAAAAACCAGGAAGAAGACAATCTTGTGAGCTAAAAAGTTCCACCCCAGGTAATTTTAAATAATTTCTTTTTTAAAAAAATTAAATTTGTACCTTTTATACCTACTAATTCCTGAGACACTGTCGAGGAATATTTCCTATTGTGATTGCAAAACACTTGCTTTCTGTTATTATGAAGAACTAACCTCAAACTGTGTCTCACAGAATCTAATTTGTGTTTCCTCAAATGATTTTTCCTAACATGTGACCTGTTATTTAAATGTACAGAAATCTGTATTCTAAATTTCCAAGCTGATTTATTTTTACTTTTAACTTTTAATGGCACTAATGATTACAACTGTACCATCTATGATGTTAGTATTGATTATCAATTTGACAGTATCTGGAACCAACTAAGAGACAAGCCTCTGGGCAGGCCTGGGAGGGAGTACTGTGGTTAAGTTAACCGAGGTGAGAAGAACCAGCCTCATCGTGATGGTGCCATTCCCTGACCTTGTGTCCTGAACCGCTCAAGAAGGAAAGAGGCAGCTGCACACCCAAGCTCATCGCAATCTGCTTCCTGACTGCAGATGTAACGTGTAGACAAGTTCCTGCCACCCGCATTCCTGCCACAGGAGACTGTCCCTTCACACTGTTTGCCAAAATAAATGCTTTCTCCCAGAAGTTGCTTTTGTCAGGGTGTTTTATCAGAGCCACAAGAAAAGGAACTAAGAGATCCTCTTAGACTGATACTTTATTTGTGCTTATTTTCTCGATAAACCACAAGTCTTAATACCATTCCTCCCTGAATTATCTTTGCCCTGACTCTGTCAGTCCTGCTAGAAGCAGACAGTAAAACCCACATGCTGCAATATATTTTTGCAGTTTCCTCTAGCAGATAAACTAGTCTGTCAACTTTAAGTTCAGCTTCCCACAGAAATCTCTGAAATGGACAAGATGCCTCCAGATTAGTGGCCACAGTGGAACATGAGTGGCCTGTAGAACAATTTCTGTCAGATTGCTCATCTTTTTCTGAAATCTCATCAGCCTAACTGTTATTGGTCAGCATTCTGATCCATTGAGCCATCACAGAATCACCCCTGAAGTCACTTGCAGCATTCTAGGCTTTCTTGAGTTTGCTTGGCCAACGTTTTCCAAACTCTTGCTGCAAACCAATACCAATGTTCTTCCACAACGTTTCAGGTCCAGCAATAGTTATCCTCTTTCTCTTTTTTTTTCCACAACAAAATATACTTGCTATTTCCAAATATTTTTATCAAATTTGTTCTTTAGTAATTGTCCAAATGTACATAATGCATATTGACCACCCTTGCAACCTACCCTCTCCCATCTTCGTATGATTCCATCATGTACATTTTTAATTCACTCATCCCATTAAAGTCTGCCATCATCTTGTGAGCCAATGAATGATGATCTGTCTTTTTTCTTTGTGTAAATTTTTGTTTATTTTTGAGATTGTACTGTAATTAAAATACTTTCCCCTTCCCTTTTCTCCCTCCAAACCTCCCTATATGTCCCTCCTTGATGTCTTTCAAATTCACAAAGTTTTGGTACATTACATTTATTTTTTTATGGTACATTTCATTTATAAACACAACTCTTACTGCTTCAGCTGAACCTTCTCACTAATTTTTCATGCGCTTAGGATCATCATGTTTTAGTTTAATCAGTCTCTTTAGAAACTTTTAACCACCTCCTCCTCAAACATTCTTCATTTCCTACTTGAAAGAGAGGCAAGCTCTTCCCAGTGTGTATAAGATGCACAGGTAAAGATGGAGGATATTTTGGAATATGCACTGAAATGTATCAGTTCGCATCAGAGTCAAACTGTATGTCAATATAATGCGTATGACAAACTGAATATGAAAATAACTACTATAATTCTGTTTAAACTCTTTTCTTCAATGGTTTCTACAGTCTGACTATAGAGATTTATTAGATTTATTAGAAAACTTCATAAGACCACTAACTTGGCCAAATAATAATTTAGTAAACGAAATTGAGACAAGGTCTCATCTATCTCAGGTTGGCCTTAAATTTGCTATGTCGCTGAGGATGACCTTGAACTTCTGATCCCCCCTGCTTCTACCTTCTGAGTTCTGAGATAAAGCCATGCCCAGTTTATATGGTGTTAAAGATTGGGAGTCAGTGGTTTATCACCAGGCTAGACACTGGAGGGGGGGGGGGATGTAGAAAGTCTGGCTGTGGAGTGGGGTGGTGGGGGCAGCATAAAGGGTCCCTTGTGGGTACCTAGATGTTGGCTATGGCACAGGAGGAAATGATGAAACTAAGTCAGAACCCTGGGTTTGGGACCCTGCCCGTAGCCTAGCGGTCACTACTGCAAAGCATGGTGGCTAGACTAGGTTAAATGACCAACAATCAGAGAAGAAATGAGGACGTAAAGTAGAAAACATTGAGATGAATAAAGATACACCATACTAACCCCCAAAAAAGATGCTACCAAAAGAGAAGTAAGGGGAAATTTATACTTATAAATGGTTTCCTTAAAGAAAGGGAAAGCAATTGAGGCAGTACTACTATTTATGAAAACCAAAGCAAACTAAGGAAAAGAATAATGTGCTGGGAAAATAGCTACTGGGAGAAAGAAAACAGCGGCTAGAGTAGAGACAGGTGAAAAGAGAAAAATAGAAAACAATAGTACCAACTGAAAACAAACGGTAGTTGAAAGGATGGCCCAAATGATTAAACACGGTTTTCTAAGAATTAAAGAAAATTTCAGTGGTAGTACAAGCAGAGAGTAGACACTGGAAGAGCAGCTAATCCAGTCAATACCTGTGTGAGGGAGCCATGCAGACAGCAGGCGCTTTGCAGAAGAAGGTGCCAATGGCCAGTAAGTGTGCAGAAAAGTACTTACATATTTACTCAAAAGGGAGATGCACATGGAAACGACATTAAGATTGGATCTCAAAAAAAAAATTGCATCTCACCCCAGTCAGAAATCAAATGACAAAACTTTTTGGTGACTGGGTGGGGATGGCTCAGTGATTAAGAGCATTGGCTGCTCTTGCTGAGGACCTGGGTTTGCTTCCCAGCATTTATGACATGCAGATGGAGGGAACAGTTTCGCATTCCCCTCAACAAATTACAGGGCTGAGTCTAGAAGACCCTGGTTGGAGCAGCCCACCTTGGCTAAGGGGTTCCTGAAGGTCTGGCCATTAGTTCACCTCATCTGAGCTTAGGTGGAGAGATGCAGTAGACGCTGCTTAGGACAGTCACAGAGAAATAGTCGTTTTTAAACAAATGGGGCCGCAGATTATAGATGAAGTTAAGACATTTAAAAGAGCACACACATGCACACACGGTGTGTAGAGTAGATATTTTTCCCATTTTTATTGAAAACATTCTTTCATACAGTATATTTTGATTATGCCTTTCTCCTCCAGGAGCTCCTTCCAGATCCTCCATCCCCCCCCCCCCACACACACACATACTCATCGATTCCTTTCTCTCTAAAAAACAAACAGAAATAGGGAACTGGCACACAAGAAAACAAAATCATAAACCAAAATACACAAACAAGAGACCAGTGAAACCAAACAAAGTATTATGAGATCAAATGTCTACAAAATTAGTATTAAGTTCATTTTGTTTTGGCCATCTACTACCGAACATACCCTGAAATCTGAAGTGTGGTTAGTATACCCAGTGAGACTCCACTGAAGAAGGCGCAGGCGCGCGCATGCGTGGTGTGTGTGTGTGTGTGTGTGTAGAAGCTACACAAAACATTACTGAGAGATGCATGTTCACTAAAGACAAATAATGACAAACTTCAAACTTCTTCCACAGTCTGATGAAAGAATACAGAATATAATCAATTAACTGATGAAGGACTATTTTGGCACAAGGCCAATTTAAAAAATAAAAACTTGCAAGAAAAGTTTGGTTTTTTAAATGCATAATTTTTGTCAATATAGAACCCCATAAAGTGTACAAAACAACAGTTTTTAAAAATATATCACATTCAGAGAAAGAAAATAAAGTTATCATACACCATCCACAGAGAAACATAGGCCGAGGAGTAACAAGTCAAACAGTTCTTTGTTTTTCATTTTGTTTTGATTTTTGTTTTAGTTTTTTTGGTTTTTACAGACAGGGTTTCTCTGAGTCACAGTTCTGGCTGTCCTGGAACTTGCTCTGTAGACCAGGCTGGCCTCAAACTATCTGCCTGCCTCTCCCTCTCAAGTGTTGGAATTAAAAGCATGTGTACCACTCCCAGCTATTGGTTTTTTTTTTTTTTTTTGGTTTGGTTTTGATACAAGATATTTCTGTATTATATAACCCAGGATGGATGATTTCAAGCTTACAGTTCTCATGCCTCAGACTCTTTGAGTGCAGGTAATTCAAGCTCATTCTACAATGCCTGGCTTAGTCTGAGACCTTAAGACAACAATCTTCCTTGTCAGAATTTATTTTCTTGTTAGTTGTGTGTGTGTGTGTGTGTGTGTGTGTGTGTGTGTGTACATGAACACACAAGTGTAGGTGCTCTGGGAGTTCATCAGATCTGGAGGTAGAGTTTGAGGCAGTTGTATACTAACATAAGACCAAGGAACCAAACTTCAGCCCTCTGAAAGAGACTCAAATGTTCTTAACCACCCCTACAGTGTCTTAAATATATTCAAAGGGCTAAAAAGAAGCACAAAGTACTAAGGTTTTCATTAAAATAACATAAAATGAGCATATCGATGAAGAAAAATAAAATTTATAAAAAGTAACAAAATGGGCTGGAGAGATGGCTCAGTGGTAAGAGCATTGCCTGCTCTTCCAAAGGTCCTGAGTTCAATTCCCAACAACCACATGGTGGCTCACAACCATCTGTAATGAGATCTGGTGTCCTCTTCTGGCCTGCAGGCATACATTCAGACAGAATAGTGTCTACATAACAAGTAAATAAATATTTAAAAAAGTAACAAAAAATGATAAAAGCACTAGAAATTCCGGGACATATAGTAACTGTATTGAGGCATCAAGTCAGCAATTGAATAGATAGTAAGCAATTTAATTGAGCAGATAAAAGGAATAGAATGAAACCTGAAAACAAGGCATCTGAAATTGAGTCAAAGAAGAAACAAAAAAATAATAAACAGAGAAAGTGGACAAATTTGAAGGAATATATGGACTATGCTCAAGTAGACCCATGTATACACTGTGGTGGTTCCAGAGGAGAGGGGAAAGATTGTCTAAAGAAACAATGACAAAAATGCCCAAGAGTTGCATAGAAACCTGAATCTAAACACCCAAGAATCTCAATGAGATCAAATAAGAAAAGCAGAGACTCACATTGAGACATCTTATATTTAGTTTATAGGCAAAGTAAAAGAGAAAAATTCAAAGCAAAAAAAAAACATATTCATTACATTAAAGTGATCCTCAATGACACTATTAGTTTGTCAGCAAGAAACTTTAAAGACCAGAAAGCAAAGAATGATATCACACATACACACACACGCAACTGTGTAAACACACACACACACACACACACAGAGAGAGAGAGAGAGAGAGAGAGAGAGAGAGAAGACTACTGAACACTGAAAGAGATTTTAAAAAGAAATAAAATAAGAACTCTAAAAATCACTGAAAATGGCCCTTTTTATAATGAGAGAGAAACGAATATTTTCAAATAAATAAAAACAAGGGAAGTTAATTGCCACAAGGCCTACCCTAAAAAAATGGTGAAGGGAACGCTTAATAATTGAATGAAAGGCTGTTTTATTGTAATCCAAATCTACTTGAAGATTAAGAACACCTTTGGGGACTGGAGAGATGGCTCAGAGGTTAAGAGCACTGGCTGCTCTTCCAGAGGTCCTGAGTTCAATTCCCAGCAACCACATGGTGGCTCACAACCATCTGGAATGAGATCTGGTGCCCACTTCTGGAATACAGACATGCAGGCAGAACACTGTATAGATGATAAATCTTAAAAAAAGAATTACTTTAGTAAATGTAGAGACAAACATATAAATTGGTATTATTGTAATGTTGGTTTTTAAACTTCACTTCTTATTTTCTATTGCATTGAAAACACATATAAAAATAATTATAAATCTTTGTTACTGGATAATATACAATTTGCAGACCAATGGGGCACAGATTATGGGTGGAAACATACAGTCTATATCAATAATGTGAAATATAATAGGACTAAAGTTGAGATCAAATTAATTAAAACATGTCTATGATAACCTCGGGTTATTATATGCAATCCCTATGCTAACAAAGAAAATAGCTATGGGGCTGAAGAGATAGCTCAGTTGTTGGAGTGCTTATCGTGTGAACATGAGGACCTGAGACTTTGAATCTCTAGAATCCATGTAAAAAGTGCCTCTAACCCCGGAACTGGGGGAGGGACAAAAGAAGGGGTGGAGACGAGAGGATTTCTAAAGTTCATTGGCCAGCCGTTCTTACCAAATCCATGAACTTCATCTCCAGTGAGACCCTGTCTCAAAAGATAGTGGTGCAAAGGGATCAAGGAAAGGCATCTTGTGGCAGCCACTGACTCCATGTGCAAATTTTCATGCACACACAAATAAAAGTACTTAGATTATGCACAAAAAGAAATGAAAAGAAATCAAAACATCTAATGAATAACTAACCAAACACAAATTAAAGCAAGTACTGAATATATGAGGAATAAATCTATGTGCTTTACAAAAAACAAATGTAGAGAAAATTCCTAATTATATGTTAAAGGCATTTCTGTAGTTATTCTTTTAAGGATTTTCTTTTTCTAAACCATTGCAGATATAACATACACAGTATGTTGAATTAAAACTAAAGCCACATTTTATCGCATAGTTCAGTAGTAGTAATTACATTCACTTTGTTGTATAGTATCATTTGTCATTAATCTTATGACTCCATTTTCATAACTTTAATTTTTATTGTTTTGAAAATGCAGGATTTAGTGTTTTGACCCTTAAAGTCACGTTATTGTAATTAACTCACCTATGAAAACATCAGATAGATTACAAAAACTATTCAAACACTTGTCCAGTCCCAAACTATGCATCTTGCGGAACCTTTATCCAATTAGAATGGTCATTCTGAAGGCATGGAGTTCTACTCAGAGTTCTGTACTTTCACTACCAACTATAATTTTGCGATCTTATCTAATACACACACACACACACACACACACACACACACACACAAAACCTATGGCAGAGTTGAAACTAAAATTAAGCAAATAAGCCTACTGGTTTTATATTCTCTTTCATGACTCATGAAAGCCAAACAATGTGATATAATGTATCTAGCTGAACCAGGGTCCCTAAGATGATAAGAACCAATAGTAAATATCTATCAGAGAGAGGGGGGGAGGAAGGAAAAGATGGGAGGAAAGGAAAGAGCGAGATTTGTTATAAGGAATAAAGTCACATAATTATGGAGAAGGAGGATCAGTGATGAGTAAGCTGAGGATTCAGGAAAATTGGTGATGGTATAGCTTCAGTCCAACTTTGAAGGCCTGAACCAATAAAGACAGTAAGCCAGAAGATAGATTCTTACTTGTCCTGCCTTTAGTTTTATTCAGTGGAGTGGGAGGTCCACCCATCCTGATTAGTGCGATATGCTTTATTTATTCCTTAATCTGAATGTTAATCTCACCCAGAAAGATACTCAAACCACATCCAGAATGAGGCTAACCAAATATATATTCACTCTTTGGTCAGTCAAAATAATACATAAACTTAGTAATTATACTACATCATATCAGTGGAATGGAGAATCAAAACCTTAATGCAGAAAATACTTTATAAATGTCAACACGTTTTCATAATAAAAAGTCAGTGAGCAACTATTACTGCTACTTACATAGTAAAGTCATGTATGAAGAACCCAGATATAACTTAATGCTCAATGGCTAATGGCGACAAAGTTTCTTTGAAACGTCAGAAACAAAGCAGGGATGCCTACTTTCACCACTTGTAGGTAACATAATTCTGGGCATCAAATGTGCACCTCTGGAAGAACAGCCAGTATTCTGAAGTGCAGAGCCATTCCTCCCACCCCGCCTTTTACACAGTTTCAAATGCTTCCTCAGTTTTCTGATCCTGTGTGCTTCTGTAAGCTCTTATCTAGATTCTAGAGTGCTCATATAGAGCAATTTGGACTAATTAGAAAACACATCTAATGGCAGAGCATTCAAACTGACAAATTAAATGATATGCTTATATAGGACATGACTTTATAAGTATAAAATCCTGAAGATTCCACAAAATACATGTTAGAACTAATACTGCAATACAGCAAAGTCATGAGCAAAATATCTGCCTGCAAAAGCGAGTTGCAGCTCTATGCCCATTGCCAGCACACCTCCATTTGCAAGCTGAGTATAGAGTGCGTGCATGCCTGTAATCACAGTACCATGAGGCTAAGGCATAAAAAAAATCACAGAATGAGATCATCCAGAATTACACAGTGACTTCTAGGACAGCATGAGCTGTACAGTGAGGCTCTGCCTCTAAAACAAACTAACAAAAACAATTGACAATGTCATCAAAAACAATAAAATAATTTAGGAAGAATTTTTCCAAAAGAGATCAAAGAAATGTACACAGAAGCAAGCACTCAAACTGTGGCTAAAAATAATGAAAAACAGACATAAATGGAAAAACATCATCATATTTTCATGGATTGGAAGACTCTGTATTACCCAAAGCAAATAACATATTCATGGAATTACCACCAAGATCCTAATAACATCTTAAAATATTCATCCTAAAATGGATATGGAATCACAAGTGATCTTGAAATATTAAACAAGAAAAAATGGGAAGAAACACATTTCCTGATTTAAATACACATGTATAAAGCTATTCTGATCACAATAGTAGATGAAAGAATACTATCAGCAAAATTATCAGATTTCAACCCTGATCACCAATATAATGGCTATCCATGGACAAAAATACCTATATGAGCAATCTAGAATTTAGATAAGAGCTTACAGAAACACACAGGACCAGAAAACTGAGTAAGCATTTGAAACTGTAAAATGCGGGGTGGGAGGAATGGCTCTGCACTTAAGAATACTGGCCGTTCTTCCAGAGGTGCACATTTGATGCCCAGCACCCACATGGCAGCTCACAATCATCTGTGACTCCAACTCCAGAGAATCTGACACCCTTTTCTGGTCTGCAGCATCAGGCAGGTATATGGTATGCAGAAATACATGTAGGTAAAATGGCCATTCACACAAAAATATAGGTCGTATTATGTGAATATAATTCAAGGTAAATAAAAAATAATGTGATTCCTTATGGCTTTTTCAAACGCCCTTGGTGTTCTTTTTCTCTCCTCCCTCTTCCTTCTGTACTGATCTCCCCTCCCCTTCCCCCTCCCCAGTTCCCACTTCCCATCATTTGCATCCTGCTCTAGCGCTCCTCACCCACCTTCCATAGTCCACTGGCAACTTCCTGACCTCTGCGGTCATCCGTGGTTCTATGCTCCCATCTAAAGACTCAAGGCTAGGATCCACAAACAAGTGAGAACATGTGGAATTCGTTTTTCTGGGTGCTGGCAAAGCTGAGTATCTATCTGCAGAAGAAAGAAATTAGATCTGTGTCTTCATCTTACATAAAAATAAACTCAAAATGGATCAAAGGCTTTCATTTCCAAATGAAAGCACTGAAACTGCTAGAGGCAGACCCAGGCAAACACTTGGAGGTTTAGGTACAGGCAGCAACTTTCTGAGCAGGACTCCAACAGCATTGCAATTAGCCCTGAGAATGGCCAAATGGGATGACATAGAAGAAGAATGTTCTCCACAGCAAAGGAACCCAACCAGTCACAAAATGACAGCACAGCCTACAGAACGGAAGAAAATATTTACTTCACAAAGAGGATAAATATCTGGAATACGTAAATAATAGCAACCATTAAGCACCCAAATTCCCAAACTGCTGGTTGAAAAATAGGCTCCTGATAAGAAGTAATTCTCAAAGGAAGACACACAAATGACCAAAGTAAAAAAGTGTTCAACATCTTTAACCATTAGGAAAATGTACATTAAAACTACTTGGGCTTGTCTGTCTCCCCACTCAGAAAGGCTACTATGAAGAAAAGAGAAAACAGCACAGTAATGCTTATTGTTGCTCTAGATAGCTATAAACAGATGAATACATACATACATACATACATATATATATAATTTAGCTGTATATTTATTTATTTAACTGTAAGGAAAAATTAAATAATAACTTTTTGTGTAAGAATGGATAGATGTCAAAAGTACTGTATTAAGCTAGGCAACCAAGCCCTAGAAAGATGAAACATCACGTGTTGTCTGTCAGACATGAATCCTGGAATATAATATCTCTATAGATAGTAGGAGTGGGGCTGAGTGTGCGTGGGTATAGGCTATGAAACGAGCAAGGAGATGACAGGATTGGGAACGACATGTTGAGGCTGATAGGGAGGTCAACAGGATGCATGTGCCATCAAAGCAGAAAAGAAGCCACCTGTGTAATGGGTGGAAGTGCACAATGGGGAAAACTGGAGGATGCAGAAGAAGACAGAAGGGAGACTCGACAAATGCTAATTTTGCTTGAAAATGTCACAATGAAACCTAATATTATGTGTACTAATTCATGTTTAAGGAAAACAAATACTGAATCTGAAGCAAAACAGAAAGGACAAGAAATAAACCAAGCCAGACGATGGTGGCGCACACCTTTAACCCCAGCACTTGGGAGACAGAGGCAGATGGATCTCGGAGTTTCAGATCAGCCTGATCTACAAAGTGAGTTCCAGGACAGCCAGGGCTGTCTGAGAAACTCTGTCTTTAAAAAAAAAGCCAGTCCTGGTTGTGCTGATTGTATAGGGTTACAATCCCAGCTATTCTGGAGCCTACCGTAGGAGCACTGTACATTTAAGGCCTGTATCTGGGTGAGTTTAAGGCTTTTATTTATTTTTTATTTTATTTTATTTTTGTTTTTTTGGTTTTTTTGTTTTTTTGTTTTGTTTTGTTTTGTTTTGTTGGTTTTTCAAGACAGGGTTTCTCTGTAGCTTTTGGAGCCTGTCCTGGAACTAGCTCTTGTAGACCAGGTTGTAAACCCACAGAGATCCGCCTGCCTCTGCATCCCGAGTGCTGGGATTAAAGGCGTGTTGCCACCACCACCCGGCAAGGCCTTTTATAAATGTTTGAAACACATTTTATTAGGTCTTTGAGAATTCCACACAATGTGTTTGATCATATTCATCCTCTCTCCCCCAGCTCTTCTCAGATCCATCCATCCTTCCCTTCTCATCCAACTCCATGTCCTTTTCTTTCCCATTAAGGCCAATTGTGCTGCCAAAATATTCTTGGATATGTGATATTCTACTGGCATGTGGTCAACTTATCAGAGACTATATTCTTAGAAAAAAACTAGCCTTTTGCGGGAGCTAACAATTATTCATAGATATTTGGCTAAGGGTGGAACTTAATGCCCGACTCCCTTCTCCATGCTTTAATAATTGGGTAATTTTATATATAAATGCATGCATATATCTAAATTATATAGATATGCATTTTAAAGGAAGTTATGTCAATTGGAGTGATAAAGTTTCCTTAATAGCAGTTAACACCATCGAAAAGATACCCGCACCATGCATGGGAAACCTCCTTTTAAGTTGTTGGTCAAGACAGTCCAAGAGATTCCCCAAACAACATAGGTTATTGCTATTGTCTCTGGTTACCTCCCAAAACTTAAAGGTAAGACCCTACTAAAGATACCATACACTTCACACATAGGATATAGAGAAATCAATCCATAACCAACATAGAACCTTCTCCCTGAGGACTGGCTCTCAGAGTATTTGAAGGTTCTATGCAAACTCCCAAGAGAAAAGGTTAATCAGTAGTCCTAACCAGCTGTAACACCAAGAACAACAAAGGCAAGACATTCCCAAGTGTAAAATAGTGGCACTTTTATATCTTGGCGCTAAGCAATATCCGTCTAATTGGATTAAGGCTCACTCGGCAAGAAAGAAATCATGCGTGGTACTAGAAACCTAGCCAATTAGTCATGGCTGGTGAGGTCACAGAGTCTAGAGGAGAACCTACCATTGCCACTTTCCTAAACTAGTACAATTTCTAATGCATTCTAAATATTTATCCTCATACCCACAGAGAAATGCAGTTCTCATCCCTCATCAAAGAAGCCTATTTTTTAAGCAAATATGGACTACTACAGAGATTCACACACAACTAGCCAAAACACAGCACTGGCCATGAGAGGCCCAACACCAACTGATGCATCTACAACACAACACCTACAACTAAGAATGTCACAGAAGAGGGCTTAGATAGATTGTGAGAGCCAGGGGACCAGGGCATCTGCTGTGAGACAGTGTCTTCTAGGCATGACACAGAAGCCACACATCTCAACAATGTTGGCATCTCAACAATGTGGTTGCATAAACAAGACGTGAACAGTGTCACCACTGGCTGAAATGACAACAATGGGAGAAACTTCACCAAGCGCCAAGGCTAGATGAAAGTTAGGCTAGGCAGTTAATGGCTAGGAAGAGAGGGAAGATCAGTTTTCTCCAGGTACAAACCCCCTGATAGTTATCAAATTCCAAGTGGTCATCCCAAAACACATAAGCATTATGAGCAACACTAAATGGACTCAGGAAGTTGTACACACACACACACACACACACACACACACAAAACAATCATAATTAAAGAAGAGGTTAATAGTTTTGAGAGTGAGTGTGAGGGATATAGAATGAGTTGGAGGCTGGGAAGGAGTAGAAATGATGGAAATAACGTACTCATGTATGAAATTCTCAAACAAAATAAAAATTTAAATTAAAAAATTAGGAGTATAAGGGGATACATTATAACCAATACTACAGGAATAAAGAAGGTCATGAGGCACTATTACACACCAAAACATTGACAGAAAAGAGGCAGATAATGAAAACAATCTCACAGTACCAAACTTGAGCAAACAAGAAACAGAAAACCTGAAGACATTAAAAACAAATTATGAGGAGGTTGAATCACTAATCAAAAAAACTCCTCAGATCCCAGGATCAGATGACTTCACAGACAGATAATACAGTTGCCTAAACAAGCCTGAACAAAGACAACAGCAGTTGACATGTCAACATAGACTAGGGAAATACCACAAAACCCCCATCCCTAGATGAACAGCTACAGGCAGCTAATGGATGCTAAGAGAGAATCATTCTTCTTTAGAGACAAGCCTTCTATTAAGTTATAAATCCCAACTGGTCAGTCTGAAACCCATAAGAGCATAAGAGCAACAACACTAGTGTGTGTGTGTGTGTGTGTGTGTGTGTGTGTGTGTGTGTGTGTAATAATCATAATTAAAGAAGAAAGGATAATGAATTTAAAAGCGAGTGTGAGGGCACAGGAGGAGGTTGAAGTGGGAGAGACAGAAGTAGAAATGATGGAAATACAGTACTCATGTATGAAACTGTCAAACAAAATTAAAATTTAAAATTTAAAAATCAGGAATAGGAGTGAAAAGGGGACCATGATATGGTGAAATAACAGAGACAGTAGTAGGGTAAAAAGTAATTTAAGAGAGAAATGGGAGTTGGAAGTAACTTGAAGAGGGGAGGAAGCTCACCACAGAGGAAAGTGAGAGAGAAGGGTACAATAACGGTAAGGATGTCTGACGAAGTCCTAAGTAATCATATTACCTACTTACCTAAATTACATATAATACATATAAATCTATGTGTATAAATATACTCATATCGCCATAGTTTAAATGAAATCTTCCCCCAGGGCTGGCAATGCTCTCATGAAGAGCCATAACCTATCTTTAAAAAGTACCAGGCGTGAGAAGCCCCCTTATGAGTTGTTGGTTATGGGAGTCCAAGTGACTCCCCAAGCATTATAGGCTATTGTTACTGCCCTTGATTGCCCCCCCCCCAGCAGTGGAAGGTAAGGCCCTATTGCTGAAGGCACCATGCACTTTAATACGGAGCCCAGAGGCTCCTGAGCTGGAACTAACCTGAAAGCCTCTTCCCTGAGGACTAGGTTTCATAGGACCTGATGATCCCATGCAAGATTCCAAGGGAGAGAAGTGACCAATGGTCCTACCCCAAATATAAGACTGTCTGAGCTAGTGTCTAGTGCTGTGACAGAACACCATGACCAAAAACAACTTGGGAAGGAATGAGTTTGTTTGGCTTACATATCCCGAGTCACGGTACACTGAGGGAAGCTAAGATGGGAACTCAAACCAGGAAGGAGGAGGCAGAAGCTGATTGCAGAAACCACGGAGGTTTACTGCTTACCGTCTTGCTTTCATGGCTTGCTTAGCCTGCTTTCTCACAGAACCACCAGCCCAGGGCTGGTACCATTCACAGTGGGCTGCAGCCTCTCCATCAATCACTAGGTAAGAAAAGACCTAAAAGACTGTCTTTAGACTGATCTTACAGAGGCTTTTTTTTTCAATTGAGGTTCCCTCTTCTCAGATGACTCTAGCTTGTGTCAAGTTTACAAAAAACTAGCCAGTACATAAACTACCACAATGACCAGCATGCCATGATAATCCTAAGGGTATAATTATAGCACTCCATATCTTGGCAGTAACCAACAGTTCTCTAATTGGACTTAAGTCCCATGTAACATGAGGGAAATCATGCCTGGTACTGGAAAGCTAGCCAACTACCAGGATCTAATGAGGTGATGGATCATGGAGGAGAACCTACCACCAATCCTTTTCTAAATCAATATAATTGCTAACTGCATTCTAAACACTTATTCTTATACTGGCAGGTAAGTGTGGCTCACACCCCTCAACAAGGAAACTTCTTTTTGTAATAGACAGAGACTATTACAGAATACTGCAACTGATCAAAATGCAGAGTACAAATGATTCTGTAATGCCCAGCCCCAACTAATCCATCTGCAACACAGCTCCTATACCTGAGGCTCAGGGAACACTGCAGAAGAAGAGACAGAAAGAATGTAAGAGCCAGAGGAACAGAATGTCTTCTGCTTTGAGATTGTGTCTCCTAGAAATGTCAGGGAAGCTATACCCATGAAGTCTTTTTTTTTATTTCTTATTTTTTTTCTCATTTCTTTATTAAAGATTTCCATCTCCTCCCCTCCTCCTCCCCCTTCCCTCCCCTCCCTTCCACCCATACCCCCACTCCACCCCTCTCCAAAGACAAAGAGCCATCAGGGTTCCCTTCACTATGTTAAGTCCAAGGTCCTCCCAGCTCCCCCTAAGTCCAGGAAGGTGAGCAACCAAACTGACAAGGCTCACAGTGAGCCCGTCCATGCTGTAGAGTTCATGTTCATTGCCGTTGTCCTTGGTTTCTCAGTCCTCCTTCACCGTCAGCCACATTCAGAGAGTCCGGTTTGGTTCCCTGTTCCATCAGTCCCATTCCGACTGGACTTGGTGGTCTCCCATTAGATCTGTCCCACGGTCTCAATGGGTAAAAGCACTCCTAGCGGTCCTGGCTTCCTTGCTCATGATCTCCCTCCTTTTGCTCCTCATCAGGACCTTGAGAACTCAGTCCGGTGCTCCTATGTGGGGCTCTGTCATTTTCTCCATCCAATGCCAGGTGAAGGTTCTATGGTGATATGCAAACTTGTGCAACCCATGAAGTCTTAACAATATGACTGCCTAAATAAAACCAATAGTCATGAGATGGAAGTTTGATGGGAACCCTAACCTAGATAAAGAACTACATGCAAACCAGGAATGCTGAGAGTGGGAGAAATAGTCTTCCCCAAGAAAGAGCACACCAACTGATCACACAATGCCAAAGAGGCAGCTCTGAAATCACAAACATACAAGTAATGGACACATTGGGCATGTGTGTGTGAACATATAAACATATGAATATATATGTTAATATGTGTGTGCCTGTGTATACCAACAATTGAAAACAAAAGGCCAGAAGCTGTAAATGTGAGAGAGAGCAAGGGGATAATACATTGGAGGAGGTGGCAACAGAAAAATAAAAGGGAAAATGTAATAATATTTTAATTTCAAAAATTAAAAATTAGATTGGAAAGGGGACATATAACCAAAACCACATAAATAATACCACATAAAGAATGAGACACAAAACAGTGACATAAAAGAAACTAAAAATTAAAACAACACACACTACCAAACATAAAGAAACAGAAAACTCGAATATATTAAAAAATAAATTGTAAGATTCATTTCATAATCAAAAATCTACCGAGGATCAGATGGCTTCATAGATAATATGGTTGCCTAAACAAGACCTGAAAAGCGATAACACCAGTTGACATGCCAACATGGATGGGGGAAATTTCACATGGCCCCACCCCAGAAGAGCAGCTGTATGCAACTGATAGCGGCTAAGACAAGAAAATTCATTCTTCTCTAAGTACGAGACCACTGAAGTGCTCAGCTTCTTACTTCTTACACATTTACTTAGGAGCAACACTAAAGTTGGAGAGAGAGGTAGGGAGAGGTAGAGGGGGAAACGGGGGGGGGGAATGAGAGAGAGAGAGAGAGAGAGAGAGAGAGAGAGAGAGAGAGAGAGAGAGAGAGAGATATTGACTGCCTCGCTCTCAGGCCAGCCTACATAACAAGACAGTCTCAAAATATTAAGAATCAATAAAGTTACAGGCTAAAAAAAATATGCAAATTTTAGTCATATGTTTGTGTTCATTAATGATGAGCTAACTAGAAAGAAAATCAGGAAGTCAAATCCATTATGTTTTCAAAAAATAAAAATATTTACTTATAAATTAACCTAAGAAAGAATGTAAGGAACCTATGTGCAATGTATGTTTGCCTGTAGCAGGATCCTTTGTAAGGAGTAGTTTCTGTATTCACCTCAGTATGCACCTGTATTTTCCATATACCATAGGCTGACTCAACTCAAGGCTCTTCTACTAAGAAGCCTTTTCATTTCCCCTCGTGTTCCCTCTTTTCTCTTCTTTTGGTCTTTCGATAAGGAGTTTATGTCCTGGATGGAACTCACTCTGTAGACTAGACTTGAACTCACAGGGACCCGCCGGCCTCTGCCTCCAGAGTGATGGGATTAAAACTAAAGGCATGCGCCACCGCCCCACCCCCGCATCCCTAATCCCCCACCCCTATCCCCACCCACAAGCCAGGAGGCCTTTCTTTATTTATGCTCACCCACAGCAGTGAAGCTACTCCTTGTAAGGCCTGCACTCTTTACGTATGGGTTCTCAACATGCGACAGGCAGATTTACGGTTGACGCAACCACGCAAAGATACGCTTTATTTCTATTGGCAGGTTTAAGAGTAGTCCCCGCCTCCATGACTTTTTTATTCACAGGCCAAATCTAATACTTACGTCAGCAACGTTTTCATATAAGAAAGTCAGTTGAGACCTCCTTCTGGAATGTTCCCTCGGCTTTTGCTAGGACAGGCAATAAAAGGTTTCCCCAGCTAGTTCCACTCGTCTGTGCAGCTCTGCGACATTAGAGTCGTTTGTCTTCAATATAGGTAGGCTTTTGGTGATAATTTCACATACCCGTGGTCTCCTGTCAATATTAGTACTCCTCTAGGAGTTTACTCAAACTTTCCACAATTTTGTTTTAGTCAATTTCCTGAATAGCATTCGGTATTCCTACAAATATTATATTTCTAAAAGCTGCAGAATATTCTTTAGTGTGATTTTGCTGTTTATTTCACCGGTTTCTATACCGACAGATATTGAGCCATTTCTTTTTTCATATTCCAACATATCTGTAAAAGTGGCATAGTCATGTGTCTCTGTGTTAGCAGTTTTGGGTCTTCAACTGTATCTCGTGCTTTCTTTAAATGCTGATACTTTTCTAGGATGTCCACCTAGAAGCCAACAAATCTTAAGGTACCCCCCTGATTGTAATTTTTATGGGGGAACATGCCATGGTGCATGTGTGGTCAGAGGACAACTTTCAGGCATCTGTTCTTTCCTTTCACCGTTAGGGATGAAACACACACACACACACACACACACACACACACACACACACACACACAAAGAAAAAGGAAAAAAAGAAAAAGAAAAAACAAAACAAAAAACCATCTTTTGAAGTTAACCCATACAGAAATGTATTTATGTATTTGAGATTCTGCTCAAACTTTAGCAGAATAGTCCTTTATAATGTTTATATTCAAATTTACATAGCCCTTTGTTCTCAGTGGCTATCAGGTTGCTTACTTGCTTTTTTGTTTGTTTGTTTATTTTTTGAGACAGGATTTCTCTTTGTAACAGCCCTGGCTGTCCTGGAACTCCCTCTGTAGACCAGGCTGGTCTTGAACTCTCAGAGATCTGCCTGCTTTTGCCTCCCTAGTGCTAGGTTTAAAGGTGTGCACCACCACTGCCCAGTCACTTTTTGTTTTACTATTTCACTGTCTTATTTTTTTTTTATTTTTTAGTCAGTCTTCCTCTGAATAAACATCTGCCCAAAAGGGTACCAGTCAAGCTTCTTTGAAAACTTGGTTCACATCAATGTTCTGACTTTGCAACTTTTCCCAAAGTTTATCTCCTCTAATTCAAACTGTCTCTTTGCTTCTCTTTAATACAGGCTATGCTTGGGAATATATGTATACACACAGAGACACACACACACACAGAGCAACAACAATTAAAAAAGAGAGAAGCCATGAATTTGAAAGAGAGCAAGGAGGGGTGTATGGAAGGTTTTGGAGGTAGGAAATGGAAGGGATAAATGATTTGATTATATTATACTCTCAAAAATAAAAGAAAAATAGGAGGTGCAGAAATAAATTGATAAATAATAACCTATGTAAGACATAATGCCAGAAGATAAATGTGTATGATGAATATGGAATAATCTCTCTTGTATATATACTTAAAACTACAATTTCTAAGTTCTAACCCCTAGCTACTTTCAGAATGGCTGCCTATATGTGTGTGTGATGTCACCTTTTGTGTTGTTTAGCTTGAGCTTCCTTTAATAATAATGAGGTCTCTAGTTTTTTTGTTACTTGGGTCTTTGTTTTTTTTCCTGCAAATAGAACTCTGTATGTGGTTTGCCGGTTCGACGAAGTTGCTTGCTCTTTTCTTATTGATATGCCGGAGTCCCTTATGTGGTCTTAAGTCTTTAATGTGTTCTTAAGTCCCATATGCATTCCTGAGTCTCTTAGGTCATCCTGTTTGTGTTTTCTATAAATCTTCACGAATTTAGTAGCTTATTTCTACCCTTCATTTACATTTTTGTGGTGTCTTCAAGTAGCCATGATTTTTTAAATTTTATGTAATTGAATTGTTGTCTATTTCTAAGAAGTCCTTCCTTACTCCAAGTATACAGTGAATCCTTTTCTTTGTAGTTTAAGAAGAATTCTAGCTTTGATTATCTTACACTTGTGTCTTCATTTATTAACCAACATATATATTGAGGCTCCATATTTTTTAGGCAATAGGAATATCTAATTGAAATAGATAAATGTCAGTCCCCATTGACCTTACTGTCTAATGGACTTAGGTAACAGATAATAGTTTGATAGCATAGTAGGGAATGAGTGCTAAGGAGACAGAGTGCTTTTCATAGGACTTAGTTGTGGACTCGTGTTGTTCTTTGTCTTTCCCCATTAATAACATGGCTAAGTTGTAGTCTAGATCTATAACAACTCTTGGTCACTGGTATGACAAATCCCTTTACTGTACTTTCTTTTTGTAACTTTAAGTATTTCCTTTTCTCTACAATATTGGGATTAACTTTAAAAGATTTTGGTTTTTTTCAATACTAAGCATATATATATATATATATGTGTGTGTGTGTGTGTGTGTGTGTGTGTATGTGTATATGTATATGTGTGTATATATACATATATATGCATAGTACATAGCTTTTCATTATTATAGGCAACTTTTATGGTTTTGATTTTTTTCTTTCCTCCCCTTTTGATAGGAGGCATCACTGATATTAGATGTGTTTGGGTTTTCAAAGCAATTGCTCATTTGTAACTATAAATTCCTTCTGAATACCACTTTATTGCACCTCAAAAGTTTAGAATACCATTTTATTTTTGAGCTTAGAATATGTTGTGATTTTCATTCTGGATATTTTTCACTGCTGAGGATTTTATTCATAAATTGTTTTTTAATCATACATTTTTGTTTAGCATGTATAAAGTACATGATACTAACGACTTGTAAGGTGATATTTCAACACATATATTCGGCACGAGCTAATTGAATACATTCTTGTTTTATCCACTCAATGTCTCCACCACTTCCCAACCTCAGGCTGTCCCTGCTCTGCATTTAGGCAAACAATTTTGGCTTCTACATTTGAAAATTTGCAAATTTCAAAAATGTGACACTCACATTTCTTCATCTGGATGTAACATAATGACCTCCAGTTCCCAATCATTTTAATGAGAAGATTTTGAAGATTCTAAGCATTTTTTTTGCTTCATTATGATTGCATTTGATGACGTTTTTCATGTCAGCAATGAAGCATTTGTGTGCTATAGATTGTTCAATGTTTTCAAACTTCCACTGTGTTTATGGCAAATTTTTGTAAATTCTTAAAATTTTCTTAAATTCTCATTTTCTGTTTCTTGCCACTCTTTTCAGTTGCATTCTTCAAATCTTCCCAGTATTATTTTTCTTCATCTGTTCAACAGAGGGGTTTGAATTTTGGCTTGTTTGTGCAAATGTCTGCTTGCTTTCTATCAGTTTTGCTTCATACACTTTTCCTAGTTTTTACATGCATTCAAATATATGGCTTATTGTTTTCTCCATTGTTGTGGAGTACTCCTTTTTTGCAAGCTTTTTTATTTATTATGTATACAACCTTCTGCCTCCATGTATGCCTGCACGCCAGAAGAGGGTGACAGATCTCATTACAGATGGTTGTGAGCCACCATGTGCTTGCTGGGAATTGAACTCAGGACCTCGGGAAGAGCAGCCAGTGCTCTCAACCACTGAGCCATCTCTCCAGCCCAGAGTACTCCTTTTTAAATGCAAACATACATTTATTTTTATTTATGTGTACTTGTGTGTGCCTGCATGAGTTTCTGTGTACCCCGTTCGTGCCAGGTGCCCATGGAGGCCAGAAAATGTTGGATCCTCTAGCACCACGGTTCCAGGTGGTTGTGAGCCTCCTGATGTAAGTGCTAGGAACTGAACCCAAGTCCTATGGAAGAGCAGTAAGCAAATACTCTTAATTGCTGATCCATCTCTTCAGCCCTGGAACATTCTTTTTATTATTGATATTGTTTACTGCTTATTGTATTTCCCTTATAATATTGCTACATGTCCAATTTCTGTTTTGGTAGAGCTTTTTTCTTTTTTCTTTTCTTTTTTTTGGGGGGGAGTATTTTTTCAAGACAGGGTCTCTCTATGTAATCCTGGCTATCCTAAAACTCGCTCTGTAGACCAGACTGACCTAAACCCACAGAGATCTGCCTGTCTCTGCCTGGACTTAAAGGCATGTGCCACCACCACCTGGCTGATATAGCTTTTTAGTTTTTTCATTAATTTCTGTTACCTACATATATGTATTTTTTAAAGATAGGACATGATAAAGATACCTAATAGTGACCTCTAGCTTCGGAGCATGTGCTCATACAGATGCGCATATACACACATATACATGCACAAACACATCTATAAACAATACACATCTTATCTTTTTAATATGTTAATTTTTGCTTTTATTAAGAGTAGCTTTAATAGTCTATAACTCAATTCCAAAAATCTTTTTAGATATAGTTGTGGTCTCTGAATGTAGCCTATGATTAGATGTGCAGGCTCCGTGGTAGCTTCAGAACACCTGCTTTTGGCCTTCTTGTGGGGCAGTGACTTGCTTAACCCTGGACCCAACTTGTGCCTGCACCAGCCTGACCAGGGACTCCAGACCTGGTGTGGGGCCTGCACTATCAGCCTCAGCAAGAGGGGAGAACTGTTGGTGCTGTTTGCCTGCAGCTTGGCATAGCATGTCACACTGGTACCAAGTTTGTTATAGAGATATGCAGGTTTAACTTCTGAGACAAGAAAATGTATGACAGATTTGTGTGACCAAGATCCCTCCAGATGCAGACTACTTTGTAATTGATAGTGGGACTGCCACCTGATGCTTACAAACCATAGCCTGCTACCTTGTGAAGATGTACAACAAACCCCTGAAATGTAGAAACGATCCACATGTCAAGATAGAAAGGAAAGATGCTAATGACTGGCTGGCTGTGTGTGAACTTGAGCAGATAGCATGATCCATTTGATGCTTCCAGAAATCTACAAATCAGAAAAATTACAGGCTGGCCAGCGATGGTAGTGCATGCCTTTAGCCTTTAATCCCAGTACACGGGAAGCAAAGGAGGGCAGACCTCTGAGTTCCAGGCCAGTTTGATCTACAGCATGAGTTCCAGGGCAGCCAGGGCTACACAGAGAAACCCTGTCTCAAGAAACCAACAAAAGAAGAAAAGAAAAGAAAAAAAAAAGACAAGAATGAAAAATTACACTCTATGTTCTTGTTTCTTTGCTTGCTTGCTTGTTTGTGTTTTTGAGACGGGGTTTCTCTGTAGTTTTGGAACTTGTCCTGGAACTCAGTCTGTAGACCAGACTGGCCTCAAACTCACAGAGATCCGCCTGCCTCTGCCTCCCTAGTGCTGGGATTAAAAGTGTGTGCCACCACCGCCCAGCTCTATGTTCTCTTGATGACCAGTCAGCTCATATAGCAGTTGAGCTGAGGCATTACCTGAAGGCTTCATTCTTGGAGGAGTAGCTGCCACTTCACCTCTGACTACAGTGGAGTTCAAGTGAGAATAAAATGAAGTGAATGTCTTTCATCCCTTAGACGTGACCTAACCACTTGGAGATGTAGGTCCTAGCCCCCACAGCTCGATAGCTACAGGGCTTGTGAATTTTATGGACACTCATGATGGCAGCTGTGGAGAGGCTGTAGGTAAATTAGCTGATAGACTAGGAACAATAATTGAATCCCAATTTTTAAGCACACTGTCTCTACTCTTGAGATCCTAGCAAGAATACCTTGGGTAGCATTGATCTTATGATTAGCTCAAGCACTCTGCTCAGATTATTTATTTTAAAGGCAAATCTTATTTGCCAAGGGATGACTGAAGCTTGAAAAAATGGCAGAAAACCTCCCACCCACATCAGCCTACTGCCCCCCATTCTGTTTTTCCAAGGTTACTTGAGAGCAGTAGTAGTAAGAAACAGGACATTTTGGAGGTTAGGATAGCTATAACCCTTCCAGAATACCCCAACTGCTAGAAGAAAGTAGAATTTTAGGGGGAAAAACATGAAAAACTGTAGTTCTTAGTTCTGATTAAATAGCATAATCAGGGTTCACATTAACATACCAGGGACTGAAAATAAACTTTCTCAGTAGGTTTGCTACCTAGTGTAATCTATACATTCACAGTGAAAGAAGAGAGAAAGCAAACAAATAAATAACCCTCAAGAACTCTCCTTGGAAAACATAGAAGCTGTGGCTAATGATAAAAACCTTATTCTGTGTCAAGGAATCTGGAAGATGAAGTTGCAATTGAGGTACATTGTAGACTAGAAGTGATTCCTATTTGGTCAGTGCAAAATTCAATTATAGAGTTTCTCTTCAAGGGCTGGAGAAATGGCTCAGTGGTTAAGAACACTGACTGTCCTTCCAGAGGTCCTGAATTCAATTCCCAACAACCACATGGCTTACAACCATCTGTAATGAGCTCTGGTGCCCTCTTCTGGCCTGCAGGGATGCATATGGGCAGAACACTGTATATATAATAAATAAGTAAATCTAAAAATAAAATAAAATAATTATTTAAAAAGTTTTTTAAAAAAATGGTTTAGAGTTACTCTTTGTACCAGATACTACAAAGTATCAATGTTCAAGTGAAAGCAGAAAGCTAACCGTGAAGAAACATGGATGAATTGCAACCAGCAGATCCAAATCCAGCACCTGCCAGTGAAGAGTTCTGACCTTGAACACATCTCCCCCGAATTCCAAGCAGTTCATGGTGTTTTTAAAAAAGCAATTTAAATTCATTGTATGAAAAACTATGAATGCTAGATGAATTGAGCTGTTAAAAAGGGCACTTTTAGCTAAAACTACAAAACAAACTGGTTTTCAGAAATGTTTAGGAAAAGATCTTTTGATAATCTTTTTTTTTTTACTCAGCGGGATTAATTTGTTTGGATTATTTTGTTTATTGATATATTTTTCATTCATTTATATTATTGTATATGTTCTCTGTTTTTCATCTTCTTTCTTGGCTTCTTAGTCACCCTCTTCTGTTTGGATGTTATAAATGACATTTATATTCTTATTATTTTGAACTTATTATATATAGATATATAAATGGATACCAAATTGTACAAAATTCTATCAAAGCCATCAGTAATCCTGTCCTATTGCCTAACTGTGACAGTGTCCTCAGTATGCTTGAATCATCTATCTAATTCTTTCTCATTTTTGGATATTTTTATATTTTTCTGTTTTCAACACAAAGTATTAAATATAACTTGTTGTCTCTTTTCATCTGTTTTCTCTGTTTTCATTTGCTTATGGCTAAAACTTATTGTATATTTTTGCACGTAGTGGTGATCTCTAAGAAACCTCTGACAATGTCTTTATGTTGTCTTCCCACTTGACTAATTCAAAAAGCTCAAAGATCTACGTTATTTCATTTCAATATTTCAAATATTTGTAGCATCCACTGTTACCTGCCCCATCTAATTGATGGGCCTTTAAAAGAAAGGGTTTTGGAACCTGCAAGTTGTTCTTAAGGTTATTTTTACGGTTCGTTGTCATCACTGTATAATTCTTTTTACATAGGACACGAGTAAACTATTGCAATAAAAGCTAGAAATGAACTGCAGGAATGAGTGAGCACAGACTACAAAGAGAATAAGAAAATACTCTCTGGCTAGACAGATGATCTAAAAGTTATTCTGGATGGCATTTACATATATGCATCCATTTTTTCAAACTCGGTCAAATTGAATATGTACATCCCATGCATTATAGGTATTATTTCTAATTGTAAATGTGTAAGAAGGCGGCACTACTTTGTAGTAAGCATCCCACACAGAGATCTCAGCACCTTCTGTGTAGAGTCAAATATTCAAACATCTTACTGCAGAAAGGTCTCGGTAGAGTCCGTATAAACTATTGGGGAAATTCTTCAAAGGAAAGAAGTATTGGTATCTGCATGTTCTCCAAATTACACAGCAAGTTTGCATCAAACAGAGCTACAGTCTCCAGTGCCATCATTACATTGTAAAATAAACTGGTGGCTTTGTGCCTGCACTCTGGCTTTAACAATTAAAGTCTTAACATAACTAATTAGTCCGCTTCTGCCACAGCCTCAGCACCAGGGTCTACTATTGTTTCACTGCTGCAGCAGATTAGGGTTAAATTGTCATCTCTTTAGTTAGGCGCATTCCTCTGAAGTCTGGATTCTAAAGGCATTGTAAAACCCATTTCTTCATCATTGTGATGAGTTCATTTGAAATAATCCTTTAAATATGGGTGATTATTTTAGATAAATAACATGTCAGGAGGTGTCTGACGACCTCTCAGAATTCTGAGGACCACTATAGCCCATAAGCCCTTCCCGCTATTTCTTTCTTTTCTGCTATGAGGTCTTTTTTTCACTGCATCTAGGAGTGTTTTGTGCTGCTGGTTTAAATATGAAAATGACATCACTACTCAAATCTAGATAATTATCAGTAGTTTCTTTTCAGTTATTCATTCTTCATCATTCACCTTACACTCCTCTAAAGAGCCTATTAGATGGATGCTCCATAATCTCGGTATAGCCTCCATTTCTTTGACAGTGCTTTTGTATTGTTATTATTCCTACTATATGTTGACTGAGTCCATGAGTACTGGTATTTCCCATTCATTGATCTCTTCTGTGACCACGAAATTTTTATTTACCTATTGGAAAAAAAAGTTACATTTATTGTATGCGTGCGCGCGTACACACACACACACACTTGTGTGTGCACATGCATGTACCACATATGGAGGTCAGAATATAACTGCTTCAGGCATTCCCTGGGAACCCGAAGGCCACTCATGCCAGGGAGATGGATAGGCTAGCTGCAGATCTTCGCTTCTCCCTCTGCTCCTCCAAATCCAAACCCCCATTCCCAGCCTTTCAGCATAACACCTGCTGCAGCCTCCCTTCCCCCTCTTCCCCATCTCCAGTCTATCGTGCAAATCTTCCCCTGCTAACCTCCCTGCGGCCCTCCCCCCCCCCCCCCCCCCCGGCAATGCTTATCCCAGCCCCCAACTCCAACAGACACTCCCTGGAAACACACAGGCCACTCCTGGCAGGGAAGCAAGTAGGCTAACTGCAGATATTCAGCTATCCCCACTCTCCTCCAAATCCAATCCCCCAGCCTCAGCCTTAGCTCTGCAGCAAACCACCTGCTGAGGCCTCCCTTCCCTCCCCCGCCCCCATCTCCATTGGATGACACAGACCGTGCCCTCCTAGTCTCCCTCCCCCACTCAGTGCTTTATCGCAGACCCCAACTCGGGCAAGCATTCGCTGGAAACCCGAAGGCCACTCCTGGCAGGGAAGCAGGTAGGCAGATCTCCACCTCTCCCTCTGTTTCTCCAAATCCCCCAGTCTCATCTCCAGCTCTGGAGCAGATCACTTGCTGCAGCCCCCCTTTTCCCCTCTGCCCCCATCTCTAGTGGATCCCACAGATCTCCCCCGCCCCCGCTCTCTCTTTCCCTACCCATTGCTTTATCCCAGCATCTCATTCCAGCAGGCACTCCCTGGGAAAGCACAGCCAGAGGAACAGGTGGGCTGACAGCAGATCCTCACCTCTCCCTCTGCTTCTCCAGGTCCAATCCTCCCAGCCTCATTCCCAACTCTGCTGGAGAACACCTGCTGCAGCCTTCCTTCCCCTCTCCCCATGTCCAGTGATCACCCAGATCTTTCCCTCCTTTTCTCTCTCCCTCCCCTCATTGCTTTGTCCCAGCCCCCAACACCTGCAAGTACACCCTGGGAGCCTACTGGCCACTCTGGGAAGCCAGTGTGCTGACTGCAGATCTCCATCTCTCCCCCCATTCCTCTACCGTCCCCCAGTTACACCCCCAGCGCTACTGAGGATCTTTTGTTGTGACCTCCCCTCACTCTCTACCCCCATTCCTAGGGGACTAAGCAGATCCTGGTGGAAGATTCTGCCTTTCTTCCTCCTGTGCACCCCCTTACCTCCCCTAGCCTATCTCCATCCCTACCTGTTAGCTCCCAATACTCAGAAACACATTTTCATTGGAAACCCTGACCCCGATGGCCACACCTATCAGGACCCCAGATAAATTTCCTACAGGGCAACAAACTGAGCAAAACACCCACCCAACAAAGACAAGACCAGTTATCAGCACTACAATCTTCCCAAACCCGGATGCTGAGACTCCAGCATAAAAACACAATCAATAACAGCCAGGGCAATATGGCTCCACTAGAGCCCAGCAACCCTACCACAGCAGCCCCTGAATATTCCATCATACCTGAAGCACAAGAAAAAGACCTTCAAACAATCTTTATGAATATTCTAGAGGTCCTTAAAGAGAAAATGAATAAATTCCTTAAAGAAATCTATGAAAACACAAACAGTGGAAGGAAGTGACTAAAACAATAGTTCAGGACCTGAAAGTGGAAAAGGAAACAATGATGAAAACATAAACTAAGGGAAATCTGGAAATTAAAAATTTAGGAATTTGAACAGAAACCTCAGAGGCAAATCTCACCAACAGAATACAAGAGATGGAAGAGAGACTCTCAGGCTTTGACGACACACAAAAACGTTAAAGCTAAGAAATTCCTGGCACAAACTATCCAGGAAATCTGGTACACTCTAAAAAGAACAACTGCAAGAATAATAAAAATAGAGAAAGGAGAAGATTCCCAGCACGAAAGCACAGAAAATATTAAATCATAGAAGAAAATTTGCCTAACCTAAAGGAGGAAATGTCTATCAAAGTACAAGAAGCATACAGAACACCAAATACACTGGACCAGAAAAGAAAGTCCCCTTGAGACATAATACTCAAGACATTAAATGGGAAAAAAAAGAATCTCAAAATCTGCAAGGGAAAAAGACCAAGTAACATATAAAGGCAGACCTATTAGAATTACACCTGGCTTTTCAATGAAGATCCTAAAAGCCAGAAGTCTTAGCTAGAGCAATAAGGCAACTGGAAGAGATCAAGTGGATACAAATGGGAAGGAATAAGTAAAGTATCTTTATTTGCGGATGATATGATAACATACATAGGTGACCCTAAAAATTGCATCAGGAAATGCCTACAACTGAAAAATACTCTTCAGCAAAGTAGCTGAATACAAAATTAATTCACAAAAATCAGTAGCCCTCCTATATACAAATGATTGACAGAAGAGAAAGAAATCAGGGAAACAATGCCTTCCAAAATAGTCTCGAATAATATAAAATATCTTAAGGTAACTCTAGTCAAGCAAGCGAAAGGTTTCTATGATTAAAAAAAACTTCAAGACATTGAAGAAGAAAATTGAAAACATATCAGAAGATGGAAAGATCTATCATGCTTATGGATCAGTAGAATTAATACAGCTCTCTCATGCCTATGCGTCAGTAGAATTAATACAGTCCTCATGCTTATGGATCAGTAGAATTAATACAGTAAAACTGACCATCCTAACAAAAGCAATCTACAAATTCAATACAATCTCCGTCAAAATGCCAACACAATTCTACACAAACCTGAAAGGACAGTATTCAACTTCATATGGAAACAACAACAAGAAAATAAGAGAGCTAAAACAATCCTGTACAATAAAAGAACCTCTGGAGGTGTCACCACCATCCCCAATTTCAAGTTGTACTACAGAGCTATAGTAATAAAAACAGCATTTTGTAGCAATAAAAAACAGTATTGGCACATACAAAAAAGACGTGTCGATCAGTGGAATCGAACTGAAGACCCAGACACAAATTCACACACCTATGGACACTTGATTTTTCTATATAAAAAAAAAAGCCAGAAACACACCCTGGAGGAAAAAGCACCTTTAGCAAATGGTTTTGGTCAAACTGGATAGCTGCAGGTACAGTGATGCAAAAAAAAAAAAAAGATCCATACTTAGCACCCTACACAAAACCAAGCTCCAAGGCTCCAAGTACATCAAAGACCTTAGCATAAATCCAGTTACACTGAACCTGATAGAAGAGAAAGTGGGGAAAAGCCTTGAATTCATTGGCACAGGAGATGACTCCTAAACAGACCACCATTAATTAGCACAAGTACTAAGGTTAACAACTAATAAATGGGACTTCATGGAACTGAAAAGCTTCTGCACAGCCAAGGACACCGTCAGTCAGACAAAATGACAGCCTACAGAATGGAAAAGGATTTTTTAAACATATTTGATAGAGGACAAATATCTAAAATATAAAGAATTCAAAAAACTAGTTATCAAGAAAATGAACAACCTAATTTAAAAATGGAGTACAGATCTAAACACAATTCTCATAAAAAAGAAATTCAAGTGACCGAGAAACACTAAAATAAATGTTCAACATGATTAGTTCTCAGGGAAATGCAAATCAAAATTACTTTGAGATTTCACCCTACACCTTTTTTTTTCACAATGGAAGAAAGAGGGCATCTTCAACAAATGGTGCTGGCATAACTGGATGTCAACCTGTAGAAGAATGAAAGTAGATCCATATCTATCACCATGCACAAAACTCAAGTCCAAATGGATTAAAGACCTCAATATTAATCTGAACACACTGAACCTGTTAGAGGAGAAAGTGGGAAGTACTCTACAACAAATGGGCACAGGAGACCGTTTCCTATGCATAACCCCAGCTGCACAGACATTAAGGGCAACATTGAATAAATGAGACCTCCTGAAGCTGAGCAGCTTCTGTAAAGAAAAGGACATTGTCACTAAGACACAAAGGCAGCCTACTGACTGGAAAAAGATCTTCACCAACCCTGCAACTGACAAAGGTCTGATCTCTAAAATATATAAGGAACTCAAGAGACTAGACTTTAAAATTCTAATGAACCCAATTAAAAAATGGGGCGCTGAACTGAACAGAGAATTCTCAACAGAAGAAGTTCAAATGGCCAAAAGACACTTAAGGTCATGCTCAACCTCCTTAGCTATTAGGGAAATGCAAATCAAAACAACTTTGAGATATCATCTTACACCTGTCAGATTGGCTAAAATCCAAAACACCAATGATAACCTTTGCTGGAGAGGTTGTGGGGTAAGGGGTACACTCATCCATTGCTGGTGGGAATGCACACTTGTGCAACCATTTTGGAAAGCAGTGTGGCGGTTTCTCAGGAAATTCGGGATCAACCTACCCCAGGACCCAGCAATTCCACCCTACACCTTTTAAAATGGCTAAGATAACAAAAGTGAAAACTCATTCTGACAAGGATGTGAAATAAGAGGAAGACTCCTCCATTGCTGGTGATTGTGCAAAATTGTACAGCCACTATAGAAATCAGGGTGGTAGTTCCTCGTGAAGATGGGAATCAATCTATCCCAAAGTCCAACTATACCACTCTTGTGCATATACCCAAAGGATGCTTAATCCTACCACTGAGACACTTGTTCAACCATGTTCATTGCTGCTCTTGTCATAATAGCCAGAAATTGGAAACAACCTAGATAGCCATCAACAGAAGAACTGATAAAGAAAATGTGATATATTTACACATCATGAAATTGGCAGCTAAATTGGTGGAACTAGGGAAAAATCACCCTGAGTGAGGATCCCAAACCCAGAAAAAAGAATACGGTATGTATTCACTTATATGCAAATATTAGCTGTTAAGTCAATGGTAATCAAGCTGCAATCGGTAGAATCACAGAGGGTATGTATCAAATAAGGGACTATAGGGATCAGATGGATCTCATTAGGAAAGGCAAATGGGAGAGTTATGAATGAATTGGGGTGGGCTGGAATGGGAGGATAAAATGGGAAGAGGAAACAGAGAGGGAGATGAGGGAGGGAATACAGGAAGAGACAACTAAATTAAGGACAATTTGAGAGGTAGTATGGAAACTTAATGTAGTAGAAGCCTCCTAAAATATATACATATATGAAGGTGAGTCAAATGAAATAGACAAATAATGGGGAAGACAGAGTCCCAACTGGCCATCTCTTGTCACCAAATGAAGCTTGTCAAAACTATAGGTTGCTCTCCACAAACTGACAGCAAGGTCCCATTGTTGAAGACAATACCAACACAACTCATTGACCATGGAGAAGTCAAGCTGGTGCCCACCTAGAGCCTTCACCCCTATGTTCCAGCATCTTTAGTACAGGGAAATACTCTGAGGGCTACCAAACAAGAAATGTAAACACCAAGCCAGCCACAAACTATTGCCTACAATAGTGTCCTGCCTACAAGATGCTAAGGCAATGGTGGCACAAAGCTTGTGTGGGTGGGGATAGATCACTCCTCAACCTTGTGAGTCCTGGGAATTGAACCTGGGCCATCGGACTTGAGATCAGGTACTTTGCCCATTGAACCATCTCACTGAGTGATTTCTCACATTTTAAATGACTTCCTTCTCATTTATGTATATGTTCCTTTCTTTATATGCATTTTAATATATCCAATTTTCAAATATCATAAGTAGATGGATTTATTGTAACATGTATGCATTATATAGTTGTTAGGTTTTCTTATTAATAAATTTTATGTATTTATGATGAGTTTTCAGTCTAATTTTAATTAAAACTTGATTTTTTATTCTTATATACCTTTACTTTTTAGTTTATGTGCCTTGTGATGATTAATCTTGATTGTTAACTTCATTGGGTTCAAAGGCATCTAAGAGATCAGTAATGTACACTGGGTATTCCATGAAAGCATTTCCATAAAAGATTTAGTACAGGGACTTCATCTTTTAGGTAGTACCATCCCATCACATAGACTTGCATTGAAAACAGAATAAGATGGGAGAAAGGAGAAAGGCAGTGGAGTCCAGGCTAGGGCTCTCACTCTCTGTTCCTGTTGTGCAGTCGGAGGTGTTTCCCCCCACCCCCTTCTCTCCTTCTTGACTTTTGGAATCAGTTTTTGGGAAGAACTTTTATAAGTTGGTCATACCAGCTAAAGAAAGCATAAAACACTGTAAGTTGAGTATCATAGGTAGTAGAAGTGGGTTCCCAGATCAGGGTGCGTATATAAATATAGTCAGGGAAGACTATGTTTAGGAGGCTTTAGGTAGCCACGAGCACTGTATTGGGAATTAGACTAGAGGGCATTCAGTCAGGCAAAGAACTTATGTGTATTTTATCTTATACCCTAAGACTGTGGAAGACTGGGTTAAAATGCAATGGACTAATATGGTACAGGAAATTTTATGGCATACTAGCATTGAGCTTTGGAAAAGTTGGACAGACTTGGTATTTGCCTAGAAAAGAGAAGCCTATTGAAGCTTAGTAGATTATGGCAGCTTTAAGCATTAGGACAATTAAAATGAAGTCAAGTAATTTGCATCATGGCAATAGGAACAATGACTTGAGGGAATCTGAGAAATTGGCCAGACCCCACCCATTTCCATGTCAAGAATGCAAAGGAAGCCGGGCGGTGGTGGCACACGCCTTTAATCCCAGCACTCGGGAGGCAGAGGCAGGCGGATCTTTGAGTTTGAGGCCAGCCTGGTCTACAAGAGCTAGTTCCAGGACAGGCTCTAGAAACTACAGGAAAACCCTGTCTCGAAAAAAACAAACAAACAAAAAAGAATGCAAAGGATTTTTAGTTCATTGGAAATACTGTTTAGAGGAGAGAATTGGTAGGATAGGGCACACCTATGCAAGTATTTCCAGAGTTCAACTACTCAGGCACAAAGATTTGTTCTGAAGTTTGTTGGGGCCAAAATAAGTCTTTCTCCAAGTTGTTCTGCATATGTGTTCTTCCACAATGAACAATATCTAATGCATACTCCATTTCTTCCTAAAATAGTTTTGGTTGCTCCCTGCTGGCACTCGAACTTTCAATACACTGCTGGATGTCAGGAGGAGGATTCTGGGAGGATTACTGCCACACTCTGGACTTCTAATTCCTGCTTGGTGTTCAAAAGGTCAGCAAGTCAATGACTTCAGCTCTCTCATCAGCTGTGTAAAGTTTCTGAGATTTGTTGCCTTGTGTGATGTATCTCTTTCTCTGTGCAATTTTATTCCTTATATGTTTGAAGAAAAGATGAGGGGTTTACCAAAATATGTGAGCTCACTCTGTCAAGTTAAACTGGCTACTATATACGTAGACATTGAACGTATGGGTACTGCTGTGAATTGCCCTCTTGAGAATGACAAAAAAATGACAGATGATGTGGTGTGAAGTATGTACTAGACCTAAGAGCCTGACACTTCTCTATGGACTCTATATTTTTACAAGTCATTTAATACCTATTATAAAACGAACTCTTGCAGTGGATGCTGTGACATTTGCCCCAGGACAGCCATCTAGACAAGCTTTTTATTTGATTTAATTTTGGTTTTGTTTCACAGAACCTCTTTTGCTTATCCAGAAAGGTGAGGCCATAACTTTAGAAGAGAAGTAGTAAGAGATAAAGGAGCTATTAGCCTTCAGGCTGTCTTATAATTTAAAAGACATTACAAATAAGTTAGGACATAATTTTAGGGCATTTAAATTGTTAAAATGAATAAAAAAATTGCCTGAGACTTTTGAAGTCATAATGCAGAGTTCAAAGAACCTTTAAAATTAAGCATTAAAACCAATTCTCAAGAATATTTCCCCATATAGTCTCTATAACCAGTCCTTCTTATCTTCTAATATGGTTTATGTATGAAACATTCATGATTAGCCTATACTTCAGACTGGAGAGATGATTCAGTGGTTAAACACATGCTGTTTTTCCAGAGGATCCAAATTTGGTTCCCAGCATCCCTGTAGAGAGGCTTACAACCACCTGCCACTACAGCTCCAGAGGCTCCAACAGCCTCTTCCAGCCTCCACAGGCACCTACACATATGGACTTACATACATACACACACACACACACACACACACACACACACAGAAATAAATAATAAAATAAATTTTAAAAATATTTTTTAAAGAACCCATATTTCTCTTCAAAAGAATAACATAAATAAGATCTTATATTTATGGAACTTCATATGTCAAACATTAAAATTAGGTATTAATATACATTATAAATTAACTTACATTATTTCATTTTATATCAGTGACTAATTGGGGTAAGTTTTTTTTCCTTCCTTCCTTCCTTCCTTCCTTTCTTTCTTTCTTTCTTTCTTTCTTTCTTTCTTTCTTTCTTTCTTTCTTTCTTTCTTTCTTTTTTTTCAAGACAGGGTTTCTCTTTTGCAGCCCTGGCTGTCCTGAACTCGTTCTAGCCTGGCCTTGAACTCACATGCCTACCTCTGCCTCCCAAGTGCTGGGATAAAAGGTGTGTGCCGCCACAATCCAACAGGATAAGTTTCTTATTATGCTTATTTCATAGATGAGGAAACTTAGCATGTCCTGGCAGAGATAAGTTGATGAATAAAATGACAGTAATTGATTCTCGATGCCTACTATAGTTTCTTACAAACATGGCTTCAAACATACCTATACTGTGTTCAAAATTCAGTTCTGTTGTGACTTTTCTTGCATTTATTTGTTTATATGGGGGTGTTCAGATCACACGTATATGTGGAGGTCATAGGACAACTTCATGGAGTCAATTCTTTCCTTCCATCATGTGACTCTCGGTGATCAGACTCATGCCATTGAACATGACGGCTAGTGTCTTTATCAACTGAACCCTCTTGCCATCCCCAAACACCACCAATTTTGGTACCTGGATGTGAACTTTAATCTGATTGCTAGAAAGAGAAACTAGTAAAATAATAAATTCCTGTACATGCTTTTTGTACACCGAGGGCAACTCATTACTATTTGTGTTTTTCTTACTGCTCAACTTTATTAAATTCAAGTAGCTCATGAACCAGATGTTCAAACTATTTTTAAACCACCTTTTCTTGGCCATCTAAACATTGGTTATCAACTTGATGAACTGACTATCCTAAAGGTTATAAACAGTAACTACAAATTTAATGTGGCTTTTCTAGAAGCAAGTTAAACTGCTTAAGACGTATATGAAGCCTACACAAATACAGCAATTAAAAATACATCACATACTTCCTTTTAAGTCTACTACAAGATATAAAGACAGTGGGTTTAACTTATTGTTTTTTATTCCTGCACTTGTACTTTTCCTCCTCTCTTTAACGTTACACTTGCTTTATTTTGATGCCTTTTCAGGATTTTACTTCTTTTGAATTTCATTAACTTTACCCAACTACCTAAAACACACATCTCAGCCTTGCCAAGGTAAAAGAGTAAAACTGATTTTCTGGGCTCATCTTATAGGTGGAAATGTGTGCGGTGGGTTGGGAGTTTTGCAGAACAGCACTTCATTTGCATCTCTTAGAGCTGTTTCTTTGCAACTTGTTTCCATCAAAACTGAGGCATTCTTTAATTTATGCATGGCTTGTAATCCCCATTATCCTGACCTCTTACTATAAACTTAGTCTTTTAGCATTATTCAGATTTATAAATTCATTATTTGCATTTCATTATAATTTGCAGATAAATTTGTAGATAAGGGATGGGATCTTTTTTGATTATTCTCTTCTTTAAAATACATTTTAATCTACTGGGTTTTTTCTACCTGATTTTTATGTGTATCCATCAGTGTTTATCATTCTTCCAAGTTCTTAGTTATGTGTGAGTCCCTCTATACAAGTGTGTGATTTCTGATTAATAAATGATTCTTCTGTATAAATTAGAAAGAGGCACCTCCTGCAGAATGACAGCCCCAGAACTTGGGTGCCTGGTTTTGAAAACAAAGACTGGACAGATTTTCATTTTCTATTTTTGCGCACCCTTGAACTTTACACAATCTAAATATTTATACATAACAGCCATTGATATGATACTTGTTTTTTCCAAAATAATTTATGATTAACTCATTGCTTTTCCTGTGTTCTTTCCTGCTTAGCCACTTATAGAAACAAGTATATATCTGTATTTGCATATGCTTAAATAGTCATGCATTTTGCTATATAAAAAGAGCAAACCTTAACTACTCTGAAATATTTGTTCTTTTCATAAGCTTTGAGTATATCATCATATACTCAGTCTTTTACTAAAATAGTTTAAATTAATGACAATACATGTGTTCAAAAAATAAAATTTAGTTATGGAAGCCTCTTGGTGGTTTTCCGTTCTTTTAATACTGCCTCTGACATTATTGAGACAATTCAGGAGATTCGTAATAGCAAAAGGATTTTTTTTTCATGACCTAAAACATTAGCTATCTCCTTTACCAGTTCTTTAGAAGAGAAGCAATATCAGGGCAGAGGGATGCTTTGGAATATCGAAGGAGCTGGGTGTGGTGTCTCACACCTTTGACCCCAGCAATTCAGGCTAATGAGATGTCCCAGTAGGTAACCACACTTGCCGCCAAGCCTAATAACCTGAGTTCCAGGGGAAGGAGAAAACTAACTCCTGAGAATTGTCCTCTGAGTTCCATTTCCATGCTCTAGCATGTGAGCTCTCTCTCTCGCTCTCTCTCGCTCTCTCTCTCTCTCTCTCTCTCTCTCTCTCTCTCTCTCTCTCTCTCGCTCTCTCGCTCTCTCTCGCTCTCTCTCTCGCTCTCTCTCTCTCCCTCTCTCTCTCTCTCTCTCTCTCTCACACACACACACACACACACACCTGTGCACACATACACGAGAATACACAGTAATGAACTGGTTTTATTAAGCACTCTGAGAATTGAGCTCTATTCTCTAAAGATGAAAGAGATATTCTGTAACAGTAGAGCCTGCCTTTAAAGAACAATGGGCTGCGTTGACCAGATACGCTAGAACTATCTGCATTATCTATACAGCATGGGGTTTTTATTATTTTTACCTAAAGATGTCTCTTTTTAGTAATGACAAATGTGGTGTTTTTTTTTTAAAGGTCTGGTTTTTCTCAGTACACCTTTAATGGATTTTAAATTGTTTCATATCTGGTCAAGTTAAGATTTTTAAGAACTTCATTTTTAATTTGTAATAAAAAGTTTACAACTTGATTTTTTTCAAAAATGTCAACAAACTGCAAGCACCTGTTAATTAATAATAATAATAATAATAATAATAATAATAATAATAATAATAATAATAATAATAAATAGAACAATGGGCTGCTGAAAAACTCAGATATTGCCAGGATGTCTGGAAATTGGCACAATCTAAGTATTTCAGTTTCTATCGCATGCTTTCTCCAGGCCAGTGCCCTACTGTAAAAGGGATCCATTTATATGGAAGTGAAAACAGCATTTCTTCAGTCTTAAAAGATGAGAAGGGATCCAGCAAAACAATTTAATGGATAAAGGTGCTTTCGGTGCAAACTCCATGACTTGAGATAAATCCCTGGAATGAATATAAAGATGGAAAGAGAGAATCAACACCACAAAGTTTGCCTCTGACCTCTACAGACACAATGGCATGAATGCCCCCCTTCTCATACACACAAACAATAAATAATACTTAAATGATGAGTAGGTATTAGCTAAACCAAGGTACTTGGGAGAAGGGCATTCTATGGAGAAGCTCTTGATCAAACGGACACAGGAAAAAGATACAGTGAAAATCCTAGCTGGTTAGTATTTTTGACACATGAATTATGAAGCAATAATACTAAAATGATAGCTATGTTGTAGGATTCTGTATTGTGATACAGAATCAACAGAAATTAATGTAGTGAGTAAAGGCACAAGCTCTACATAGCTTTGAAAGTCAGATTCACCATTATTTAGCTGTGTAATTTATTCTTAGAAGTTTTCACTACATAAGGAGAGAATGATTGCTTATTTTATAGAGTAATTTTTGGCATAGAGTTAGTCATGTAAAATACTTACAGAATTCAACAAATATTGTCAATTCATGCTATTGTTATTAATTCTTATATTTGTGCAGTAGAAAAGTCATTCTAGATATTTATACGAACAGTATTTTTGACCAAATTAGTACCTGAAAATAGGAAAGCATAGGGAATTAATGCCCTTTAGTAGTTGCCATGGTCATTTGCTGGAACCTTTTCTGATATAGTCCTATATAATGATTTTAGTGAAATCATATACTTTATAGATTTTTTGAGACTAAGTGGCACCTTCCTTTTGTTTCTTCTTGAGAATTTCTTTAACATGAACCTACATGAAAGGTAAGCTCTCCGATGATGTAGCAAACCTTTGTCGGTGCAGTGTTTAAAGTACAGCTTAGAAACCATAACCTAGGAAGACACGCTGGAGAAGTAGAAGCCTGCAGTCAGAAGAGTGCAGAAAATAGCTTGAGTGTGAGTCTAATGGGCAGCCTTCTTATAGGTACAAATATAGTCTACAACTCAGTTTTGTGCTTACTTTATGTAGTACATTGGATAGATCAGCAGGCCATGGGTATTGTAAAAGGCTAAGAAAGGAGTATAGATCCAGCTGGCCTGTATTTATTTAGGTATGCAGTTCTAAATATTCTGTAAATGTCATTTCCCATATCTGTGACATAGGGTTAATAATATGTACCACGTTATCTTACAGAGCTATCAAGACACCTTTTGTGGTCAACAGTGAGAAAACACTTGGAAAAGTTGGAAAGCAGGTTTTTCTGCTAAAATGGTCTTCTTGGTTACTGTTTTGAGCTGTGTTCCAGAGAGCTAAGGCTTCTCTGAGCCAGACTTCTGATCAGTGAAGTTATCAGTGTCCTCGTGAGAGCACTCCCAGCAGGCCTACTGGATAGATTGTACTATAGCTGAGACATCTTGTGTTAAATAGTGCCCTAGCCAAAACAACAAACAACAAACTAACAAACAAAAACTTTCCAAAGTGCCAGAGAGACTTTACAGTTTGAAAGTTTCCCTCCATCTCTCTCTAGGAAAGATGGATGTAAAGCTGAAAGAGCGGGAGTTTTGGTACAGTCTCCATGGTCAAGTCCCCGGAATGCTGGAATGGGACATGGGGAATGAATTTTTCCTGCCTTGTACCACAGATCAGTGCTCTTTCGCTGAGCAGTGTCTTGTCAAATACAAAGTTCAACTGCTAAAACCACCAGCACTGCCTCAAGAGAGGAAACCCAATCCTGATGATGATGATCCCCCCACGGAACCCAGCTTGTGGATGTGGGTGAATCCCAACATGGTGTACCCCGCCAACAGCAAAGAGGTTCCAAATCCCAGTCGTAGAGTTCTGCCAAGTGCACCAATCCCAAAGACTGATGAGTCGAGCTGCTTAGGGACTCAGAGGGTGTTACAGTCCCTGTCTGTTCTCCACACTGAGCATTGTCAGCGACAAAGGCTGCCCGTTTTATCCACTGAAGCTTTCACAGGGCAGGAGACTGAGGAACAGGGATGCACGTCCTCTAAGAAATACACCAAGAAGCACACACTGTACCTTGACCCACACCTGGACAAGGAGTCCTGGCCACGCCCTCCTCTCAACTACAGCCATCTAGTTGCCCTGGCATTAAAAAGCAGCCCTTCCTGTGGCCTCAATGTGCAACAGATCTACAATTTTACTCGACAGCATTTCCCCTATTTCCGGACTGCACCAGAAGGCTGGAAAAACACCATTCGCCACAATCTCTGTTCCTTGACCTGCTTTGAAAAGGTGCCAGTCCCCGTTGAGGAGGAGACAGATGGAAAACCTCGCGCGTTCCTATGGAAACTCACTGACGAGGGACACCGCTTCTTTCAGGAGGACACCCGTGTCTTGGCCTATGCTCGAAAGGAGAGCATTAAGCAGTGCATGCGCCAACCAGAACTGATAGACCTTCTCTTTCAACTTTAATGTTTTCTTCTTTTCTTGTGTGCGTGTGTGTGCGTGTGTGTGTGTGTGTGTGTGTGTGTGTGTGTGTAAGTGTGCGTATGCATGCTTTTGTATGTGTGGGCACATGTGTGTATAGGCCCAAGGTTGACATTGAGAATTTTCCTCCATTGCTCTTCCACCTTATTCTTTGAAGTAGGGTCTTTCAGTCAAACCTAGAGCTTATAGATACTGTTCGTTTTACTAGCCAGCTTGCTAGGATCCCTTGTCTCTGCTTTCCAAAGGCTGGGATTGTAAGCAGGTCCTCATGCCCACCCAGTTTGGCTCTGGGGATCTGAACGCAGTTCCTCTTGCTTGCATGGCAAGCACTGTAGCTGCTGAGCCATCTCCCCATCCTCCTCTTTCGTCTTTGAAGTACAATTGCTCACTTTCTGGAACAGTGCCCTGCTTACTGTACCGGACTAACCTTTACTTATTCGTAATCCTACCCTATTTGATTAGTGCCAAGCCTATCTCTAGCCACCGTTAAGTAGTCAGAGGCAGCTACAGATAGGGCAGAGATTAAATCCAGATGTAGAATGATGGAAAGTTCCACAACAGCTGCAATTGCTCTGTGCTTTGGGCAGAGACAGAAAATCGTAGGAACGATGGCAGACAAGCTAAGGATAGAAGAGCATATTACGTTTATTGGAGTAAAGTGTGAAATATAAAGGACAAATGCAAAATAAACCCAGGCTATGGGAACCTTGGGTGCCATGTGAAGGTATATGTGCATAAAGAGAGCTAGACTTGGTGTTTAAAGTCTGGAGACTTAAATATTCCCCTCTACCATTCATCAATTGCGTCTTCTTTTGGAGTGACCTAACAGCTTTGTTCTCTTGCTATCCAGCTCTGGTAGTGACAAATGCAGGCAGCTGTTATTTGGTTGAATATTGAAAGTCTTTAAATTGCTTTTGTATTAATTCTAAGCTTTTGGATGACATTGTATGGTGCTCATTCGTGTTTTTCACCAAACTTTATTTGAGAAAATGTAAAGTCCATCTTTAGGTGTTAAATGCAAACCCATATTTGTGAAGCCTAGATAATTTGTGTGTAATTAAAAAGAGGTGGGAAGTTGCCATGGAAACAGGGAGACATCCTTCCTGGAAGCAGGAAAGCATTAAAATTGAAGTGCCTTTTGAGTTAGGGTTGAAGAATAAATGGGAATTCGCTGAACACATAAACTGGTGTTTATTATAGGGGCAACATTATAGGGGCAACAGTGTGAATCCTGTTAGCCAGGTGTTTGGCGAATTCTAGGAACATACATACACTAGAGCCCTGAGTCACTGTATTAAAGCTAAGCAAACAGCTTGTAAGTTGTACTTTGTGTGTTTAGGGCTCTACAGTACTAAAGACATAATTTGTACATTGCTAAAAAGCACAAATAAAATACCAACATAACAAATACTTCAGCTTTTGGCTTTCTAATTTCAAAATTCATTTTTGTAGGTACTAAGTTCATTAAATTTAAATAGTTTTTGCCTTTTGTGTTAATGCATTTTTAAATATATGCTAACATCTAGAAAATAGCTTTTAAATATGTATTTAGTTGCCAAGTATTCAATGAGAGTATTAAAATGTCTTTACAATATAAAAGCAGCTAATTTAATATGATTACAATAAGGGAGATTTTAATGACTTACTACAGTAGACACAAAACTGCTTAGGTTTAATTGCAAAGGGTGAATAATCAAGCAAAATTATTTCTGAAAGTAATTGTAAATGCTGCTTCTGTAACATAGTTACTTTGAAAATGTTGATAGGACACTCGGGAAATAATAACATTTTCTAGCTAAAAGACTTGATGTTTGTTTCTTGGCTTTCACAAAATGGACACTTCCGAGTGGAAGATGCTGTTCTGAAACTCAGAAGCCTTTTCCTTATAAGCATGATCCCTGATGTGTCTGTTCTGTGTTTTCCACAAGTGAGACTCTTCATAGACCCTCTTTGTACATTTCCTATGGAGAGAAACATCCATTTTAGGAAGTCAACCATGTTTGCAACCTGACACCTTTAGGTTTTCCATCCCTGGAGTGGCTCTGGTCCTTCCTTTTGCTCTAGCTCCATGAATAAAGCAGTCACTCGCCTCAGATGATTCCAGAGTCACTGAGTTTCTCTTATTTATTTGAGCCCTTTGAAGTTAAACAGAATGGAAAAACAGATATGCAGTTGGCATAGGATTATATTCTCCTAAACAGTGTTATCTATAGGTTTCATTTGTCTCATTTTAAGACTTACCACACACACACACCCCCCCTCCGTGTGCATGCTGGCATACACATGGATGTCCAGGGTTGATATCTGTAATCATCCTCAGCCACTCATTCACCTTTTACACTGAGCTTCAGTCTCTCACTCAAACGCAGGTATCACAAATTCGACTAACCTTGCCTGCTAGATTACTCTGCAAATGCCCTTTCTTCTGCTTCCGAGGCTGGAATTATAGGCAGGCTACTACACCCATCTGGTATTTGTGTAAGATTTTGGGGATTTGTACTCTGGGCCTCTCACTGGATCAGGAAGTGCTTTAACCCACTTAGCCATCCCCCAGCACTGAGAATTGCCTTCAATAAGAATCAGGTAAGTAGCATGTTTATACTCCTTGTTTTGTGTTTTAAAATTTACTTTTATTATTTTTAATGATATAGGTGGGGGAATGTGTAACCCCCGCTTGGCAGGGTCAGCTATTCAGGGTCCTCTGAAGGGGCGCTAACCTGCAAGACATGAGCTGTAAAAGAGGAAGGAGACCAAGCAAGATTCTATTGTCAAGGTCTCCCTTTATTGGGGTGAAAGTTACAGCTTATATACCCTTGAATGGGGTGGAGGTAGGTAGGCAGGAACTCTGCCGGGGTGGAGTAAGCCGAAGCATGTGATTCATTAACATTGGAGTAAGGGGTGGGTTCCCTTAACAGATGTGATCCATTAGCATTGGAGTAAGGGGTGGGTTCCGTTAACGGATAGCTCTCAAGATAGTGGGATGAGGGGTGGGTTCTCTGTAAACATCCTTAGGACAATGACCTCTGCTATCCCTGTCAGGACGATGTTCCCTGACAAATCTATCCTTAGGAAAATGGTCCCTGACAGGAATGTGCATACAAATGCAGTACCCCGGGAGGCCAGAGGCCTAGGATCCCCTGGAACTGGAATTACAGGCGGTACTTTGTGCCATGTGGGTGCTGGGAATCGAACTTAGGGCCTCTGGAAGTGCAGGAAGTGTTGTTCTTAACCTCTGAGCCATCTCCCCCCAATCCATGCTTTATTTTTAACCTGGAGAGCTTTTGTCATCTTCATCGTCTATAAAAAAACAGTATAAGGATTTCTGTTAAATCTACCAAATCTCCACCTTTAATTTTTCTAGATCTCACAAGTTCTTTATATCGCCAGGCAAAATACCTTTGGATATTATCCCTGCCATCACCTAAGTTTCAAGCTCTTGCATTTGGGAACATTTGAAAGCAGCAGGCAATGAAGCAACTCCTTTCTGTGTCACCACTAATGTCTTAGTTTTTTTCTTCTCTCAAAAGACTTGTTTCTCTTATTATCCATGTCAAGATAACCTTTATGTCATTTAAATCATTTTCATAAAAGGATTTGCTGCTTCCCCAGTGGGTTCTCACCAGCCCTGAACACTTGCACTTTCCCTTCAAGTAGTAAGTTACTTCACTGACATCAACAGCATTCTAGCACGAAGGCAAGAGATGCAAATGGTACTATGGTACTGTGATATTAATTATCAGCTCTTTTCTGATGATGTCAAGTTTTCCTAAGACAATGTTCTGCTCAGGGAGGACCCATAAGACTGAATCTTTAGGGAAGGCAGCAGGGAGCAAGAGTAGCTGTTGGGAACCCTAGCAGACTGTGGAGTTGCATTCTTTGTTGTTTGTTAGTTTTTTTGAGACAGGCTTTCTCTGTGTAGCTCTGGCTCTCCTAGAATTTGCTTTTTGACCTCCAATTCACAGAGATCCGCCTGTCTCTGCCTCCTGAGTGCTGGAACTAAAGGTGTGAACCACCACCACCTGGAACTAAAAGTGTGTGCCCACCACCCACAGAGTTGTGTTCTTGAATGATGATGGGAACATATACAGGGCCTATTATAATCTCAGGTTTCAGGACCAGTAACAGGATTTCAAGAAGGGAAGAGGAGCCAGACAGGTGTTTGAGGTGTCCAGAACAGGGAGAAGTGGGCTGGAGAGCTAAGCCTCCAGCTTCCTTTGTCTTCACGGCCATGAAGCCAAGCAGCCAGGCTCGGTGACAGCATCAGTGAGACAACTATGAAAAGTACTCTTGGAGACAACTTAGTTGTTTCTTCCCATTGTGGAGCCTGTGTCTAACCACCCATAATGCCTTGTGGCTGTCGCTAAGAATGACTTTGGAGCATATATCTAGTCAAATATCAAATTGAATAAGACAGTCAAAGTCATTGTTGTCAATGGCGCTGCAACAGGACATTTTTTGAAAAAGAATAACTTGTATGATTGAAACCTGGAGTTCAATGCACCTTCAAGCACCATAAGTCTTTCTGGTCTCTTTTGCTAACCATTATGTCTTAATTAAAACAGCAAGCAGAGCCAGGCAGTGGTGGTGCACATCTTTAATCCCAGCAGTCGGGAGGCAGAGGCAGACAGATCTCTCTGAGTATGTGACCAGTCTAGTCTAAAAGAGCTAGTTCCAGGACAGGCATCAAAGCTACACAGAGAAACTCTGTCTTAAAAAACAAACAAACAAACAAACAAACAAATACAGTAAGCAGCTAACCATTCCTGGTTTAAGGAGGTGAGAGGGTTCTAAAAAGATAAAATGGATAATGGAACTAGACATCATTTTCATTTTGTTTCTATTCAGCCAACCTGCAGGGATTTATTTTAGACAAAAAGACCTAATTTTTATTTCATGACAAATTGCCTCGTGCCTTAGGAAAGGTAAAACAAAGAGAAATGGAAGAGGGATTGCTCCCCTAAGGTTAGTCTGATAGCATATATAGAGGCTGTGGGTTTGGCCAATTGTCAATGACTATTTTACTTCTATAAACAAATTATTTGAAAACCCCTTTCTTGTCACCTGTAAAATGAAAATAAAATTAACTTCTGGAAAGTACATTACATGGAGCAGTTATCTGAAGTGGCCTGCTACATGATACATCCTGATTCTTCCTCAGAATTTATTACCGCACACATAATTACATGTTCTTGCCTAGAGGTCACCCTGGCCCAGTAGCTGGCTTCTCTCTTTGACATAGGAATGAAAATGTCTAGACTTCTTGTTTAGCTTATTATAGACAAAATAGAGAAAGATAAGATTGGCCCAATTATCATTTAAAACAGCTAAAAGACCTCATAGTAGATCTTTTAAGTCATGTGAGCTTTAGTGAGGAAACAAGTTTGAATTCTTAATTCTGTCATCTGGACAGTAAATAGGAATATATCAATCATGCAGAATAGAAATGGCCCGAAAATATATAATATAAGAAATTAAATTCTAACCATTTCACAACAATTCTAAAACTTCTTTATTCAATCATTCAGAATAGATAAAACATGAATCTAACACAAATACAAAATGACTAACATACCTCAGTTGGTAGTAGCAGCCTAGCATGCACAAAGTCCTGGATTCAAGCCCTAGCAGTTCATATAACTGGTGTGGCGACATATACCTATATTGCTGACACTCAGGAGTTGGAGGCCAAAAGATTAGAAGTTCAGTGTTATCTTTGGTTATGTGGTGAGTTCAGCGCCAGCCTGGAACACACCACATCCTACCTCAAAAAGAAAAGAAAAAATTAAAATATATATTGGGGCTGGGAAGATAGCTCATTCAATCAGGTGTTTGTCATGCAAGAAAGAAGACATGAGTTCAATCCCCCAACACACACCTAAAAACACTAGGCACAGTAGTGCATACTTATTCTCCCAGCACTGAGGAGGTAGAAATAGGCAGATTCCAGAGGCTCTAGCCAGTGAATCACAGTTGCCATTAGAAATTTAGTCTCAGGCTTCTGAGGAATGACACCTGGGGTTGACTTCTGGCCACACACCTGCACACACATGTAATTTTTTTCCCTCATTCATTAAGAAAACTTCACATGTTACAATTGTTTCTAAGACAAAGTCAAACCTCAGGTTTGTATCATTAAAGGAACACTAAGATGAACTGCAAGTGTTTTTTTCCAACTAGAGATGGGAGAGCTCAGTATACCTGGGCCTAAAGGACACATGTGCACTGTGCTTTCCAGGTCCTTACAGGCCGAGAGTTTCGAGGGAACTCAGACAATAAACAATGCTCAATTTTTGACAATCAAAATGACACAATGAGCAGTTTCTTGTTGAAATACAAAATAGCTCTTTAGTCTTCCCTCCATTTTTTAATAAAAAATAATTTCAAGGAAACATTATTTTTGCTTACAAAGTCCCAGCAGTGACCTTATTAGAGTGAGTCTCATACTTTTTCCTCTTCTAGCAGGCTTCATGTGGGTTCCCAGGTGAAACTTGAAACTTTCTGGATGCTAGATAGCACAATCATTGACACACAATTCCCCCACAATACTTACAAATTCGAGAAAAATCTCTTTCAAAATCCCCAAACATACTCAGCTGGTTGGGCCCATCTGGGAGTGACTTTATTTACGTACTTGAAATTTTGGGGACCTTGTAAGCTTGGTGCCATTCTGACTTTCTCAGTAGAGCTTTCGAAAAATTGATCCCAGAAAGGCAACCTTAGGTCTCTAAAACTGCATGCTCTTATCAAATTAAATGAGTTTTGTTCTCAAACCTGACATAGCAGTTGAAAACGACAATCTAACAACTGTCCAATTATATCCAGGTAACAATGAAGAGAGACTCTTGTTGCCTCTTCTTATGTCAAGTTACCTTGCCATTAGCATAATTATATTCAGTAAAAGCTTCCAAATTCTGGTGGAGTCAGACAAAGAGACAAAAAAAATTAACTGTTTTAACTTTGAAAATCAAGATGAATGAATTAAAGTGCTCAGCAGTGACTTTTTTCTTCATAAGGAAAACTAAGATCTATAGCCACATTTTAAGATGAACGACTATGCGGAAAGTCAACAAGAGAGTGGTGTAACTTTCTAATATTCATAGACCTAAGGAATCGTAGAAAGAGAAAGAAAACATCCTGACATATGGTACTCAAGCTTCACGGCTGCAGGAAGTGAAGACCACCCTTTGCAGGGAAGAGGCAGACTCCCAGTAAACTCTCCCAGTGTGGATGCTGGCGACTCAAGTGTCTAAGTCCTCACAAAATTGCAGCCCACTTCTATAAACAGTGTGAAAAATGCACAATAACCTTGCCTTGGGAAAGGACCTTACATCATCTCCCAGTGAGCCACCAGGGTGCTGCAGCCAGAAGTTGTCTCAACAAGGAGCTATTGTGTGAGCTGGCTATTGAATGGGTCAGAAATTCCTGCATTCTCCCCCTCTGTGGGAACCTGGAGAGCCTATTGCACTGGCTAAGGGATTAACTGCCTAAACCCAATCTGTCAGTAAGAGTGATTGTGAATAGAGCCCACTTAGTGCGTTGCTCTGTAGGGTATGTGTGCTGTAACACAGCAGGGATTGCAAATACTGCTTTCCTAAACCAGATCAGCCTTCCTGTGTAACACTGGTGGCGTGGCCAGCAGCATGTAGACCCGTGGCCAGGACTAAATGCAGGTGCCCATGAGATTTCCACCATCCCTCCCCACTGTACTATGCTCAGTGCTTCTTACTGGTAGGGTGATAGGGGCTACTATGGTTCCCATAGGCACATGCTGAGGGGACCTTGAGCAACCTGAGAGCTCTGGCCATCACAGTAACAGCCAGGAGCACAAGCCCAAAGATATTGAGAGGAACTATGCCTGATTTCAGCTCTCTTCCTGCTCTTGGGTATACACCAAGTCAAGGGCCAAATGCCAGACTTCACCAGCTTCCCAGAGGAAAAAGTCATGCTATGACACTCAGGCAGGATCCTTCTGCATCAGTCTCCTGAGCATCTGGGATAACAGGTCCATCTATCTCACCAGCAAGAACTCTTCTTCAGATGAGCACGTGATCTTACATTATCTATGTCAAGGAATTTAGGAAAATTGAAGCTCTGAATCCTTTGTGGGAACTCACCAGTTTCCTTGAGTGTTTTTTCCCGTGGAAAGCATGAATACAGGTTGGGATCTTTCTATTGGCATCTTTTCATCACTTCCTCAGAACACTTTGACATGGACGTGATCTCATACTATGTACCACTTACTGACAGAATGTTTCTTCTTATACGATCTTCTCACATCCTTACAAGTTTATGCCTCAGGGCTCTCAGACATTCAAAGTGAGAGTATATTGGGTCTTTTGGGCCAAGCGCCATTCTGCCTTAGGTCATTTTTTTCTTTGTAGCAATGAGTCAGTGTTCATAGTAAGAGAGTTTAACAGAGCTTGGTTGGAATTTGTTCTGCCTACAAACAGTGGTTGAAATATAAGCAACTATTTTCACTTTTCTCTACCTCAGATTACTATCTGTAAAGTACAAATTTAGTGTGCTGCTCTTTAGAGGCCCCAAAGTTTTAATATATGTACTCTAAAGTCATCCTATTTACAGTTAACTTATTTCTCTTTTTCGTTGAAATGCCTCTGTCTCAGTTTCTTTTCTGGGCCGGAGATAAAATACTCTGACGAAAGCAACTTAAGGGAGAAAGGGTCTGATCATTTTGTTTGGATCAGAGTTTCATGGTACAGTCTGTCATGGTGGGGAAGCCATGGCGGCAAGAGTATGACAGAGCTGCTTGTCGTTCATCCACAATCAGAAGGGAGAACAACAGATGCACACATGCTAGTACTTGGCTCCCTTTCTTCACTCCTACAGTTCATGACATGTCGTCTAGGGAATGGTGCCACCCACTTAAGCTCCAGTCACCTCATCTTGGTTAACATAATTAAGATAATCCCAGAGATTATTACTCAGAAGGCAATCTCTCAGGTGATTCTACATTTTTTCAACCTGGCAATTAAAATCAATCATCACAATATTGTACATATTTACAGTACATACAATGTGATGGGGTGATGATAATTTTATGAAGAGCATAAATCTTCAGATTAGGTCAATTCAATCAAATCAAGATAGAATACACATAGTAAAGCCATAAAAACCAACTATTGCATCACCCCAGGGACTAGATACACATATGATAAAAACAAGAGTGAATTGAGATTTACCAAAATCCAGGATAGTCATTACATCTGGAAAGGAAGATGAAAAAGCTCAAAATATATTAGTAAGTTCTTATACTCAAACGCCTTATAGGGTGAATGGAGTTTTTTTTTTTGTTTTGTTTTGTTTTGTTTTGTCTTTTTGGTTTAGTTTTTCAAGACAGGGTTTCTTTGTGTAGCCCTGACTTTCCCGGAACTTGCTTTGGAGACTAGGCTGGCCTCTAACGTACTAAGATCCACCTGCCTGTCTTCTGACTGCTGGGATTAAAAGCGTGTGCCACCAACACCCAGCTGTGCATAGGTATTTTTGTTCTCTAAATTACACACACACACACACACACACACACACACACGCACGCAAATATATTTTGATAAGTAGAAAATTTATGAACTACTTCCATTATTGCCAAGGGGCATTTAGAAGTATTCCTCTCTTATTAATTTTCAGGAACATCTTGGGAAAGATGAGGAATGTTTTTTCTTTAGATTTTGAATAGAATTTAGCTATGAAGCATGGTCTCTTATCAGTTTTGTACTTTCCTAACTTCTTATGAGAGTACATTCTCTTATGAGAATTTATTTTCCACACTAAATTCTGTATGAACAAGTATTACATGTTAATCAGAAAATTTAAAAACACATTTGCAATTTTTTTAAAGCTAAGTGGTGAATGTGCTACACCCTGTGTGTGTTTTGGGTCCTGGCAATAACAACTTATTGAGAATTTTCTATGTGAAAGACAGTTAAAAGCACTTTACATATACTAATTTTTTTAAATTATTAGAACTGCCATATGGGCTAACGGAAGGAAAAGTTACCACAATAGCCTTTTCTGCACAAACTCCTAAGCCTGAGCAGCCGTGAAAACAGGTACCTTGCTGGTACTGAAATTGCAACCTTCCCCTTTAACTCTGAGCAGCGGGTGGGCGGGGCCACGTCCGCCAGTTTCCCAGTGCCTGCAGGCGGCCTTCAGGGCCTGTGGCGCGGAAATGCGAGTCCGGGCCACGTGACGGCGGGCGGCACTCTGGCTTCCCTAGAGCCGTCTCTATGGTATTCTCCCCAGCTCCCCCAGCCCCCCCAGGATAGCGGCACGTGACCGGCCCGGACTACGGCAGGTTCCCACGTGATCCTGGCCTGCAGTAGCGTGGCTGCGGTGAGGCTCCTGCGCTCCTGAAGGGCGGGCACAGAAGTCAAGGCGGCCTCAGGCGGATTCTCACTGGTGGCGAGGTTGGAAAGAGCCCCCAGGCGGTGACCGCTTTGCTTCTGCAGCTCGGGTCAGCTCGTTCCGTTAGCTCAGCCTTCGCGGGCTGCGCTGAGGGACCAAGTTCCCTTTGGGTCTGGAGCCCTTGGGGAGTGAGGCTCCAACTCGGGACCAACTCCTCAGCCACCTTGCCCTCCCTCTCCTCCATCTCTTCTTCGCACGCCGCGAGTCGCTGGTCCCTTTGGGCTGGCCTGCTCGGCCGTGCCAGAGACTAAGTTCGGGGCGGTAAGGGTAACTGTGGGAAACGCGGCCCCCCAGTGGACAAAGGCGGAGGCAGGACTAGAGCAGGCCCAGGGCCGCGGGCGGTGAGCAGAGGCAGTTGAGGAGGTGAGCCGGAAGACAAGAGTACTGCGCATTTAGAAGGCACTGTGAAGGACTTGTTGCGCGATGGAAGAATCTGACTCCGAGAAAAAGACGGAGAAAGAGAATCAGGGCCCAAGAGTGGAGCCTCCACTCGGGGAACCGGAAGGATCGCTTGGGTGGGTGAAGGGTATATTATGTTGTACCTAGGAGGGAGGGTGTGCTAATTGGAAAGAGTATGGCGAACGGCAACAACCCCTAACCTCCAGGGATAAATTGCTGTAATTTACCCGCATGGTTGATTGATATCATGCCCTTGATGATAGACGAAAACGGAGACCAGAAACAGCCCTTTGCCTGTAGCTGAGATTCCTGGTTTATGCGTAGTGCTCTAATTGAGGCAGTTCTGAGTTGTTTTGCGTTTTCTACAAAGGTGATTTGGTGATATCACCTCGTTAGTGCTAAAAAGGGGGAGAGGACATTTACTGACCAATGACGTACAGTTTGATATGCCTGTTTGAGAGCTGCGTTATATGTACTTGATGCCTTTAATGAATGAAATGCAGCTTGGAAGGACGATTGAAGGTCCAAAGATGCTTCCAGCTTTGAAAATGAGCTAAATTAAAAACATAGTATTCAAATTAAAAATATTGTTTGACTTATAAAAGTGCAGAGTATTGTGTTAGTTTTATGACAAATATCAGATCTTGAATTTAAATTGTTTTTATTTCTAAATATGTCTTCCCAGGAAGCATCTCCTGAGCTAACGAAGGAAACAGGGAACATAGACCCAGTTTTATAATTTAGAAAAATGAAGACTTCTGAAACGAGGTCTCCTGCGTACTTAGCTGTTTTAAACAGTATTTTTCTGCTTCTCTCCGTTTACTTGCCTTTTTTTTTAAAAAAAACAAATTTCTAAGGCAATTAGATCATGGAAACACTGGCTTTTGGTTTATATCTACAGGTGGGCAGTGCCAAACGCAGCCATGAAGAAGAAGGTAAGATGTGTTAGGTACATTAGAAACATGAAGAAAAAGGTAAGAAGTCACAGTTCAGGAAATCTGTCTTTTTCTGGACTGTGGCAATAATTTATATGGTCTTTTGGACTCTCATCCCTTTATTTACTGCCAGATTCCATTTGTCTAAAATTAATCTCATGGAGTCAAGCCATATACAAATATTACACAGCCCTCTGCGTGCACATTGATTCTTTAACACAAATCAAATGTTCCATGTGTTTTGCTAGTTGGAATTGAATGTTCTTTGCTTTGCACTTCATTGGGACTTAGTTATTATCCCTAAGACTGTAGCTCTGAAGCAAATTTCTTGACCTTTGTGAGATTTCGTGCCACCTGTGAAGGGGTCATAGCCCTCCCAAGACTATTAGGAACTTTACATGAGTAAACTCCCTGTAGAGCTCAAATATAATTATCCTTGCCTTTTCATGAAAAGGCCTAATACTTTTAGCCTGACTTCATCTAAAATTTAATTCTGTGCCTTAAGTTTGCTAGGAGGATGTTTTTGATGAAATGTCTGAAGTTGCTATCAACAGGATGCCTAAAAATGCCAGAACTCTCTACATGATTAGGTAAAACTTTGATTTAACCATTTTACAGTGTACATGCATTAAAGAATCAGTTTGTATCCTCAGAAATATATAGTTATTGTTTCAATTACATTTTTTTTTGCAAAGGACGGGAAAACTTCCATATTAATTTTATACTGGCTAAACAGTTACATTTTCTTAGGGAGGTAAAGCTATAAATTGTTGGGTTGAATAAATCCATGTCCGGTATGTTTTCATTAATGTTCCTTATATTTTATTAATGTTCCTTGTAATCAGATATTGCAATAAAATATATTGGGACTGAAGGTAGAGACTAGGTATCCCTTTCATTTGAAAATGAGATGGTTATGAGAATTGTATTTCATCATTTTTGTGTTTAGAAGAACTCTTTGAAAGTCATTTTTAAATTTTTTTATTCTGCACACCAACCACAGTTTCTCCTCCCTCCCCTCCTCCTCTCCCCCTCCCCCATCCTCTATTCACTACACAGAAAGGGTAAGGCCTCCTGTGGTGAGTCAACAAAGCCTGGCATACCAAGTTGAAGCAGGACCAGGCCCCTCCCCCCTGTATCAAGACTGAGCATGGTAACCCACCAAAAAGTCAGTTCATGTTCCAGGGATAAATCCTGGTCCCACTGCCAGGGGCCCCACAGAAAAACCAAGCCACACAACAGTCACCCACATTCAGAGGACCTAGTTTGGTCCTATACAGGCTTCTCAGCTGTCTCTCCAGAGTGTCAGCAGTCTCTGTGGGCTTCCCTATCATGATCTCGACCTCCTGCTCCCTGCTCATTTAACCCTCCTCCCTCTCTTTCACTGGACTCCCAGGAGCTCAGCCCAGTGCTTAGCTGTAGATCTCTGCATCTGCTTCCATCAGTTACTAGATGAAGGCCTATGATGACAATTAGGGTAGTCCTCAATCTGATTACAGGGAAAGGCCAGTTTAGGTACCCACTCCACTATTGCTAGGAGTCTTAACTGGGATCATCCTTGTGGTTTCCTGGGAGTTTCCCTAGCCCCAGTTTTCTCCCTAACCCCATAATGGCTCCCTCTATCAAGATACTGCTCTCATTGCTCTCCCTCTCCATCCCTCCCCCAACTTAACCGTCTTGGTCCCTGAGGTTCTCATCCTCCTTCCATTCCCCTCTATCCACCCCCACCCCAATTTACTCAGGAGATCTTATCTGTTTGAAAGTTATTTAGTGCAAGAATATGTGGCATTATTCACAGGTGTCTTTCTTGTGTTAAATCCTAACACAAGAAAGAGACAGTTGTCATTGCATTTTAGTTTTAATGGCTTGTTCATTTTTTGATGAAAATACTTCAAGCTTTTGTTATTTATTAGGTACTGGAGATAAAAAAGGGCACAAAGGATACAAAGAGACTCCCTCTGGCCTTCAACAGTTTGAAGTCCCGAGAGAGTTCCCAAAACAAGGGACTACAGAGCTTTATGGTCTGCAATGATATAGTAGGACCACTAGAGGGCAGGCAAGATACCTAAGTCAGCCTAAGGCAGTGGTTCTCAACCTTCCTAATGTCTTGACCCTTCGATACAGTTCCTCATGTTGTGGTGACCCCCAACCCTAAGATTATTTTTGTTGCTACTTCAAAACTAATTTTGCCATTGCTATGAATCATTATGTAAATAACTGTGTTTTCCAATGGTCTTAGGCAAACTCTGTGAAGGAGTCATTCAACCACCTTGTAGGGGTCACACCCCACAGGTGAGAACCACTGGCCTAAGGCATTTGGGCCAGAGAAACTATGGGGAGGATACTGGAGATTGAACCCAGGGTTTCACTTGTAGGAGGTAAATACCCTAGTACTGAGGCACATCTTCAGCTCCAGAGAAAATTCCTGAGATGATTGTTAAACCAAGTGTTTGTTGAAGGATAGGTGGGACTTAGTTAAAAGAAGACTAAAGGATGGTAGAGAATACAGAGTGAATACAGACATAGTCAGGACTCCCTAGAGGGCTGGAAACAAAGAGACTATATGCTATTCATTTAAATGTGACTGGATACTAACAGTTCTGGGCTAGGAGAATCAGTAGGTGAAGAAAGAAGTAGATAACCTAAACCAAGAATGGCCTTGTATATAATTTTAAGTGCCCAATTTTGTGGGGCATAGGAAAGTTAAAAAGAAAAGACAAAAAACTGATGAAAGAAAGTTATAGAAAGATGTGAAAGGGATGAGATCATGGGCTGGAGTGAAAAGAACTGACCTTGAACAGAGAAGTAGGAGGACCTTTTCAGTTACTCTGAAATCTGCTATATATATATATATATATATATATATATATATGTATAACCTTGAATTATAGGAGAATAGGGTTAGTTTCCTGTTAAGATGATAGTTTTCTTTTTAAAAAATTTATCTTAATTATTTTTTCAAGATTTATTTTTATGTGCATTATTATCTGTTTTCTGTATGAGGGTGCCAGATACCCTAGAACTGGAGTTATAGTTGTTAGCTGACATACTGTAGGTCCTGGGAATTGAACCTGGGTCCTGTGGAAGAGCACTCAGTGCTCTTAACTGCTGAACCATCTCTCCAGAAAGATGGCATTTTTCTAACATTGTTCTAAATAAATATTATGTATAATAACAAGGAACTGCAGAGATGGCTCAGTGGTTAAGAGCATATATTATTCTTCCTGAGGACCTGAGTTTGATTCCCAGCAACCCCATCAGGTGGCCTTAAAACTGCCTGTCATTGCAGCTCCTAGAGGACCTCACATCTCTGACATCTGCAGGTACTTGCATTCATTCATGTGAACAAACCTCCCACACACATATGCAAAATTAAAATAATAGAAATAAATCTTTAAAAATATTATGCAGAATAACAAACTCACTGCCATTGTATTGCTAAAATGATGTGCACCTGGTAGCAGGTAAGTGCTTGGCCTTTGGAATGTTATTTGGGGAAGATAATGAACTAATTACAGGTGTCCGTACTGGTCATTGGTACTTACACTTCAGGAAAATGCCAGCTACAGAGGACAAATGGATCCCTTTACACTAGATTTGTTCTAGATTACTAACGTTTTCCCTTTGTCTTCAGGTGCTGTTAATGGGTAAAAGTGGATCGGGTAAGACCAGCATGAGGTCTATTATCTTTGCAAATTATATTGCCAGAGACACACGTCGCCTTGGTGCAACAAGTAAGATGTTTCATCTTATTGTAAAGCAAGGTGACCTTGGCTATTAATAATCCGCATAACACACTTGATTGCAGCAGCTTCGGAATGCACAGGTTGATGAATTGGCTTTGGAGCATGCTTTCCCTTTTTGCATTTCTCCTCAGAATGCGTGGTCTAATTCTGGTTATTATTTCTCACTATCCTTGGGAACTGCTCTCTTTTCTAGGTTGCTTGCAAAGTGGGATGCTCTTAGCTAACTTCTTGTGTATCCTGCTGTTTCTTAGGCAAGAATAGGGACCCTTTGCCTGCTTATTTTGTGGGGAGAATGTTTGTTTGTAACTTTTTATTCCAAGGGGAACATATAGGCATTAGCTAGCATACAGTAAAACCGTATGTAAAAACGGTTTTTAATGCAGGAGTTGGTCCTTGTCCTTATTAAAAGGAAAACTTGGAAAATAGTAAGGAGTTCTACATTCTGCCATTTCTCTTTCTTTATACACCTATAGCTTCTCTTTGGAGCATCTACTCTGAGTCTAGCACTTTGTGACTAGACTATTAGTATAGACTTCTGGGAAAGCATGGCTGCCAGAACAATGAATCAAGAATCCTGGGAATACATTATACTGAATCAGATTGTTATTTCATTCTCAAGCATCTAAACATTTCTGAAGTCTGCTTTGTTCTTGGCTTCTGGCTGAGGAAGGCATCACTCTGCTTAGACTTCAGAGATTTCAGTCTGGGTTTCTAGCATCTTTAGTATGTTTAGCGACAAGTTAGCATTGTTCTATAAGGTGTCCCAATCTGATTTTAAGAATAATAAACATCTTTTAAGCACATTATGCTCCAGACTCTGAGATATAAAGGAGAAGAAACTTTATTTCTGCTTGGGGTTGGCATATAGTGTAGACTTCAATAATTTGAGCAGAAACTTGGTGATTAGAAAGCTGTTTCCGCTGGGCGGTGGTGGCACACACATTTAATCCCAGCACTAGGGAGGCAGAGGCAGGCAGATCTCTGTCAATTTGAGGCCAGCCTGGTCTACAAGAGCTAGTTCCGGGACAGGCATCAAAGCTACAGAGAAACCCTGTCATGAAAAAAGAAAGAAAGAAAGGGGGGGGGGCTGGAGAGATGGCTCAGAGGTTAAGAGCATTGCCTGCTCTTCCAAAGGTTCTGAGTTCAATTCCTGGCAACCACATGGTGGCTCACAACCATCTGTAATGAGGTCTGGTGCCCTTTTCTGGCCTGCAGGCATATATTGTATACAGAATAAATAAATAAATGTTTAAAAAAAAAGAGAAAGAAAGAAAGCTGTTTCCTAGATAGAGTCCCAAGTCTACTTTCCTTTCTATTCTGTTCTCTGCACATATTTGAGAATACACAATATCTCAATTTATCTTATTCATTCCCTGCCTCCGAAATTTTGTTATCCTTACTTTAAAACATCTCTGGTTCCTCATTTGACATAATTTTGAATGTTTTTAAGGACTTGTTCAAACTTATCACTATTTTTCTTATACGACATGAATGCAAATGTGGTTTTATCAGAACAAGACAGGCCTACTACATCTCTTATTTTGGGCATTACTTTGCTGTCAGCATGGTGAAACTCTACCTTCTTGTTTTGAAGCACCCTTCATTTTACGGAATTGTAATAAAAGCCCCCATTCATATTTGCATATATTTTATTCAAGCATACACATCGTTTGGTTTTTGTACAGTTCATAATTTGAACTTAATAGTGAATCCTTACATTAAATGGCTCATGTTTATTTTAGAATCCAAGCCATTGGGTTACAGTTTTCTTATGCATAATAAAAAGGAGTTCATATTTTCATTTTAATTACTTATTCTCTCACTTGATGTGGTTCTTATCCTTTGTAGTTATATACAGTTTTATTGATAAATATCTGTTACTGTAAAAATGTTGGTTCAGATAGTTTCCTATGGCTTGTAGCACTTGTAGAGCTGATTTCTAGCCTCTAAAAAGTGTACTCGTCCAAATGTTTTTCTGTGTCTTGATTTGATACATTCAAACTTTATCTTCCAGATTGAATAGATAGGCCTCCTATCTGTGTGTTTTTAGTAGAGTAGAGATGCTTATTGAAGTACTATGACTTTTATTCTTGCTCTCATTTACTTTAGTTTTCATATTACCTTTATTCTAACAGATAATGAAAGTATAACTTAAAAATCACATTCTGCTAGTAAGTGTCAGACTTGGGATATTTGTCTGTGCTCTTCTTTATTATGACACAGCCTGTTTATATTTCCACTACTCAATTCCTAGAAAATTTTTTCTTCATATTTTAAATCCTATACACTTCGTTGAAACATCTTTTCTTAGTACCACTGATTTCCGTTTCTAACTAATCAACAGTTGGTTTATTACCATGAATCCGACGAATAGTTTCATAGCAAGATTTTCACTATTGAAACTGCTGAAAATAATGTTGATATAATTCAGCAGCATTATAAGCATAATGTTGCAAATTATATAATCTTGTTCATTAAAATAGGCTATTTATTATTCAACAAGTATATACCTAGCAGTGTCTCTTGCCAGACTGTCAGTAGGATAGGGCACTTGCCCCTAAGAATATGTCAAGTAGTAAACTGATTGGTTAATATTTCCTGAATTTCCTTAGAGAGTATAAATACAATGAAAAATATTGGTATTAATGTTTTAGCATATTATCAAAACTGGTTTGTCACTAATGAAGACAGATCTGTGTTTGTTGCTAAATGTATAGATGAGTTCAGATTACATATAGTGCATTGCTTTTTATTTGTTATCCCTTTTGATGCAGCTACTGATTTTCTTTAAAGGTAGCAAAAAGAGTACTACTTTTACAATGTTGTTTGACTTTAATGTATTAGTATTTTACTGGTTTGTCATTCCTAAAAAAGTTGTTTTATTTTGTTAAATTTAAAGCCTCCTGCATTTTGAAATTTGAATTAAAGAAGAAACCATGATGTAATTAATTCATTAGCTAGATGTTAAAATGTGTTTGTTGGGATGGTAAATTTGCCACTAAAATGATTATGAAGTATTTTAATATCAAACACTGTTGACAGCTCCAAGATTTTCTGTCTTCTCAAAATTCTATTCTCTTGGCTTTTTATTTAATACTTTATTGCCCTGATTTTCTTCCTTTATCTTTAACCACCCCTCCCTGCTTTTTAAAAAAGATAATCTTTATTATAATGTTTTCTTCTTTCTGCCCCGTAAGTGTAAGTGATTCCCCAAAGCTTCGTTCTTTATTCTTTGCAGTTGCTCTCATGATAACAGAGCAAGAAGGTTATAAAGAACCATGGGGACACACAGTAATACAACATTTAACCGGGAAGCAGGAAATGGGATTTATATGTAAAATGCTGTATAAGCCGAGATTGACATATAAGATAGTCAACCTATGAGAGAATTTTAAACAGTAAAATAGTAGCATGATCAGAGCTACAGTTTTAATTCAAAATAATACTTGTGAAAGCTTCAAATGTTATTTAAATATAAAAAGTCTACTTTGTTTTTTATTGTCAAGCCACTTTCCTAGAGACAACCACCATTAGTGCTTCTCAGGTTACCATTCTGACCCTCTGCTCAGTGCATACAAAATTATGCATGCACAGACATGGTCTTTTTAAAGAATGGTATAAAACTCAGCAATTTGGAGGAATTACTATATGTGTAATGTGGACTAGAGTTTAGAGTGATGGAAGGGTAGAAACAGGTACCATCTGTAAGCCAGAGAGCTGGATTTCACTGAACTGGTGACTGGATCTCAGAATTTTCAAGGTTTTGGAACCGTAAGAAGTAAATTTCTATAATTGTAAAAAACTTTGAGAGATGGAAGGGGCTTGATTTGGACTAGGGTAGTAGTAGTCGATATGGTGCGAAGCTACTGTGTTGGGGGATATGCTTAGGTGACAGAGTCAACAGAACTTTCTGGGGAACTTGGAGGGAATTATGAGGAGAAAGAAGACTGGGAGGATGAGAGGTTTTAGATTAGGCAGCTGGTTACATTCACCAAGGTGGAGCCAACTGAAAGGAGAGCTGAATTACATTGAATAGATTCCATTTGGGATGCTTACAGTACAGACAGAACACATCGAGAAATCAGTACTGGAGTTACCTAGTTAGTATCCAAATGATAAAATAATATGTGACAGTTATCTTGCCCTGGGTAAAAATGTTTTGATGAGAAGGTGGCCACTGTTAGAGCCCCAAAGACCCCTAACATTTAAGGGACAGAAAGAAGAATAAGAGTCCATGAGGGAGGATCTTCCAGAGAGTTTGTAGATGTGATGCCAGAGACCAAGAGAAGAGAATTATTTTTGAGGAGAAGTGAGTAGTCAACAGTGTCATGCTGCAGAAAGTAAGGACTAAAACATCCACTGGATTAGGCAGTGGGACCATTGTCCACTTGATGATGAGAACTGTTTCTGTGCTATGGGAGTAGAAACCTGATTTCTATCCCATATGCCCCATATTAAGTCACTGAATCCTGTCACTGCTTTTGTCTGTTATTGTCTTTCCCTTTCTCAGTAGCACTTCTTTCCATTTTTTTTTTAGTACTAGACCGTATACATAGTCTTCAAATTAATAGCAGTTTGAGCACCTACTCTCTCGTAGACTCTGTTGGAAATACAAAGACATGTAAGATATGATTTCTTTTCCAAGGAGGGGGAAGTAAAGGGTAAAGGGGAAGTATTTTGTGCATCTACTATGTGCCAGGCACTTTTATGTATATAGCTCTTTGAATCCTCATAGCAGTCCTGGGAGGTCAGTACTATGTTCCTTCCTTCCTTTTCACAGAAGTGGAAGCTAATTCTAAAAGCTTTCATGACTTGCACAAAGTCATACAGAGGTAGCGCTGTCATATAAACTAAAGTCTGTTTGACTTTAAAATCTGTATGATGTACATTATCACGAATGGTTTGTGTCTATATATTATGAAACAATAAAATTGTATAAAAGTAGATAGAAGTTGGTTTAGATAACAGCTTGGGGATAGACACAGGAAATATTTCAATGTGATTGAGTTGACTAGCACATAAATTATATAGAACAAAATTGTTAGACTGTGAAAATTATTCATGGTAAAATCTTAAATTATTCCTTCTTGAGATTTTTAGTGCCTGGCAGAGAGTAGTTGCTTAATAAATGTTTGAATGAGTTCAGCTTATGGTAAGTGGGATTTTTGTCAGGCAAGGAGGACTTTTGGAGGGGGTGGGAATTAGTTTGGATTTTAGAATTACCTTTGAAAGGAAGAAGGGATGGCACTTTGTAGCAAAAGATGGAAAAGGCAATGGATTGCAGGAGGGAACCATTAAGCAGAGGTCGCAAACAGCCTGTGTGCTGGATAAGGCCTATGGTTGTGCTTTCTTTGACCTTGTGCATTGTTTGAGAATAATTTGAAGTTATAATCTCCTGTAAAAGTTTTTGTAAAGATCTAGAATTCAAGCTACTAAAAATGTTGAAGATCTAGTAAACCTGAGCCAGTAGTAATTTTGCATGGCAAATAAACAAGATTTGAGTAACTATCAACCTCTGTGAGCCCATGGTAGATGTTTACCATCACGTTTAGCTAGCTTAAAGGGTATAGGTTTGCTCACATGGCCTGATTTAGCAAGTTTGCGACCCCTGAATGTGAAATGTGTTGAGGGGGTGGGGAGGTAATAGGGTTGAGGGGACTATGAATAAAACATAATAGGTTGAAATGAAAGGATTGTTAATGGGAATTTCTGGGGATTATAAAGGTAGATTGGAAGCCAAAGTGAAGGACCTTGAGTGAAGGACCATTTTAAATATGTAGGGGCCATTGAAAGTGTTTTGAATGGGGAGTGATGTGTTCAAAGTAGTGTTAAGAAGATGAACCTTGCAGTAGCCTAATGGATGGTGTAAGTAAGGCTTTCTTGTAGTGTAGGCATGAGGTAGTAAGGGCCCTCCTTGATGTTGAATGGTAGAGTATGAAATAAAGAATGAAATTAAGAGATACTAAAAATGATTCAAAGAGAATTGAACATGGTCAGGGGAGTCAAAATTAGTAAAATCAATGAAGTCATTAACTGCTGAGGAAATCAGTACAGAAGTTAGTTTTGTTATGTTTTATGTTTGTTTTCTGTCTTTAATTTTTTTGGGAAAGTTGGAGAAAGAAGGTGGGGTTGGGAAGATCTGTTAAATGATGTATGTCACTGTCTTCCGTGTTAAAACTTAACATTAATATTATAATTGGGGATTGTTTCTGCTTTGGGTACTAAACTACTGAAACTTAAAAATTACTGACACAAGGCAATCCTTTAGCTTAGGGTAGTGTAGGTGCCTACCTTGCCACTAAACCACATAACTAAGCTGAAAATCACCTTCTTGCTATGGCTTTGAGCATTTCACTCCACTTTGGTCCTTCTAAACACCATGGGTTAGTGTTTTTTTTTTTTTTCTTCTGATCGTAATGGTCTTTACTGTAAATACTAGATTTGTAACATTTATCTTCCAGTTGATGTAGAGCATTCTCATGTTCGATTTCTGGGAAACCTGGTTTTGAACCTGTGGGATTGTGGTGGGTAAGTACTATGTGCCCACTTGTTTGTGAAGCTGATAGCAATAATGATGTCATCTAGTATAATCAGCAACTACACCTAGAATAACTATTATTTTCATAGATCCACTGCCTAAAAATATTTCAGAATTATCAGTTCATTAATAAAGATGTTTTTTGTACAACTTTGAAAATGCCCTCTACATAAAAGATATTTAAGTAGCTCTAATCTAAGCTCCATCTAAGTATATATAATATGGGCTAGATCAGCCCTCTTTGGAAGTGGCGTAAATTAAATCTATCTCAGTTTCATTGATACTAGTATTGAGTTCTTAGCTATTTTTATTATACTAAACTGTTCATAGTCATCTTGGTAATTACTTCTAGGCAGTCTTATCACTTGTAGATTGCATTCTGAGCATACAATATCTGACCAAGTTACCTATTATTGGCAGAATAAGAGAGCACTTCCTTTTATAATCAATGCAATCATCAAAAATCCCTGCACAAATGTACACTTAATATGCCTGTGTGCTGAGTTCATATATATATATATATATATATATATATATATATATCACTGTGCTGAAGCAGCAGTAGTGAATGCATAGTGATTAAGAGCATAGGTTCTTTGTCTGGTTCAAAGTCTCTGTGCTGTAGCTTCACCTGTACAATGGAGCAAAATAACCAACTTGTTGGTTTATTATAATGATTAAGCAGGTTGAAATATATACAATATATACTGTAGTGTCTTACAAAATAGATATTATTGTCCGGTGGATATTTTCTAGCTCAGTGAGTATTTTGACAAAATAATGTAAGACCTAAATACTCTTAAGGAAGTAACTCTTTTCTTGCTAGCACCTAGATTAATACCCTAGGATATAAATCTTCCCTCATTTTGATTGCTTGTAATTCTCTATGTCAACAGATTTATCCAAGTTCCTTGCTTTTAGGTACTAAAATGTGAAATTCAGTTTTGTAAATCAAGTATCTGTAACTTAAAGAATTTATGATTCTTCCAAGGTTGCACAGCTGTTATTAGCAAGGTGCAGGATTAGAAACTTGTAAACACCACCCCATATACACCGCTAAATGATACTACTGTTTTATTGATGTCCTGCTATTGAGATTGTTTTGGAAAGCAGCACCCAACCTAGGAGCAGAGAGTAACATTCTGCTGAGAAGTCATCATTGGAGTCATTTTCATATAGTTTAGAATATTTGGCTGAAGTTATTCAGCAAATGTTCATTAAGCATTTACCACCCTTCTTTTAAAATCTGTGAGACAGTGGGAGATAATATTAGGGATGATCCTTGGCTGGTTGTATAGAGAATTGAACACTATTAATTAAAAACTCATCCAAATAAGTGTAGTATTGCACTTGTGGTAAGTGTTGTAAATGACAGGGATGTGTTGGTAAAGAGCCTACAGTAAGTGAGCTGGCTCAAGGTAGGGATGGTTTCTATGAGGACATGTGGATTGGACTGAAATCTAAAGGAAGAAGGTGGGATTAATTAGATGTAGTGGTGAAAGAGTAATCAATATGTTTAAAAGACTCATGAGTTAAACCATCAGCCACTCAAAAAATAAACAGAAGGTGTTTAAATTGAAAGGAGAGAGGCCAGGCATGGTGGCATGGTAAGTATACAAAGGTAGATGGATCTTTATGAGTTTGAGGTCAGCTTGGTCTACACAGTGAGACCCTGTCTCAAATACAACAGCAACAACAAAACAAAACATAAGAAGAAAGGCAAAAAAATTTTTTTTCTCATTTTTTTTATTAAAGATTTCCATCTCCTCCCCCTTCCCTCCCCTCCCTTCCACCCATACCCCCACTCCACCCCTCTCCAAGACAAAGAGCCATCAGGGTTCCCTTCACTATGTTAAGTCCAAGGTCCTCCCAGCTCCCCCTAAGTCCAGGAAGGTGAGCAACCAAACTGACAAGGCTCACAGTGAGCCCGTCCATGCTGTAGAGTTCATGTTCATTGCCGTTGTCCTTGGTTTCTCAGTCCTCCTCCACCGTCAGCCACATTCAGAGAGTCCGGTTTGGTCCCCTGTTCCATCAGTCCCATTCCAACTGGACTTGGTGGTCTCCCGTTAGATCTGTCCCACCGTCTCAATGGGTAAACGCACTCCTCACGGTCCTGACTTCCTTGCTCATGATCTCCCTCCTTTTGCTCCTCATCGGGACCTTGGGATCTCAGTCCGGTAAAATTTTACAGGCTTGCAAGTTATGACTGAAATAGAGTAAGGTAGAGCTCAATATGTTTGACTGTTCTTTGCTCTTTGAATTGAAGTTTAAGATTATCATTCTCTTGATCGAGCTAAGAAAATTTCAAGCAGTAGTGATTAAACAGAGGACTTGTTTACTATCTAGATTTTCTTTCCTACCAGACAAGACACCTTCATGGAAAATTATTTCACTAGCCAGCGTGACAACATCTTTCGAAATGTGGAGGTTCTAATTTATGTCTTTGATGTGGAGAGCCGTGATCTTGAAAAGGACATGCACTATTACCAGTCATGCCTTGAGGCCATTATGCAGAATTCTCCAGAAGCCAAAATCTTTTGCTTGGTACACAAAATGGATCTGGTACAGGAGGATCAACGAGACTTGGTAAGAAACTGAAAAGGTGCTGTACCAAATGGTTAGCATGCTTTGTAGACTTTTTTTATAAAAGTGTAGGTAAATTTGCAGCATTCCGTATTTCAGAATTAAGAAGATATGACTGACCATGTACTTTTACTAAGTAACTGTTATCATTTAAAAAATAGTTTACTACCTCTATTGCATTGTCACAGCTAAAAGACCCACTAGGGGTAAGAATGAGGAGAGGTGGCTCCTGTCACTGGACTGATTTCGGGAACTGCTATGCACTAGTTCAAGTGCCTCCAAGTTTGTCAAGCACTATTTACAGTCCCTCACAATTACGCTAGCATGAATGAATTTGTATACATGAGTATAACTCAGACATGACCAAGAATGATAGAGTAGGAAATATCAACCTTCACCTCAACAAAAACACATAAAACTGTAATTCAGAGAACTCAGCGACTCAGTACAGAAGAGGTGTAGTGAAATAAGCAAATTTTTAGGTAAGAATCTATGAGATCTGGGTCTGGTAAGATAGGCATAAGTCTACCTTCAGTTTTTCAGTGTAAAATAAGAGCATTAGATAATAAGGTATAAGATAAGAAAATTCTCTCCGTGTCATAGATAAGAACTAAAGAAAAGCAGTTTTAGATTATAGAAGATATAGTTTCTCTTTGACTTGGAGTATATCTTAAGGAACACCTCGTACTAAAGGATTTTTTGGTAATAGCTTTACTAAGGAAACATTGTATGCCACTTGATGTGTGTGCTAGGAATCAGGAACTAACCTTGAGCCCTCTGCAGAAGCAGTAAATGTTCTTCACTGCTGAACCATCTCTCTGACTCCTTATTCTGTTATTTTAAAAACAATTTTAAGAGCCGAGGGTGTTACTTAGTGGTAGAGTGCTGCCTGGCCCATTTGATGCCTTGAATTAAATCCCCAGTACACCGCAATTTTTAAAAATTACTTTTTAGCCAAAATTGCAATTTAAAAGCTAGAGCATTCCAACAAATGAGCTCCTTGTTGATGTTTCAATCACTTGTAATTTCTCTTACAGTTTTTAATTGGTCATATAAATACTTTCCAATATATATTAATGGTCTTTTAATATATATAGTTAGTATATTTTAAGTTAAAATATCTATATATCAAAATATATAAATATATATTCTGAGAAAGTCATTAATTTCATTGAATATTAATTTTTAATTAATATATTATTAAACAGTATATGTTATATTTAATATATAATTAATATTAAATATTAATTATTTTAAACAGAAAAGTTTCAAATAAAAATGACTGTATGTGCTTCTCAAAATAATAATTTCAGCTAAGATAAATATTTTTTCTCTTTTTTTTTTTGGTTTTTCGAAACAGGTTTTCTCCATGTACCTCTGAAGCCTATCCTGGAACTTGCTCTGTAGACCAGGTTGGCCTCAAACTCACAGAGATCCTCCTGCCTCTGCCTCCCAAGAGCTGGTTTTAAAGGCGTGTGGCACCACTGCCTGGCCCTAAGATAAATATTTCTATGTATGCTTATATATGTTTGAGTTTTCCAGAGAAACAGACCCAATCAGATGTGTTTGTTTATAGAAAAACAAAGATACAAACAAATGGGAGGGTATTTCATTTAAGGAACTAGCTCAACTGATGCTGGAAGCCTTCTAGAAGGAATCTGGAACCTGGAGAGCAGAGAAGATAAGCTATAGACCCGAAAATGAGAATATTATACATATAGGAGGAAGTTAAAGTATCCTTATTTTCAGATAATGTATTTCTGTACATAAAAGACCCTAAAATCTCCACTAGTAAACTCCTAAGCTATAAGCACATTCAGCAAAGTAGTGGGATACAAAATTAAAACAAATAAGTAGCCTTCTTATACAAAAAAAGAAAAGTTGATTCCTATACCAGTAGAAGAGTTGGTATTTTAATCATATCTGGTCCAGTAGTTATAACTTGCAGTCAGAAACTTCTTGAGCACATGATACCCCACCTTCCAAGAGCTATGTCTTCTACAAAAACTGAATAAACAGACTGAGTAGAATTGCATCAGCATCTTTTCTTAAGTTGACCCACCCTCCTCTTTCATTCAAGAATTTATAGATTTATAAAGTGGCACAGATCTGGATACCATTTGAGAAACTATGGCATTTTATGATTTGTGCTAGATTTTTGGTCATTTGACCTAAATTATTTCATTTATGTAGATCAAATAAGAATGTAGTAGATATCGCTTCTAGATCATTTATAGGAGCACCATGATCAGGTAGCCAAAGCTATAGGTTTCTATTAGTTTAACACTTCTGTTCAATAAAATAAGGATACTCTCCTTGGTTTTTGGGGAGGGGGGAGTTCAAGACAGGGTTTTTATGTGTAACAACCCTAGCTGTTCTTCTAACTCACAGAGATCTGCCTGTCTATACTTCCCGAGTGCAGGGATTAAAGGTATGTGCCATCACTACCCGGCTCTCCTTGTATTTGATGATGAAATATTTCCACATTGTTCTCACTACTATAACACCCACTTTACCTTTGTATTTAGGTTTCCCAGTTAAATGGTAGCAATTACCACTGTAAATTTTGGCCTACAGAGAAAAGTGATCAGAGAGCATGGGATGGAAGTTGGGGTTCCTACAAATTTGTTTATCATCAACATTGTGTTCTGGAACCTCCCAATGTTGATGAATAGGTTATAAATGACAAACCTTGAGGACTGTGAACTCCCTATGTATTAGATTCCTTCCTGCGTAGTAGATCAGTACAGATCTGACATTTTAGCTTCAGTTAGTATAGGTTGTGTTTTGATTCATTTCTCAGGCAGTTACAAGAACACTTTCTTTACCCATCACTTACAAATCCTCTGCTTATTGGACCTGTATCAGTAAATTTGGCCCGAGTGAATGTTATGTCCTTTACACCATATTCTACACCTTTAATATCTGTTTTCATAGTTATCTCTGTTTTTTATCTGTATTTATTAGAAAAATCATGTGGTTCTTTTAGAGGGTAGAATAATCTTCATGGTTCATGCTTTGTATACCACCTTCAGGATTCTTCTGAATGTGTATAGACATAGAAGCAAAGGGGTATGCTAGGAGTAAATCAGAACTCTCCTGTAGTTACTTCTGAGGAGTCCATTTCAGTTTCTTAGGAAAAGTTGGAGTATTCTTAGATAAGAACGTAGTGGCTGTCCAATCTTCAGTCTACAGGCCCATCATAGTATCCAGCAGACTTTTCCATGAAGCGGGAAATTTCAAAGACAATTCAGTCACTTTCTTCTGTGTCCTGCAGAATGTTGTCTCTTACAAGTATTTGATTAGTATTATTTGATATCTGAATTTCTTATCACCCACAGACTCCCTTGAGTATTCTCATTTCTCCTTGAAATGACATCTTTAATTCTAACCTGATTAGAGAATTAATCTCAGTTACATCAAAATCAATTCAGAAAACTCATTTTTAAGATTCTGCTCTAACTCTTAGAATCTTTCTGACTCCTATTCTGAGTAAATTCCCTGAGCCTTTGGTGTCGGGCAGGATTACAGACATCCCATTTAGAGTTGAGTGTGCCAAAGTCTCTCAGTCTGGGTACCATGTCCAGTTGTGGGTCTCTGTTAATTACCATCTACTTTAAGAAGAAGCTTATCTGAGAAGGGTTGAGTGATGCAGTGATCTATGGGTATAACAATGTGTTTTGATTCCCAAGATTTATTTTATTTTGAGAGAGAGAACACAAGAGAACATGAAATTGAGTGTATAGGAAAGAGGGGAGGATCCGGGAGAGGAGTTTGGAGGAAAGGTTTGATCAGATTATATTATATAGAAAAATTTTTGAATAATTAAAAAAGGTTTTACTCTAGAACCCACTCTTAGTGTTAAAATCTTGTATTAAAGGTTCTCCAGAGCAGCAGAATTACAGAATGTGAAATGGGGGAAAGAGGGTAGAAGTTGAGATTGACTTATTGTAAGCAAGTAGTTCAACTGAATGAAGTTTGGTGAGTAGGCCAACATAAAACTTCACTGTTATACTTGAAGTAAAAAGGCAGTGTAGACATGTCTAGGGGAAGGGTGTTTCATAGGACTCCCTCATAGTCTGGCTCTTACAATATTTTTGCTCCCTGTTCTGTAATGTAGAGTAGATGGATGCAGGAGTTGTGATGTAGAACTATCCATTGGGGCTGGACCCCACAAGATTTGTTGGGCTCAGCATTGTGTCTAGTTGTTTTCTATAATGTTCTTCATTTGCTATTAAAAGAGGCTTCTTTGATGAGTGGTGGTGGCTACACTTATCTGCAGGTATAAGGATTAAGATTTAGAATATAATAGAGAATTAGCATATCTAGAAAAGTAGTAGATTCTCTTCTAAGATCCATGGCTTCACTAGTCCCTGGAAGTTGACTAGATTTCTAGTACCAGGCATGATTTCCCACTTGTTGGACCTTAAGTCATATTAGACAGCATTTGACTACCTAGTACAAAGTGGTTAGCCCTGAAATAAAATACACACAGACAGCAAAAATGAACCCGGGACAGGCAGTGGTAATGCACACCTTTAATCGCAGCCCTTGTGAGGTAGAGGCAGGCAGATCTCTATGAGTTTGAGGCCAGCCTGGTTGACAGAACGTGTTTCAGGATAGTCAGGACTGTAATATTAGAAAGCCCTTGTCTCAGAAAACTAAATAACCTCAGCAGGTCGTATTTATATATTCATGCCTCTGTGTGTGTGTGTGTGTGTGTGTGTGTGTGTGTGTGTGTGACAATAAGTACCAAAAAAAAAGACAATCGGGGAGAAGAAAGGAGTAAAAAGGAGAAGACTTGGAGCATCTGGGAAGAGGAAAGGCAATGTAATTAGATTTTAAGTTAAAATGTAATTTAGGGACTGGAGAGATGGCTCAGCAGTTAAGAGCACTGCCTGCTCTTCCAAAGGTCCTGAGTTCAATTCCCGGCAACCACATGGTGGCTCACAACCATCTGTAATGAGGTCTGGTGCCCTCTTCTGGCCTGTGGGCACACACACTGACAGAATATTGTATACATAATAAACAAACAAATAAATATTAAAAAAATGTAATTTAGGGACTGGAGAGATGGCTCAGCGGTTAAGAGCACTGACTTCTTCCAGAAGACCCGGGTTCAGTTTCCAGCACTTATGTGGCAGCTCATAAATGTCTATAACTCCAGAATCCAACACCCTCCCAGAGATAGATATATATATATATATATATATATATATATATATATATATATATATATATATATACACACACAGGCAAAATACCAATGCACCTAAAATAAAAATAAATAATTATAATGTAATTTAAAAATCAAAGAGAATTAGACATCACTGTGTATACACCCATACTAGCAACTTACCCACTCAGGGAAATATCTTGAGTATACATGTTTTATATACCTATTTTCTCTGTATATGTGTGGATGTATACATAGAGACAAATCCTAGCTGGCTAGAGCATAGTTGTTTGTATGGGTTATATATTTGTTGTAAATTAAGTCTACTACACATATGTATTTGCATATATGTATGTAATATATGTTAGAGAATATTTCTATAATGGAGAACGAAAACATTTTAATTTATAAAATTTTAATATAAGTGTTGCCATATTAAAATAACCTAGATTTGGCAGATTGGAGGGTGTGTTTATGTGTATGTGTGTGTTTATATGTGTGTATGTGTGTAAAACACACATATATGCTATATGTACATATAACGTATCGTACAGATAACTCTGTATGATCAATTTCATTTTCTAACAGTGCTCTCAATAAATATTTAGCAAAACCAGGATAAGTCTGAAGAAATCTAGTAGCCATTAGCACATTTGTACTCTTTTTTGAGAAATAATACTGATGGTTCTTATGAAGACAGAGTAAGGATCCTTGTCAAAATATGGTAAAATAATTACACATCAGATTTTGTAGTAAAGGAGGAGAGCTGTTACATGCTGATCCGTTTATTGGATTTTTTAATTCAGATTTTTAAAGAAAGAGAAGAAGACTTAAAGCGTTTATCTCGTCCATTAGAGTGTTCTTGTTTCCGAACATCTATCTGGGATGAAACTCTGTATAAGGTGTGTATGATTCCTCCATTTCCTACTTTTGGAGCATGATAAAAGTTAGAAGGATATTAACAAAACTAAAATATTTAAAACTTTCATAGCCATCTAGATTTGTTGTACTAAAAAGAAAATAATCTTTAACAAATTGTTCAAAGAACATCAGAGTTAACATCAAAAGAATTGAATTTTAATCTTAGGTTGGGTTGACATTGTTACCAATTTTGCCAGTTTGAATATGATTAATCAGCTACTTTTCTTTGTCATAGCAAAAATGTTGCTTAATATCCTCCATCCATTTTGACCTGCTGTGGTCTTGGGGATTATTTTGGTATCTAATATGCAAGTATTTCTACATGCTTATGGTATAAACTAATCTGCCTAAATTCACATAGCAATGGAAGAAAACCATTTAGTGGAGAAATGGGAGAAGTGAATTTTAGAATGAGATATGATACATGTAAAGTATATTATAACTTGAATTTCAGGCCAAATTGGAGACTAGAATTGATCCTTCCTCGGTAGCATTGCTGGAATGATTATCATTGCAAGTTTGCAAGTCTAGAGGTTATCTTAGTAGTTCTGTGGATGAAGTTGAAGTTACCTTAGTGGTACATAGTCTCCTGCTTCTTCCATTTGTCTTGCTTACTAGTGGTTTAAAGATTGATTATTTCTGTATCCTCACGTGGTCAGACCTTTCCTTCAGACTGCTTCTGGTGTACATTGACAAGTGTGACGCTGGGTGGCAAAGGATCCTTCTCTATCACTGGTAACTAGAGCTTCAGTTTCAACTCGTCTGACAAGTGTCTACAACCAGATGCACAGAAAGAAACCTGACTTGCCAAGGAGAAAAGCCACTGGACTTTTAAAAATAGCATTTGATTTTTTTTTAACTAATTCATTCTTCCCCAGTATGATGTTGACCCAGGCTCACTCTAATAACAACATTTTGAGATACCTGTCTAGGAAGTACTGTTCCAGATTAATATGGGCCGAATTTCTCTCAAAGCCTTATTCCCATAGAACAGGTAACCGTGAATAAGGATGGACATGACGCACTGATAAGAACCAGCTGCGGTGTGAAGGATGGCAATACATAATACGACCAAAGACAATTGGCTAATCACAACACTGCTGTGAGTGACAATGTCTCTGCTGTGGTTAGCTTTGGTGCCTTCTCCAAGGTAAATTCAGCAGTGACATTAACACCAACCTGGGAACTTGGAACACTATGCCTAAGTAGTAAAACTAATTGGAACAGAGACATGGAACTACTACTATCTCTTACATCAATGTTGCATAGAACTGACTTAAATTTTTATATTGTTTTATTCAACAAGCATTCATTGTCTATCTATTGGATGCTGTCACATTCACAAATGACTAAGATAGGTTCCTGACGTCTTAGGAGGAGACAGAAGAACAAAGTACACCTAACCAGAAAAATAGTAAGAGTGATGGAAGTGTTCTAACAGAAGTATGAATACAAGCACCTGAAGAGGATTCTCAGAGGGTGAAACTAATCTCGTATGCATGCATTGGTCATACTCCTGGATTAACTCAGTTTCAGGCAGTCACACTATAGACTTTTGAAAATTCAATTGAATCAGTAATTTTTACAGATGTGACCAAACTTTTGAAAATTATAATCCCAGTTGTTTCTTGCATAATGACCTGTTATGTCTTTGAAGGGTGGGTCCACTTGTCTTTGTGGCTCTGATACCAAATTGGCTCTTGGATATATGCAGAATATAGCATTATTTCTTCTTTTAAAGCTGTGTATAATGTTGGACTTCAATATTTGTTGGATGTCTGGGTTAGAATGATTTTAGCACAACAGATCATACTTTGCAACTTCTTTCCTAAGGCTGCATGATGGTACTAAATTACCTGTTTACTCATGGAAAGACATTTCTCCAGCATTTTTCAAGTGTTTGAACTCTAAAAATTCAACTCAAGGATACAAATCAAGTGTTAGGTTAATTTGCTTGTTTGATTTTTGTTATATTTAACATCTGTATTTGTTTTGGACTCAACTATCAATATATCTTGCTGTCTGTGTCTTGTAGGGTACTTACTCATTTCAAAGGCCTAGAACTGTCTATCTGTTAGTAATAGTTGATTGTGCTTCTGTCCTGTTAGGCTTGGTCCAGTATTGTTTATCAGCTGATTCCTAATGTTCAGCAACTGGAAATGAACCTGCGAAATTTTGCTGAAATTATTGAGGCTGATGAAGTACTTCTGTTTGAGAGAGCTACCTTTCTGGTAAGGACTTTCTGCTCTACAGATGTATTTCAAGCAGGCTTCTTGCATTCAGAGGACAGGATGTTACTACTTTTAGGAAGAACCACCCCCTTTTACATCAGCATATATGGTCTTACTTATAAAGCATTATTGTCTGCAAGTGGTATGGAAAAAGTCCTTTGGTAACTAACCTTTTAATAGTAAAATTTAGATTTTTGCAGGTATGGCTTATTAGAGACTTGATTAGTTCTACTAATAACTATTTAACTATGATAAAGGAATCTTATTACCTACTGAGCTTTAGTAAGAAATACAGTGCATTTTTCTTTTAAGAAAATTCTTTCCCCACCCATTTATCAAAAAGATTGATAAATATGAAAACTTCTAACATGTAAAAGGCTCAGTGGCTTAAGAGTTTAGATTGAGAAGTAGAGCAGGTAAGAGGAATATTAATAGTACCACTTTTCTTATAAATTGAATTTAGCAATGATATCGGGGTATGCTGTACAGGCATGAGTCGGTGATGCAAAAATCTGTATTATTGATAGATATTTTAAAGATTTATTTTTATTTCTTTGAGGGGGTGCCACTTATGTGTTGGGTGTCCATGAAGTCTGGAAGAAGATGTTCAGATTTTTTTTTTCTCAAGACAGATTTTCTCTGTAGCTTTGGAGCCTGTCCCAAAACTACCCCTTGTTGACCAGGCTGGCCTGGAACTCACAGAGATCGACCTGCCACTGCCTCCCAGTGCTGGGATTAAAGGTGTGCACCACTACCGCCCAGCTGGTGTTCAGATTTCTTGGAGCTAGAGTTACAGGTAGTTATGAGCTGCCTGGTATGGATGTGGGGAACCAGATTTTTGTCCTCTGGAACACCAAGAAGCATTCCTAATCACTGAGTCATCTCTTCAGCACAGTGAATACATTTGGAAAATAGTAGTGGTCACTGGGCAGTGGTGGCACACACCTTTAGTCCCAGTTCTAAGGAAGCAGAGGCAGTAGATGTCTGAGTTCCAGGGCAGCTTAGTCTACAGAGTGAGTTCCCGGATAGCCAAGACTATGTAAAGAAACCATGTCTCAAAAAAACCAAGGAAAGTAATTGTAAAAAGCTAATTTGTCAGACACATTTCCTGAATAATTGGTAATAGACTCATTTAATGTACCTCTCAAAGCAGCTCCCAGTGAAGAATTTAGTTTCTGATCTTTACCAGTGCTAGGTGAGTTTAGACAAATGTTTTAGTCATTCTGTGTTTGTTTCCTCTTCTGTAAAACCAAAATATATTGCTTATATCATAGATTTATTGTGTGCTTTAAAATGGGACAGTGTAATGGTAAGCAGCCAGCACAAACCTTGGCATTTAATTGGGAGCAAAATAGAATATATGCATGTACTTCTTCTATCTTTGGTATAAGAATTATATTTCAAATATTTAACATCATGTCAAAATTTCCATGACAATTTTCTTCTGGCAAATGAGGTGGATTTTCCTCTGCTAGAAATTTGCAACTTATTTTCATCTCTTAGGGTACTCGTGGTTTATTAAAATTGAAAAGTATTTTTACCTGGTGTGTGTATTTGTTCTGAATACATTAATTTATGTCAGTACTTGGATAGTCAGTACTTAGGGTCATCTAGTAAAGGTTTTTAATATAATTCCAACAGCTACTTTGTTACAGACTTCTTCAAAATTATGTTAGAGACTGCCCAAGAGCAGCTAGATAATTTTATGTTCTCTTTATTTATACCATTTTAAATCAAAGACCATCTTGTGAAATGTTAACAAGCTAAAATTTAGTGATTAAGGTAATTGAGAAAATCACCAAGTGCTCCTTGACTAGGATAAGGTATGCTCTGATAAACTCTTAACTTGAAAACCTACCCAACACTATATCTTAGCAATGCAAATGCTCCAAAAATGATCCGTTCTTTATTTTTATAATCTTGGAATTCACCTTCATAGATTGGGACTTATGGCTCACTAGTGCTGTTCTGTATCATAAAAGAGTATTGTACAATATTTGTACAAATACAGTATATGTATAGTATATTCCAAGCTTGGAAAAATTCAAAATATGATTTCTATTGAATGTGTATTGCTTACTCACCATGATAAGTCAAAAGTCATATCATCATGAGACAAAAATCATTTCTGGAGAATACACAAATTATCTAATAAACTTATAACAAAATGATCCTGTGTATGTTATCTGAATGAATATGGAAATCGTTGACAAGGACGTTGGACAGAGGGCAAGAAACAGGATGCCAGGTAACAGCTCACTTCTTAAAACCAAGATGACTAAAGTACTAATAGATGTCTGTTTTAATTAGTAACAGAGGTGTGGGTATTTGCATGGATTCAAATTACAATCTCTCTTTCTTCACAGGTCATTTCTCATTATCAGTGTAAAGAACAGCGTGATGCCCACAGATTTGAGAAAATCAGCAACATTATTAAACAGTTCAAGCTGAGCTGTAGGTAAGAGACTTTAAATGTTAGCTGTTAATTTCTGGGTAATATTTATCGTTTCTGAAATTTAAAGAAACTAGTTGAGTGTACATTTATGTTTACAATAGTTTGCTTACAGAGTTCTAAGAGAACCTACAACTAACTGAAGAGCAGTCCATTGTCTTTTTAATATAAGCATAATAGTCTTATATTTTAAACATAAAAAGTTCAAAAAGGGCAAGTATATTATGTTCTTCATGGGAATTTCAGAGAGTAAGTTACTAAATTCAGGAATTTGAAAAAAATAAGCCAAATCCATGTATTATGTGACCCAAACTTGTACAGAACCGTATAAAAATACTTTTCAGTGGTGATGGCACACACTTTTAATCCCAGTTCTCAGGAGTAGGAGGTAAATGGACCTCTGTGAGCTTGAGGCCATTCTGGTCTATGGAATGAGTTCCAGATGGCTAGGGCTACACAGTGAAACCCTATCTTGAAAAACAACACAAAACAAAAACCTCAAGTATCCTTTTGAGATATTTGATACCATTTAATAAATTAAAGTAGAGAATATCCAGAAAGGTGTAGAAAAGGAGGGGGGAATTTGTGACCTTGTGAAGGAGAAAAGCCTGGGCTTTTAAAAAGAAGGAAACACTGTTGCTAAGAAGGAAATAGGGTAAGACTATCAGCAGCATAAAGTAGAACAGCTGAAAAGTGTTTGCATGGGAGAAGTGAGAGGTATTGAAAAGAAATAAGTTGAGTTGAGATGGAAATAATTATCTTCAGTAGAAACAGTGAACAAGTAGACCAGAATATAGCACACTGCCTCCACTGGGATAAGGGCACTAATAATACCAGGGAGAAGCTGTCCAATCCTGAGCATGGGTGTCACAGGAACAGTTATCTGGAGATAGACAAGCAGTGGAGACACAACTAGGCACTGGATACACCATGAGCATTGATACTACCAGGGATAGCAGGGTAGAAATGCAACAAGAGAATATGGAGCAAGAGTCCCAGAGTGACTAACATGAAGTAACATAGTAACAACATAGTAACACAAAGGAATTATGCTGGACCTAGCATGCTGTTATAGATGGACACAAGTATATTCTTGGGAAATATGTATGGATCATTAGCAAATACATAGCAGGGATCTGGTTTCAAAGACGGATCCTATGACAGAAGTAAATACAAGTATAGATCCTCATGGAAACTGTGGTCAGGAATAATCCAGTATCAGTCAGTAGCTGCCAGATGGATTGTTTACGATGGGAAAACTCCTAAGAAAGCAAGTACAATACAGAAACACCTTGCAACAGGGAAGACATACCCATAGAATGCGTTTAAATTTCAGGCACTAACAGCTGTCTCTTTACCTACAGAAACAGCTAAAGGAGCCAACCAAAGTGGAGAGGAATTATATTTATCCCAAAAGAAGAAATACTAACATTATAATAATTATTGTCTCATTTTAGTTATTTTTATTTTGTATTTAGTTAATTACGTTATATTTCGTTAATTTACATGCTTGTATTTTAATTATTTAATAGTTTTGTTTTCATTTGTATCTTGCAAGAATAAGCTTTTATGACAGTCTTTACTTTTTCTGTACCTGTTCTCTATTATTTCTCATACCTGTAGCCCTATACTTTCCCTTTATTATACTTTATTTTTTCTTTTCCCTTTTTCATACCTTTTCCTCCTTTTACTTTTTAGTTATTAAATACCTTAGCTATAAGCAACTAAGGTACACTTCACCACAGTACCTTAGTCCCTCTGTCTTGAAACTTAAGGACAGAAATGAAGTATAAACCAAGTAAAGGCAGCTCACCATGATGACTCACATAAAATAAACCAAACCAGTAAGAAAAGAAATGGGAAAATTATAAACTTCACCCAACAGATACAAAAACAACAAAGCATCACTAGAGAGAGAAGGAACCACTGTGACACTGTGTTCATGTGTACAGATGCACACAGCTCCTCCGTACTGGAAACCAAAGATAGTGAAATACCGGAAATTTAGAAAAGGACTTCAGAGTACTGCTTTTAAAAAATAGCAGTACTCAAATAGAGGATTCAAGAATCAAGAAAACTTAAGGAAATCAATTTAGGGCCTAGATACAAAAGTTGTCAAAATGGATAGAAAGGTCAGCAGTGTGGAGGAGAAATTAAAAAAAATGTAGAAAATATTTACTAAGGAAATTGAGATTCTGAAAAAGAACTAAATTAAACTTCAGAAAAGATTCTATCAAAAAATACGGTGGGAATGATTACTAACATACAAAACCAAGCAGAAAAATAGAATACAAAAATTTGAGGATAAAATGCATTCAGGTAGACAGACAGACAGACAGACAGATGCATAAAATTAACATGACCAGCTAGTCTGTGGTAGCACACATCTTTTTAATCCCAGTACTTGGGAGTTTGAGGCCAGCCTGGTCTATTGAACAAGTTCCAGTACTGCTAGGACTACAGAGAAACCTTGTCTCAAAATACCAAATGAAAAAAATTTAGCATGACTAAACCGTGTAAAAATTATGAGGATATGTTCAAGAGCCCAAAGCTAAGAATCTGGGAGAATAGCTAAGATAACGTGTTAGGGCATCTAGCTAAAGAGATGGCTCAGTGGTTAAGAACACTTGTTGCTTTTGTTAAAGGATCTGAGTTCAGTTCCCAATATATTCAATGAAATTATAGCAGAAAATTTCCAAAATCTAGGGTAATTGACAACCAGACACAAGAGGCATTTATAACTCCAAGTATCCTTGACTTGAAGAGCCATTACATGACAAATCACCCAAAATACAAAGCAAAGAAACAACATCAAAAGCTGCAAACATCAGAATAACATAAAATCGCATATAACTGAGCTTAAAAGATGGAAAAAAATCACATATGTTTCAAGCCCAAACCAAACAGCTGACAACTAAAATTGCTATGTCCAGGAAACCTACCTTTTTAAATTAATAAAATAAGAACATTTCACAATAAGCAAAAACTGTGGTAGTTCATGACTACCATATGAACACTTTTAAAAATATGAGAAAGTACTACAGTACAGTAGAAAGTCCGCATCATAAAATTACAGAAAAGACGAAATTTTATGAGGAAAATATGCAGAAAGGATAGCTGGGAACGAACCCATAACATTTAACACAATAAAATAGCCCTGTAGGAAATAGTAAACCTTAAATGCAAGTGTCCTCAGTTCCTCATTTAACTGCTTCATACAATAAACTCACTTCACTGGCAAAGAAATCTATACACATGTAGCTAAAGAATGGAAGTCAACTCCTCAAGCAAGTGGAAGCAGAAAATAAACTACCACAGCTATTCTAATACTTGATAAAGTATGCTTCAAATGGAAATTAGAGAGAAATTGGGAAGCTACATAATAATATAAGGAGCAACTTATTAAGAATTTATAAGTTATAAATGTATATGTACCAATTGTTAACAGCATTTAATTTGCTAAAACAAAAACACAACAGCATGAAAATACAGATGGGTCCTGATACTTTTGATTTTAATATGCTTCTTTAGGTAGGTCATCCGAAGTGAAAACTAACAAATGTCAGAGCTCTGCCATACCACAGATTAAATAGATTTTATAGATGTCTGCAGGATAGTCCATCTTACATCCATGGAACACACATTTGTTTCTGCAGTCCATGAAACATTCTCTGAATTTAATCACATAAGTTACCAAATAAGCCTTAACCAAAGAGATCAAATAATTATTTTTATTTTGTCAGATTATAATGGGACTAAAACTAGAAAGGCAAATAACAGAAACACAAAGGAATTGTAGAAAGTAACATGCTTTCTACATGAGTGATAGACTAAAATCAAAGAGGAAGTTTAAAAATTCCTAGAATGAAGTGAAAAGGATTGTGTAATTTACCATAATCTGTGGTATACAGCTAAAGCAGTTCTAAGAGAAAAGTTTATAAGTCATGAGTGCTTACATTAAAAATCAGAGACATCTCAAATAACAGTGGTGTACCTCGAGGTCTTAGAAAAAGGAGAACAAGCTGGGCTTTTGTGGCACACACCTTTAATCCCAGCACTCCTGAGGCAGAGGCACGCACTCTCTGAGTTCAAGGACAGCCTGGTCTACAAGAGCTAGTTCCAGGACAGGCACCAAAGCTACAGAGAGGGAGGGACGGAGGGGGGGGGGGGAATAACCAAACCTTAAATTTAAATAAATTAAGTGTATTGAAGTAGGAGTCAAGAAATAATACAAACCAGGGCAGAAGTTAGGAAAATGGAGACTAAAGGATAAATATATAGAATCAGGCAACAAGATGCCTCCTTATAAGGCTAAACATGAGTGATAAACCTATAGCTAAACTAAACAGAAGAGAAATAAGTAATAGAATCAGAGATGTAAATGGGGATGTTGCAGCAGATTCTAGTTAAATCCAGGAAATTATTAGGGAACACATTGAATACTTATATTAAAAAATCTCCCAAAAAAACCTGGAAGACACAGATAGATTCCTAAATATTTATAACCTACCTAAATTCAGTACAAAAGGTGTAAATACCTCAGACCCATATCATGTAGCTAGACTGAAGTACTAATTAAACATCTCTCTCCACAAAGAGACCTAGAACCAAGTGGATTCACTACTGAGTTTTACCAAACATTTAAGAAACATGTAAATCCAATACCTAATAATAACCTGTCCCATGAGACAGAAAGGGAAGGAATACTACCAAATTCCAAATTAATTCTATGAAGGAGTTATGTTGTTACCATAACCAGATAAGGGCACACCAGAAATAAGCCAGGTCAATTTTCCTGATGAACATAGATGCAAAAACTGTCAACAGAGTCCTTGAAAACTAAATTATGGAACAAAGATTATATACCATGACCAACGTGCTTTCGTCCCACAGATTCAAAGTTGGTTCAATGTATGTTACTCGATAAGTGTAATATAATATATAAATGAACATACGGATAGAACACATATTACTAGATGCAGGAAAGGCTTTTGACAAGGTTTAGCAATTTCTCATGATAAAGGCCTGATAAAACTAGGAATAAAAATAATGTATCTCCCCAGATGGTGGCAGCACACGCCTTTAATCCCACCACTGGAGAGGTAGAGACAGGCCAATCTCTATGAGTTTCTACAGACAGTATTGTTACACAGAGTGAGTTTCTGGACAGACAGGATTGTTACACAGAGAAACCCTGTCTTCAAAAAAATTAACTCTACATAATAAGGGCTATGTGTGTCAAACCTGTAGCTAATCAACATATTCAAAAAATTAACAGGATACAAAATCAGCATTAAAATAGTAGTCATTATATAAACTGAGCAGGTATTTTTATATTTAGGAATACACACACAAGAAAAGGAGATGTGTAGATAAATAGAATAGATGATACAGAAATAAACACTACTGCTACAGGCCCCTAATTTTGGCAAAAATATCAGAAGTAAACACTAGGGACAACTTAATTGCTTCTGGGGAAAACCATCTGGATATTCACATGTAGAAGGATGAGACTAGGCCCATATCTCCTGCCCTGCAGAATAAAAATGATCAAAGTTGTTATTGACCTGAAACTCTAAAACAACTAGGTAAAAATAAATGCAAAATACTTCAAGATATAGCAAGGAATTTTCTCAAAGCAACTTCAGGTGCTCAAGAAATAATCCCAAGATTTGTCCAGTGGGATTACATGAAATTGAAAAGCTTCTATATCGCAAAGGTAACAATCAGCACATTGAAAAAACTTTACAAAATCTGTCAGATTAGATTATGAATATCTAGAATCTATTAAGAACTCTAAATCTAAAAAAGTCTTCCAATCAGTAAATAGCAGGTAAATTATATAGCTATCAGAAGAAATGTATATGGCCAATAATTGTTTAAATAACAATTATTACCTTAGTCATGAGGGTAAATGCTAGTTAAAAACATCTTCATTATCACATCTTAGTGCAATCAGTCTGGTTTTCATCAAGAAACACAGACAACACATTTAGAAGCACATCAGAAGGAGGAGCAAGTCCTTGTACACTTTACAAGGTATAAACTTATGCAGGCACTATGGAACCAGCATGTAAATTTACCAAAAAACTAAAAGTAAAACTTCTGTATGACTCAGCTAAAATACTTGGCATATACTCAAAGGACTCTATATGTACAGAGATATTGAACATTCATGTTATTGGTGATCTATTAACAGTATCTTCAAAATAGATCCAGCTTTAGGTACCTATGAACAGATTCACAGCTAAAGAAAATTTTGTGCATATACAGTATGGAATATTATCCATCATAAGGAAAGGAAATTTGTGACATTTGCAGGAAAATAAATGGAACAGGTAATATGTTTAAGTGAAATAGGCTACTCAAAAAATACCATGTTTTCTCTCATATGAGGAATCTACCTTTAAATTTGTGTCTTTGTATACAGGTCATAAAAATAAGAAATGGGACCGTGAGAGAGTAGGAAGATATCTTAAGTTGTATTAGAGAGAAGAGAGGGAAATATGATGCACATGACTTGAAAATAGATAGGTGCACAATTTGGGGATAAGGAAACTAGTGGTGATGGGAGAGGGTTTTGGGAGAATGGGGGTGTAAATAAGAACAAAGAGAGAGAGAGAAAATGACATAATGAAACCCATTATTTTGTCTGCTAATTATGAGAAGTATTAGAGAGTCATTGGGAATACTTTGTAATACATGTCAAGTTTTAAGCTCATTTTCACTTTTTAGTCTTTATCAATCCATATCCTGTTTCTCAGTCTAGTCACTCTTTAAACATGTTGATTCATCAGTACAGTTTCCTTGGAAATTTCAAAATGATGAATTGTACTATAAAACTTTCTGGTATAATAAAGGGCAACTTATTTTAGTCTTTTCTTTAACCACCATTTTCCTTTCTCCCATAGCAAGCTGGCTGCCTCTTTCCAGAGTATGGAAGTGAGGAACTCTAACTTTGCTGCTTTCATTGACATATTCACATCCAACACTTACGTCATGGTCGTGATGTCTGATCCATCCATTCGTAAGTTTAAACTTGCCTGACATAGTTTAAACCTCTCATAATTTTTAAAGAAAGGCTGAAGAGATAGTACTTTATTAAATATTTAATAATTATTTTATAATGATGGTGGTTGTATAAGAGCATTTAAGTTACTTAATCTCACTGTTCATTTAAAAATGGTAAGTGTGGGGGGCTGGAGAGATGGCTCAGTGGTTAAGAGCATTGCCTGCTCTTCCAAAGGTCCTGAGTTCAATTCCCAGCAACCACATGGCTCACGACCAACTGTAATGGGGTCTGGCGCCCTCTTCTGGCCTTCAGGCACATACACAGACAAAAAATATTATATACATAATAAATAAATATTAAAAAAAAATGGTAAGTGTGGTAAATCTTACATATATAATGTATAATATACATATATTAAAGCTACAGTTAAAGAAATTAGTAGTGGTAGTAGTTGTGCTAAATAATTTTATTTAATAAGCTTACATTTTAGAACTGAAAAAGAATTTTTCTCATGTATTATGTATGTTTTTCTTAATGAGGATTTAAGAAAGCAGGCTTTTTAAGATTTTTATTGCTGTAACAAAGATACTTTGACTATGGCATCTCTTACAAAGAAAACATTCAATTGAGGTGGTGGCTTACAGTTTCAGAGGTTAAGTCCATTATCATGATGGGGAGCATAGCAACGCGCAGGCACACATGGAGCTGGCTAAACTTGACCAGAAGACAGCAGGAAGTTGACTAGGTAGTTTCCTGAGCATAGGAAACCTCAAAGCCTGCCTCCACAGTGACACATTTCCTCCAAAAAGGCCACACCTCCCAGGACTGCCACACCTTGTGAGCTTATGGGAGCCAGTTACATTCAGACTATCACAGCAGATTAGTAATTGCAGAGTTTAAAAAAAAATAAGAACCCAGATCCCAGAACTTTTAAAATACTAGCAACATAACCTCTAAGTTATTAAAGGTGAACTACATGTTCCACAGCTATATATTTCTGTTATGAGCATTACGGGGTAGTATTTTTTATTTCCATGTTGTGGAAGCCATGTTTGCTACAACCATTAGACTAAAGGTTCTCAGTGTTTCCAGAATATTCCCACATGTTTACATAATCTGTCTTCTAGTTTTATCTATTTTATGTTAATATTTAAAGGTAGCATCAGATATTTCTTGAGGTCTATTCTGTTAGTCTCAAATCAAAAGATTGTGAAATTTTATGTTTAGGATATGTGAAAATCTGCTTTAGAAATATCAAATCTTCATAACTTGAAGCTTCCTTCTCCTGTATGTTTCTCTGGCATACATTGAAGGATTTGTATCTTTTAATTTATTTGCTTTTACTAGAGAGACATTCCTTTGACTGCTCTTCTTACTCTGTTGGGTGTCTCCCCACCCCCCACCCTCAGCTTCTGCAGCTACTCTGATCAACATCCGCAATGCCAGGAAACACTTTGAAAAGCTGGAAAGAGTGGATGGACCAAAACAGTGTCTTCTCATGCACTAAGCATTGCTGAATATTGTTTCCCACACTAAAATTGAAACACTGTTTCTTAATTTTATTGTTGTATTCATAAATGTAGACTCTAAATATTGTGATGCTTAACACATCTGTATTTCTTCTCTACTCCCCAGTCTTACCATTTAACTTTGAATGCTATTTATTCAAATAGCCAGTGAGGAGTTAGAAGATGGGGTGTCCATGAAGTTGGTGTAACATTTACGTAGGTGATATATGTAAGTGTTCTGATAACATGATTCTAATGGTGTTTGTGTTCTGATAACCTGCTTTAAATAGTGTATGCCAAAGTCCTTCCCAGCATCCTCTTGTATTCATTATCAAATATATACATGTAAGTTTGAAGTATTACTGTTTTCTCAGCATGCATTAAAAATATTCCGTAACTCAGCCAGGCATGGTAGCTCATGCCTATAATCCCAGCATTTGGGAAGTAGAGACAAGAGGATTGCTGCAAGTTTGAGGCCAGTTTGTCTGCATAGGGAGGACTAGACCAGCCAGGGATATATATCAAGATTTTGTCTCAAGAAATCATATATATATATGTGTGTGTGTATGTGTGTATGCATATACACACATATATAAATATATGTATTCCTTAACTTGGATTATAAATAAATGTTTGCTGTTAGGGATTTCAGTGTCTGTGTTTCTTTTTCTTATATCTTGAATTTTGCTCTAAGAGATGAAAGTTTCATTATTCTAGAGAAGAGAATTTGCTTATTAGAAAAAAGTTTAAAATAAAATTAATTGAAGAATGTAGCCAGAATTTTAGCACCAAGTACTAGAAAAGACTTTAAATGTCTGATATCTGTGGTATATGAAGCTACTGCACAGAATAATTATGTGAAATCAATATTTAAAAAATAGCTTATCTATACCTTATGGATTGACAGCAGTTGGAAAATCTGTGTTAGTAATCCAGGCCTGATCTTGATTGAAAATTTCCAATGCTGGTATAACTGGTAAAAGCCCTGACTGCCAGGACAATTTTGCAGTATTTAAGTTTTCCCTTAACTGCAATTGTGAAGGATTATAGTCTCCGTTTCCCTAGAGCCCTTTTAAAGGGGGGTATGTATAACTGTTTTTAGGTCTCCAAAAACAGTATATTGCAAAACACAGCTTATAGTTTCCTATTTAAATTCCTGACTTCTCTTTGAAGCAGGAATGCTTACTAACAAAATTGCAAGCCTTATTATTTTAGTCAGAAATTTAGTCCACAATTTATTATGGTTCAAATAATACCTTCAGAGCCTGAGACACAGGGGTCAAAAAAACAAACCCCTTGAACTCATGGGCTCTTTATTTAAATAAGGGAAATGGACAGTAACCAATTATGTATGTTATATTGGGAGACAAATGTACTATGAAGAAAAATTATAACAGTGTTGGAGGAAGGCATTGAGGTAGGCAGTATAGTTACCCACTTCTAATTCCTTGAATTTGTCCATATGTTACCTAGCAAGGAGAAATTAAGGTTACATACATAATTAAAGCTACTGTTCAGCTGCCCTTCAATGAAGTAAGATTTTCTTGCATCATCCATGTAGCACCACATATAAGGACACTTTAAATTTGGATGAGGAAGACAGGACAATCAGTATCAAAAGAGACTGTGAGAAAGACTATAAATCACTGTTAAAAATGGAAGCAGTTGGCCACTAGGAATTTGACCATGCACCAGTGATATACGCACAACACAAAATAGATTTGTTTTTTCTAAGAGGTGGGGGTGGGGGACAGACATGGGAAGACAGGGAGGTGAGCATCGTTGGGGTGTATAATGTGAGATTCCCGAATAATCAATAAAAAAAAATTAAAAGGTAGAAGCAGGTAGCCACAAGCCTATTGTGGAGCCACTAGGAACTGACAGAGGGATGAACTGGCTTCTAGAACCCCAACTGCCTTAAGAAGAAAATAGCCATATTGACACCTGGAGTTTAACCCTATGAAACAAATCGTTCTTTTGACCTCTAGAACTATAATAAATTTCTATTATTTCAAGCTACCAAATTCCTGATAATCCGTTAAAGCAATAAATGAAAATATATTGGGCCTTCTCAAGGGAAAAAGAGGTGGGGTGGCATGGGGTATGTGTGTGCATGCTGGCGCATGTGCGCACGAGTAAGTAAATATAGGGATTGGCTCATGTGATTATGGAAATCTGAGAAATCCCAGGGATCTGTAGTTGGCAAATGAGACACATAGAATAGCCAACCAATCATGTCTCAGTCTGAGTTCACATGTATCAAGGATCTTGGTCTGGACTCTTTTTATCTCCCAGACCCTTATGATCTCCATCAAACAAATTCAGGCGAAACACAAAATGTAATGTCAAAGACAGACAAAGTTAGTTTAGAGTATACAGTCATGGAGCAAGGGCAAACAATGGCCAGGGAGACCAGAGCCATGATATGTAATTTAGGCAGATAAAATACTATATTTTAAGTGTTTCTCTAGACTAAGTGGCTATTCCTGAGGGACTTTGTCCTGTCCAAGTGACTGATAGGCTTGTTTGGGTTATATATTAGTTACTTTTCCATTGCTGTGATAAAATACCATGACCAAGGTAACTTGTAGAAGGAAGCATTTTATTTTCTTGACTTTATGACTATCATGGTAGGACAGCACGGACAGTAAGCAACATGCATGTTGAATGGAGCAGCACCTGAGAGCCTCAAAGCACCTCCTCCTAATCTTTCCCAGCAAATCCATCAACTGGGGACTAAGTATTCAAGCATGAGCCTATAAGGGCCATTCTCATTCAAACCACCACAGCTTATGTCTTACTAGATGGGGAATGATACATCCTTCTTTATCAGTACTCACATAAGGTTTAGGGGTCCTGGCACCAGGTTTAAAAAGTTATCTGTTTAACTTTTTATGCAGTTAAGGATATGACTCAAATCCAATTTTTCTGACAACTATTAAAATCCTGATAATTTTTCTGGATTTTTTATTTTCCAAGTTGTTGACTATGAAGAAAGGGTTCAACGTAAATATCCTTTGAGCCTCTAATACCTAACCTGCTGTCTAATACAAAAGCTAGGGAAACAACAAGATTGATGGTATAAGATCTAGTCTAAATACTGGCCCAAGAAAGCCAGTGTTGTGTAAAACAGGAAGAAAAAGGATGGCTATCCCCACTTAGGTCGGTCAGGCCAGTCTCTTGCTGCCAGAAGGATCATCCCGTATTTTCTGTTCATTTTCATCAGATGAGGCTCGCCCACATTAGAGAGCCAATCTGCTTTATTCAGTCTACCAATTCAACTGTTATTTTAATACTAAAACAGGGTCATGGACATGATATATTTGTACACCTTATGTCCATTCAAGTTGATAGAAACTAATAACAGGGATTCATTTCGTTAGGGAAAACAGAATTAGCCTCCTTGATGAAATGATATTTGAACAAAGACATTTCTTAGGGAAGCATTATCCAGACAGAGGGAATAATTAAGTATAAGGTCTATGGTTTGGGAGGACTCTTGAAATACTAGAGGAGCAGCAGCAAGGTTAACATAACTAAATGGGGGGGGCGAGAGAAGTTAGATGAGGTGGTATGATGAGTTTATTTTAAAATTGGGGGCAAGCAAGATTGCCTAGCAGGTAACGGCGCTTCCCAAACAAGCCTGGCAACCTGAGTTCAGTCCCCAGAACCCAGGTAAAGGGAGAGGGAGTGAACTGGCTCCACAAAGTTGTTTTCTGATCTCCATGTGTAACCATCACATGCGTGTGCACAAGCACATATGATAAAACTTTAAAATAGAAAGTAAAAGTAGGTGAGAGAGGAGAGTATCAGGGTTTCCTTCCTTCCTTCCTTTCTTTTGTTTTTGCTTTTCAAGACAGAGTTTCTTTGTGTAACAGCCCTGGCTGTCCTAGAATTAGCTCTGTAGACCAGGCCGGCCTTGAGCCCACAGACATCAACCTGCCTCTGCCTCCTGGAGTCCTGGGAGTAAAGGCGTGCACCACCACTGCATGCTAGGTGACTGAAGAGTTTGATGTTTATTCCTATTAATGTTGGAAAGCCACTAGAAAGGTTTTAGGACTGATATCATACTTTCAAAAAAATGACTGCCACTAGAAAACAGACTGGAGATAGAAGGAATGAAGTGTAGGCATTTGTAGCAACAAATAATTTGCAATTTGGGCCCAGAATAATGAAAATTCGAAGGATTCTAGCTAGTTTCTTAGAGCCAAAAGGAGTTCTTAATGAGGTGTGCCCAAAAAGAATCAGGTAAAAGCCGAGGTTTTTCGCTTGAGCGATGAGATTAATAGAGGTGTCTGAGACTAAGTACCTGCAGGAGAACCCAGCTTGAAAAAGGAGTTGGGAACTGCATTGTGCTATGTCAGGCATGAACAACGACATAGCTGCATATTCCAGTATACCAGTCTTCACTCAGGTGACATGAAGCCTAAACATTCACATTTAGTCTTGAACCAAGTAAACAGTGAGTAGAGATAAAAGGAATTAGGAAGATATTTAAAATAGTAGCTACTGAAAAATGGAAATAACTTCTCATGGGCATTGTGATAGATGGTTAAAGGGTCTTAGTGTGACTCTTTGACGGAAAGTAAGCAGGCCAAGAGAGCAAGCTTTCATCTTCCATGTCCTTGGCATAGGCTGCCAGAAGAAGACATATCCCAGATTAAAGGTGGATCTTCCTACCTACCTCAGAAGATCTGAATTAAAAGTGGGTCTTGCCATTTCAAATGATTTAATTAAGAAAAATTTCCCACTGGGCAATGGTGTCACATACCTTTAATCCATGCACTCGGGAGACCAAGGCAGGTAGATCTCTATGAGCTTGAGGCCAGCCTGGTCTATATACAGAGTGAGTTCCAGGTCAGCCAGGCCTACACAAATAAACCCTGTCACAAAAAAAAAAATGAAAGAAAGAAATCCTTCATAGGTTTATCTAGCCACTTGGGCTTTAGTTAATTCCAAATGGAGTCAAGTTAACAACCAAAACATAAGTCATCAAAATCCACCCCTTGTCAACTTGATACACAATCATCTCCTTATGACATGCTTTATTTCCAAATGAAAACATTAACTAGGTCATAATTGTGCCTAGCATGATAAAACTATCTCATATACAGTTGTTAATACATTATATATCTAACCAGATCATAATTATGCCTATCATGATAAAACTATCTCATGTATAACTGTTAATGCATTATATATTTAGCCAGGTCATAATTATGCCTAGCATTATATCCCTGATACAACCACAAATGAATTATACAGTTTAGGATAGGTGACAATGTCCCTTAAGGGACATTCTTTTTAAATATGTTAACCACTGATATTCTCTTAATTGGTGTCCACAGAAGAGGTCATCCTATCCACTTTGTTATTGAACTCCTCTGCTGAAGTCACGTTTGATGAGCATGTACATGGGACACAGGTATCTTCACATCCTTCTCCCATTTGCAAAGATCTGTCCACATATTTCTTCCCCAGAGGTCTTTCTCGCCCACTTTCCAATCATGTTCTTTCCAAGTCCCTGACCATCCAGGCAATCCATTGGCTACAGCCCATGAATCAATGAACAGTCACACATCTGGCCATTTCTCCTTCCAAACAAAATGTATGATCATGTGTGCTGTTTTAAGTTTAAGTCGACTATGAAGATTTCCCTTCACTGGTGTCTTTCAGGGTTGCCCCAGAAAGGCGTTGTAATACTTCAGCCCTCCCCTTCTGGGTGGTACCTGCATAATGTACATAGCCATCAGTAAACCAGGCCTTTGTCTTCTCTCCCTCAGTCAACTGATGTTAAAGAACATTCCATGAGGCTATAAGGTGCATACTTGGCAGCAAGCAGCATTATAGCAGGAGGAGAAACCATAGGCATTTGGGCAGTGTCTTCATGTGATTTGTTTGTGCCTTCAGGATCTGCTCAGGCCCATTCACATACAAACCACTTCCATTTGATAATAGACTGCTGCTGTGCACATCCTACTTCGTGACTTGGTGGGTCAGATAACACCCAGCTCATGTTGAGCAGCTCAGGTCTCATGGTAACTTGGTGACCCATTGTCAAAATTTTCAGTTTCCACTGAGAAAAAAATAGCAGGTCAAGAGCTGTGTCTCAAAGGGAGAAGAGTTGTCTGCAGAGATGGCAGAGCATTGCTCCCAAATCCCAAAGGTCTCTCCTGTGATTCACCTGTAAGGGCCTGCCAGACGCTCCAAACAGCTTCCCAATATACCACTAACAGCTCATGTTCCTTCGGATTTGCCAGATCATATGCCGCAAGTGCTAGAGCAGCCTGCGCGGCAGCCTGGACCTGTTGAAGAGCCTTCTGTTCCAGGCTACACACAATGATAGCAGCTTTGCAAGTCATTTGGTATATGGGCCAGAATAACAAACACCCTAGTGAGGAATGTGCTTTCTCCAGAATTCAAATAGGCCCAGTAAGTGTTGTGCTTCTTTCTTGGTGGTGGGAGGGGCCACCCTTTTCACCTTAGAAGGAATATCTCTCCATGCCCCATACTGCTGCACTCCAAAGAATTTCACTGAGATAGAAGGCCCTTGAATTTTGGTTGGATTATTTCCCATCCTCTGATGCATGTATTTGTTACCAACAATTCCAAAGCAGTTGCTACCTCCTGCTCATTTGGTCTAATTGGCACAATGTCGACAATATGGTGAGCCAAGGTGATGCTTTGTGGAAAAGAAAGACAATCAATAGCCCTTTGAACTAAGTTGTGACACAGCTGGAGAGTTGATATATCTTTGAGGTAAAACTTTGCAGTTTTATACTGCTGGCCTTGCCAACGGAAAGCAGATTGCCTCTGGTGGTCCTTATGAACACATACCAGAAAAGAGCATTTTTGCTTGATGAATAGCTGCATACCATGTACCAGGACATGTGTTAATCTGCTCAGGTAAGGACACCACATCTGGTACGGCAGCTGCAGTTTTCAACAATCAACTGTCATTCTCCATGATCCATCTGTCTTCTGCACTGGCCGGATAGGAGAGTTAAAGGAAGATGTGGTGGAAACCATCCCCCTGCATCTTTCAAGTACTTGATGGTGGCACTGATCTCTGCAGTTCCTCTGGGGATGCCATATTAATTTTAATTCACTATTTTCCCTGGCAGAGGCAACTCTAAAGGCTTCCCTTTAGCCTTTCCAACTCTAATAGCCCTCACTCCACAGTCAAGGAACCAGTGCCAACTTCTAAATATATCTATCCCAATTACACATTATAAGACTGAGGAAGCAACCACAGCATGAGTTCTGGAAACCTTTCGACCCACTATAAGATTGACTTCAGCCAAATCTTCATTAATCAATCACCTGACCTCCACAATCCCTTATGTTAAGTGGACTGCCACAGTGTTTTTTGGGGTCTCCTGGAATTTGTCAATTCAGAATCAGTATCCAACAGATCCTGGAAAGTCTGATTGTTTCTTCCCCCATTGTACAGTTATCTTTGTAAAAGGCCATAGGTTATTTCGGAAAGGACTGGAGAAAGGGTAACAGTTAAACAGAATTTATCAAGCTCCTACGTCCGGAGAACCTAGTCGTCCCTTCATTCAAAGGATTCTGGGTCTGCAAACTGGCTCAAGTCTGGAAATTGGGTTACAGTCTGAGATTCCCTTTTGCCACAATCCAATGGAACCTTTCTCATTTGTTTGAGAGTTTTCCCCACTTATACAGATCAAACAAAAATGCAGCATGCTTATCTATTTCATACCTGGAAACACCATGATTAGCCAGTACCAAAGGTACATATGGGTCATGCCTTCATAAAACCCACATTGCCTGTGTCAGGCTATTATGGACATTGCGTTGTCTATGCTGTTCATTACAATAACTATGATCACCTTGTCTCTGGAAATTTGATACTGCCACTTGGCCCCTGATACTTTAGGGTCCAACTAAACTCATTGCATTTGATTCATTCAGCTGAGCAGCAGCACATCCAGCCCTAAGGTCTGGAACAAGGAAAATGGCAACAGCAAAGGTCTTCAGATGTTCTGGTACCCCCTCACTGTTTTGTGTCATACAGGATTCATGAAGGCCATATCTTCTGGGCCTTCTTCCCATTGTGAAGATTGAGCTTTACAAAGCGTACCAACACTACGATTGCAATTTCCCTGAGTCTTAAAATCCTTTCATCAACATTAAACCAAGGGATATCAGGCATCTCCAACTCCTTTTCAGTAGGTCATCTTTTGACAATAGCTTCAGCCAACCAATCAAATGCTGGCATCTTTTATTTTGACTATTTAAGTTTTCATATTAGACCCGGAATCTCCACTCAGTAGCCCCTTATCAATAAACTCAGCCTGATCTAGTTTTATGTTCCTTCCACTATTATCCCACACCCTTTGAATCCATTCCCACATGTATTCCCCAGACTTCTGCTTGAATGAAATAGCAAACTCATTAAGCTCTTTAGTAGCTTAGTGCATCTTTTCCTGCACTACACTTTCTACCTCCCCTCTAGGCTCCTGCTTTGCCTTGAGTCTGGTTATAGGTCTAGAGGTAACTGTTTCTGGGCCCTGAGGGACAACAGTATTGTCTTGCCTGCCATCACCTTCAGTGACAGTCACTGCTGGTTTAGCAGACAACTCGGGATTGATTTCCTCAATCAAAGCAGAAAGGGCAGTATTTCAGGGGGTGGACTGAGGGTACATCTTCTGCTGAAGATGGAGGGACTACTTCCTTGGGTGAGATAAACCCTTGAGAATCTAAGGATTCAGAGTTCTCAACTTCAGTGGGGTCCTCCCATGTCCTCACCACAAGTTATAGAATCCCATTTTTAACCAGTACCCTTACTTTAATTGCTGACACCCTCCAAGGTTAAGATTTGAATTTTTGCTGTAATTCAGCAGTATTATACTGAGGGCCTTGATTTGATTTTCCACAACTTTCGCTCTGGCTGCTGGAGAAAACATTCTCTTCCAGGGCACATTTTGAAACCATAAGAATGTTTATGAGCATTTGGAACCAGTTGATTTTATCACTGAATTCACTGTTGTCCTTCACAATATTTTGAGATGGGAGAAATCAGTTAATTTTATCATGGAGCTCATTCTTTTGTCAGTTTATCCAGGGATGATAAGAGCAACCAACCAGTGTCATCATTTTCCACAAATTGTCTAAAGTTTTATATAAAGTCACCAAGTCAGTTGCCTGTCACAGTTAGTAAATTAGGGTAATCAAATGTATTTGTAAGTTTGTAAAATAGTTCACACATATCTCTACTCTATGAGCTTCTAGGAGAGGTTTCAGTAAAGCCTATTCTTGATAACTTAAAAAATTCATCTGGTAGCTGAAGGGATGGCTCAGCAGTTAAGAGCACTAGTTGTGGGGCTGGAGAGATGGCTCAGAGGTTAAAAGCATTGCCTGCTCTTCCAAAGGTCCTGAGTTCTATTCCCAGTCAACTACATGGTGGCTCACAACCATCTATAATGGGGTCTGGTGCCCTCTTCTGGCCTGCAGCCATAAACACAGACAGAATGTTATATACATAATAAATAAATTTTTTTTTTTAAAAAAAGAGCACTAGTTGCTCTTCCAGAGGTCTTGAGTTCAATTCCCAGCAATCACATGGCAGCTCACAAGCTGTTGTCCCATGGGATCTACTGCCCCCTTCTGGTGTACAAATGAACATACAGACAAAACACCCATATACATAAAGTACATAAATTTTTAAAAATTATGTACTTGGTTTTTCAAGGCAGGGTTTCTTTGTGTAACCCGGGCTGTCCTAGAACTAACTCTGTAGAACAGGCTGCCTTTGAACTCAGATCAACTGCCTCTGCCTCCCAAATTCTGGGATTAAAGGTGTGCACCACCATCATCCCACTAATAAATCTTTTTTTTAAAAAAAATAATATTTACACTTCTGTTGCTCTAGAGCAGTGGCTCCCAACCTGTGGGTCATAACCCCTTTGGGTTGCATACTAGATATCCTGCATATCAGAAATTTACATTATAACTCATAACAGTAGGAAAATTGCAGATATGAAGCCGCAGTGAATCATTTTATGGTTGAGGGATCACCACAACATGAGATGTTTAAAGTGGTAACAGCATTTGGAAGGTTGAGAACTACTGCGATAGAGGAACAGAACTGATAGAATGAAGCTCTATCTAATATATATGTGTATGTATGTATTTATTAGAGTGGCTTACAGGCTGTGGTCCAGCTGGCTAAAGAAGGGTGGCTATGAACAGAAACTCTAATAATCCAGTAGCTGTTCAGTCCATAAAGCTGAATGTCTCACTCTTTTCTCAGTATATGCTGGAATCTCAAATAGGCTCCAATACCAGTGAAGGAATAGACTTACCAGCAAAGCGAGAAAAGCAGTCATGCCCTTATATAGTCTTCCATCAGAATGTGTGACCCAGAGTACATGTGGATCTTCCCACTTCAAATGATTTAATATTGAAATTTATAGTTTATATATCCAATGCTTCCATCAGGCCCCTCAGTTGTAGCCAGCAATCTCCATGCATTCACATAGCCCCCACCTTACTATTTTTTTTATTTAATATGGTTTTTTTTATATTTAAAAATTTCCATCTCCCCTCCACCCATACCCCCTCCTTCCCTCTCCAGGCCAAGGAGCCATGGGGGGGGAGTTGGGAGGACCCACCTTACTATTTAAGACAGGATGTGTCACTGGCTGGCCAGCAAGTCACCTAGGATTTGCTTCCATCTTCCCATCCCAGCTCAGAATTATAGACACTCACTACACTTGACTTTCACATGAATAGTGAGGATCTGAACTCAAGCCTTCATCTTACATAGCACTGCTTAACCCAGTGAGCCATCCCCGAGGTTTCATGTGCTTTGATACTCTTTTGTTTTGTTTTGTTTTTCAAGACAGGGTTTCTCTGTAGATCAGGTTGGACTTGAACTCAGAGAACTGCTTACCTCTGCCTCCCAAGTGCTAGGATTAAAGGCATGCATTACCACCGCCTGGCTGATATTCTTTTTTAAAAATACCACCTTATAGTTCAGTATCACCATTTAAACTGTAGCCGTCATGTCCATACTTCATGGAGCAGAATGTTTTAGAATTTCAGTAAGTTCCTCTCCCTCTCCCTCCCCCCCCCCTTTCTCTCTCTCACACACACACTCACACACACATACTCACACCATTCCGACCTCATTGGCCAGAATCTAGTCATGAAATTAAGAAGTGTCAAATTTTCATTAGGTAAATGGAATCCCCAAATTCAATAACATGTGTTTCTCTAAAGAAACTGGAGAATGGATGTTGTAATAATAATAAAGTCAATTTTGCTACAAGCTTCTATATCTGGAATGAACTGGCCAACTGCAGTATGCATAGACCACCATTAAAGAAAGTCTTAGCAATCTTAAATCTGTAAAAGGAAAAATGTTTCTTTGGGTGCCTCACTGTTTCTGCCTTTAATAATAAGTAGGGGGAAAGAAGGCAGGATATTGTGTTTATTTTTCAGCTGGGACGGTAGTTTCTCTTGAATAATTCAAATGTACATCTGGGCGAAATAACTAGTTGCTAATTTAGGATTTCTCATCATGAGTTGGTTGAAACAATCACTGAAAAAGATGAACAGGTAATTTGAGGAGGTATAAAGCATATAGTTTATTGTTAGTTATTTTCTTTAAATTATAGAACTGAGAAGAAAATGTATATTTTAGGGCACAGTAGGCTAGATATGTTCATTTATCTTGCCATGGAGTAGATTTAGCTTTAGGATATTGGAGGACAGCTTGTGTATAGAAGATATTGCTGCTTGTTCCTGCCATCTCTGTGGAGGGCCATATCAGTGAAATAGAAGGTGCCATAGCAGCATGGTAGCTCTTCTTGCCAGGAGCACATATCGACACGTGGCTTCAACTTAAATGGCTTGCTTCAAAGGACCGCCAAATGGAAAGTAATCCTACACAAGCCCATATATGTCCAGAGAATCATTACTTTCAGAGACTTTGCAAGATAGGCTTTGGTAATTGACTGGTTGTCCCTGGCCAACCACTGCTTGAGTGCCCTATTCATGGTATTTACTAGGGTTTCTTCCCTGTGTGTTTTTGAGTTGCTGTTGGACAGATACCAGAAAAGGGGGCTTTTTGTGACTAGTGCTTTGATGTTACAGGATGGGCTCAGCGTCACTGCATTGTGTTTTTAGGAAGAGTTGAGACCCCTGCTTTTATTAGTAACTTTAATGTTGCTATGACCAGTACTATGACCGACAGTAACTTGAAGAGGAAAGGGTTTGTTTCAGCTTACAGTCCCATGGAGCAGTTAGGAAGCAGAAAGAAGCTGGAAGCTGATGCAGAGGTCACAGTGGACTGCTCCTTATGAGCTAGCTGTGTCTGCTTTCTCATAATACCCAGTACCAGCCAAGGGGTGGTCCTGCCCCATTGAACTGGGCCCTCCCACATCAATCATCAGTCAAGGGAGTTCACCACAGGCCAGTCTGGTAAGGCATTTTCTAAGTTAAATTTCCCTTTTCCCAGATGATTCTAGTTTGTGTCAAGATGATATAAAACCGCCAGCACACCTTACTTTTATGTTACACTAATCTGAAAACCATCTCCAAAGGGTTTGAGCTACAGATGAGACAACAAACTAATAGAGAAGACACCAGATGGACACCATACAAATAACTGTCACAAGGCATTTGGTAAAGGATTTTTGTAAGCAGACAGTTTTTTTTCACAGTACTTTTAGTTTTATTTAACAATCCCCATGAGTCACGGAGTTCCTGGATATCCTGGATGCCCTCTAGTTTTCATGACCAGCAGCAGTGTGCCAATGTATGGCACATTAATTGAAATCCATGAGTAGACAGTGATAAACTAGGATTCGCTGTTTTGTATAATTTATGAGCTTTACAAATATATAACGACAGTATCATGCAGAATGGTTTCCTCTAGGCAACCCCTCCATCTGGTCATTCCGTCTTCCATACCTCCTGCTCAGTTCTCTAGCATCAACTGTTTCTTTTGAAAAATGGCATGTAATTAACGTCATACTGTAGAATAGCATTTCCTTTTGTGGACCTACACTGAGAGGGGTCACCTGCATAGTCATCAGTGTAAGAAAAGCTCCATTTCTCCCTGGAGCACCTACTTAAATCTTTCTTATCTCTGGGGTAAAAGATTTACTTAGATTCTACTTTCTCCCCTAAGGACCATCTTAACTCTTCTTTTTATAGACAAACTTTGTTAAGCTCCCATTCACTTCTTGGCCTGTTCCAGTCTGCTGTCTCTCCTCATCATTCTACTAGAACAGCTCTTATTAACGTCTCCAGTACAGAACATGTTACAAAGCCAATGGACACATTCTCTACTCATCTTACTTGACTACGAAGACAATACTTGGCACTGTTTCCTTACTCCTACTCTGTTTCCTTACTCCCATTTTTAGATCACTCTTCCTTGATCTCTCCATCTCTGCCTCTTGGGCTAGTGTCTAGTTTCTTCTCAAGTTGATAAAAGCTACAGCCACTTGACATGAGGAAACCTCAATTGAGAATTAAGGTTGGCCTATGGACAAACCTGTGGTGCATTTTCTTGATGAATGATTCATGTGGGAAGAACCACCCCTGGGCTGGTGGTCCTGCAGCTATAAGAAACCAGGCTGAGCAAGCCACAGGGAACAAGCCAGTAAGCAGCTCTCCTCCATGGACTCTGCATCAGCTCCTGCCTCTAGGTTTCTGTCTTGAGTTTCTGCCCTGACTTCCTTCAATGCTGGGCTGTGATGTCAAAGTGAAAAGGAAGTAAACCCTTTCCTCATCAAGTTGTTTGTGGTCATGGTGTTTAATCACAGCAACAGAAACCTAACCAAGATGTTTTTTTTAAAAAAAAAAAAAGCTTATTTAGGGGGCTGGAGAGATGGCTCAGCTGTTAAGAGCATTGCCTGCTTTTTCAAAGGTCCTGAGTTCAATTCCCGGCAACCACATGGTGGCTCACAACCATCTGTAATGAGGTCTGGTACCCTCTTTTGGCCTGCAGGAATGCACGCAGACAGAATATTGTATACATAATAAATAAATAAATAAATATTTTTTAAATGCTTATTTATTTTCCTTTCACTGTATATTCTGCATATAGAAACTCAAAGGCTTTAAAATCCATTGTATATGAAGCCTTCCAACTTGCTTTCATGATCTGCCTGTGTCATCAGTGTAAGTACTCATATAGTATCTCTAAGTATCTCTACTGGAATTATATACAAACCCTCCAAATTCACCAAATTTAAAATCAAGCACATGATCACCCCCAAAGATCTTTTTAATATATAATTTATTTAGCATTGTGTGCATTTATATGAAGGTGTCAGACACCCTGGAACCAGATTTGTAAACTCCCAGGTTGGTGCTGGGAATTGAACCCAGGTTCTCTGGAAGAGCAGTCAGTACTCTTAACTGCTCAGCCATCTTTCCAGCCCCCACCCCCAAAGATCTGAATGGCAAAGGGTCATACAGGTTTTACATAAGATCATATGTTATGAAAAAGAATCTGGGAAGAAAGTTGATTGAATGCTCTACAATTCTGTGGTGTTGAGTGGGATAGGGAATACAAGCTGGAATGAGGTGTGGATATTTTACTATTGCTTTGTATTGACTGTCCTGCCACTATGATAAGATGGGCATGTGAAAGGCATTTAGTATCTTCCTATATATAATTCATTTTCACAGTCTATTTAGAGGCCGTATTTTACTCCTTTGAGTTAAATAGAGAAATTTAGCCACTATATAGGTTACTTTACTCCTGCAATGTTCACGCCTAACATTTCTGACATCAAATACGCAGATTTTCTTAACTGAAAGAAAGTAAAGAGATAATAGAGTTTCTTACTCTTCTCATTGCTATGACCAAATTCCTGGCAAGATGTAACTTAAGGGAGGAAAGATTTATTTTGATTCCCAGTTCAGGGTACCATGAAGGCCAGGAGGACAACAGCATCAGTTTCCTGTCTTTGACAACAGAAGGCTGCCTGCTCACATCCTGGGAAATCAGGAAAGATGCCAGAGATCAGTTGGCTTCTCCTCTTCCCCTTTTTATTTTGGTCAGGACTCCAGGCCATGGTTGGTGCCACACAAGTTCAGAAACAGTCTTTCCCTCCTTTCTGAATCTTCTCTGGAAAAACCCTCAGACACTGGAAGGTATGCTTTATTGACAGATACCCCAGGTGTTTCTTAATTGTTAGTTGAAATGAACCATGATAATTTCTGAGACTGGAAACTAATAGTGTTGGCTGTCAACTTGATTGGCTCTGTAATCAGCTAAACAACATGACTCCTCATTGTTCCAGAGTGGGTGTCACTTTCCAGTAGTGTCCCAGAGAAAAGTAGTGCTGCTGTTGCTTGTCTGCCTTTGCTCCTTGCTGGTCAGTGCATCTACTGTGTTGCTGTTGCCGCTGCTGCCACCTTCACTGACATCAGAACCCATCTTCTTCAGCCTTCTAACATAAACTGAAGACTAACACTCTCCAAGAATCCTCCAGGCTTCAGGACCAGATTGGGACTGCGGAGGCACCTGACCTTGTGGACTGAGCAACTACTGGATTCTCAGTCTCTCCAGCATCCAGACGCCATATTGGACTAACTGGCCCATATCATGTAAGCCAATCCCTTTTCACAATATATACTCATTCTTTGATTCTGCTTCTCTAGAGAATCCTTACTAATATAAGAGTCGTACCTGTCACGTAATTATATAACCTTTGGGGTAACAGATTAAAATCTATCTTTTGCTGTATATCTGTATGCTCCATAAGTACAAGAACCATGCCTTGTTGCCTACTATTATATCTTTTGAATTAACATAATGCATGGAATGTGGGAGGTTCAATAAATCTTTATTGCAAAAAAAGTAAACCTGAATGAGTCATCTGTGTCTCCTGGTGTGATACTTTGCATTCATCTAGTTGACTTTTACCCTTATTCTTTACCCGACCTTGTTTGCCCTCTTAAGTTGAAAAAGTGAAATTAGGCAGAGCTGGCTTGAGAGTAACACCAAGCGTGTTTTTAGACTGTTTTGTTAGGTGTGAAAGGTGTAGACAGAAAACTTTTTTTCCAAATGAGCCATCTGTCTCTTTATCTTTCTTGTAAAACAGTTTATCATTCTTCATTTTGATCTTTTCCTGGTCTTTCTGCTCTTTCAAATAATTTCAATTTTTATGTATTTTCAAAATCAGAACTGAAAACATACTAGATGCAAGTGAAACATTTGAAAATGTGATGTTTGTAAGGTTAGCAAAAGCGATTATTACATGGCATTCTCGTGAGACTTGGGAAGGTGACTGGAACTTCATTGCCTATCACACAGAGACTCACAATCAGAAAGGGGCTATAACAGACTTGTAACCACACTTTGGGGTGACATCTGTTCGAGTCCAGCCTCAATGGAGTTCACACTCGCACGTTCCAGGGTGGGGGTGTGTAGATTAGAAAATTTAGGTAGGAGGAACAGATATGAACAGAGAGACCTAAGATAGAACCAGGAAGGTTATCCAGTGAATACTGAGTACGCCCATGTTTATTTTCCATATGCTTATATACCCCAATCCAAAAAGGGAGAAGAAGGCAAAAGCCTGCTTTAACATAACACAAAGGACAAACAGAACAATTACTTGCTTCAGTACTTGAAACATCAAGCAACTATAGTCTTTAGTTAAGTATTCTGTTGTTTAGACAGTACACAAACAACCACACCTTAGTGGGCAGCCACTCCCTGGGCCAAACCTCCTGTCACATCCTTAAAGAAGCAGGAATAGGCTTGAATTCTCTGCCCTTTTGTCAAGGTGAAGCAGGTCTTACTAAACACCAAGTAACCACACCCTAGGTCAGGGTATCTTGTTTGTAGTCACTCCTTAAGTCAGACTTCCTGTCAATAACTTTGAAAGAGCAAGAGTACGCCTACACTCTCTGACCTCCAGACAAGATGGAGTGGACCCACTTCTGTGGAAACCCCACACAGACTGGCTCCTTGTGTCTCCTCTGATAGAACATGACTTAGTTAAGAAGAAAAAGTGCCAGAATCTCCGTGGTTGTATTACCTAGAATTTCAAAGCTTAATTAACTCCCAGGTCAATGACCTGTGGTTCTGCATCTGCATATTTTCCTTTTGGTTCATGCTATTATGTTGCGCAAACCCAATAAAGAGAAGAGCTTATGATCCAAGCTCTTAGAAATTGTGACGTCCTGGTTTCTGACTGCTTTGTGCTTCCATTGATGACCACTGTTGAAGCACTTATGAGAAATAAAAATGGGAAAGCTGTATAGCCACTCACTCAAGCAGACAAAATGTTTCTCTATCAGCTCACGAACTCAGATGTATTGCATTGAGGCACCAGGAATGAAGCTTTCACATTCCAGCTCTGCTGCTAATACAAGGTAGTGGGTGGTGTTATGGCTATTCTTGGTTGTCAACTTGACTCTATCTGGAATTAACTAAAACCCAACTGGCTAGGTACACATGTGAGGGATTTTTTTCCTAATTAAATCATTTGAAGTGGGAAGATGCACTTTTAATGTGGATCTTTTGAGCTGGGAAGATAATCCAGGCCATACCTTCTGCTGGTTGCCTATATAAGGACATGGAAGAAGGAAGCGTTTGCTCTTTGCCTGCTTGCTCTATCCTTGCTAGCAAGTACATTCCTTCTCTGGCATTACAGCCTATTTCTTTGGGATTCTAACATATACTGATGACCAGCTGAGACAGCCAACCTCGTGGACTGAAACAGCTACCATATCCTTGGATCTCCCATTGGTAGATGGATCTCCATTGGCCATCCTTGGATCTCCCATTGGTAGATGGATCTCCATTGGCCATTGTTAGACTAGCTGGTCCACAGCCCATAATCTACTCTAAAATATATATATATATATATATATATATATTCTATACGCATAGAGATTCTATCAGCTCTACTCCTCTAGAGAACCCTGACTAATACAGGTATGTTCTGCCTAACTCATTCGTTTGCTCTGCAGTCAGCTGTAATAATTTTACATAGTATAGGAATAGTTCTGGGTTTACAAGATCTTTTTTCTCTTGCCTTAAATAAATACGTTTTTGTGTTTTTGGCAAAGTAGATAAATATCTATATTGTGTGTGTGTGTGTGTGTGTGAGAGAGAGAGAGAGAAGGGAAGGTGGAGAGGGAGAATATGATATAGACATACATGATACTTATATTGCAGTATCAAAGTTACTAGGATATGTTTAGCAATAACCCAGAGCCAAGAGTTTTGAAACATTACCTTCTAATTGAATAGGTGAAAGAGTTCCTCCATCTCATTCCTCTAGAACCTCTTGATGATAAACAAGAAGATGCCCATATCTTGATACCCATAAAAAAAACATCTTGGTCGTATTTACCACCAACTCCCTCCCCTCTAGTTACTATATTCTTCCACCACTTTTCCTCCCAACTTCATGTACTGCTCTTGTTTTGTAGAGACAATATCTCACTGTGTAACCCTGTCAGGTCTGAAACTCACTATGTAGATCTGATTGGCCTAGAACTCACAGTTATCTGCCTGTCTCTGCCTCCTGAGAGCTGGCATTAAAGGTGTGTACCACCACACTCAACCATGTATTCTTTTTATTTTTATATTCCATTCAAAATTATTCAAAATTTAAGTATTTTGAAATACATGTAACAAAAGAAATGAAAGACTTCAACATCTCCCAGTACCCATATGGCAGCTTACAACTGTCTGTAACTCCAGGATCCAGCATCCTCACACAGATATACATACAGGCTAAAACACCAATAAAATAAAAAAAAAGAGACTTGAACATTAAAAAATATCAAGATATTGAAAAAGGAAGTCACAGAAGATACCAGATGATGAAAAGATATTCCATGCTCCTAGGTTGACAGAATTAATACTGGGGAAATGGCCACACTACCAAAATTAATTTACAAAATTAATACAATTACCTGTCAACATTCCTTAACCTCTGAGCCATCTCTCTCCAGACCCCTGTCAATATTCCTATGTCATATGTCACAGGCTCAGAAAAAAAATAATACAAGATTCCATATGGAATCAGCAAAGACTATGAATAGACTAAAAAACCCTAAAGAGTAAAAACAATACTGTAGATATTACAATAAGAGTCCTCAAATTATACTCCAGAACTATAATTATACAGTCTGGTACTGACATAAAATAGACAAGTACAAAATGGAGTCTAGCGGAGCTCCTGGAATTAGAGGAAACCCATGCCTACTTTACATTGGAAAAAGATTTAACAAATGGTGCAGGCAAAACTAACTACATTTCTACTCGCAGAGGAATGAACATAGGTTCTTTTTCTTTTCTCTTTTTGTTTGTTTTCGAGATCTTTCTCTGTTTAGCTTTGGAACCTGTTCTGGAACTTGCTCTGTAGACCAGGCTGGCCTCAAACTCACAGAGAACCACCTGCCTTTTCCTCTCAAGTGCTGGGATTAAAAGTGTGCAAAACACTACCCAGCTTGCTTGCTTGCTTGCTTTATTTATTTATTTATTTATTTATTTATTTATTTATTTATTTATTTATTTATTTTGAACTTAGATTCTTATCTTTCACCTTGCACAAAAACCAACTCAAAAAGAATCAAAAAGGATTAAAACCTGAGACTGGAGGCTGGAGAGATGGCTCAGTGGTTAAGAGCACTGATGGCACTTCCCAAGGTCCTGAGTTCAATTTCCAGAAGCCACATAGTAGCTCACAACTCTACTTCCAGGGGATTCGACACCCTCACGTCACACAGATGTATATGCAGGCAAAACACCAGTGCACATAAAGATAAAATTTTAAAAACCAGAATGATCCTTCAATTCAGCAAGGTAATATGAATCCATTTAATATAAAAATAAAACCTAATATTGAAACTTGTAGAAGAAAAACAAAGTGTACATTTCAAGACACTGGGGTAGGCAGGAGTTTTTTTAACAGAGCACCAATAGGCCAGGAATTACTTCCCAAGAATCAGCAGGTGGGAGTACATTAAAAGAAACACTCTGTCCAATAAGGGAACCAGTGAGCAAAGCAAACAGCGTGCAGAATAGGAGAAAATATTTAGTAGCTGCACATCAGACAAGGGACTGATATCCAAAATTTACAAAAATAATTAGAAATTAAGCACCAAGGTAATATAACTGTCAGTCAAGAGAGAGAGAGAGAGAGAGAGAGAGAGAGAGAGAGAGAGAGAGAGAGAGAGAGAAATGGCCAATAGCTGTTTTTTAAAAAAGTGTTCAGTATTCCTAACCATCAGAGAAATTCAAATGAAATTATTTTGAGAAAGCGTCTCACCCCAATCAGAATGGCTATTATCAAGAAATCTGAATACCAAGGTTGGAGAGGATGTGGAGAGGGAGAGAATGAACCCTTATATATTGTCGGGGTTTTAAGTTAATGCAGCTGTTGTGGAAACCAGTTTGGAGACTTCTCAGAAATTAAAAGTAGAACTAATATATATGCCCCAGCTAAATTCCTCGTGGGCAAATACCCAAAGAACTTCACACCCTATCATAGAGGTATTTGCACCCCTACAATTATTGCTGCTTTATTCATTTAACAAGGCCCCAGAATCAACCTAAAGGACCATCAACATATGGATAAATAATGAATAATTGTTGTATATATTTAAAAAATTGAGCTGGGTGTGGTCGTGCACACGTTTAATTCCAGTACTTGGTTGGCAGACGCAGGCAGTTTGAGGCCAGCCTGGACTAGAGTGAGTTCCAGGACAGCCTGTACGGTTACACAGAGAAACCCTGTCTTTAAAAAAAAATGGAATACTAAATCCACTAAGAAAATTTTCAGGAAAATGGGCGGACTCAGTCTGTATAATATTAACCAAAGTCACACAGTCTCAGAAAGAAACAGATGTCTCCATCATGTGCAGAGCCTAGCCAATAATATATGTACACATGTAAACACATGTACGCAATAACATGTAGAGAAAATACAAGGAAAGTTGCATATTAGGAGACAGGAAAGACTGAATACAAGTAATGGACATGAGCTATGAAAGAGGGTAGAAAGCTAAATTGTTTTTCTGGTTCTAACTCTATTACAGACTTCTTGGGGTTGGTGGTGAGTAAATGCATAAAAATACATCCAATAGTGAAAGTGTAAAATCTCTGTATTCTTTTTAAACCCATTGAGTTAGTTCACTTAGTGCTTCCAGCATGTGCATAGCCATCCTCTAAACATGGGTAGCCTTTCAGGGTCCATATCCCCCCCCCAAAAAAAACCTAAAACCTGACTCCTTCCCACAGAAACCATCAGTTGCCAATAGAATGTCAATTAATGCAGATACTCAGACATGGTCAAAGTAGAGACTTAAGAGACTTGAGAATGCTCAGCCCCTCAATGGGACATCCATATCACACCCTTTCTCCCTATGGCTCTGGGATGAACTCAGAAGGATCACAAAGACTAAGAACTAGAGGTAGTAGAGGATTGGTTGGCAATCATTTTCCTAACATTACAGGACTGTTGTTCACATTCACTCACAGTGGCTATGACGGGATGCACAAGCCCCACACAAAAGGATGGATGTGAGCTGTGAAAGAAGACATGAAGCTAATTGTTCTTTCTAGTTCTAATCCCATTATGGACTTGGGGTCTTACGGCAATTGGTTTGAATATTACTGCACTCAGCTTCTTAAGAGAAGGGCTTTTTAGTGCCATTGGGCCATTGGCATTTAAGGAGCACTATGGTACACAGATACTCTGAATAGAAAACAGTTTTGAAAGAATACAAATAAAACAGTTTTTGGTTGGTTGGTTGGGGTTTTTTGTTTGTTTGTTTTTGTTTTTCAAGACAAGGTTTCTCTGTGTAGCCCTGACTCTCCAGGAACTCACTCTATAGACCAGGCTGGCCTCGAACTCAGAACTCAAGAGATCCTCCTGCCTCTGCCTCCCAGGTGCTGGGATTAAAGGCATTTGCCACCACCGCCTGGCTAGAACAGTTTTTAAATTAAAATAATGCACAAAAGCAAAATACAAGTTATAGATACACACACACACACACACACCACACACACAGACACACACACACACCAGTCTTCAGTATCCCTAGACTTCTACCCATGAGTGATATTCATAACTAACACTGCTTTATATATTATTTTAGCAATCTTTTACAAATTCACAAATCTTCTACAGGTCATATTTTATAAAAATAACATTCTACTAATACAACAGCTTTCTACTTTCTTCACTCAGCTGTGTAACTTATCAGTGGTTCTATGTTAATAAGTATAAAGCTTCATTTTACAGTACAGTATTATAGTCACAGCTAGAAAATCTACATTTTATTGCTTTCCTATTTATAACTTGCTTAGTTTATTTCTTGTGTTTTGCTATTAGAAACATTGTTACTGTTAGATCAGGATTGATCTAGGTGGCATAGAAATCAAAGAAAGAATAAAACAACCCTCGACAGGAGCAGATTGTCCTTTAATCAGAACAATGAGAGATGACAGTCTCTCCATGGGAATAGGAACCATGCATACGTGGTACATGGAACGTGGGGGTTTTATGTGCAGACAGAATTCTTGAGCTGGTAGATTCCATCTGCAGGGCTGTTCCCCCCATGGTTTCAGAGCTATAATTATCAGCGGAGGTTGTGTGGTGTTATCAGGGGAAGCGTGGATGTTCTTCTTGAAGGGGAAGGGAGATTGCTTAGTTTATGAGACCAGACCATCATTTGGGCTCCCTTGTCAGGAGCCTCCCAGATCCTAGAGGCCTGGCAGATGCTATCAGCCTGTCCTTAGTGTAGGAGGCCCCACAGTTTCAGGCTTCCTTATCTGGAGCTTCCAGCATCCTGGCAGCCTGCAGATGTTAGTAGCTATCAACATTCCCGCCCTGGTTCCTTAACCAGCCTTAGGCATTTGGGGCATTAGCCCTTTAGCTATAATAAATATCTTTCCAGAAGAGCTGTGGAAAATTACACAGAATTGGACCAGTGTCATGAGTGCCCATTACCAGAAACGTAGATGGACATGTCTGTGTCTTTCCAAGGTGTCAGAATTTGTTGAATAACAATTCCAAACTGTATTAGCAGCCTTGCCAAGTAATCCCAATTTCCCTTGAGGCCTGGTTGTTGGAAGAAAAGTTCTTTGATTTAACTTTATTTACTAATATTAAGTCTTAGTTCACACAAGACTTGTTTCTGTGTAAGTTGCAGATTGGTCACAAAGGGTTAACAAAGCCTCAGACATGTTGGGGAGCTCAAAGAAGGATCACTGGAGGCCGAAAAGAAGTGGTCCAGACAGTCTGGGGAAGGCTTCTTCAGTACAGAAAGAACTTTGATGCAGACACTGAAAAGTCCAGCCACAAGGTCACAGGACTGAGCCAAGGAGGCTTGGGCCTGATTTGAGGTGCAGAACAGCGTCAAGATAACAGTTGGAACAGGCCATGCCAGGAGTCAAGATTGAGCTGAGCTGAAACCCTTGAGGCAATAGGATTCTCTACGTAATCCTTAATGCACAAATCAGTTTGTTAGCTGATAGACTGTGGAGGCTGCCTCAGTCTTGGTGCTACGTGTCTCCTTTTGTTGTACTGTATATTATTGTACGAGGTGATGTGTTTGTTGTCTAAGAGCATTTTCATTCAGGTATATGTTACAGCCTGGGCACAGTCCCTGCCTTCCTCCTTACCCTTCTCACCACCCCTCCTGGCAGTCTCCTTTGTCATACTAGAGACTCACTTCTACCTTCATGTCATATATGCATACATATGTATGCATACATACATACATACATACATGCTTGTATGTCTCTGTAAAATCGAGGGATAGTGTGTAAGAGAAAACTTAGGTTAATCATCTTTCAGCCACTTTCCTGCAAGTGACAAAACGTTTTTCTTCTTTATGGCTGGAAAAAATTCCATTGTGCATGTATGTCACATTTTCTTTGTTGATTCCTCTGCTCTTGGACATATAAGCTGTTTCCATGACTTACCTACTGTGAATATTGCTGCAGCGAGCATCAGTGTTGCAAGCATTATATCTAGTTGTTACTCTTGGCTCAGGATTGCTTTGACTAAATGCCTTCTTCTGTGCATCCATATGAATTTTAAGATTGTTCTGGCAAGAATTCATGGGGATATTGATGAGTATTGCATTGAGTAGAGTTCTTTGGCAGTATAGCCATTCTCACTTATTGATTCTTCAAATCCAGAGCACAGGAGGTCTTTCTATCTTGTGGTATCGACTTCAGTTTCTTTCTTTGGTATTCCCGAGTTTTCATCATGCACATCACGGAGGTCTTTGCCTTCCATGTTTAGCTACACTGCCAGGGATTTTCTTGAGGAAATCATGAGTAGTATTGTTTCCCTCATTTCCTCCGCAGCTTGTTTGTCATTGGTGCATAGGAAGGCTGCTGATTTTTTTTATTTTTAATTTTTAAAAAATATTTATTTATTTATTATGTATACAATATTCTGTCTGTATGCCTGCATGCCAGATGAGGGCACCAGACCCCATTACAGATGGCTGTGAGCCACCATGTGGTTGCTAGGAATTGAACTCAGGACCTTTGGAAGAGCAGGCAGTGCTCTTAACCTCTGAGCCATCTCTCCAGCCCTGCTGATTTTTTTCTTGTTTTTTTTTTTTTACTTTTTTATTTTTTTCCTGCTGATTTTTTTTAGATTAACTTTGTATCCTGCCAGTTTGCTGAAAGTGTTCATCAGCTCTAAGAAGTTTTTTTGTTTTGTTTTGTTTTTGATGGAGGCTTTAGGGTGTTCTATGTATTAAATCTTATCTACAAGTAGTGAAACCTTGACATTGGAGTCCCTTTCCTCATGGAGTCCAGGTGAGGGTGTTGCACCTTCCTTGGTCTGGTGTGTTTGATAAGTCCTGGGGCCTAGTTTTTCTTACATGGTTGAATACCCCTGTGTGTTTTAGTAGAATTAATCTACCTTAATCTCTCAATCTACTTTAGTAAGTTTCCAGGATGGTTCCCTTTGACTTTTAGGAATAAGTCATTTGTGAGTCTGGTACTGCAGACCCGTGCTGGTGCTTATGTGTCGAATGGAGTGTGCTCAAGCCCGCTGTCTCTTCACTGGCACGCAAAGTGGAGCATTGAATTCTGCTTGTAACATGGAGTTGCCCAATGTTTTGCATTGATATTCAGGAATTTAGAGCAGGAACAACCTGATTTCAGTTTAGGAGAGTGGTCTATTTGTGTTGGTTTTATAAACCAGGAACAACATGGATGCAGGAGCAGTACAAAGGTTCACTGTTTACTCCCAGTCTTAACAAAAACAAACAAATAAACAAAAAACAGGAGATACAAATTAGCAAAGAAAAATAAGTTCCTTTTTTGGGGGGGGCCACAACTAGAGTGGAAAAACTTCAAAAACTTCATTTGCTTTCCTCCTGTCTCAGTGTTACAACAATTTTTTCAATGTAACGAAAGCTAAGAACTATCTATACGTTTAACTATGAGCTAAGGTATTAGAAGTGTGAAAATCTCTTCCTGATGCAGTGGGTAGGGTTCCTTCTGATGTTATAGCTTCAGAATTTATCCGTAGCATAGGACTGTATGAAGAAATTTTAGTTTTTGAAGTCCAGTTGTTGATTCCCTGTTCACCTTACAGTACTGAGTATTGTAATGGTTGGTTTCCTGGAAAAGCCACAAATATGTTAAAACTTCTACAGACCTTCTCATTAGAAGTTCCTGATGGTGAGGACTTGGAATGTTGCAGATAATGGACCGAAATCATCTTGGGCGATCATTATCCTCTTTATCGCGCATGCATCAGTCACCTCTGTTTCTGCCCTAGCATCCTCCTGACTGTCAGATAACCATTGAAAAAATGTGCTACCCTAGCAGGCCATTTGCTTCCAGTGACTCAAACGCTAAGAATAAGATAGCATCTGAAGCCTGTGATGCCATAAGGTAGGGTCTGAAATCAGTAGCGGATTCCTCTGCATTGCCTAACTATTGACCTGATGACACCACCCGTGTATCTTGTAAATGGTTCATTGTTTTCTTTTGTTCCATAACTAGAAAGGGTTCGTAGAAGCATTTCTGTGATAGAACATGTCCTCCATGACAACCAGAATTGCTCCTGGACCATGGTCACTCATGTGGCTCAGAATAAACCCCATAGTATTTCTTTTGGAATGGTAGTTGTGATCTAAAAATACTGTCGTATGAACCTTCAGAAATTTTCTTCTCTGTAAAAGAGGAAACAGTAAGAATGAATTTTTTTTTCAGAATCTTGAAAATTAACTCAGGCTGACAGTAGTCTGAAAACATTTATCCAAGTCATGTGGGTGATCGTGGTGTGAAGAGCAGTTTTCCACCCTGTAGCTTGTCTTGTTGCTCTAGTTCCTCCTCAGCTCCCATGTGGACTTGAAAGCCAGCCATCAGCATGATAAACCCGAGCCTGGCAACCACAGGAGCAGGGGCAATGGAGCCTGCGCGCTTTCAAAGCTCCATTCTTAGAAAATACTCGGTATTTGAACTGTCTGGGAGTTTCCCATAAAAGCTCACTCACAGCGCTTATCTGTATTTGACTTCATTCAGAGCTCACTTTATCCATTTCCCATCGGGTGTTCACAAAACCAAAACCAAACCAAAACAAACCAAAACAAAACAAAAAACCCACAGGCAGTTCTTGAACGCTGAGCTGAGTCAGTAGCATAATATTGAGAAACAATTGGCTACCAAAAGAAAAAAACATAAAAGGCAAATCTGGATTGAGGATTCCTTTGAACAGTTCTGATATATTCTGGGAAGCCAGAAGTCTCCGTTTACACTTCAAATGGTGAGCATGTTCAGTGAAGATTCTTATTTCCAGGTAACTTGAGAATCAGTTAAATCAGGAAGTAAAGCCTGGGGCTGTCTGGTAAGCAACCTAATTCTTAAAACTTGTGTCTCAGTTAAGGTTTCGATTGCTGTGATAAAACGCTGTGACCAAAGGAACTGGGGAGGAAAGGGCCTCTTTTGCTTACACTTCCACATCACAAGCCTTATCAAAGGAAGTGGGCAGGGACCCAAATTAGGGAAGAACCTGGAGGCAAGAGCTGATGCAGAGGCCCTGCAAGAATGCTGCTGACTGGCTCACTCCTCATGGCTTAGCCAGCCTGCTTTCTTAAAGCACCCAGTACCACCAGGCCAGGGGCGGTACCACCCACATGGGGCTGGGCCCTCCCACATCAATTTCCAAGAGGAAAAAGCTCCACAGGCTTGTGGATAATCCAGTCTTATGCTGGCAGCTGCTCAACTGAGGTTCTTTCCTCTCAGGTGACTCTAGTCTGTGTGAAGCTGACAAAAATAAACTAGCCAGCACACCACTTAACCTCTTGTCGGCTAGCTGTACAAACATCACTCTTCAACACCAAACTTTCCTGTTTGTTCCTAACATTGCATGTTAATTTTATATCACAATATGAAGCATTCGAATTTGAAAACTGCCACAATCTTTTAAAAACTGAATACTTTAGAAGTCTAGACTCTAAATTATCCAAAGTCTCCCTTAAATACAAAGTCTCTGTAAAATTCCAAAATCTCTTAACTGCAAGTGCCTGTAAAATGAAAAATACGATACATGCCTTTCTACTCCAAGAAGGAAGAACCAGAAGACAGTGACAATCAAATCTAAGAAAACTGTAGTCCGACACTGAAAATTTCAGTGTCAGACTTCTGGGACCCACTTATGAGGCATTTCTTGTCAACAAAAATTGTAAGACAAATAAAGAAATACATGGCCTGTATAGAGGAAAAATATAGTCAATATAGATGTTTGCAAACTAATACAAATAAGCAATCACATGATGTCATACTGGGAACTAAAAAAGGTTGCTCAGCAGTTAGAGAACATACTGCTCTCACAGAAGATCTAGGTTTACACACACACACACACACAGACACACACACACACACCACACACACACACACACACACACACACACACACACACACACGGCAGCCCGTAACCTCTGTAACTCCAGCTCCAGGGCATCTGGCTGGTACCCTCTCCTTTTCTCTTTGGGCACCAGGGCCCCACATGGTTTCTAACCATACATACATGCAGGCAAAACACTCTTAAATGAAAATAAATACACAGTTTTGACAATGTTAAACTAAAGAAAACTATGCCTCATATAGTACGGGAAAACTATATCTCAACAAAGAGAAGATATCAATAAAGAGATCAAAAATGTATAATGATACCAAAGAGAGGTTCTGGAATACAGTAGAAAGCAATGTAAGATTGTTCAATCTTTTTCATTTCTGAATTTAAATTATTTATATTCATAAGTTTAAATTATGGTATTCCCATTAGAGTTCACAGTGTATTTTAAATTATCAACATTTATGATACCAAAGATTGTATCATTTTCAAGTATTTAAAAATATATAGGTGGCTGGAGAGATGACTTAGTGGTTAAGAATGAGGTTGTACTTGCAGAGGACTTGAGTTCGAATCCCAGCACCCACATGGTGGCTCCCAATCATCTGTTATCTCTATTTCCAGGGGTCCTGATGCCCTCTTCTGTCTTCTGTGGGCACCACACAGTGGGGCATAGACATACATGAAGGCAAAACATCTATACATATAAAATAAAAATAAACAAATCTTTAAAAAATCTATAGGCTTTTCTAGATATCAACTTCAAAATATAGAAAAGCATATTAACATAAGAACTGCAAAGGTTGTCAACTCTGATTTCACATTGGAGCTGTAAAAATATATGGGTGGCTAAGTCGCACTTCTGTAGTTTCTGACCACAGTGGTGTGATGTATGGCCTGTGCCCCATTAATTCTAATTCCAGTCAAGGTAGGCCACTAAGTTTTTAAATCATGCTTATTAACTCGTATGACTTAAACCAATTAATGGGGTCTATTCTGTCATTTCCATGTATACATATATCAACCTTTGATTTATTTTTCCTATTATTATCCCAATGCCTTTTCTTTACCATAATAAAAATCTATGGTTTTGAGATAGTTATGTGAGCAAAAAAGTTTGAAGACTCTTATAAGGATGCTCTTTGTTCCTTCTAAGCCCAGCACCGTTCTTTGAAGGGGTCACTATTGGTCACGTAGCATCAGATCCTGCTCTCATATATTTAGTCCACATAATTCAAGTGTTCCCAAACATGATTCCTTCACCCTCAGGCTGGGGTTTGCTTACAGTACTGCCTTTTTTCTGGTTAATCACTTTGTATGCGCCCTGTCCCCTAACGTGCTCCAGAGAATCCTACAATGCTGATGCTACCATTGCCTTCTATTTTCTTATGAGCTCATGTAAGTAACCCCTTACCCATATTCCTGTAACTAACTTCAGTGAAACTCAAGTTTTGGGTTTGGGACTGGAGAGATGGTTCAGTGGTTGAGAGCACTGACTGCTGTCTAGGGGATTGGAGTTCAATTCTCAGCGCCCACATGGCAGCTCACCACTGTCTGTTATCCAGCTACAAGTGATGGATTTGACAGCCTCACACAGACATACCCCAATGCTCATGAAATAAATAAACATTAAAAAACAACTCACTGATTCACCAAGATGGGCTTTAGTAGTACCTGTACTTTATTCTGTCATGAGTTCCCTATCTGGGATGAGTAGGTGTATGTGTTGCTTCTCCCCAGGAAAAGCTTAGTCACACAACAGAAGCTGTGATGAATTACCCTTCAGATGGGTTTTGTTAGGAAAAATGATGGCATCAAGGCCACAAGCTGCCATGTCTGCCGGGAGGGAGAGTGAGTGGGCTGTGAGGTTCAAATATGAGATCCATCAGGAGAGATAGCCACCAGGGATAGCCGATAGCATGATGACTTCCTAAATGAAAAGACCCTTTGGTTCCTAGGGGAGCTAACACATTGCACCATGCAATGTTGTGCAATGCGATTTTAAGGGGGCCATAGGCTGACTTTTCATTCCCAAAGAACAAAGGGTGTGTCCTGCTCTCATAGGTTTTCGGTAGGGGGAGTTCCATACCACATGACCTAGTCTGTGCCCTAAAAATCTGGAAGGCACTTGAAAGTTAGAATTCAAGGTTCTTTGGAGTCTGAGACAGAGGGAGACTAACCTTGTCTGCAGTTGCAAAGGGGAGGGAGGGAACTCAGCTCCAGGAGAGCTGCAAGATTACAGCAGACAGCTGGGGTCAAGGCCTGATTTCTGGGAGGGAGAGAGAATGGCTAGGACTGTGGTTCTCAACTTTCCTAATGCTGCGACCCTTTAGTACAATTCCCCGTGTTATAATGACTCCCAACTCTAAAATTATGTTTGTTGCTACTTCATAACGGTAATTTTGCCACTGTTAGGAATTGTAATGTAAATATCTGTGTTTTCTGATTGTTTTAGGCGACCCCTGAGAAAACAGAGGGTCGCGACACACAGGTTGAGAAGCACTGGGCTAGAGGGACTGTAATGTACCTGTAGTGTCTATTGAAGATCGGGTAACTATGACAACTTTGAGCTGAAATCACATGGGTTGGCTCAAAACTGCATTTCCATTTACTGCTTCAGCTGGTTAGCTCAGAAAACATGTTAAAGGTCTCAGGGAGATAGTACTTGGAGCTGTCAGAACACCATAGCCGAATGTTTTCTTCAAATAGGCTTTGGCTTTAGCAGAACACATTCTTCAGATCAAATATTTTCATGTACCAGGCTCTCACAAAATTCTTATCCATGTTTTCTTGGAGACATTCTCGCTCTCATGCATGCAGCATGGGTCTCTGCATCTGCCCCAAGCTGCTATCTGGGTGTGGCTTTAGTGTTTGTGGTGTTTTTCTCACAGTTTTCTTGAAAAGTGTTGCCCTGTTGCACTGAGAGAAGGTGTTGGCCTAGTTTGTCTTTTTTGTTGCTGAGCAAAAGCACCTTGGGGAGGAAAGGGTTTAGGGACCTTACAGCTCACAGTCCCTCCCGGAGAGAGGTCTGGGCAAGAGCCTGAGCAGAAACTGAAGCAGAGACCACAGAGGAACACTGCTCTGTAGGCTGGCTCCTCTGGTCTTTATCACAGTCCTTTCTTATGCAACCCAGGGCCACCTTCCCAAGGGGGTCTCCACCCACAGTGGGCTGGGCCTTCCCACACCAATCTTTAGTTAAGAAAATGTCCGGACAGGCGTGCCCATTGGCCAATATAATGGATGCAATTTCTCAGTTGAAGTTTTCTCATCTCAGGTGACTCTAGAAGACAAAAGCTAAGTAGCGCAGGTCTCAAACTTAGTGATGATAGGATCAGCACAGAGTCTCAGACCACTCCTTAGAAATGGTTGTCCTCTTTGAAAGAACTCCCATCAGAGAGAAGCTCTGAAACTAAAGCATAAGTCCCTTATCAACAGATTACTAGGCCTCATGAGAAAGAGACTTTCTCTTTGAGTCCTTGAATTTTCCTGATATCTTTAGCACACTGTCAATAATTTGAATTATTCATCCCAGTAATGAATGGTATCATCACTGAAGTGGAAACATCATCAGGGGTTGCTGAACCTATGCCAGTAGTCTGAGGCTTTCCACTTCATTTCCTGCGGGCTCTGTGGTTATGTCATCTATTGTTCCCATGAGAAAGTGTCTGTGTGCTCTTAACACCAGCAGCCTCACTGACTACAGTCCTTGAGTATAGCACCCAGGACTCTCACACCTGTTCCTGCCTCATCCAGCCCCCTTTAATGAAATGTTCTTGCTTTCGGGAAGCCTAAACCAAATGTAATACTCACTGAATGCATGTGGCAGTAACTGTGTTCAGGACTGTACCAATTTTATTCCACTATTTACTATTTGGCAGTCTTCTGATCAAAAGAGTGCCATTTCATTGTTGTTTTCATTTGGCCTTCTCTGATCACCATGAAAGGAAGGCTAGCTTTAATTTGTTTTGATTTTTTTAAATTGCCCGTGTGTTAAAAACCCTTCGCTGGCTGACCCTTGGGGAATTTTAAGGATAGTCTTTGTAAAAAAAGAAAACCTCAAAAGACTAACTTAGGTGATCTTTTTACATAAACTTTGTTAAAATTTCATCTTTGAATTATAATTTTGAATATTTTAAATCCTTATATAACTAAAATCTTTAATTAACACATTTGTAAAAGGAATGACTTTTGCCTGTCTGGTGATACATGCGTCTTGCCTGGATCATTACATGCTTCTGTATTGTTCGTTGCTACTGATATGTTTAGTATAGTCAGTGTTTCTAGAGATGTGGCACAAATTCATAACTAAATAAATACTTTGAAGTTTGTAAAAGGTTATTTTCCCAGTCATTGTCTTAAGTTTGTTTCCTCAGCATCTACTTGCCTCCTTGGTTTATTTCTAGGTATTTTGGTATTGATACTATTGTGAACAAAATCATTATCTTAAATTATCAGAATTTTTTCATAGCCGTGTAGAAATATAATTAGCTTCACATTAACTTGTTTGTTGCAATTTACTAAACTTTTATTGAATCTTTAGGGTTTTCTACATGTGCAGTCATTTTCCTTTCCCGGTTTGATGTCCCCTTTCTGACCTAATTGCTCCAGCTAGAGCTCCTTGTCACTAGGCGTTGGACAGAAGTGGTGAGATGGGGCACCTCGTCACCCAGCATTGCTCTTCACTGCTGGAGTCTTGGCCAGCCCGTGTTGTGTTCGGTATTTCCTCCCATTTCTGGTTTTCCTCAGGAATGTATATTAATTCTTTTTCAAATGCTTTTTCATCTATCATTTGAAAAAACAACAGTCTTATGTCCCCCCCTTTAGTCTATTAATATAACATGTCTCATAGATTGCCGAAGGGTGAGCAATTTATGTATACTGGGAATAACTCTCACTTGGTGTTTAATATTTCTGTGATGCTTTTGAATTCCATTGGCTAGTATTGAATATTTCTATGTGTATGAATGTGTTGCCTGTATGTATTTATGTACCTGAGAAGGCCAGAAAGGGGTATCAGATCCCATGGAACTGTACTACTGATGGTTGTGAGCCACTGTGTGGGTGCTTGGACCTGAACCCAGGTCATCTGTAAGAATGAGCAGTGCTCTTAATCAATGAGCCATCTCTCTAGCCCCAACATTAATTTTTTAAATATATTTTTATTGAGCTCTACATTTTTCTCTGTTCCCCTCCCTGCCTCTCCTCTCCCCTTCAGCCCTCTCCCAAGATCCCCATGCTCCCAATTTACACAGAAGAGCCTGTCTTTTTCTACTTCCCATGTGGATTAGATCTATGTATGTCTCTCTTAGAGTCCTCATTGTTGTCTAGGTTCTCTGGGGTTGTGATTTGTAGGTTGCTTTTTTCTTTCTTCCTTCCTTCCTTCCTTCCTTTTTTTGGTGGGGGTGGGGTTTGAGACAGGGTTTCTCTGCATAACAGTACTAGCTGTCCAGGAACTAACTAACTCTGTCACTCTTGTAGACCAGTGTGGCCTCAAACTCACAGGGATTCACCTGCCTCTGCCTCCCTAGTGTTGGTCTTAATGGTCTGCGCAGCCACCACCACCCAGCAGGCTGGTTTTCTTTGCTTTACATTTTTTTTCCTGCAGGCCAGAAGAGGGCACCAGACCTCATTACAGATTGTTGTGAGCCACCATGTGGTTGCAGGGAATTGAACTCAGGACCTTTGGAAGAGCAGGCAATGCTCTTAACCACTCAGCCATCTCTCCAGCCGTCTTTGCTTTATGTTTAAAAGCCACTTATGAGTGAGTACATATGATAATTGTCTTTCTGAGTCTGGGTTACATCACTCAAAATGATGTTTTCTGGCTCCGTCCATTTGCCTGCATATTTCAAGATGTCGCTATTTTTTCTGCTGTGTAGTACTCCATTGTGTAAATATACCACATTTTTCTTATCCATTCTTTGGTTGAGGGGCATTTAGGTTATTTCCAGGTTCTGGCTATGACAAACAATGCTGCTATGAACATAGTTGAGCACATGTCCTTGTGGCATGATTAAGCATCCTTTGGATATATACACCAAAAAGTGGTATTACTGGGTCTTGAGAAAGGTTGTTTCCTAATTTTCTGAGAAATCACCACACTGATATCCAAAGGGCCCAGCATTAATTTTTAAGTGCTTGGTAGAATTCAGCAGTGGGGTCATCTAATTCTGGATTTCCTTGGTGCAGATATATTATTACTGATAAAACCTTTCATTATTTTTATTTAAAGATTTGTTTATTTATTTAATTTTTGGCTTTTTGAGACAGAGTTTGTCTGTGTAACAGCTCTGGCTGTCCTGGAACTCTCTCTGTAGACCAGGCTGGTCTTGCCTGCCTCTGCCTCCCAAGTGCTTGGATTAGAGGTGTGCACCACCACCACCCTTAAAATTTATTTTTATTTTTAATTATATGTGTGCATGTATCTCTTTGGGAGTATGGGTGTGTGAATGCAGTTGTGTGTGGAGACCAGAAGAGGCCATTATGGAATGCAGGCAGTTGTAAGCCACCCAATGATTTGGGTGCTTGAAACTGAATTATGTAGGTCTCTGAAACAATACTACATGCTCTTAACTCCTGAAATATCTCTCCATTCTTACTAATTGAATTTTCTTTCTAGTTCTAAGAACGTTCCATTTTTTTCCTTATTTTTATTCTGGCTCCCACAATCCTTCCTCCCTCTCTTCTACAGGATTCCCTGAGCTCTGCCTACTGTTTCTGCTGTGGGTCTTTGCATCTGTTTCCATCAATTGCTGGAGGAAGTCTCTGATGACAGGTGGGCTATGTCATGAGCCACCATTTTTGTGGTGACTTTTGCCGCATTTCTAGCCATAGTAGGCAGGTTCGTGCTTTTCGGGGTAGGGGTGGTGGATGGATAGAAATGGGTAGATAGAAAGAACAGAGATAAGAAAGAAACACAGAGATGTAGAAGAGTGTTGAGAGGTCCACTCAGCGAATCCTGAATGCTGGATTTCTGATTTCTGAGTTCGCCTGTGTTTATTTTCCATATGCTTTTATATCCCCGATACCAAAAGGGGGAAGAGAAGGCGGAAAAAGCTGCTTTAACATGACACAGAGGACAACAAGAATAGTTACTTGTTTCAATTCTTGAGACATCAAGCCATTAATTCCTGAATAAAGCCATTTGATGTTTGGTCAGTGAACACACTCTAGAACAAGTTTCCTGTAGGCAGCCACTCCCTAAGTCAAACCTCCTATTTCAAAAGAAGGAGCCGAATTCTCTGACTTTTGGTCAGGGTGAAGTGGACTTACCTCTGTGAGCCAAGTAATCACACCCTAGGTCAGGATATCTTGTTTTGTAGCCACACCTGTTGTCGACAACTTTGGAAAAGTCAAAAAATAAGCTCAACTCTCTGACCATTCAGAACAAGGTAGAAAGGCTCACATTTTTAGTGCTAACACAGGGATCCATCAGTCTATGAGTATAGCAGCAAGAATGAATCTTAGAAATCATTCACGTGACGTTGGCCTTCCTTCCTCCTTCCTTCCTTCCGTCCTCCTCCCGTCCTTCCTTCCCTTCCTCCCTCCCTCCTCCCTTCCCTCCTCTCTCCTCCCGTCCCTCCCTCCCTCCCTCGCATCCCTCCCTCCCTCCCTTCCTCCCTTCCTTCCTTCCATCCTCCTTCTTTTCTCCTTTTTCTGTCATTCGTGTTTTGGTTCTACCCTAAGTCTCTGAGCCATCCAACTTTAGTGCCTGGCATGGGCTCCCTGTCTGGGTTTGGGCCTCAAGTTGGAACCAGTCATGGTTGGTCACGTCCATAAACTCTGAGCCACCATTGTACTTACTAGCACATCTTGAAGGCAGGACAGGTGTATATTGAAGGTTTTGTGACTGAGGTGGTGTCCTAGTCCCACCACTGGAAGCCTTGCCTGGCTACAGAGGACAGCCAGGTCAGACTCTGTATCCCCCATTGCTAGGAGGCCTCGCTGAGGTCACTCTCATAGATTACAGGAATTTTCCACTGCAATAGGTTTCCAGTCACTGCCCCCCAAATGCCCGCCCCAAGTCTGCCCTCAAAATCTGTTCTATTTTCCCTTCCCAGGGAAAGCCATGTGCCTCTAGAACCCTCCTTGTTACTTAGCCTCTCTGGATCTGTGGATCGGACTGTGATTATCCTTTACTTATCAGGTAATATTCACTTATCAGTGAGTACGTTATCATGTTTGTCTTTCTGGATCTGAGTTGCCTGAGGAAGACAACCCAGATCACTCTGATTTTTAATGCAAGCATTTATAGGTCTAAATTACCATGTAGGACTGGATTTAGAGTCTGGAGAAGTGGCTTAACAGGTTCATTTTCTAGCATACATACAGTATGTCACAACCATCTCTTATTCCAATCCTAGGGCATCTAACTTTCTCATCTGGTCTCTGTGGGTACCAGACACACACTAATACATACAAAATACAAAAATAAATAAATCTTTAAGACATTGCTTTTAGAACTGCATTTATCCCACAAGTACTGGTATGTAATATTTTCATTTTAAAATTTCTCCCTAATTTTCTTGATGATTCATCATCTCTTTACAGATTGTTGTTTGATCTGCATGTTTTTGTATATTCTCTATAGTTTTTCGTGTCACCAATTTCTAGTTTTCTTATATTGTAATCAGATATAATAAAAAGAATTTTACATTTTTATATTTGCTAAGACTTGCTTTGTATCCTAAAATATAGTCTATTCCTCATACTGCTGAGATGATATTTTGCAGTATTGAGGTGAAATTTTCTGCAGATGTGTTAAGATTGTTTGATTTATAAGGTCATTTATCTTTGGTGTTTCTTTGTATTTTCAAATTAGCTGTGTTGCTCTGGATGTGACTTGCTCTACAGTAAAATTCAAGTTTTCTTTTTTATCGGTGGGAGAGTTACACATACACTTACATTCTAATCTCAAGATTGTTTGATTCATTGGTTCAAAATTAAGGTATTTTCTAAAAGATCATGTAACTCATAGGAAACAAGCAAAGAACTATAAATATCTAGGTCTTATTCATTATTGTTTTCAAACAGAATTTTAATTTTGTTGTGTGACAGATTTCTCCTGGGGAGACACAACACATACCTGTCTAATCACCCCAGATAGAGAGCCCATGACAGACCAAAGTATGGATATCATCAAAGTCCAACTTGGTGAACCAATGAGTTTCACTACCTGGAGGGGGAAAATAAAACATTAGATTATATTAAATATAAAGAGTAATTTTTCATCCAACCAGAATGGCTACCATCAAGAAAAAAAAGCAGCAAATGCTACTTTTTGTGTGTATGAAAGTAAGTCAGTCCAGGCACTCTGAAAATCCATGTAAAAGTATCTCACAAAACTAGAACTTCAACTACCATATAATACATCTATACTACTTCTGGGAATATAGCCAAAGATACTACATAGACAACTGCATATTTGTGTTTTCTGCCGAACTAGCCACAAGAGCTAAGATTTGGAACTAGTATATATAACGTGTGTGTGTGTGTGTGTGTGTGTGTGTGTGTAAATATTTGCCAGCACCGAGAAGGGGAATGGAACACAAAGTCTCACATTCATCAAAAAGCTATTTGCAATTGACACCTCTGTAGTGATATTTGTATTTTAATAAATAAAGCTTGCCTGAAGATCAGAGAGTTAAACAGCCACCCTGGTCAGCCTTACAAACCACACAGTGGTAACACACACCTTTCATCCCAGTAGCCATACTAGTCTGCCATAAAAACCAGCCCTAGAGAGGAATATAAGACAGGAGAAGACAGCTCTCAGACAGTCTCATTCTGAGGTTCCTGGAGGCTGGATCACCATTTCGGACTGAGGTAGAGGTAAGAGTCAGTAGCTGGTTGTTTTGCTTTTCTTACCTTCAGGTTGAACCCCAATATCTGTTTCTGGGTTGTTTTTTTTTTTTTTTTTTATTAATTGTACTACACACCTCCTAGGAAAGAGAAATTCAGTGTTTTCCAAGGCAATGTCATTGTGTATATCAACCACAGCCCAGGGCATGCCCTGTGCCCAGGAGTAGTTGACCAACACAAAATGGATTACATGTTTTGTTGTGTGTGTGTGTGCATGCGTGCACACACACACACACACACACACACAGAAGTATACCCTTTTTGCTTTGTTCTTCTTTGGTATTTTTGTCTTAGTGATTTTTCTTCTTTCTTTCAGTTTGACTGTTTTGATGTTCGTTTTCTGTTATTTTTCCTGTTGCTTTTTCTTTGGGCAGGCTGGGGGCAGAGGTACAGAAGGAGAGGTAAAGAAAGAGGGGAAAGAGAGTGAGAATGGAGTTGGGTTGGTAGGGAGGTCTCCAATGAGATCTCCAAATGATAGTCTTCACTTATTATTACCAGCAGAGATTTGGGAGGGAGTAGATCAAAACAGAGTGTGGCAGTAAATTGTCTGGACATAAGTGTCACTCGATTAGGTACTGGTGTCATTGCTTTGCCTCTTTGAGTTTTGTCCCCACATCCACTGCTCTTGTATGAGTGCTAACATCCATCTTCTGCTAGAATATGATGTAGGGAGTCATTTCCTCATCCGGATGCTCCTAATGAAGGTCCTCTATCATCATAATGAAAATTGTCTCCAAGTCCTTCTCCCTCTCTGTCTCCACAGTCTCCAGTTCTGGTTGTTACTGCTGCTAGTGCTACTTCCCATGCTTTTCCATGTGTTCCAGACTTCACTTCCTTGTTCAGCCTGAGCTCTTTTATCCTCAGACTTCCAGATAAATGTTTAGAAGGCACTACACAAATCAAAAGGGACATACCAGTATTTATTTTGCATAATACTGAAATGACAGCATTTCATTTTAGAGGTATTTTTAAATTTCATAATAAAGTAATGGGTGAAACCAAAATTCAGCACATTTACAACTAAATTGCTTGTATTAAACATGAAATACAATTATTATAAGATCAATATTAAGCATGTATTACTATTTACACAATTACTATAAAATTGAAAATACAAAATAGTATTTCAACATAATAAGCATATGAAAAATTAAGCAATGTTCAATAGTAGTGACAAGTCAAAAATGGAATAAACTTGGTATTTTAAATGGGTGAATTTTTTGATAAGTTATATTTTAATGAAGTTATTTTTAATAAAGAAGATCTGAATGTGGAAATATATATCATATTCATGACTGAGACAAGATAATATAACAGCAATATTAGTTATCTCACAAATTATTTGTACATTTAATGAAATTTCCATTAAAATTCCTTATAAATAATGGAAGGATGAAAAGCAATAAATCAACCAAAACTCAGGACATTCAATAGAGGATATTTATAAGCAATTTGCCAAATTGTAGGCCCAGGTGGTTATGTTATGAAGAAATACTCAGCTTTACTCTACTCACAAATACACAAAATTCAAGCTACATGGAGGGATGATGTGCCGTGACGGCAGAATAGGAAGTCCCTGCTTATATTCTCCCCCAGGGCAACAATCAGTTCACAGATATTCATGGCCTTTTCGAGAGTTTTGGAATTGAGGTAGGAATTTGTGATATCTTTGTGGTACTATGGCATAGCAGAGGTCTTTTGCGAGGAGAGACCTAGCCCAGATGACAGGCTCATTAACTGTGGACTTAGCCCTCCCCCTTGGGCCTGAGTTCTTTTATGAGAACTATCTGCTAAGACACCTGGTAGAAGCTATGCTTATTTATGCCTTAGATGACAGGCACATAAATCTCAGTCCTAGCTCTAGGCCTTGAAATCACCTTGAATATTGACTCCAGTTCCTGTGGTCTGAGATCTCCGAGTGTTGCTGCCCACACAAGAGCCGAGGTGTTTCTCTGCAGATCCTAAAATGGCCTTTTTACTGGGTCCAAACCTATGGCCAGAGAAACATATATGAGAGAGAGGTTTGGGAATCCACAAGGAAAATAAAAGGATGCCCAAAATGGGGAGGAGCAAATGGGCAGTAGAGCTCCCTGGTAGAGTGGAGGGAGACAACTGCTTCGGGCAGTTAAGCCTGGTTGGGCAGCCCTCAAGGTACGCTTGCTCACAGCTGACCACACTCAAACTCAGTCGGGGTCTTTGATAAGACAGCGACTCCTCTGCTGGATGGGTTGTCAGTAGAGAGAAAACCCATTTTGTTGTATTATTTGACTTGGAGGCAACAGCCAGGTGTCATCTTGAGCTTAAATATCTATAAATATTATGTTATTAGTATAGATAATATTATAAATATTATTATAGAATAAAACATTTGGTCAAATGTGGATATTAAAATGATGAGTAGCACTAAAATAACCTCTGGATCTGATGTCTAAAACAATCTGTAAAAACTACCTAAAACATTGATGAAGAAGAACTAATTCTAACACACTCTACTAGGTCAGCATTATTCTGATATAAAAGCTGTAAAAGGTACTGTCAGAAAAGGAAACCAATATGAGCCCTCTCTTCCCACCCTGTGTGTGTGTGCGTGTGTGTGTGTGTGTGTGTGTGTGTGTGTGCATGTGTGAGAGAGAGAGACAGACAGAGACATGGAGAGAGAGACAGAGAGACAGACAGACAGAGAGAGACAGAGAGAGAGACAGAGACAGACAGAGAGACAGAGGAGAGAAACAGAGAGAGAGAGAGAGAGAGAGAGAGAGAGAGAGAGAGAGAGAGAGAGAGAGAGAGAGAGAGAGGGAGGGAGATGTTGGAAGCATTCTTTCCTCTACAATTTGGGCAAAACCAAAACATAAAAAAGAATCAGAGATGCCTGAACAGGAGACAAAAACTTTGCATTGGGTGACTGTGGGTACATTCATATTTCCATTCCTTGATACCCAGACATATGAAGTCTAGTTTTGGTAGAAACAGCATTGTATATCGACTTTATATGTCTGGGTAGAATTTTCAAAAGGCCATTCCACTGTTCCTGCATTGTGAAGGGGACCCTTGTAGTAACAAATCTACAAGCATAGAAACATTGTCACATGTGATTATTTTTAGAAAATGAGTCATTGATCAGATATACTATTGTATGAATTCCATAATGGTATATAAGAATCTTTTAAGTACATAAATAAGAATTCTGACATAAATATTGTATTCTAGAAAGACAGCTGATTTGGGGAACTATTTTATTTTATTTTTATCTATGAGTATGCATGTGATGTGTACCTCTCTGTGTTTATGATGATGTGAGTATAGGGGCCTGCACAGGCCAGAGGCATCAGATCCCCTAAACCTAGAATTACAGTTGGTTGTGAGATGCTTGATGTGGGTGCTGAGAACTGAACTCAGGTCTTCTGGAAAAGTCCAAAGTGCCTTAAACTACTGAGCCACCTCTCCAACCCCAGGAAGACAAATTTCTTGAGTTTATTTACAGCTTTAAAGACTGAGCGTTCTATTGTCTATAATGTTCCCTATTGTGCTCAGTAAAGATCAGCTAAGAGAGAATGCTGATAATACGATTGAATTTGAAATACAAAAATATTGTATTGTTTTCAGGGCTCCGAGCATTCGGTTCCTTGTGCACGGTATATCTCACTTCATTTTCCTCAGAGCAGATGGATAGACTTAGCAGTTCTGAGAAACCAGGCTTATCTGTATTCGAGGCTCATTTCACATTGTCAAATGGGCCTTGCTGTTGCTACTGTCTGTGAATAAAGAAACAAAATTCCCCAAGCCTCAGCCCCTTGAAAAACTTTACTAAACAGGCCAGCATGGAAATTTGGAAGTCATGTCCTGATGTCTGAGAGAGAAAGAGAGATGGTCAAAAGTACAGAATTAATAGGCCTTATCAATTAAATGCATGCTCCTCTAACATGGAAGATGTCTGATGATTTTGGTCATTGATGTTGAATGCTAAGAAAAAGCTTCCCACATGTTGTGGGAAGTCCTTCCTCAAGTCCTTTCTCTAGTGGCTTCTAAAGGTAAAGGAGTTGAACTACAGTAGATTGACTGGTATTTTCAGATCTAACATGTTTCAGAGTTCTATTCCAATCCCCATCATATGTTATTCCAAACTCCCTTGACGCAAACTAGCATCTATGAGTAGTCTGCCATAACAAGTATTAAATATGCAAGAGTCCGGGTGACTGAACATTTCCGCTATGTGTCATCCAGGCTGGCCTCGAACTCATAGAGATCTGCCTGCCTCTGCCTCCTGAGTGCTGGGATTACAGGAGTGCACCACTACTTGACTCCTTTTTTATGTTCTATTCACTATCATATTTCATCCTTTCACCAAGTTCCCCATAAAATAGAAATTATATACATTAATAAATGTACAAATAATAAAATTTGGGTTATATACAAGTTTATTTGAGAAAATATCAAAATGTATCTTTCCTGAATGTGTACTCAATAATATAATAATGATGATGATGTAATATTTGGTGGTCTGTGATATCCATATATATATATATATATATATATATATATATATGATATTTGGTGGTCTTTGATGTCCATATATATATATATATATATATATATATTCGTGGGAAGCAGAGGATTCTCTGAGCAATTGTTTAAGGAGTGAATGAAATCCTGAGCAAATGTGTATCATTGCCATGAACACCGCCATATCAAGGACCCAAAGCCTTAGATCCACGGAGATGATAAAGCCCTCCCCGGGTCATGCTCAGAGAAATGGCAGTCTTTCTCTTTAGAGTAGGAATATTGACAGTGTGTACAGAAAGCGTCAACAGCAGCATGCTTCTCCAAGATGTTTGCAACCTGAGGCTGTTCCCCTTCAAAAACCTCCATCCAGAGAAGCTAACCCCTCCCCCTTCTGCTATACACAATAAATACCTTGTGCTTCTCAGTTGTGTAAGAGTGCCCTCCATCAGAGTGAACAATCCCAGATTTTCTGTATGTGTATCTGTCATTTATGAGTTATATGTTGTATCTTCTTCCCCAAGTTTCCCCAGTCAGCCCTCGAATCATGCTTACTGGATACAATAATAATGAATAATTGCCCAGAAATAAAACTGCCCTTATATGGTACAGCTTTTCTTGGGCTTCTTGACATCTGTAATTGCAGGATTACACTGGATCTCAGCATGGACATTTCAGCCAGCTGCTACTGACTTACAGGGAGTGGGAAGGCATGCTTACCTTTACTAAGTTCTGTCATGATTTGCTGAGATGCCAAGGGTCATTAAGGTGTCTTGAGGCCATATGCCCTGCTCAATATAGCTGTGAACTTATGGGGCTGATACATCTTGAGCCAAATGGGGGTTCCTTTGTTTAACCCAAACCATACTGTCTCTCATCAGATGCTACACCAGGGATTTAACCCTTTGTGGGAGTTGGGTAAATTCAGGGAGGTACAACTACTCACATAAATACTCCAAGTATAAAATGCTGGAATTAGTGTATCCCATGGCTGACTGTTTTAGCGAACAGCCTTAGGCAATGTTACAAAGCACACTCCCCATGGAAATTTCCTTCCCAGATTGGCATGGTGACTATTGCTGCTTGACGAAGTTCTACCATTTTGACATTGCAGACCGTACTTCTCGAGCACGCTTTTACTTTTGTTTTTAATGGTTCTCAATATTAATGTCTTTCCTTTTGGAAAATTTTGTGTGGACTTCAGTAAAAGATAAAAATATGTACAATGATAGCCTCTCTAAGCAAAATAATTCTTTGGGAAAAAATCCCCGCCATCATGGAACTGGGAATTCCATTGTGCCCTCCTAATTACACCAAACCCAGGAAAGTTAGATAGAGATTTATTAGACCCACCAAGGATGATTCCCAAGGATGAAATGCCTACAATTCATATCCAGACCCTGAGGCCATTAAGAGCAAGTGTTCAGTTAATAAATGGAGAGAACTCAGAATGGCGCAGTGTGATGATATCTTGTTCGTAATCTAACAAATAAAGCTTGCCTGGAGACCAGAGTGCAGAGCTAAACCACTAGTTAGCCGTAGAGACCAGGCGGTGGTGGCACACACCTTTAATCCCAGCACTGGGGAGACAGAGGCAGGCGGATCTCTGTGAGTTCGGGGCTACTTTAGGCCTCAAGATTGAAGCATCTAAAAGAAAGAGCTCACACAAAGGTGATCCCAACATTTAGGATCCCATGCCTTTAATCCCAGCACTAGGGAGGTGGAGACAGGAGTGATATGGCTGGGCAGAGAGAGGAATATAAGGTAGGAGACAAGCGCTCAGATGCAGTCTGAGGTTTGGTAGAGACAGCATTCAGTCTGAGGATTCGAAGAGACAGGATCGCCCCTTTGATCTGAGCATTGGTAGAGGCAAGAACTCTCTAGTGATCGGCTGCTCTGCTTCTCTGATCTTTCAGCATTTAACCCCTATATTTGACTCTGGGTTTTAATTATTAAGACCAATTAGAATTCATGTTATAGTACAGTAAAATGGAAAAAGAGTAAGACGTCAGGACCTTCCCTTTTGAGAGCGTGTAATAAGGGGAACAATCCCATATAGTAAGACTAAGAAACTGTAGTATTGCGTCTGCTCTCCAGAATTCCTCAGGCATTTGGATAAGGATTTCCATTCCCTTGGGATTTTGAGGAAAGTGCCTGCTTGAGAAGAGAAAGCAATCCTTCTTTTTATCTCTAGCAAAAGGAACTTGTGGCCCTGCAAGTAAAGCGTGACTGCTGCCTGTTGTCAAGGTCAATACTAGAGTCCTCAACAGCTGGTCTCATGCCACACCTTAGCTCACTTGCCCCTTGTCTTCAGTTTAATAATATGTGCAACTATAGAATATAAAAGGCATAGTATTTTTTTCAATTAAAGGCTGCTGGCATCCATCCAGATTCACCCTCGGATCATGTCTGTCTCCTCCTTCTCCTCCCCCTCACCGACTCCACACATCCTCTTTGGGACCTGAAATCACACACACACACACACACACACACACACCCCGAAGCAGGTCTCCAGCCCTAGATCATTTGGCTATTAGAGAAATTGGTCAGGTGGATTGAAGGAAAAACTTAACCGCTACCACTGCTTTGGTGGAGACGTAATTACAAGCTGGACACATAGAACAGTCCAGTTATCCTTAGAACATCCCAACCTTCCTCATAGAAAAGAAACTAAGTAAATGTAGGTTGCTACCGGATTTAAGAGGTACAAATAAAGTCACACAGGCAATGGGGCCCCTGCAGCCAGGACTGTTGTCGCCTACTGCTGGTCCATCTTGTTTTCATGGAAATTATAGTTGACTTAAAGAGTGACTTTCCACCGTTCCACCACATCCTGGGACTGTAAAAAGGTTCCTTTTACCTGTCTCTTGCCTAGCACTTCCAATGGAATATCTTTCTTACGGTCTGAAAAGCAGCCCTACTATGCGTCAGGAATTTGTTGCTGAAGCTATCAAGCACATATGCAGCAAAATCCCTAAGGCTTATAGTATCCATCATACGAATGATATTCTAGTCAGCCACCCTGACTGAAAGCCATCCATTTTGGTCTCCCTCCAGTGCTCTTTGGTTGCTTTGGCAGGTAGATGTTCTTCACGGCTCCTCATTTGGGAGAGTCAAATCTGTGAATGTTTCGGTGGTAGATACGTAGTCTCCTTTTGTTTATGCCTTTGTTCACACAAAGGAGGCTGTAAAACATATGGCCACTCACTGCCCTGCTGCATTTGCCTTCAGTGCCTCAAGCAGGGCAATGCTCCTGCTTATAGCCCTTCCATCTTCGAAAACCTTTGTGCCCAACAGAAAAGGGCTCCCAATATGCACATTCCTTACAACCCACAAGGACAGGCTAGTGTAGATCCTCTTATGGCTGAAACAACCATTAGAAAAAATGAAGGGGTGGGGTAGAATTCTCTAACGTACCAATTTTCGAAACTAAGTTTTATGTACACTAAAAATTTAAATCATACAGAAGATGATCTGGCAGCCAAGGAGTGCCACTGGTCCCCAAGAAACAGGAATAAAACCTGTGTGTGATGGCAAGATGCTGTCATGAGAAAATGGTTTGGCCCGTCCCCTGAGCTAATGCAGAAGTGGGCCTCGGCTGGTGATACAAGTTTGAGGGTACTCCTCTGATCGCCTGGCCTCCATTCAGCTCATCAGGGTACGCTGCAGCTTTGCAATGTGGACAGGATTTAATATATCACAAGGATCATTACCAACACATATGTATGACAACAGCTCCTTCTAATTGAGAGCAGATATATTTGGGGATCGGCTGGGTGTTTGAATTCACAATAATGATAGCGTGGATGTGGCCCAATTATGTCAGCATATCTTAGCAATACAAAAGGCCTATGATCAAACTGTTCCTCTTGCTATTATTGTAAAAATGATCCTTGATGAGCTTCAAGGCTTCATTCCCTTTAACTTGTTAAAGCATTCCTTTTGTTTTTGCTGTGCACAACAGCAGTTCTGGCCTTTCTTAGCATTGTTACAATGTGGTATGGAGCATTGTAGTGAACTGCCCTGGACTAATCATGAAGATTGATCCTAAATATTTAAGAAGTAAGAACCAGGGAGATGTGGTGAATTCAGAAATCCCTTAGTACTGAAGGTGTGTTTTTAACTCGAACACTAGCATGTCAAGGACGTAGTGCCTCGCTTGGACCCACGGAAATAAGAAAGCCCTCCCCAGGTTACCATCAGGGAAATGGCAAAACCTTCCCGTGTCCATGTCCAAGTACCAGTGTTGACTGTGTGCAGAAAGCATCAGATGGCAGCTTCCTCCTCCCCGTTGTTTAGAGCCTGGGCCTGCTCTCCTACGGAGACCTCCCACTGAGAGTTGCAACCCCTCCTCATTCTGCTGTGCCTAATGACTTACCAGCTTGTTTGGTAGGGGCTGTTTATCGGAGCCAGCAGAGTCCAGCTGATTCCAGCTTGTCTCTCTCTCTCTCTGTGTAACTGTTGTTTCTTCTTCATTGTCTGCCGTTTCTTCCTTCCCTCGTAGCTCCAGGCAGGTTTCTAGGACCCAGTTGCACAGGATCCAGCATATATTCATGTGGTTATTCCTTGCGGCCACTCTCTGAAATAGGCATCATTATTGCATATCCGTGTGTGGGGGGTGGGTGGGTGTGTGCACATAGATTTTTTTCACTGAGAGATGGTACTCAGAAAAAAAGGCCTTGTTCACTGTCATGACCACATCCCATGGGGGGGCGGGGAAGGAACACTTGTTAGGGTCATGAGAAGAAAGAACACATGCTTGGAACAAAGAAAATAAAAGAGAGGCATGAAATAAATGTCTCTTCTATGGCTCTTTTAGAAAAACAGTGATTTCTTGTGCTTGAAATATAAAGCAAATGGGAGCCCTAGGAAGATAGGGTTGAGGTCTTGGTGCCCCTCATCCTTTATGAAAGGATCAAGTATCTAGGGGTAAAAAGAAGAGCCAGATTTCAAAACTATCAGAAGGGAGTTCAGGAAAACTCAGATCAAACACTGGCTTGAAAGCCTTGCAACCTGAGTTGGATTTTTTTTCGTTTTGTTTTGGTGACAAGGTTTCTTTGGTGCCTGTTCTGGAACTAGCTCTTGTAAACCAGGTTGTCCTCGAACTCACAGAGATCTGCCTGCTTCTGCCTCCCAAGTGCTGTAATTAAAGGTGTGTGCCACCACCATACAGCTAAGTTGAATATCCTAAAGTCACATAAAAGTAGGAGAGAACCAATTACACCACGGAATACAAACACACAGACAGACACACATACCAATTACACCACAGAATACACATACACACATACACACACACCAATACACTACGGAATAATATACACATTACTATTGTTAATTACTGGAGGTGAAGTCAAATGACTTACTTGCTCACTAATCACATGTGAGTACACAGCTTTAGGCAACTGAGTAAACAGAAGGCCCACATAGATTTGAAGTCCAGAAGAAAGCTTGAAGTCAAGGAAATAAAGGTTGACAATAAGCACACAGAGCAATGGCTAAGTGAAACCGTGGCTTGAGTGAGGTCTTCACAGGCAAAAGTGTCAAAGACACATCATGCTAAAAGACAGATGGAGAGGTTATCAGCCAAATCTGCCACACAGGACGTTTTTATGTGTGTCGTTTGGAGCAAGTTTTTAACCTTTCTGAGTCCGTTTCCATATGTTTAGACACAACAGGATTGCCCCCTTTATTCAAGACATGAAGGCTAATGCTAACGCACGATTGAAGCCCAACTTCCTTGTGAGAATTCCTGTTAAACAGTTTTTGCTTCAGTGCTACTGCCTCTCTTTGCAGTCTTGGCTCCGAGAGTTTCAGAGCATAGATTATGCTGCTGCTGTATACACTTCTTCACAGCTTTTATTTGCTAATCTTTTCTATAGTAATTATAATACCAAAAAGTACCACCAAGATTGTTCCCAGATGTCACAAGGTGCACAAGTTACAGGACAATGACGGAGTACAAAGATATCCATGTTTATCAGCCTAATTGGACTCACTACGTGCAATAGTTTGCTTTTCCTTTAAACCCTGATTTTGAGATTAAGTTTTAATTTTTAATTTTCTTTTAACTCCTTTCTTTTCTTTTTGTTTCTTTGAGACAGGGTTTCTCTGTGCAACAGCCCTGGCTGTACTGGAACTCACTCTGTAGACCAGTCTGACCTCAAACTCACAGAGATCTGCCTGCCTCTGCCTCCCAAATGCTGGGATTAAAGGTGCGCCACCATCACCCAGTTGGTGATGGAATTTTTAGCTTTTAATCATGGAAGAATTTATTACTTATAATTTCATGCCTAACAATTTCTATGTGAATTTCATCACCAAAATTTGCATATAGTAAGCTTTGCTATTGTATTGTGGCAACTTCATCACAAGAAATTGTCAATGAAGATTTTGGAGAGGAATCTAAGAAGTATTGCCTGAGTTAACATTGGCCACATGGTAAACGTTCACAAACAGTATTTCACTTCCTCCTTGCATCTCAAGCATCGCAGACACTGTAGATGTTTGAACAAAAGGCAAGTTTGCAAAGTTATAATGTGTAAAAATATATAACAATGTCTATAAATTCTCATTTGAATTACATAAATTTCTACCCCACTTTTTCTTTAATTAAGAATAGTATCTCTGCATTCTTCAATCTATATTCCCATCTAGTGGCCCACAGAGGGAACTGCCTGCAATTGAATTTCCTCTTGATTTTATTTTTTTCTAAAACCTGGAAAAAACCAAGAAAGATATTATGACCTAGTTAAAATCACAGATAGCCTCACTGACCCAGAGGTGTCTATTAAGAAACCTTGGACAAGTTTCTACTCATTTTCTATGGACTTTTTACATCAGAGAACTGAACCCAACAACTATAGACTGTTTTAACTTTGTTTTACTTTAGTATTATATTTGAAGTCATTCTCCATGCCATTAGCCACTTTGCAAACATAATATTAAAGACTGTACAATATTCCAACGTTTGTTAGATTGATTGTTCTTAAAACTTCAACACAAACATTGCAACATTGTGCCTTGTATCTCTTTGTCCATATTTTTCCTATTCCTTAAATTTGAATTCTAGTCGAGAAATAACTATCAAAATGTGTTTGCTTACAAAAGGAAAAGGACAGCCTGGCGGTGCTGGTGGTGCATATACTGAAAAGCCGTCTTGGGGGCGGAGTCTGGGCTGAGGCAACTCCCAAGGGAGGGGACTTGGGATGGTACTTCCACCCAAACACACACCTTTAATCCCAGCACTCGGGAGGCAGAGGCAGGTGGATCTCTGAGTTTGAGGCCAGCCTGGTCTACAGAGTGAGTTCTAGGACAGGGCTCCAAAGTGAACCTCTGTCTCAAAAAAAAAAAAAAAAAAAAACAAGAAATAAATAAAGGAAAAGAATCTTGTCTCTATGTCAATGATCTCAAGAGTGAATTGGAAATAAAGGATAAAAAGGAAGGACTATGTATGGTGGTGATCCCCATACGAGGATCACAGTCTCTCTAATGAAGAAAGGATGGAAAGCGTGATGGTTCAGCAGGTAAAGGCACTGGCTGCCAACCCTGACCACCGGAGTTCAATCCTTGGAACCACATGGTAGGAGAGATCTGATTCCTGTAAATTGTACTCTAACTTCCAAACAAGCACCATAGCATGTACATGAACACACACACACACACACACACACACACACACACACACACGCACGCACGCACGCACACACACGCACACACATAGCCACACAAGAGAGACAAAAATAATTACAAATTTCAAGTTAATAAATGAGTTAACTAACTCACAATGGGTAGGAGCTGCTGATTCCTGGATGTGAAAAAAGAGCTATCATGTCAAAGAAAGAGCCCCACAGCCCCAGCTCATCTCTGGTCTGGGGAAGCCAGATGTGTCTTCTGGATCCTGGGAGGGTCCTTATTACAGAGGGAGAACATTTTCTTGACCCTAGGTGCTTTTGGAGTCACCTGAATTAAAATTCTGAACTCAGGACTTGGTGGGAATTTCTGTGTTATATCTTGAGTCAGTCCTGCTTCTTTTAGCCAACCATTTTCTCTGTTGAGACGTCTTTCTACACATTACCTTCATGTTTTAGAACGTAAAAGCCCGCTATCCTCAGCTCTCTCATTCACTACCGAGCAGCTCCTAGGATGCCACTGTCAGTCACTGACAAGCTTACATCTCCAGGATAAAAATAACAATGAATATTGGTCTTATCTTGCAATCTCAGTAATCATAAATAAATGCGGATGCAAACAGAAGTTGGTGGTTAATGTAAAATAGGTGCTTGGGTGTGTATTTGTGAATCCTTTCTCTTTTAGAAGGCTAAATAATACAAACACTACGTGGCTTCTGTACCCAGCCACGACAAGCTCAAAAGAAGCCTGAGTCGCAGTAGTTTACCTGAAGGCTATATCTGGTTCTGAGAAAGACACAAACTGAGACCACCCAGGTACCACCCAGGAACAGACCATCCAAAGGAAATTCCTAACATTCCAACCATTGTAGATAGGATCACCTGCCAGCACACACCCATTGTTTTTCACCAGGACACCCCTAGACAAATGTCAGCCAGCCACAGGTCCTGAACCTTAGAAATCCCTCACCCCAACCTCTGCTATTATAAAAACCCCCACCCTAACTGAGCTGGGACTCTCCTGATCATTCCAATAGTTGGACACACAGAGAGTCCAAGTTTGAACTTGAATAAGAATAAAGGCTCTTTGCTTTTACAGGACTCGGTCTCCTAGTTGGTTTTGGGGGGACTCTGTGATCTTGACATAATAGCTTCCATGTTTTTAAAAAATATTTTTTATAATTGGTGAGATGAATTGGTGGGTATTTGTCACCAAACCCCAAACCCCGCATTTGATCCCTGTGACCCACATAGCAGAAGGAGAGAACCAACTCCAGAAAGTTGTCCAGTCATTTCTTAAAAATATTTTTTAAAGGCCTTCTAATTTGGGTCCTTATGATAGTGCAGTACTAGACTGCACTTTGTTTCCACTTAAAGTAAGAGAGATGATAAAATCTTATAGACATCTAAATCTTTACTGAACAAGAACAAAGATCCAGGTTGGCAGTTCAACCTTGAATATAATATGCTTTTAAGTGCTGGTTTCTGTTTTGAGACAGAGTCTGTATACCACCCTATCCTCAAACTCGTGATCCTCCTGCCTTAGCCTCCCTACATGTAGGAGTCTAGGTGTAACATCATACCCAGTCTGCATTTCCTGTGTTCAGATCCCCAGAACCCCTGGACATGTTGGGTGGATGTGGCAGGCCACATGTAATTTGGGGGTACGAAAGACAAAGCAGAGTCCTGGCGCAATCTGGCCATTCCAAGTGGCCTGTATGAGCAAGCTCTTGATTCAACTGAGATGAATAACGAAGGGAGACCCTCGATGGTGACCTCGGGCCTCTGCATGCACATGCACACAAGTGGGAGAAAAAAGGCACAAAGAAGATACGATGACTCCACGTGCATCTCCAACTCTGGGTGTAAAACAATGGAGGGAAGAAATGAGAAGCTTTCCATCAGGTTTTTTCTCCTAAGAAAAAGAAAAGAGTAAACTCTTTCCTTAGGACTATGTAATCAGAACTACTGGAAATGCATTAGATGAAATCAAGAAAGTGTAGCATTAGAGCATGTCTTGGTTTCCCAAAATAACTGCCCAGGACCATGGGTACTCTAATGCCTGGGAAATAGGACAAATTGCCCACAATTTGAAAGTGATAGTCATGACATCAAACAGAAAATTCTGAAAATTCTAATGTTTACTTAGATTGGTCAACCAATTTGAACTGTAATAGAGAGATCCGTAGTGAATACTAATCATAACTGAAAACACAATTAAGAAGCCGTGCCGAAGTTACAGATTTCTCTGAACATCTGCTGATACCAGGGACCAAAAATATGTTTGGAAACGCAGCTATAATAATTTGAATCCATTAAAAAAATTTCAGAATGATGCAACTTGAGCTGTGATTTTAAAACAGATCATTTGTGGGAAGAATTAGGTATGGAAAAGTGAATGAAAAATTGTCATGCCTAGGCATGAAATGACTTGGAAGAAGTGTTGTCTAGAGGTTTCTTAGCAATAGGTGCAAGCAGACGGCTGAAGTGATGGCTTTGTCTAAGATTTAGAATGGGAAAAGCAGAAGGGCCTTATAGTCATATGAAGATATGTTGGACTGATCCACCAAAAACTGCAGAAATTGTGGTCCAGAGACACGAGGCGCTAGAGCATACATACAAACAGTAGAAGCAAGGTATTAAAGGTATTAACTGAAGCCCATGCATAGATTGCTGTTACGGAATATTGGTTTAAGATGTGTTACATTTGTTTATGCTGTGGAACATTTGTTTAATGATGCAAAGGTGTGTTGCGTCTTTTATGATGCATTTGTTTAACTCTGTGAAGCTGTGTTACTTTGCCTGTCTAAAACACCTGATGCTCTAATAAAGCGCTGAAGGGTCAATAGTGAGACAGAAGAAAGGATAGGTGAGGCTGGCAGGCAGAGAGAATAAATAGGAGGAGCAAGAGAACAAGGGAGGGGGATGCTAGGGGCCAGCCACCCCTCTACCCCTACCTTTACCCCTCCTCCCTCCCCCCAAGCCACCCAGCCACACAGTCAGCCATGGAGTAAGAGTAAAAAGTAAGATAACTGGGCAGTGGTGGCTCATGCCTCTGACTCGGGAGACAGAGGCAGGCAGATCTCTGTAAGTTCGAGGCCAGCCTGGTCTACAAGAGCTAGTTCCAGGACAGGCTCTAAAACTACAGCAAAACCCTGTCTCGAAAAAAAACCAAAACAACAACAACAAAAAAATCCCAAAAAAGTAAGATATATAGAAGTAAGAAAAGGAAAAAGTCCAAAGGCAAAAGGTAGATGGAATTATTTAAGTTAAGAAATGCTGGCTAGAAATAAGCCAAGTTAAGGCCATGCATTCATAAGAAAGAATAAGTTTCCATGTGTGATTTATTTGGGAGCCGGGTGGTGGGTCCCCCAAAAGTCAAAATTGTAAAAAAACAAAAACAAAAACCACCACCAACAACTATAGATTGCCTCTAAGAAATTCCACTAATTATTATTTTTAATTTAGTTTAATTTAATGTGTGTGGGTGTTTTGCCTGTATGTATGTCTGTGCACCATATACATGCAGTGTTGAAAAAGGACATCAGATCCCCTGGAACTTGAGTCATAGATGGTTGTGGCTACCATATGGGTTCTGGGAATCCAACCCGGGTCCTCTGGAATTGCAGCTAGTACTCTTAACCAGGGAGTTGTCTCTCTAGAACTGTCAACCAATTACTATTTTTTCTTTTTGAGACAAAGTTTCTCTGTGTAGTCTTGGCACTCAGTTTTTAGACCAGGCTGGCCTCAAACTCAGAGATCCATCTACTTTTCCTTCCCAACTGCTGGGATTAAAGGCATGTGCCACCATGTCCTCTCTTTGACCAATTATTTTAATTGGTATTTCTGTTAAAGTTGGCCAGGTACCATAGAGACTTGGCTTAGTGACTCTAAATATCCTAGACTCTTACTCTTGGCACCCAACTCTTATATGCTCATGAGCTCGCCCTGAAAATTCAGGAGCTTTATCCATACATCTTCACAAGTCTCATTCTAGCAAGGATTTTGTCATTGTTGTTCTGATTTGAAAATGTTATCTACATCCTAGCTATATTAAAATCCCAAGTATATTCTAAAACAAGAGGGAGACAGGATTTATCAAATATCTTAAGCTCTTTGGTTGTTTTTGGAAGCACTGAAACAGAACACTTAGAGATCTGAAAGGCCTCCTGAAGGAGGTAGCTGTTTAATGAAGCTTTGCCATTAACAGCTAAACTAAGTTTAGCTAACTCTGTTCTCTTTAGGTATTTGCAGGGATAGCTTTTTAATTCATTCACGTTCGATGTGTGTGTGTGTGTGTGTGTGTGTGTGTGTGAGAGAGAGAGAGAGAGAGAGAGAGAGAGAGAGAGAGAGAGCGCATACACACCTGTGTGTCCTTACTGACAGCTATAATTTGGAAATCACATGCCTCACACAGGCGAATGTACTGGAACTGGGTCTACAACCAGTGCCACTCTTTTTGGAGGTTCAGAAACTTCTGACAGAGGGGCCTGGCTAGAGGAATTGCTCACTGAGGTCATTCTTGTATCATTATCTTCTAAATGGTTGTCACTTTCCCTCTCCTTCTCTGTCTTCCCCATTCTTCCTCAGGCTCTCCTCTCCCTTCCTCATCTTCCTCCTCCTCCTCCCCTCCTTCCATCTCTTCCATCTGCCATGCCCTTCTTTTCCTTTTTGCTATCCCTCTCTCTTTCCTTTCCTCCTCCTGCCATACACTCCCTTCTCTTCACCCTTCTCCTTCCATCCCCCACCATTACTCTCTCTCTCTCTCTCTCTCTCTCTCTCTCTCTCTCTCTCTCTCTCTCTCTCTCTCTCTCTCTCTCTCTGTGTGTGTGTGTGTGTGTGTGTGTGTGTGTGCGTGTGTGCGTGTGTGTGTGTGTGTCCCAGCAATCATGGGCTTAGCAGACACCTATGCTACTTATGTCTGCCCCTAGTATATTCTAGTATACTCTGTCTCACCTCAGGCTCAAAGGCAATAAATCCAGCCAGTCTTTTTCTTTCCCAAGGCAGGTTTCTCTGTGTGACCCTGGCTGTCCTGGAACTCACTCTGTAGACCAGTCTGGCTATGAACTCACAGAGATCCACCTGCCACTGCCTCCTGAGTGCTGAGATTAAAAGTGTGTGCCACCATCACCTGGCAAATCCAGCCAATCTGAAGCGAAAGAAATCCTCCCTCATTTCAGGTGTTACTTGGGCATTTGTCACAGGCCATTGGTCATGTCTTAATAATATTTGTTAACCTATCATCCAACCCCAAAGCTGGGACATTGCTAATAATCTACTTCTGCTTAGCTTTTCCCATCTCTTCCAGAAATGGCCTGAAGTTTTATGCATTTGCTGTTTTGTTCTCTGTGTGTGAAAAAACACTGTCTTGTTTCATTCTGGTAGGTTTTGTACTCTGTTCACAGCTGCTCAGCCATGTCTTCTAGGACTTCCTTTGTGTCTTGGTTACTTTTCTTGTTACTCTGATGCTCACTTTCTCCTTTTCATACAGTCATGATGTAGGTGTGTCTTCTATCTATTTGATGATTTCATTGGATAATTAATAAAGAAACTGCCTGGCCCATCTGATAGACCGGCCCTTAGGTGGGTGGAGTAGACAGAACAGGAAGAAGGAAGTGAGGTAGATGGCTCAGTCAGATGCCACGCCTCTCTTAAGTTAGGCAGACCACCGTGCCTCTCCTCAGAGAGAAGCCAGATGCGATGAAGCTCCAGCCCAAGTTGGACGTATGCTAGAAACTAAACGGTAAGGCACCACTTCATGGTGCTACACAGATTATTAGATATGGGTTAATCAAGATGTGAGTAAGAGGCTGAAAATAATGGGCCAGGCAGTATTTAAAAGAATACAATTTGTGTGATGTTATTTCGGGTGCAAAGCTAGCCCTGCCGGAGCCGCATGGGATGAGAAACAGGCCTGCCCGCAGCACCTCACTACAGAATGGCGCACAACGTGGATAACTGAATCCACAGAAAGCCTGAGAAAGCTTGGGAAAGAATAGAGTAAAGCATGTTTTCTTGGTAGCAGCAATTTATCGGGTTTGGCTTTGCTTGCTAGAGCAAGTGCTCTCATCTAAGAGAGGCTTCCTGACTCAGCTTTAGCTGCAAAACCCTGCAGCCCTTTTAAGAGGTTCTGCCATGAAACACTTAAACAGTGTTGATGAAAAGCTGAACGTGTGCTTTTCGGTTTTCAGCCACAGCAGGAAAAAAGTTGTGCTGTTTTAAAATGCTGGCGTTCTGGTCTGTACTGCCAGGACAAACTCTGACTCTTTCAAGCAGGCGGTCCTGACTATGGAGCTTTTGAGTGTTGTTTAACACTGTTGCAGCTTGCTTGCTGGCAGGGACCTTGAACCGCCACAGAGTTGTGATAAACAGGGCTACAGCCAGTACCTCTGCCAGAGGCTGGAAAGCTAAGGAATGGGCTGGATCCAGCCACCAAAGTCATGGCTTTAATCCTACCTATATTGCTTGGTAAATTAAAGACCCGTGTGGTCAGAAAAAGAGAGATATACAGTAAAGAGAGATTCAAAGACAAAGAAAACCTCTAAATGGTTTGCAGTGAGTTAAAAATACATGCAGGCTAAAAGTTAAAGTTCTTACAGTTAAAAAAAAAAAGAGAAAGAAAGAAAGAAAAAGGAAGTAGTTTGTTGTGGTGGTTTACACCTTTAATCCCAACACTTGGGAGGCAGAGGTAGATTGACCTCTGTGACTTCAAGGTGTGGCAGGACACACCTTTAATCCGAATGCCTGGGAGGCAGAGACGGAAAGATCTCTGTGAGTTCAAGGTGTTGTAGCACACACCTTTAATCCCAGCACTGGGGAGGCAGAGACAGACGGATTTCTGAGAGTTCAAGGACAGCCTGGTCTACAGAGTTATTCCAGGACAAAGATATACAGATAACCTGTCTCAAAAAATAAAAGTAAAATTAAACGAAATAGAGGTTAAAATAAAGCCGCACAAAGATGGAAAATACACAGAGAATCTTGATACTGTATGCTATTATGCTCTTTTTGAATTGTTTGAATGCTGAGGAAGGAGCAACAGCTGCTAAAAGATATTTGTTTACAAATGCTGCTGAACTAATCCAAGAAAGATATCTTGAAAATACCTTGACTTCAGAAGTTGGATCTAAGGATATGATACTTTGGAAAAGAGATTATTCTTTTGTTTTTACAGAAAATGAGACCCTATGGATTGCATCTATCCCAATATGGTATGATAGACCACGCCCTTCTGAAAGGTTGCAGTGAACACCTTCAGAAAATTACTGTACCCAACTAATGACTGAGATGAACCTGGCACACGTTACACCATGAAAGATCTGATTAACAGCGCCCCCATTCAGCAGGAAGCAGTTTGGAGAGAAATAACTGCGCCCATGTTCCCAAATATTGTTTATAAATGTTCTTTACATTTAAAGGGGGAGATGATATAGATATAAATAAGTTGGATTGTTGTGAATCTTGGTTAATGATATTAAGGTCAATCTTGTTATATGTATTTCTGATCTTGATTAAGGTATTGTGATTGTGTAGTTCTTTTAAAAATGTAATGTATAATTAGGAAATATAGGTTGTTAATGGATAATTGTCGATAATAGTAAAGCTTGTAGTCATGTTAGTTAGATTTTCTAGATATATAGATATATTTCAGTTAGACATTCTTCATACCTTTCAAAGACTGCAAAATATGGCATTTAATGTTTTAATAACTTAGGGTTTTTCATGACAATAAGACACGTCTGCCTCTGGCAGCACCAGCTACTTCAAGAGGAAGATGGGCATCGAAGAGGCTACTTATGGAGTTTGATAGCCATTTTGACAAGAAACTGCTCTTGCCTGGACTATTGGCATAAACTGGACACAAAGAACCCACAGAGGGAGTACTGCTGAAGTTGCCTAAAAGTGAGATGATCTTTCGGGGTTCCTGATTCATGAAAGAGTCTGTGAGACATTCTGCAGGACACAGCAGAAAGTGACTGAACTGCCTTCAAAATTTCCTGCTTCGTGGAAATGTCTGCTGGAAACTATGGACCTGAAGGCTGAAGATGGATGCCCTAAAGGTACAAAAGAACTTTGGGTGACTGTCCAGGTAGCAAGATGTCTCTGTGATTTCTAGAGTTTTGGAAGTAGCTTACTTCTTGTTCACCTAGGTAATATTATATCCTTCTGGAGTCTTTGATGGAGTTGAAGAATAAATAGATAGTTATAGTTTTCCTTAGTTATGATAAAAGATAAAGTAGATATAAATATTGTAACTGTAATTCTTACTTGATAACTGTTTTGTTATATGTAATTTTACTATGTTAAAGTGAAAGCTTTTCTTTTTTGTTTAAACAGAAAAAGGGGAAATGATGTAGGTGTGTCTTCTATCTATTTGATGATTTCATTGGATAATTAATAAAGAAACTGCCTGGCCCATCTGATAGACCGGCCCTTAGGTGGGTGGAGTAGACAGAACAGGAAGAAGGAAGTGAGGTAGATGGCTCAGTCAGATGCCACGCCTCTCTTAAGTTAGGCAGACCACCGTGCCTCTCCTCAGAGAGAAGCCAGATGCGATGAAGCTCCAGCCCAAGTTGGACGTATGCTAGAAACTAAACGGTAAGGCACCACTTCATGGTGCTACACAGATTATTAGATATGGGTTAATCAAGATGTGAGTAAGAGGCTGAAAATAATGGGCCAGGCAGTATTTAAAAGAATACAATTTGTGTGATGTTATTTCGGGTGCAAAGCTAGCCCTGCCGGAGCCGCATGGGATGAGAAACAGGCCTGCCCGCAGCACCTCACTACACAGTCAGGCATACAGCCCCCAAATGGTACCCTTCATACAGGGTGAGTCTTTCCACGTCAGTTAACCTGATCAAGACAATCCCTCACGGGTGGACCCAGAGGCTTATCTCCCTGGTGACTGTGGAGCTCTTCAAGCTGACAGTTAAGATTCACTTCCACACTTTATTTAATCAGCATGAGGTTATTAGCAACTGTTCACTGTGCTGAATGAAGAAGTCATTCATCTTCTTTTGAATAATCAATAGGAACCAACCAAGGAAAGAGTGACTATAGGAGTACTTCAAGTGAAGAAGAGAGTAGCATAAGTGGTTACTAGTGCCAAGGAAATGTTGGGTAGACAAAAGCAGAAAGATGTTAGATACTGGTTACCAAAAGATAATAGCCATTTATGATGAACTCATTTTGGTGCCCCTGTAGTAGGGAAAATATGGTCCAGAAAAAAATGTATGGTACATTATCATAATTAGAAAGAGGATCTTGGGGTTGGAGAAAATGGCTCAGTGGTTTACAGCACTTGTTCTTGCAGAGGCCTGGGGTTCAAGTCCAAGCACCCATCCAGAGCACCCAACCATCCGTAACTCCATTTCCAAATCCCTCTTCTGATTTCCAGTGCAAGCTTTTGATGTACATATAGACAGACAGGCATAATACTCAAATAAATAAAGTAAAATAAGTTAGTCTAAAAAAGTTTTTTTTTAAAAAAAAAGAAAAGAGGTTATGTTGTGGAATATCATTTTAACTATGTGAAGGTGTGTAGCATTTGTCTCCTCTGCCTTTGTTACCAATGCAAAGATGTGTTACATTGTTTTCTGCCGTGTTTATTTAATTATGTAAAGATGTGTTGCATTAGCTGGGCGGTGGTGGCGCAGGCCTTTAATCCCAGCACTCGGGAGGCAGAGGCAGGTGGATCTCTGAGTTCGAGGCCAGCCTGGTCTACAAGAGCTAGTTCCAGGACAGGTACTAGAAACTACAGGGAAACCCTGTCTCGAAAAAAAAAAAAAAAAGATGTGTTGCATTTGTTTCACCTTGCCTGCCTAACTTACTTGACTATAAAAAGCTGAATGGCCACTAGCTAGGCAGGAGAAGAATAGGTGGGGATGGTGGACAGCGAGAATAAATAGGAAAAGAAAGTCAGTTGGGAGACAATGAGAAGAAGAGAATGAGGGAGAAAGAAAGGGACACCCAGGGCAAGAAGTCAGGCAGCCATCAGCTAGCCAGACATGAGAAGCAGTAAAAGTAAGATATACAGAAGGAAAAGAAGGCAAAAAACCTCAGGGCAAAAGGTAGATAAAAAGAAACAGGTTAATTTAAAAGAGCTAGCCAGAAACAAGCCTGAGCTAGGCCGAGCAATCATAACTAATAAGAAGTCTCTGTCATGATTTGGGAGCTGGTTGTTAGTTCAAAAGAAAAAGTCTGGTACAAGATTCCCAAAGTTTCCTACCACATAGAAATGGTAAGTGTTTGAAGAGGTAGAAATCCTGCGTTGTCTTGATTTGATATGTTATATACATGTATTGAATTAGCTCACTGTAGCCCATAAATTTCTGCAAATAATCATGGGTCAATTAAGACAAGAAAGAAATGAGGGCTTTGCATGGAAGTAGAGCATGTGTGATCTATAGCAAGAGCGGCCAGTGACCCTGAGGCCTGAGGGAAAAGCAATAGAAGATGACTTTAGACAATCACCTAAAGGCCAAATCACACAGGGTCATGGAGGCCATGGTAAAGATCCAGGCTTCTGTCCTAAGTGAGATGAGAGAAATTAGGCAGGGTAATGACACAATCTGGTCTCTAATTTAAAAAGTCAATTTGACTACATATGGCAAATACATTGAGAAGAAAAGGTGCTAAGAATTCAATCCTGAAGTCGTTTCTATTCTCATCCCCACTATAAAGACAAGGAAATTAAGACTCCGTGATTTTGGGTGACTTGCCTAGGAATGCATGCAGAACAGGAATGCTACAGAACAGAAAGGATTTATGTTAAAATATTATACTTCGTGTACTAGTTAGAATTCTCTAAAGGAACAGTACCAATTGAAATTGATTTACTAAACTGGCTTACAGGATGCGGTCTAGGTAGTTCAACAAAGGCTGTCTCACAGAGGAAATGTCCTCAGAGGTTGTTCAGTCTATGAGGCTGGAGGTCTCAGCTGTTCTAATCTGGCCCTGAAGGTCTGGAGGATTCTTCGAGAGCTGCTAGTCCACAGTTTATGTTGAAATACTGAGGAAGTCGGTTTGAAAATCAGTGAAGGAATGTCACAGCAACAAGATAGATGGGTTTGCCAGCAAGTTTGAGGACAAGTAGGCAAAACCCAGTTTCCTTCTTCAGTGCCCTTTATATCTGGGCTGTCACCACTTCTGGTCTGGACCAGATTTAAGGTCTGTCTTCCTACTTCAAATAATCTAAATCAGGAAACTGCACACAGAAGTGCCTCATGTCTTTAGTTTTAGTTGATGCTAGATTCACTAAAATTGGCAATCAAGATTACCCATCACAAGTCTATCCATTGTCAACTTGACACATTACTTTCAGCTATTCATATCATGTTTAATTTCTAAATGAAAACAATAACCAGGCCGGGCGATGGTGGCACACACCTTTAATCCCAGCACTCGGGAGGCAGAGGCAGGCGGATCTCTGTGAGTTCGAGACCAGCCTGGTCTACAGAGCTAGTTCCAGAATAGGCTCCAAAGTCACAGAGAAACCCTGTCTCAAAAAACCAAAAAAAACCCCAAAAAACCCAATAACCATGTCACAATTCCATTAAACATGATATAATTATCCCACCTAAAACTATAGACACATTATATAATTTAGAATAGATGTCATAGTCCCTCGAGGAATGCTTGATATTTTATTGTCTCGTAACTTAAATACAATAATATAGGTTTATACCAATTAAATACTGATATTATCTTAATCAATGATACATTTTTTTTTTTTTGGTTTTTCGAGACAGGGTTTCTCTGTAGCTTTGGAGCCTGTCTTGGAACTAGCTCTTGTAGACCAGGCTGGTCTCGAACTCACAGAGATCCGCCTGCCTCTGCCTCCCGAGTGCTGGGATAAAAGGCGTGCGCCACCACCGCCCGGCTCAATGATACATTGTATGATAAAGATATAAAGGAAAGAGAACTCAAATATAGGCTTTTATATATAAATGTGTAAAACTTGTTCTGAACACACTAGAACAGAAATTGGTACCAAGATTGTGTGGTATTGCTCTGAAACCTGACCATGTTGTTTTGGGGAGGATTATGTTGAAATTTGGGGCTTTGTGTGTAAAAAGTCATTGAGTGTTCAGAGTTTAGTACACTATTCTGTGGGAGCTTGAAAGATAAAAACATTGAGAGCAATACAGACAACTGGAGGTCTGCATTTAAAGCTTTAAGGAAGCAAATTGATGTGACATTTTGAATTACAAATCTTTGGTTCTGGTCAGCTGGGGCTTAAGGATAGCTGTGATTAACAAAGAAACAACACCATTTTGCTTTACTGTGACAATTGATGCTAGTTAGCTGGGGCCCAAACCAACCAACCAAACAAGCAAACAACCCCACCTATAATTAACACGAGATCAGCATTATTGAGGTGAAATCTTCTGGAAAGTGTTTCCTCAAGGTATACAAAGTATGTTCCAGAGCAGGACCAAGACTGCATCTCAGACTGGCAGCTGATGGTGGAAATGTGTAAAAGTCTCCTGGATGTTACTGACTTTGACAAACATGTGAGCTGCAGTACTAAAGGAGAACAGCTCAGGCTTAGCTTTGTGAGAGGCCAGGAGAGACCACTGGTGAAGGTGTAGCATCCATTGCAGTGGAAACCCCAGTACTGAAGAAATCATGGAGAGATGTTGAAGCTTGGCACCATGTAGCGTGATTAGAATTCTTACAGATATGGCAGGGGGCCATTGGTGAAGGGGAAGCCTCAGGAATAGTGGAGACCCCACCATATTGGAGATAACAGGGCCATAGGACACTGGCTACTTTAGTGACAGTGACAGGTGTAAAGTGGAGCTGGCTTGAATCTAAACGACAACTGCATGTGCAGGGGGCTGCAGAAGCAGAGAACTGGAGGAGCTGCCCGAGCCCCTTGGAGCCCGAGAGATTGGGAATCCCAGACATCAGTCCTGTAGCTATTCTTACCTCTGGACTTGGGTTTTGCTTTGATTTGACTATGACTGTGCCCTGGTTCTTCCCTCTTGAAATATTCTAGGAACTGAATATTTTAAAGAAACTGAACTTTTAATGTTTGACTTTTTTTTAATGTGCACTGGTTATTTTGCTTGTGTCCATGTCTGTGTGAGGGTGTTGGATCCTCTGGTACTGGAGTTACAAACCGTTGTGAGCTGCCATGTGGGTGCTGGGAATTGAACCTGGGACCTTTAGGAGAGCAGCCAGGGCTCTTAAGCGCTGAGTCATCTCTACAGCCCTTAGAGTTTGAAGACTGTGGGACTTTAAAAAAATAAGAGTGTGCTTTGTATTGTGGTATTGATATTAATGTAAGATCTTGTGAATTAGCAAGAAAATAAAAGTTATGGTTTGACTATGGTATATTGGTGCATCAAGTTGGCAAGTAGTCAACTGTTCTGATTAGGTTGTTATTTTTTTTTTTTTTTGTCAACTGACACAATTGAAAGTCATCTGGGAAAAGGAACCTCAACTAAGAAAGTACCTCCACAGGATTTCCTGGAGGTAAATTTATAGGGAATTTTCTTGATAATTGAAGTGGGAAAGCCCAGCATACTGTAAGCACTGCCACCCAGGGGCTGGTTGTCCTGGGTGGTATCAAAAATGAGGCAGAGCAAAGAGTGAGGAGCCAGCCGGGAAATATCGTTCCTTCATGTTCTCTGCCTCAGTCCTGCCTCCATGTTCCTGCTCTGCTTGAGTTCCTTCCTTGACTTTCCTCCATGGTGGACTGTGAGCGGGGTTGCAGAACAAATAAGCCCTTTCTTCTCGAAGTTGATTTTGGTGATGGTGTCTGTATTACAGTCATAGAATGTAGCTAGGATTCTTCAGAATCTGTCCTCTGAAATATGATACCATAGATGGAGGTAGAATTCAGACAGGTTTATATTTGAGATACAGATTTAGAAATTCATTGGTTCATATTCAGAGCCACGGTACTGTAAGAGATCACACAGGAAGACAATATAGATAGAATAAAAAGGAAAAGAGGAAACTAGAGGTTCTCTAATATTTAGAGCTTAGCAGAAAAGCTGTCTGAAGAGCAGCCAGTAAGGTAAAAGTCAAAACACAAGAGTATTTCTATGCGGGGCAGTGGTGGTGCAAGCCTTTAGTCCCAGCACTCTGGAGGCAGAGGCAGAGGAATCTCTGTGAGTTTAAGGTCAGCCTGGTCTACAGTGCAAGTTCCAGGACAGCCATGGATACATAGAGAAACACTGTCTGGGAAAAAACAAAATCCAAAAAGAAAGAAAGGAAGGAAGGAAGGAAGGAAGGAAGGAAGGAAGGAAGGAAGGAAGGAAGGAAGGAAGGAAAGAAGGAAGGAAGGAAGAAAGAGAAAGAAAGGAAGGAAGGAAGAAAGAAAGAAAGAAAGAAAGAAAGAAAGAAAGAAAGAAAGAGAAAGAAAGAAACAAGTATTTCTATATGAAAACCATTAGAAAAAGAACCCCACCAAAAGAACATCATATTTCCTGGTCAGTTATACTAAATGTTTCAGAATGGCAAAGACATTTAAGGACTGAAAAATGACAATTTGATTTAGAAATAGGGACATCACTGTAGATTTTCAAAATGACCACTTCAGTAGCGTCACAAGGAAGAAAAGCATGCTGAATTATATTTAAAAGTAAATAGAAACTCTCAGAGAGTATTGAGTTTTCACAGGGAATATTATGGTGGAAACCATAAGAAATTTAGACTGGAGCCGGGTGGTGGTGGCGCACGCCTTTAATCCCAGCACTCAGGAGGCAGAGGCAGGCGGATCTCTGTGAGTTCGAGACCAGCCTGGTCTACAAGAGCTAGCTCCAGGACAGGCTCTAAAGCTGCAGAGAAACCCTGTCTCGAAAAACAAAAAAAAAAAAAAAAAGAATTTTAGACTGGAAGCTTCTAAAAGGGAAAGAAAACTCATCTAACTCTGAGCAGCTGGTAAAGTTCTTTCACTTGATGAATGTGCAGTAAACATTTCTTGAGCTGAACTAAATTACATGCAGCTCCTATTCCCTCTCTTAGGAAACTGCATGTCAATCAGAGTGGAGGCACAACCATAGCATGGCGGCATGGCATGTTCTCTGCCCCATATTAAATGTACCTTCAAAATGAGTACATATCCATGAAACCAACATCCCTCTGAAAATACTCAACTGCTCTTTGATAGCTAAGGATCATTGGGGGCTGTCCACCTTGTGGCCATTTATTATTTATTAAGAATTAAAAACTAAAATGCCTTCCCAAGCCAAAGTGATCGCATAAGTAAGTATGTGGAATGTTCTGGTAGGGACTAAGGTGAGCTCATGAGATCAAATGACATCTGAAGAGGCCAGGCACTGATTATTTCCAACCAATTAATGGCCAATAGGAAAGTGTGTATAAACATGGAAAATTAAGTTTTATATAGAAATCTAGATTTTATACAGAAATCTAATTTTTTAACAATGGGTCAGCCTTTTTTTAAAATTTTTATTTTATGTGCATTGGTGTTTTGCAATGGGTATCAGGTCCCTGGAACTGGAGTTACAGACAGTTATAAACTGCCATGTGGGTGCTGGGAATTGAACCTGGATCCTCTAGAAGAACAGTTGGTGCTCTTAACCCCTGAGCCATCTCTTCAGCCCAGAAATCTAATATTTATACAGAGATTAACTTTTACATAGAATTTTCCAATGCTGGTAATCTTTTTGATTTGGCACATACACATGTATGTTTGTGAACATAGTTCCACATATATACTGTAGGCTAAATAAAATATATCTGTTGACATTTAACCTATGAATTGTGGGTTTGTGAGCTCCATTTTAGAGCACTTTTAACTCTTGCTACCAGACTGCCAGGAGTCTCTCCACCATCCTTACTAACATGCTTGCTCTGATTTTCCCAAAGAATACAATGTTGGAGCGAGGCAGTAATGGCACACACCTTTAATCCCAGCACTTGGGAACAGAGGCAGGTGAATCTCTGAGCCTGGTCTACAGAGTGAGTTCCAGGACAGCCAGTGCTACACAGAGAACCCCATCTTGAAAAATGAAAACTAGAGGGCTGGAGAGATGGCTCAGAGGTTAAGAGCACTGGCTGCTCTTCCAAAAGTCCTGCGTTCAATTCCCAGCAACCACATGGTGGCTCACAACCATCTGTAAAGAGGTCTGGAGCCCTCTTCTGGCCTGCAGGCACACACACAGACAGAATATTGTACACATAATAAATAAATATAAAAAAATGAAAAAAAAGAAAACTAGACCCCCCCCCCCAAAAAAAACAAAGCAAGCAAGCAAAAACAATGCTGGCTGTTATTTATTTATTTATTTATTTATTGATGTCAAGAACTATCAGAGGTTCCTATTTTTCTACAAGAGCTACTTCTTACCTAAGGTCTCCATCTTCTTAGCCACTTTAGGGTATATGTAGAGAAGCTTGATAACATACATTATTTTCTCCATACTTCTGTGTTACACGGGTAGGCGATGATATCACAGGATATGGAGATTTTCTTTCTTTCTCTCTCTCTCTCTCTCTCGCTCTCTCTCTCTCTCTCTCTCTCTCTCTCTCTCTCCCTCTCTCTCTCTCTTTCTTTCTCTCATTCATTCAGTCATTCATTTACTGTTTTTTTCGAGACAGGGTCTCTCTGTGTAACAGTCCTGGCTCTTCTAGAACTAGCTCTTGTAGACCAGGCTGGCCTTGAACTCACAGAGTTCCGCCTGCCTCTGCCTCCCGAGTTATGGGATTAAAGGCATGCACCACCACTGCCAGACTGAGGATTTGCTTATAAGTCCACTCTTTTCTGAATGAAAGGATGAAATAAAAGGAGGACAATTACTCCTAAAATAGGAAGAAGATTTTTAGTGTTGATATAAGGGAGAAAGCAGAGAGAGAAAAGGGTACAGGCTGAACGTGCCTGGCAGACTAAACGGGAGCTTGAGAGGAGAGGAAGAAGGAGAGCAAGAGAGGAACAACCTACCCAAAATCTAGTAATCAGGCTAGGGAAAAGGAGGTGAAGACCAGCCCCTGGTAGCAGGGAGGTTTAGGATAGAGGGTGGGGTGAGAAGTTCTGGGAGGAGCCATAGGTACTGAGAGGATTCTGGGAGAGCTGGGAGGAGCCACAGGTTTTGAGACAGCTGTGAGAGCTGGGAGGAGCCACAGCTGACGGAACTGCTCCCAGTGGACTTTGTTATGTTAATAGATGTCTCATTTAGCCATTTGTCCTGGGTTTCTGAGATGTAATGCTTTCCAATGTAGCACAGCTGTCTTCTGCATCAATCAAGACATATTTTTGTTTGCTACACGACTAAATGAGATACTACATATATTCAGTTCAACACGCCAAAGCTCTGTATTGCAGAATGTTTGAATATAAACAAGACTCAGACCAAACTCGTAAGGAAGCTTGTGCAGTCTAGTAAAACAGCATCTAAATATATCTGTAGTCTAAAATAAATTGGAAAGTATTGGAAGATCAGAAAAATCAGGACCTGGTTTAGTTTGGGGCTAGGAAATTGGCAAGAGAGAGAACTTCATTTTTCATTCATTCATTCATACCTCTATGATGAATTTATTAAATGCCCTTATTTTGGTCAGTTATATCACAAGTTTCTAAGAGCAAACTACGAGCAAACTAAGAGCATCCATTACCAGAAGTCTGGAGACTGGGCCTGGTAACACCTGTAAGCAAAACAATACTGAGTTTAGAACCTATGATGGGTAAGCAGCTGAGAATGTCTTGATAATGGTTCAAGGCAGCTCTTTAAAAAAGAATTCTTATTCTTGTAAGACTTTTGTCTTGAGACTAAATAGCTTTTTGTCCTTCTACTGGTGAAGGAAGATGGGAGTCTTTGATGACCTTGCATCAAGGTCAGCGGTAATAAAATTGCTCACACGGTCGTTGCATTTACATACCTAATGCCCTTCATTTGCCTTGCCTACATCTCTGACCAGTTAACTCCAGCAAATCAGCTTGCCTGTTTTTCTAATATCGTGGTACACTACAGGTTTCCTTAAGAACTATATGGGGAAGTATTTGTCTTCAGAGCCCTCTGACTGATGTTTAAATCCCAGCTTTACCATTTCTTTGGGTTGGAGTTTTGGACAAGTAGTTCTACCTCCCAAGGCTTCTGTTTTCTCATCTGAAAATGAGGATAATAATAATAATAATAATAATAATAATAGCCAACTCATTGTGATGTATAATTAAATGAGGTAATATACACTAGTGGGTGTGAATGAATATAATCTCATTATGAAGCAGAGAAAATTCTATTAATTTAGATGGTCTTAAGTCTCCAAAAAACTATGCTGATGGAGGAGTGTCTATGTGTTACTTTCATTATTAATAAAGATACTGCCTTGGCCCTTTAAGAGACAGAAAATTAGGTAGGCGGAGTAGACAGAACAGAATTGTGGGAAAAAGGAAGCAGAGTTGGGGAGAAGCTTCAGGCAGTCACCATATGCAGTCACCATGATTCTCCTCTCCGAGATGGATGCAGGTTAAGCTCTCTCCTGGTAAGCCACACCTCGTGGTGCTACACAGATTACTAAATATGGGTTAATCCAGATGTGAGTAAGAGGTTGAAACTAATGGGCCCGGCAGTGTTTTAAAAGAATACAGTTTCCATGTAATTATTTTGGGTAAAGCTAGCTGGGTGGCGGGACACACCCCCGCCGCTCCTTTCTACACTACGCTCCCTGGAACTGTTAAGAAGCCTAAGTGAGAAATCAGCTACCAACTGCAAATCCTAAAGACAACCCAAAATCACACTGCTAGTAGACCACAGCTTCTACCAGTTAATCTCAGTGTTAGCCCAAGGGTAAAGTATCTAGACAGATATTTTAAGAGATAATAAAGGCAAGTTGTTTATTAAAGGTATCTATGTCTTTGATAGTGTCTTTTTTGGCTGTTTAAAAATAGATACTAGTCTGGACAGTGGTGGCACACGACTTCAATCCCAGCTCTCGGGAGGCAGAGGCAGGTGGATCTCTGAGTTCAAGGCCAGCCTGGTCTACAGAGTGAGTTCCAGGGCGGGGGGGGGGGGCTACACTGAGACCCTGTCTTGAAAAACAGTAACAGTAAAACAAAACCAAATAATAATACAATAAAAATAGGCATTACTCAATATAGACAAAAACAAATAATTGAATACAATAAAAATAGATATTACCCAATATATCTCTGAAGATACTGCCCATAATATTTTTTGTTTGTTTTTCCTATTTTATGTTCATTGGTGCTTTGCTTCCATGTATATCTGTGTAAGGGTGTCAGAAGCCCTGGAACTGGAGTCACAGACAATTGTGAGCTGCCATGTGGGTACTAGGAATTGAACCTTGGACCTCTGGAAGGGCAGACAGTGCTCTCAACTGCTGAGCCATCTCTCCAGCCCCAATATTTTCAAACATATATTTATTGGCTTCCCACTATACGGCAGCCAATACATATATATATATATATATATATATATATATATATAATAGATATATAATGTTATAAAATACAAGTATATATATATTTGGTTTTTCTTTTTTCAAACATTTTTCTTGGAGACAGGATTTCTCCGTGGCTGTCCTGAAACTCATTTTGTAGACCAGGCTGGCCTTGAACTCACAGAGATCCACCTGCTTCTGATTCCCGAGTGCTGGGATTAAAGGTGTGTACCATTGCCACGGCCTGGCACTCTTTGTTTGTTTGTTTGTTTGTTTGTTTTTTGAGACGGGATTTTCCTGTGTAGCTTTGGCACCTGTCCTGGAGCTCGCTCTGTAGAGCAGGCTGGTCTGGAACTCACAGAGATCATCCTGCCTCTGCCTTCCAAGTGCTAGGATTAAAGGTATGCGCCAGCATTGCCAGGTTCCTGGCCATATTTTACATATTTGTCTCTACAAAAGGATGTTCTGAAGAATTGAAAGTGACCCAGGAGGGGAAAATGGTCAAAGTTGGCTCTAAGATTTTCTTTTTTTCTTTTTGGTTTTGAAATCAGGTGTTATCACGAACTAAAAAGGACACTAGAAACAAACGTATTTTTTGTTTTTTTTTTAGCTTTTCAAGACAGAGTCCTGGCACTAGCTCTGTAGACCAGGTCGGCCTCAAACTCACTAAGATCCCCCTGTCTCTGCCTCCCGAGTGCTGGGATTGGCGTCCGCCGCCACCACCTCTCAACAAATATATTTTCTCATGGGTCACTGTAGAGCTTCACTTCCTGCCCATGGGATGGGTCCTTTTCTGACTTTTGAGTTGCCTGTTTTGTGGAGTGGGGTGGTGGTACTAGAAGGCTTTTTATGGTTTGGTAAAGGTATCACACAGATTTCTGGGTTTCACTGCAGCCTCTTTTTCCATTCTAGTCAGAAATTTGGAGTCACATGGATGAAAGGTGATGACAGTATTCCCCCCCCCCACCTCCGTCCCCGCACCAGGCATAACTTGGAGAAGCCCCAAAGGCCACGAGAGCTCTTAAGCCCCTTCAGTGCACGAGAGTGGGCGGTGCCAAGGAGGGCGTTACAGGAACTTTCTGGAGTTCTGGCTGGCTAAGGAAGAGCTTTCACCAGAAACAAAGTTAGTGACCCGGCCTGGTGTGGTGGGGCTGAGCCTGGCTTGGCCGGAAGGAGTTTGGGTGGGGTAGAGTGAGCCAGCTTCTGGACAGAGGTGAGGAGGAGAAGCTTCCACTAGGAGCTAACCCCAGCTTCATAAACCCAACAAAAAGGTCTGGGGCATTGTTAAAAAGGCCCCAGGATTCTGTCCGCCCATCTAAGAGGGAGGAAAACCCCAGTTGTGTGATGCAGCTTTAAAGGGGCTGGTGATTGACAGAATGTGTAGCAGTGGATGGGGTGGAGCCGCTGGGTGGGGTCTGGGACAGGCAGCTGGGAGAAACCAAAAGGGAGAAACAAGCAAACCATTGCCCCAGATATCGCTAAGGCTGGGCAAGGGACGCTCCTGCGAATGAGGGGGAAAGGAGGGTTTTCGATCTTACCACCACTCTCACCAGGGGCTAACTCCCTCACACCCTTCTGTCTCGTCTTAAGATCAGTACTACGGAGTGTGCCGGCATCTCCCTAAGTCTCCCTGGGCTTGGCTCACGGGGCGAGGCGGCGAGGACCCGCGCGCGCTCTGGCCCTGGAAGGGGCTGGCAAGAGAGGATGCCTTCGGAGGCGCGGAACCCCAAAGTAAGTCCCTTTCATTTTGCGCGGCCAGCACCTCGCCTTCGGCCGCCCTCGCAGGGTTTCGGCGGGGCGGGGACGTGGCCGCATTTCTTCGGGTGCCTCACTCCAGGAGGAAAGAAGGGTGGGGCAGGGTGGAGTAGGGTGGAGGCGACGGGTGGAGGGTGGTGCTCTCGCGCCCAGAGAGGCCACGCGGCCAGCCCGTGCGCACTGAAGCGTGTTGTGTGTTTACAGCCTGGGTTTCCACTCCTGGTGTTACAGCTTCCCTGCCACCCTTCTAGCATTCTTTCTTTTTGTCACACTCCAGCATCCCTATCAGGTTGCTTGAAACCTCAAGCTGCGAGCTGGGAGGGCTCCATCTTGCCTAGCTTCTTAAAGGGGCAGTGCACAATTTTACCTAGGGGCCCGTCTCTACTTGGACTGGAAATTCAGTTTCAAGAAGAATATCTGTGTCTTACCTTGTTTTAACACTACCTGTTTATTGGAAGGAATTTATGTGCAGAGAGCGGCACCTCCTTCCCCCAGCTTCCCCTTCAAACTTGGTTCTAATATCCAGTGGAATTTTAGGAGGTGCAGCGTGGGCATTGATGCCAATATGCACATTAGTTAACCACAGAGTCAATTGGCTCTGCAGTTTTAGCTGAAGAGAAACATTTCCATTTCTTAAGAGATAACACTGCAGTTTAGATGACTTGAACAAATTAATTCATTCTACAAATATATATTTAATGCCAACTTTATTGCCTGTGGCTGATTATGCTGCTGGACAATGTGTGTAAAATCTCAAGGCCCTGCAGAATGCTGTCACTGACTCCTTTATTAGCTGATTGCTGGCCAAGACCTCCTCCCAGGATATGGAGAGGAATGTTGAATTTGATCCCAACATTTGCCAAGCATCTCTAACATACACACTCCTAGTTCATATGTATTTTCTTCCTATCGATGCTGGGAATCCATATACTCAAACCAAAGGAACTGGGAGCACAGGCTGGGTAACAGGATAGCTAGTCAAAATGGCTTGCAAAGTGGGTGTGTTGGTACATGCCTGTCGTGTCCGCACACGGGAGGCAGAGGCAGGTGGATCTCAGTGAGGTCAGGGTCAGTCTGGCCTACATAGTAAGATCCAGGCCCCCAGAGCTACAGAGTGAGACACTGTTGTAACAAAAAAAAAAACAAAAACAAAAACAAAAAAAAAAACAAGCTTTGGAAGAGAACAGGGCAGATCTTGCATGCTCTATCATTTTCACGTTGGTGTCTTATCCACTACCTTGTGTTGGGAAGGAGGGCCTCACTAGCTCCCTCCCATTAGCTAAAAGGAGTTGGTATAACAAAAATTCAGTAGAAATGGCTTTTATGGACCAGGGACACCTTGTACATGTGTTTCTCTTTTGTTTCTGCTTAGCGAGGGTGAGGGTGGCAGGATTGAGGATGAAACTTAATGGTGTCTCCACAGACAGTCCACCAGTTAGCTGTCTCTGGTTTAAATGCACAGATTCGCTTTCTTCTGTAATATGCTGGGTTTCATTGCGTCTCTAGGACCAGTTCTCATCAAGGGAAGGTGTCTGTTCTAGGTTCCCCAGCAGCATTTTAAAGCGAATAACAATCCTCTATCCTGTGTCTCCTCGCCTCTATCCTGTGTCTCGTCTGTAGATCTTCTAAATTTCAAACAGTCTTATTATTGAGTTGGCTGGATTCAGATAAAAAAAAAAAAGACAAAAAAACCCACGCTTCAACATTTTTCCTGTGGCCTCCTGAAAACAAAGGAAAACACCTTCAAAAGAACCACTCCTGGTTGGTTTTGACAGCGGGAGTGTAGTCTTGTCATTGAGTCAAAAGCCACTTGTGCATACCATACCTCCCCTTGAATGGAGGGTGGGGAAGGAACTGTGTGTTGATTCCACAGCCACTATTCCGCCTTTGGTATTTATGTCATTTATTAGGGGCTGTTGTATTTCTGTTTTAACATTTGCTTGTCTCTTGTTTCACATTTGTTGGATTTTCTTTGTGGGGAATTTCTAGTTGTATATATGGGAACTAGGAAATGCTTAGCTGTCCATATTGTTGTTGAAATATGCTTAATGCCTTTCTAGGACAATGGAAACTTTATGAACCTACTCAAGGAAAGCAGAAATTTTCTCCAAGGGTTTTAAGTGGCTTTTGCGTTTTTTTGGCGTTGTTCTGCTTCCTTGAATTTTCATCTATGACAAGGAAAAGGGGTTTCATGAGAGATAAGTGTAAAAACCAAAAAACCCCCAAAACAAAAGAGAGTATCTCTCTCTCTTTGTCTCTGTCCACCTTCTGTCTCTTTCTCCCCCTTCCTCTCCCTCTACCTCTGCTTCACCTCCCTCTGCTTTTGTAATTCTGTAGCACTAGTCCAACCCTCAAATTGCCTTTTGGAATGCCTAGACTTTCCTATACTAGAAAAGTTTGGACAGCTTTGCTTAAATCCTGTTTTGGTTCTTATTCAGCCCACAAAAGTAGAAAGCTGCAAAAGAGAAAATTTCAACACAAAATTATATTGTATCATAATAGTCATTTATTCATTTAGTTATTTCATGTATTATTTCAATTTTTAATGAATTTATTCATTAAGTCATTTACCATCATGGAGATGCTCTTGGAAGACAGCAAAGATATGTGTTGGGTAAAGAACTAAATTAGTAGGAATAAAATATGGCATGCTGGGGAGCGCTACTTAATCCAGAATAGTCACGGGAAGCCTCTTTGATACAATACAGAACAGTATATCTCCTGAAATCAGGGAGGTAGCTATGAGGATATTTGAGAAGGGGGATTTATGTGGTGTGTTCCAGGACTAGCAGGAAGCCCATTATTGCTAGCCATGATAGCAAATACCTGGTATCCCAGCACTTTTGAAGCTGAAGGACAGCCTTTGCTAGCCTGTGCTACGTGGCAAGGCTGTCTGAGAAAGAAAGGAAGGGAGGGAGAGAGAGGGGACTCGCATCATTGGAGGTGGGACAGGAGGTCAGTGAGAGAGAGGAAGGCAGATGCTGCAGGATAGATAATTACAATATTAAAGAACAGACTTTGGCTTTTATTCTGAAGGAGTTAGGATGCATTTTTTTCTGTTCTTTAATATTGTAATTATCTTTTTTGTTTTAAGTTGAAACAGAATTCTATCACTTCCCTTCTACTCTTCCTCCCTCTAGCCCTTCCTAGATATCTTCCCTCTAACCATTCCCACAAATGATAGCACAGGGTGGTGCTGGTGCTGGTGCTGGTGCTGGTGCTGGTGCTGGTGCTGGTGCTGGTGCTGGTGCTGGTGCAAGCCTTTTATCCCAGGCAGAGACAGGTGGATCTCTGTGAGTTTGAGGCCAGCCTGGTTCCAAAGCTATAGAGAAATCCCGCCTCGAAAAACCAATGAGAGAGAGAGAGAGAGAGAGAGAGAGAGAGAGAGAGAGAGAGAGAGAGAGAGAGAGAGAGAGAGAGAGAGAGAGAGAGGAGAGAGCTGAGCTGTTGAGCTGTTGATCAAAGTTGAGGTATATTGTTTTGGTGTTTGGCTGCAATGCTCATTGTAAAAATTCTTAGTAGAAGCCAGGTGGTGGTGGTGGTGGCGGCCCTTAATCCCAGCACTTGGGAGGCAGAGACAGGTGGATCTCCATGAGTTTGAGGCGGGCCTGGTCTACAGAGTTAGTTTCAGCACAGGCTCCAGAGCTACAGAGAAACCCTGACTCGAAAAACCAAAAAAAAAAAAAAAAATCTTAGTAGGAATTTTTTTGCTGAGTTGTTCTTGCAAACTAGTACTTAATTTCACGGTGGCCCTTACTACCATAATTATCTGAGGATGGTTTCAACGTGAAAATACAAATGGCTCCAGTGCATTTTAACAAAAATATCACCATAAGTTATTAACACTAGGGAAATTCTTAACTTTAATTACAAAAGTGCCACAGATTTTATAATGCTATTTATCATGGAAATGTGAAATATTTGCTTGGAAATCTTTTTAAACGTTCAGTACTGCAAGCATTATTTCTTCTTCTTTTTCTTTCTTTTCTTTTCTTTCTTTTTTTCTAGACAGGATTTCTTTGGGTACCAATCCTGGCTGTCCTGGAACTTGCTCTGTAGACCAGGCTGGCCTTGAACTCAGAGATCCTCCTGCCTCTGCCTCCCAGGTGCTGGGATCAAAGGCGTGTGCCACCACTGCCCGGCCACATTACTTCTTTTCAGTTAGTTGTTCAATGTGCTTTTCCTCAAGTCCTCTAAGAAGATGTTCCATATTTAGATGTCTCACTAGCCTGGGGAATTCAGAAAGACACAATGAGAAGAAAGGGAGTTAAAGGAGAGAGAAAAAGGACCAGAGTCCATAGCAGAAACTCTAACAAGACAGTTTTCAGTGTCTCCATCTTACAGTTTGAAAATTCCATAGTTTTTAGGCCTTGAAAATCCCCCTTCTTATTACAGATCCTCTTTAGGAGTGAAGTAGGTGTTTATTTTGGATGTATGCATGGAGAACTACTTGCCCCCATCCATAATTCTCAGTTTGGCCACATAGTAGACTCAACTTCATGAATATTTTTAAGAAAAATTTGCCTATCTGCAAAGATTTGGATTAGGTACTTGGGGAGTAACCTGAAAGAAGGTAGTTTTAAAATCAGTCTTCAGGTGATTTACACACACGCACGCACACGCACACGCACACACACACACACACACACACTCCCCCATCACTCAGAGATCAGAGATGTGCCAACCACTCTGGACAAAACCTTCCCATAAGCAGTGGGCATGGACAACAGTTATTTAAGCTGGGCATGGTAGCCCATGCCTTTAATAGCTGTTGTTGAGGTAGAGGCAGGTGGAAGAGGCAGGTGGATCACAGAGGTGGAGGTCAGCCTGTTTTACAGAGAGAATTCCAGGACAGCCAGGGCTGTGTAGAGAGAGACCATGTCTCAGAAAAACAAAACAAAACAAATAAAGCATGTCAAATTTCTAAGGCCTTGCCTTAGATGATCTGGTTCAGAAACTCTTAGGGGTGGGACCCAGTAATAAGGATTTTAACAAGCCTCCAGGTGGCTCATTGCTTTAGAATTTAGAGGATCTCAAACATTTGTTCCAGGTCCAACACACCTGAGGATATAATCTACTTCATTCAGTAACTGAAGATTTCTACGCTTGTAGGTGATAGGCAGAAAGATGTGCTTGCTCCCACCCCATGTCAGGGCTTCATTCCCATGCCATCATCCCAGTGATTGTATTGCATGTATCATCTGCCCACCTCTTTTTTTTATTTTTAGCTTAAACCTTTGTTTATTGTGCATTGCTTTATTTAATCTTCACAGTAACTTCGTAAGACAGATGATACTGTTATCATCTCTATTTCACAGATGAAGAAACTGGGGCTCAGGAGAGTCATTACTAAAGATCATACAGACTAGTTAGTGAAGGATAGATTGGAGTGATATTTTGTTTGTGTTTTAACAAATTAAGCTTGACTGAAGATCAGAGGACACAGATAAGCCACTAGAAGCCAGGCAGTGGTGGCTCACACCTTTCACCCCACGCCTTTAGTCCCAGCACTAGGGAGGTGGAGACAGGAAGGGATCTACCTGGACTTAGAGATGACGGTAAGGAAGGGGGAGACTAGAGCTCAGTGTAGTGGGAGGATTCAGTCTGAGGGCTCAGTCTGGGGATAGGATCGCCCCTTCGGTCTGAGCATTGGTAGAGGTAAAAGGTCTCCCTAGCGGCTATTGCTTCTTCTATCTCTCTCAGCTTTCACCCACTAATATCTGACTCCGGGATTCTGTCAAGAACAATTGCAATTCTAGCTACCATATATGTTCTCTGTTGTATCTTAGGAGATTTGGTTCTGTCAGCTGGTGTCCTCCTGTCCTGACCTCCTCACTTTTTCTTCTTTTGTCCTTCCGCCTAACCTGTCATGCCTACCCAGTCTACTACCTTGCTCCAGACTCTCTCTTAAGCGCTTCCTTTAGATGCGTCAGTTCATACCGTGGTCACAACAGTCCCTTCAAGTAGGTGCTGTTGTTTTTCTGCTTTATAATTGGAGCACAGGAAAACCAAGCAATTTGCCCAAGCTTCCGGAGCTTGTAAGTGGCAGAAAGACATTTGGTGTGGAGTGTGCAAAGTGTACACACTGACCATTTTCTCACACTGCCTTATCGGCAGTAGTTTGAATGAGAAATGTGGCCAGTGGGCTTGGGTCTTTAGTCACTTGGTCCCCAGTTGGTCGCACTCTTTGGGGAGATTGTGGAGCCTTTGGAAGACGGAACCTTGTTAGAGGAAGTACATCACTGGGAGCAAGCTTTGAGTGTTTCTAGTCTCACCCTTACTTCCTGTTCGCCCTCTCTGCTTAGTGCTGCGGTTCAAGATGTGAGCTTTGAACTTGCTACTCTAGCCACCATGGCTGCCACTTGCTGCCATGCTTCCTCGCCGTGATGGCCTCTTAGCCTTCTGGAGCCATACTCCTGAACAAACCCATTCTTCCGTTGGTCCCAAGCAACAGGAAAGCTTTGAATAAACCTTTCTAGCCATACTTTCTTTCTGGGTCTCAAGCAATGTTTCCTCGACAGCATGCAAATTAACACCCACTTTGACTCTTGATTTAAATCCTTTCTCAAGCTGTGCTTCTCAAAGGTACCACAGGCTCTCTCCTGCCTAGTGGTAAGTCTTTAACCCTTCAAACTATGGCCGTCAGGGTTGCAGGCTGTCCTTTCTTTAGAGCCTCCCCTTGCTTGTCTGTTCTGTCAGTGTTATTTCTTAGATTTCCACTTGCCTTTTACTGCTCTCTGCACTCTCTTCTCTCGCTACTCTGGAATCCTTCAGTATTTCTGCCGCTGCTTGTATGATGACGTCTGTCTGCATGGCAAGTCTCCATTTTCAAATGGAATGTTTCTCCCGAGCCTAGACCACGCATCTGTTAACTGGACGGACATTCCAGCATCTCACATGTGGTGTGTCTAGCACCCTTTATATACTGTCAAACCTTCCATTTCCTTTTTTGTCCTCTGGGTAGCAGTGACCTAACAGACTCAGTTACCCTTTCTTCTCCTCCCTTTGCAATTATGCCAATTCTGCTTTTTCATTGTCTCTAACCTGGCATATTAAAACAGCTCTTTTGCTGTTGTTTCCCTTGCCTGCAATATCTGTGTTCCCTGTTGAGTTGTATGCTCCAACATGTGTTGGGGCCCTAACTTTTTCAGTGCCTTAGATTGTGAGTGTATTTGAAGATTGTTGTTTTGTGTTTGGTTTTTGAGACAGGGTTTCTCTGCGTAACTGCTCTGGCTGTCCTGAAGCTTGTTTTGTAGACTAGGCTGTCCTCGAATTCACAGAGATCCACCTGCCACTGTTTCCCGGATGCTGCAGTTAAAGGTGTGTTCCACTCTCATCACCATCTGGTGAGACCTTTTTTTTTTGTTTTTTTAGACAGGGTCTCTCTGTGTAACATCTCTGGCTGTCTTGGAATTCGCACTGTAGACCAGGCTGGCCTCGAACTCACAGAGATACATCTGCCTCTGCCCACTTGGATGGGTGATTTTTTAAAAATATTTATTTATTTATTTATTATGTATACAACATTCCTTCCATATATGTTTGTATGCCAGAAGAGGACACCAGATCTCATTATAGATGGCCGTGAGCCACCATGTGGTTGCTGGGATTTGAACTCAGGACCTCTGGAAGAGCAGTCAGTGCTCTTAACCTCTGAGCCATCTCTCCAGCCCCGGGGAGAGATTTTTTAAGAGAGGCAATAAAGTAAGAATGAGGTCAACGGTACTGATTTAATTACTGGAAATGTAAGATGAGAAATTTAGACACAAAACCCACACATTGGTGCTAAGTGAAAACTTAGACAGCGAAGACAGCTATCTGCAAGACAAGTGGGAGGTCTATACCTAATCCCTCCCTTGGAGCCCTCAGAAGAAACCTCCCCCTGCCGCTTTAACTTCAGATTGCTTGTCCGGAGAACTGTGAGACAGTGTGTTTCTACTGTTAAATTAGTGTGTGATGCTTTCTTATGGTAGTCTCGATAAACTAATATCGAGTCCAGTCTGTTGTATAACTTAGGCCTTTTCTGAGATTTTAACCCTTTCTTATCCAATGTTGAGAATCTTTCAGAGATGCCCTGTTATAGGATTAAACCCATGCCTCTTCATAAGACACTTCTGTCTACAACCTGCTATGCAGATAGCAGATTTTTCCCCGCCATAAGACTCCTGTTAAACTTATTAATATTTCTTGGATATGCCATGTTTTTTTTCCACAAATTTTGTCTTTAGTCTATGCTATTCCCTTTCTCTCCAGTGTCTTTCTTGGGCTAGGAGTATACCTCTGTGGTGGAGTGCTAACCCAGCGTGTTCCCGTTCCAGCACCGCAAACATTCCATTAACGTTTTCTACTTCAGCCCACCCTTGCATCTCAGTTTTCTCTTTCCGGCAAACTCCTGGGTGTATCATGATCTCCAATTCAAATTCTATGAAGTCTAGCTGTTGTTAAAAGTATATGTAGGACTTGGGTAGTCAGGGTGATGGGAAAGGGATATTCCAATCAGGAACAACACAACCATGGAAACAGGCAGAAATATAATAAATATAATGTGGGTTGAAGGAGACAGAAGCAAAGGCAGCCGCTGGAGATGACAGAATGCTCAGGCTATATAGCATTCATTCTTTCAGATCCTACATATGAGTGCGCTCGTGCAGTAGTACTTGATATGCCTGGCTTAGTTCACTTAGTATAGTGTCCTTTAGCTTTTGCATGTTGCGGCGTATGGCAGCATTTCATTCTTTATAATGACTAGATAATTCCATTTTGGTGTGTTGTTTTCTTTTTCTTTTGGTTTTTGGAGACAGGGTTTCTCTCTACAACCCTGGCTGTCCTGGAGCTCGCTCTGTAGACTAGGTTGGTCTTGAACTCACAGAGATCCGCCTGCCTCTGCCTCTTGAGTGCTGGGATTAAAGGTGTGCACCACCACCGCCCGACAATGCAATCTCATTCCTGTCTTTTACTTTCTCTTTTCGTGTTTTGGGTACCTGTCCAAAATTACTTGCTTGTTCCAATGTCTGGAAGTGTTTTTTCCTAATAGGTTCAGTTTTAGGTCTTACATTTAACTATTTAATCAGTTTTGAGTTGATTTCTGTAACTGGTGATTGGGACTGCAGCTTAATTCCTCTGCATCTAGATAATCAATTTTCCTAGCACCATTTGTAGAAAGACTGTCATTTCTTCAGGTCATTCTCTTAGAATATGTCTGCTAGAAATCAATTGTCTGCAACTGGATGGACTTACTTGTCTGCTCTCTATTTTGTTCCATTGGTATCTATCTGTTTCTATACCATTTCTAACAGCTGGTCATATTCATGCCTTTATGCAGACAATATAGCTTTATAGTATATTTTGAAGACAGGCAGATGATGTCTATGTTCTTCTTTTTCTATAAGATAGCTTTGAGTATTTAGGGCCTTTTGTTTATATGTATGTTATGATTTTTTTTCTAGCTATGAGAAGAATGTTATTGACATCATAACATGACAGTCTTTCTATAAATATCTATAAATATCTTTGATTATAATTAAAGTTAAGATTTTTTTTTTTTGGTTTTTCGAGACAGGGTTTCTCTGTGGCTTTGGAGCCTGTCCTGGAACTAGCTCTGTAGACCAGGCTGGTCTTGAACTCACAGAGATCCGCCTGCCTCTGCCTCCCGAGTGCTGGGATTAAAGGCGTGCACCACCATCGCCCGGCAAATTTGTTGTTGTTTAAGACAGGGTCTCATTATGTACCTCTGGCTGTCCTGGAACTTACTATGTAGATCAAGTTGACTTCAAACTCACCAAGACCCTCATGCCCCTGTCTCCTAAGTACTGGTGACGAGGTCTTAAGAATGCACTGAGTTTAAGAAATGAGAAGTTGTGGAGTGGTGGGATCCCTGTCTCTGCCTCTTGGCCCATCATGATATAAATTGCTCCGTTTTACCACACCAGTCCTACCACGGTGGACTGACACCCAAAACCATGACCAAGATAAATCTGCCCCTCTAATACTGGGCATGGGGGAAGGCACTGTCATTTAAACTAGCTCAAGTAAACTAATATTTATTTAATCCCATTTAGGAAGAAGTGAGATTGTATGGAAAGAGATGGGAGATTGGTGGGCGTTCAAAGTCTGTTCTCTCTGTGTGTATCTGTTGTTATCCCCACTTTTAGAAAGCAATAACCCCTAGTGGGCAAGAGATAACTTCTTTGTGTGCTGAGTTCATGTTACAGTTGTTATGGGTCAGTTACTTGAAAAGACTTTGGATCTCATCATTCTGTTTCCAAACTCACGGGACTCTGATATGCCTAGCTTTGGTCAGTTCTGGGTTGCTAGATGGGTTCCCAGGACCATGTAATATGACCAGGGCTCACAGCTTTGCTAACCAGTGAGGTGTTTTCAGGGGATAATTTCCCCAGTCTCTGTTATTCTATTATAGCACTAGAAAGTAGATGAATATAAGTACCTAGCATAGAACATTCAGTCAATAAATGTTACACACATGGATTTTCTACCCTTTCTCCTGCTCTTCCCTACTAAAACCTAATTGAATTGGGCCTACTATAAGTTCATGCTTTCTCACCCAAGCTCACCCCAAATTCTGAGACATTTTTATATCTGTCACACCCTGTTCAGCCTACTTACAAATTTGACACCCTAATTTGCTGATGAAACGTATGTATTCCTTCATCTATCCTTTACTTCCCTGAGAGATGCTCAAACCTTAGTGCACATAAATTCCTTGCAGTTCTGTTTGTAATGCAAATTGAGCCTGGAGATTCGGACTGGAGTCTGTGGAAGCTCTCTTCTTTCTAATGCTTGAATGGCCTGAATGGATTGCACAGTGTATAGTAAAGAGAAAACTTAAAATTTCATCAAGTCTGTTTTCTTTACTGGAGAAGTGATTGCTATTTAAATATGTTAAATGACTTTCTCAAGGTCACAGAGCTAGTCAGTGACAGAGTCCAGAATTCAGTCCTAGTAACTGCTGTTTATTATGCTGTGTTTTCTAGTCTTTGCTTAAAATCAATTCTCAAAGCAATCCCTTGATTTTTGAATTTCTTTTTCTATCTCACCTTAGCCTGTGAAAGTACAGTAGAGGAGTTTTATTGTGTCTTCATTGAATGCAATTTTGTTTTGTTGAATTATTACTTTATTTACTTTTGTGTCCTTGTAAATAGATTAAGTCAATTTCATTGAACATGTGTGATGATTACTTTATGAAACCTTTAAGTAACTTAGAAGGTTACTTATTACACTATTCATACAGGTTTATTGGTCAAAAAGGAGAAGTGAGGCTGATTCAAATATCTGAAGATAAGATTCATAGTTGCTGATGAGGTAGAGGTAAAAATATTTAAAATGTGCTTTTACTTCTGGTCTGAAAGCATGCCTACTCTATCCAAATGAGGCTGAGGTCCTCATGTCTCCGTGCATGGAGGAACAATGGACAACTTACTTATTAGATGAAGTGGAAAACCCCCAGATTTCCGCAGATATCTTTCAAGCTATTTCTTGCCAGGTCCCTCCGCCCAGAATACCTACAAGTTGATGAACTTATGATAATCTGATAGCCCAGGGATCTGACATTTGAGAACCTGCAAAAAACCCTTTTGGCTATCATTGGAATCTGCCACTTGAGTTATTCGTCTTCAGCTGGGTTGCAATGTGTGTGGCCATGTTTATAATGCCTGGTAGTACCTTTAACAACCTGCAAGCTTTCTCTTGTTTGTAAAAGTGCATTTGGTGCAGTTGTGTTAAATTTGTCCTTTTTGACTCACTCAGGGGATTTAAAATATAATATTCATAATTGGGTAGGTTTATGCTTGGGAAGCTAATTTTGTATTTCAGCCTCCTGCTAGTGAGAAATAGTACATTCATACGGAGGAAAATATTCAAGCAAAGCAGCCTCTTGGTGAGTAGTCAAGGGTCAGGGCGGCACAAGCTCCTGAATGCCCAGCATTGTTTCTTTTTCCCCCCCTGTGTAAATGTTACTTTGTTGAAACCTGTGAAATGCCATTTTCCCGTGTTATGAATAAGTAAATATAGAATCAGTGAAGTTAACTAAATATCTTCCTCTGGGTCACATAAATTGTACTTTAAGTGATAGATCATGTCACTTTTACTCATCAAAGTTAGCAAAATGACAAAGTCACAGGCTTTTTAAAAAGTATTTGCTGGTTTCCCATGATTTACCCATTTCTTTCTCACTGCCTTACAGTGAGTGAAAATTAGATCGTAGACCTATCAGGGGCCTCTGGACTCCTATAGTAATAGACTCAGTTATATAGAAATATCTTAGTCATGTCTGCCCTCAATGCTTACAATGTAAGAGGATTCCAGAAAATACATATTTATATATGTCTATAGGCACAGATAAACATACTCATTCAGAAATTGCTATCCTGATATACACAGACTTATAAAGATACATTGCGTAGGGGCTGGAGAGATGGCTCAGTGGTTAAGAGCATTGACTGCTCTTCCACAGGACCCAGATTCAATTCCCAGCACCCACATGGCAGCTCACAACTGTCTGAAGATCCAGTTGCAGGGGATTTGATACCTTCATACCAATGCACATAAAAAAAATATTTTAAAAAAGATACATTGCATAAATGAATATACTTGGTTTTCTGATGCTGTAAAAAAATCATACCATAAATAGTGTCTTATTTTTATTTTTCAAGACATGGTTTCTCTGTAGCTTTAGAGCCTGTCCTGGTACTCTCTATATAGATCAGACTGGCCTCGAATTCACAGAGATCCACTACCTCCATAGTGCTGGGATTAAAGGTGTGCACCAGCATTGTCCGGCTTTTTTTTTATGTGCATTGGTGTTTTGCCATGGGTGTTAGGTCCCCTAGAACTAGAATTGAAGACAGTTGTGAGCTGCCATATGGGTGCTGGGAATTGAACTAGGGTCCACTGGAATGGCAATCAGCGCTCTTAACCACTGAGCAATCTCTCCAGCCCCCACAAATAGCATCTTAAACTGAATTCATACTGCTTCTAAAGTTGGCCTCCTAACTTCCTGATGTGATACATTCTTTCAGTCTCCTGTTCTTCAGCCGTTAGTACAGTTCACATTTTCTGTGCATAAATGACCTGTTTCTCTGATTACAGTACCATTAGAATCAGAAGGTCTGGGTGGATCCTCAGGAGAATATTTCTATGACCACAGAGTGGGTGACTTAAAACACAGAAATTCATTCTCATAGTTCCATAGGATAAGAGCCTGGCATCAACATGCTGGCAAGGCCAGGGTCCCGCACAGACCTCTGCACTAAGATCTTTTCTTTTTTTTTTTTTAAATTTTTACTTATTTATTTGTTTATTTATTATGTATACAATATTCTGTCTGTGTGTATGCCTGCATGCCAGAAGAGGGCACCAGACCTCATTACAGATGGTTGTGAGCCACCATGTGGTTGCTGGGAATTGAACTCAGGACCTTTGGAAGAGTAGGCAGTGCTCTTAACCTCTGAGCCATCTCTCCAGCCCCCCTAAGATCTTTTCTTGGCTTTTCCAGCTTCTTCTAGCCCCATGTATTCCCTGGCTTGTGACAGCATAACTGATTTCTCTGTCCTTTATTTGTGTGTCTGTTTCTCATCTCATGATGGCTTCTTGTAAGAGCATACTAAACCAAGGTCTCCCTTAATCATCTCATCTTGATTTTATTCACAAAGACTTATTTTATTTTCAAGTAAGGACTCATTGGCTAGAACTGACCGCAGCATATCAAGAATTTATTTTGAGGGATACAATTCAACCTGTAAGGTCATATCCTCTGACTCGCCAGGATTCATGCCCTTTGTATGGGAAAAGACTTTCAACTGATCCCAGTATTCTCAAAGGTCTTAACCCAGTCCAGCACCAGTCTAAGTCAAAAACATCAACTAGATAAAATCAATACAAAAGTCCCAAGTTGCATCTGTCATTTATTTAAATAAGATACGGTTGATTGAGAGGTCCCTCCAGGGACAGAATTCTTTTCCATTTGCAAACTTGTAGAACCTGGAAGAAAAATTAAGAAGTCAGGACAGGGACAAAACAGGCATTGTCATTCCAAAATCCTTCAAACTGAAAGAATGAAAGGAATCATGGGGTCGAAGCAGGTCAAGGAACATTGTAGAAAAGGTCAAAGCCTGAGAATGATCCTGTGGTGTGATTCTCTGTCCCCTTGGCCTGGAAGCTTTGCCCTCCCAGCCAGAGGGGCAGTGACCCTGCCGTCCCTGCTGACGGAAGTGATGGGTTTGGCCCAGGCCTCTGCAGCCACGTCCTGGCCCTTCAACTCCCTCTTTCATTCCTGCTCTTCTCTGTTCCTTTAAATCAAGACTAATAATGCTTCTGCTGGCATGGAATTCTCACAAACCTGTTGAATATCTAATCTACAGGGTTAGAATTTCAAGATGTCTTTTGGGAGAACACAATTCAATGCAAAACAATTAGATCTATAAAATGATATATAATATCCATGTACAGTGTAGAGATGAGTTGGGGTCAGTGAATACTTCTAGTCTGACTAGTTGTTTCTTGTTCACACTAAAACATTTCTACCTTGAGATTTTTATATTTCTCTGCCTAACACATCTACCATCACTCCCAATACCTTTAGTCTCCTTTGCCTGTTTTGTTTTTACCCATCCGAAGACTGTATGTCTACTAGTATGTATTTGAAATATATATATAATGTGTATTATATATGTATACTTATTTACACTGAAGAGTATCCAACTGTTATATATTTATTTTGTTTATTGTTTGCTTCTCACCACTGACTGCCACTTCATGAGGGCTACACCTTTTGTTTGTTAGTGTTCAATGTTATTTTCCCCAGAAGTTGAAATGGCACATAGTCCATTGTTAGAATTCAATATCTGTTCATGCAAAGAATGCACAGAGGATGATGGTTTTTATGGAACATTGATTTGATGGTGGGTATTTTCATCCCACTTATTTATATTTATTATTAGTTTTTATTTTGTGTGTGTTTGCTTGCATGTATGTATGCATATCTAGTGCATGCCTGGAAGCTAGAAAAGGGTGCTAGAGCCCTTGGAACTAGAGTTACAGATGGTGGTGAGCTATCATGTGGGTGCTGAGAGCTGAACCCCGGTCCTCTGCTAGAGCAGCAAGGGCTCTTTTTAAAAAAATATTCATTTTTATTTCACGTGCATTCATGTATGTCTGTATGAGGGTGTCGGATCCCCTGGAACCAAAGTTACAGACAATTGTGAGCTGCCATGTGGGTGCTGGGAATTGAACCCAGGTCCTCTAGAAGAGCAACTGGTGTGCTTAACCACTGAGCCATCTCCCCAGCCCCTGCAGCAAGGGCTCTTAATCATGGAACTGTGCTTGAGAGATTTTATAACCACCAAATAAACAAGGGAGGATCAAGTGAAAGCATGTGTAAAACTCAGGTCCATCCCTTTGTCTCTTAGGCCAATGTGGCAGCAACTTCTCCTATTATGTCAGTGGCTGGTGGTTCCATCTGATTAACGGTTGTAGTGTAGAGTTTCAAATTAAGAAACTATGGGCCTTTTCCTCAAGGAGCAAAGAATTTGGTGCAGAAAGAAGGAAGCATTTTGCTTGTTTTTTAAAGGGGTGTGGATAGTGGCCTGAAAACAGCGAGGGAATAGTAAGTGTAAGGGTGTGGGTGTAAAGCAAGAAAAGCAAAGGCATACTGTATCCCTACTATAAATACCCCACAATGGACTATACTGTTTTAATCAACAGCAACAGCAGCAGCTCTTGGACCATCTGTTGCATTTACTACATGCCAGGCACTATGCCAGGCCCTAGGGTAAGGATGAATATGGCTTAATATGTCCCCTGAAGATATTTATGGTCCACTTGGGTGGGGGAGGCCCACAAAGAAGTAGTTACAACCAGGCAATGCCGAATGCCCAACTCGAAGGGAACAGACAGATGATGCCCCAAGAATCCAGGTTTAATGGAAATGACCAGGGTAATGACGGTCAGAAAAATGTTTCAATGACATGCAAAGGCTTGAGTTAAAGCTTTGAAGATGAAATTTTTGTCAAGGAAGTAAGCAGGAGGACAATTTTGTGAGAACGAGGAGTGATCTGAATTCAACCTGCCTGGCTCTGAGTCCTGTGGGGGCGAAACGTGCCTATCTGTTTTTACCACATTCTTGGTGCCTAATGCTTGTTTGGCCACATAAGAGAGTGCTGCTATTATTTGTGGTCACATGGTGACACCTCTGCATTTCTATTTGGATGGAGCACACAGTCTCTATAAGTGAGCAGTTAGAAATGAGGGGTGGTTGTGGGAAATCTTTTGTATAAAGTTCCCCTACTGGTGATTCCCTGTTAAGGGTGCTCCTTTTACAAGAGAAAGGGAGAGGGCACCCGGAAGCTCAGTGAAGACTGTCTTTGTAAAGGCGCAGCATCTGTGCTCTGCCTGTGCCTCCCACCTTTCTCTGTACCCAGACACTCAGCTTCTCTTTTACCATTTGTGCTCTAATGTGTTCAGTTACACATTTTCTAGAATTTGATCATTTCCTTTGTATGTGGAGGTTAAAAGTTGGAATCAGAGTCAGGGTTTTGTATCCTATATTTCACCTTTTTTTTTTTGGTTTTTCGAGACTGGGTTTCCCTGTAGTTTCTAGAGCCTGTCCTGGAACTAGCCCGGCTTTTAAAGGTACCCCCTTCCACGCACGCCTTTGATCTCAGCACTCAAGAGGCAGAGGCAGGTGGATTTCTGTGAGTTTGGGGCGAGCCTGATCTACAGAAAAAGTTCCAGGATAGCCAGGGCTACATTGAGAAACCCTTGTCTTGAACAAACAAACAAACAAACAAACAAACAAACACCAAAAACCCCACAAAAGAAATTAATAAAGAAAAATAAGGTAAACTTTTCTACTATTAGTGTAGCTAAGATGTTTACCCCAAATTGGACTTGAATAAAAAGAGTATTTTTCCAAGTTACAGGTATCTCATTTTTCATTTTATTGTAGTATTATTGATATAGAAGTTGTATTGCTATACCATAAAAGAAAGTATTGTTTGAAAAAAGAACATTTTAATAACTTTAGGAACATACTATACTTTAAGATTAAGAAAGAGGCCATTTGATCTCCTTTTATGATTCGATAGCTAAAGAGGCTAGATCTTACCCAAATTGGAGTTGTGGCTCATTTAGAGCTCCCCAAGCTGGTTCAAATCCTCAGATGTACAAATGAGCAAGCATTAAAAAGAATATGAATTCTAGGGAGAAGGAAAGCTGATGTACAGAGAGGAGTTAGAGTTTTAAGAAGTTCTCCTGTGGATAGGATTTATAAACTGATGTACTGAGCGTATACCACAACAGACTGGATGAACATGAAGATTATAGGCTTTGGGCTTTAGCCAATTCCCCATGAACTCTGAAGTGATAATGATACTATTGTCTAACGTACAGTGTCATTTGAATTTTCCCAAGTTGTTACCTGATGGCCTGCTTTCTGTCCAATCCAGAAATACACACTGCATTCAGTTTTCATTTTGTCAATTTGTGATTGTCTGATGTTATCTCCTGGTCACATTGAGTTTGGATTGTGGGGCAGAATAAAACAGAGCTGTTAGACCTTATCTTCATGTCATTTCAGAGAGCACGTGATATACATGTGATATCACTGGTGCTGTTAACCTGGATCACTTGGTGGGGTGCCAGGTGTCTACACTGTAAAAACACCATTTTTCTCTTTTTTTTCAGAATAAATCCAGCTTACTATTCTTCTTTTTTTTTTTGGTTTTTCAAGACAGGATTTCTCTGTATAGCCCTGATTGTCCTGGGACTCTCTCTGTAGACCAGGCTGGCCTCAGACTCACAGAGATCTGCCTGCCTCTGCCTCCTGAGTGCTGGGATTAAAGGCGTGCGCCACCACCACCTGGATAGCTCACCACTCTTAAATCTGGTCCACAGAATAGCTGCAACATCATCTAAGAGCTTGCTAGAAATATATACTCACAGGCCCACCACAGACCTACAAAATCAGAATCTGAAAGTTGACAAAATCCCGTGTTCTTTATATCCATTAATATTTGAGCCTTATCTAGAGGAATAATCAAACATGTGTATAGGAGAACTGATAAAATGTATTTCCAGCTTCAGTGTAACAGAGAAAGAAAATAGAAACCATATAAATAGCAGGAGAAAATATAATTCTGATATTTTGATAGCATGTAAGGCATACTAAACAATGAACTAGAGCCACATGGGTAAATTAATTCATACACAGGCATACACACACCCCCATACACGTGCATGTATGTAAGTATGAAAAATTACTCCAGGGAGTAAAGGAATTGAGATGGTTACTTGATTGGCTGACTCTAAGCACATATATAGTGCTTTATTTTTCAAAAAAAGAGGAGCTGAAGTACACATTATCTGTGGGTTATAGTTCACCGAAGTTTTAAGGCACTAACATGGATTTTTATTACTTTAATTTTTGTACATTTTCAAGTGGCTTACATATTATTGAATGCAAAACAGGTAAGTATACAGAGGCGACCAGACAAAAGTGCCCTTGCTTTCATAGGACTTTTTGGTAAGAGGCACACATGAATCCATTCCTCTTTTGTTTTATTATTCAAATTATAAATGCTCTTGCATTGTCCTCTTTCCACAAGAAAAAATATCTTGAAAGCAGCAGTGGCTGTGTATATCTGCCACAGTGTTCAACAGTCCCTTAGACATGTTAGCTGCTCAATCCTTGCTGAGCTGAATTAGCTCAAACAGTTTAAGTTTACAGTATAAAGTATACTTATCAAAGTATAGTGACAGTTGGTATCATGTGGCAGCAGTGCCAGTGACCTTTTATCTCACTGCTTGTAATTTTTTAATTGATTGATTGATTGATTTAGTGTGTGTGTGTGTGTGTGTGTGTGTGTGTGTCACAGTATAACTTGTGGGAGTTGGTTCCCTCCTCCCATCGTATAGTTTCTGGGCGTTGGTTGCAGGTTGTCAGGCTTGGCAGCAAGTGCCTTTACCCACTGAGCCATCTCACTGGTCCTCTCTTCCTTATGTTCAGAGGTTCATCATATAGCCTATGGGGATAGTTCAAGATTATGCCATAGATATGAATTAGGAATTCCCAAAGTTCCTAGGAAGTGGAACAAAATGACAATAGCCATTTGGCAAGACAATTAAAGCCATATCTTTTGGCTTATTATGTGTAAAAGACTATGGCAGGTTTATGGAGACATGTAAATCTCTGAAGGAAAGTAAAAGGTAAATTATAACAACATTTTTGTTTTTTTTTTTTATTTTCTGGCTTAAAAAGGAAACTTAGAGAAGTTCCAGGTCTAGGTCGTTAAGGAAAGTGGCGTGTGGTGTTCTTTAGAAACACCTTGAGAGTGGCTTAAAGCCGTGAGGGCTGTATCCCCACTGCAGCTGTTCTCATGTGATTGGTCTAGGCTGGTGTGTGGGAACTGTGGTCGTTTTAAGCCACTCTAATGATTTAGCTCTGTAGCTGAAGCTGAAAGTCATGGCTACAGAGTCATGTTTCCTTGAGGAGCTCAAGTGGATTATTGAGTTATAGTCAGTCCTTCTGATGTAGTAAAATAATAGTTATTCTGTTCATTTCTGTCAAGGACATGCAGACCTTTTTACTAGAGTGTAAAGCACTCTTAAATAACAAAATTACTGCCATATCTCAAAGGAATTCACTTGTGTAGGAAATATTGACAGTGATTATATTAATTTTATATTGTTGCTGTAACAAGTTACCACAAAACTAGTGATTTAAACCAGCACAAATTTATTTTATTACTGTTCTCAAAATTAGAAGGCTTAAAATGAAGGTGTCCACAGGACTGCCCTTTCTGGAAACTCCAGGGCAAATCTTGCTTGTGTTTTCTAGCTTCTCAAGTATATTGGTTTTCTTCAGCTCAAAGGCTGGGGTAATCTTCTTCCATCCCCCCCTCTCGGATTCCTGCCTTCCTCATAAGTAGAATCCTTTGATTACATGGGGCCCAGTGCAGTAATCTTATATACTCCCCCAATTTTAGATTCCTACCACATCTATAAAGTTCCTTTGGCTGTGTATAATAATATACATGTTCCAGGGATTAGATGCTGGATCATTTAAGAATTCTCATTTGGCCTCCTACGAGGACTGACAATGGCAGTACTTCTACTATTAGAGCTACTGTCCATGTCCTCTAAACTACAGCACAGACACTTAATGTCTTTAGAGAGAAGTTGCAGGACCGCGCCTGTGATGACTGTGTTAACATGAACTCAGTTTAAACTTAGAAGACAGTTGCAGTTATTATCTATACAGTGACTTGTTCAAAATCACATATCAACTTAGTGGTGACGTTAGATCTCAAGCCCAGATGGTTTTGAGTTTAGTGTTCTAACCACAGTGTGTGGCTGCTTTCCCTGGCACCCGACTTCAAGAGCTTAGCCTTTCATTCAGTAGATGTGACAGTTGTTTGAGTGCCCCGAGTGTCAGATACAGTGAATACGACAAGGTAGCTGATCTCAGTCGGTCCATATTCCTAAGGAGGATACCCGAGTGTTAATTACAAAACACAGTGCTAAGCGACTCAAGGCAAACTAAAGCGACTGAGAGTATACAAAAGTACAGGTGTGGCTGTACCATCGAGCTGCTTATTATATACAGAGTGGTCAGAGAGCGGCGTATATTATTTGCCAGAAGACCAGTCTTGAGTGCCATATTCCATTTTTCATTTCTAGAATCGTGAAAATCACAGTCACGAAAGCTTAAAATGCTGACAGTTGAAATGTTGAAAACAGAAATCCCTCAAATGATAATGCACATGAGAAAGAAAAAGCTTGTGAGACGGCATAGAGCCAAATTCTGGGGCACTAGCCATGCACTACAGTAAGAAAAATGGGGTTATTTGGGTGTTTTGGCATTCACGGTAGCTTCTTTTCTTCATGGAACTCTGATCCTTGAGGGGGGCATGCTCCAGAGACAGGTGGACTGTGAAACATTCTCTCAGACCTTAATTTGAGGCCAATATGCCCTCAATTGTTTTGCAAAATAGAAACTGAGAGAACGTCTTCTAATTCTTTGTACGAAGCCACTATTACCCCAATACCAAAACCACACAAAGATTCAACAGCAACAGCAAAGAAAACTACGAGTGTAAATGCACAAATTCTCCATAAAATAGTTCCACATCAAACTCAAGAACACATTAAAAAGATCATCCATCATGATGATCAGTTGGCTTCATCCCAGAGATGCAGGGATGTTCAGTGTATGTAAATCAATAAACATGAGCCACCCATAAGGAGAGACCTCGGCTCCCCTAGAACTGGAGTTACAGGTAGGTTAGGAACTTCCTCCCATGTGTGCTGGGAAGCAAACTTGGGTCCTCTGCAATCGCTATGAGTGCTCTTAAGCACTGAGCATCTCTCCAGTTCCTCAACATTTATTTTTATTGATGAATTCTTGTGTTTTAGGTACTCGTCTTCTTGCTGTAACAAATATCCCCACAGAAGCACCTCAAAGAAGGAAGGGGTTCTTTTGGCTCATGGTTCCAGAGTATAGTCCATCATGGTGGGCAAGTCATAGGAGCAGGGGGGCGAGGGACAGAGAGATGAATGCTATGCCCAGTTTGTTCTCCCCCTTTTCTGGGATGTCGAACCCCAGCCTGTGGAATGGTCACTCATATTTAGTGTAACTGCCACCTCAGCTAATCTAATCTAGAAAATCCCTCACAGATTTGCTCAAAGATTTGTTTCCATGTTGATTACAAATCACATCATGTTAACAACCAAACTGAACCATACCAATAATTGTATGAATTTATGAGATACATAGAATGTTTGGTCTTGATATACACGCATATTATAGAAAGCTTCAAGTGGGATAGCAGAACCATTACTTCAGTAATTTGCTATTTTTGTGGTGAGATGCTGAAAACTTAGGTTTGCAGTTTTCAGTATCTAATGCCTTCCTTTTCCAGATCCTTCCATGTATCCCCTAGTGTCTGCTGAGCACTTTCCTACTCCTTTTCTTTCTTTTTTAAAAAAGCGTTGCTTTTAATTATGTGTGTGTGAGTATATGCACATGAGTGCACATGGCCTCAGAGGCCAGAAGAAGGTGTCAGATTCTCTGAAGCGGAACAGGCAGTTGAGAGCTGCCTAATGCGGGTCTGGGGATTAAACTGTGGTCATCTAGTTGAGTAATAGGTGTTCTTAACCATTAACCCATATTGCCACCCCCCTACTACTCTATTTCGATGAGTTCTACTTTTTTCTTTTTTTAAATTTATTTTTTAAAAAATTATCTTTTCTTATTTTACATGCCAAATCCAGTTCCCACTCCTTCCCCTCCTCCCTCTCCCTCCATCTTTTCCTCCCATTCTACCCACACCCAATCCACTCCTCAGAGAGAGTAAGGCTTCCCATTGGGAGTCAACAAAGTCTAGCAGATTGCTTTGAGGCAGGACCAAGGCCCTGCCTACTATATCTAGGCTGAGCAAGGTATCCATCCAGAGAGAATAGTTCCAGAAAGCCAGTACAAGCAGTAGGGATAAACCCTGGTCTCACTCTCAGTGACCCTACGAGTTCTACTTTTTTTTGAGACTCTGAATAAAAGTAAGGTCATTTGACATTTATTTTTCTGTTCTTTTGCTTAATTCACTTAATATAATTTCCTCTAATTCCCACACATGTTGTTGCAAATGAAAGATGTTCCTTATTTCTAAAAGCTACGTAGTATCCTATCATATATATATAAAATGTTATTTATCCATCCATTGGTGGATACCAATACATATAAAATATCTCAATTATTGCCAATGATGTTAAAATGATCATTGGAATATACCTCTATCTATCTATCTATCTATCTATCTATCTATCTATCTATCTATCTATCTATCTATCTATCTGATATAATAGCTTAAACTCCTTTATATATATGCCACCAAGAAGTAGGATTGCTGGATCATATTGCAATCATAAGGAACTTACAATAATTATTATAAGGGATGTGTCTATATTTTACAAAACGTAAGCGTAAGATTCTGTTTTTACAACATCCTAACCAACACTTATCTTTCTACATGTATTCAGCTATGTGGATAGGTCTGTGCGTGTGTGTGTTGTCCAAATGTCAACTTTGTGTGTCAATTCTAGTGTTATCTACATTTTTAGTGGAACAGGATCTCTCACTTGGTCTGGAACTCACCAGATAGGCCACCAGGCCCCAAGAGTCCATCTGTCTCCACCTTCCTTGTGCTGGGATTAAAAGCATCATGTCTAGCTTTTCAAATTTTAAAATAACAGTTATTCTAATAGTTATGATACGTTAACTTGTTGTGGTTTTATTTTGCATTTCTCTGCTATTTAGAGATGGTAACATTATTTTTTTCATATATAAATTGGTCATTGCTGTCTTTCTTTAAGGAACGTCTGTTCAGATCTTTTGCCAATTTGAAAATCGTGTCATTCAAAGTGCAATGATCAAGAAACTGTAGAGTGCTTAGCCACAAATGGGACACCTGTATCAGCCCCCTCACCAAGGCCGAGGGACCATCATGGAAAAGGGGACAGAAAGGTTGTTAAGAACCATTGGTGAGAGAGGAACAGAGTGTAACAGTATTACCACACTCTTGAACTCTTGACCGCTGTGGCTACCTGGACAAGACCTGCACAGAATCCTTCAAGTCACCATTCCAGCATGGGGGGTGGGGAGCTTCATGAGTTCTTCCTCCAGCTGAGGAGCTTTGGATGGTCTGTGCCTTCTGGGATAGGGAGAGTAGCTGTGTCTCTTGGTAGGTGGACCAGTGGATGGTCATATACCCAGAAATTTCTGGACAGCACAAACTGGAATTGATGGGTTATTAAGTTAAAAAAATAAAAGAGAGAACATGAAGTTTTAAGGGTAAGGAAGTATGGAGAGATCTGGAGAAGTTAAGGGAATGAGTTAGCGGTGTATATGATAAAATATGTTTATGAAAGTCTCAAAGATATTTATTTATATAAGATAGATATTTATTAAAAATAAAAATTATGTTACTTGTTCACTTGTTCTTGAAAAGTTTGAGTATTTTGTACATTAGCTCTTTATCAGATGTTTGGTCTCTTCATTCAGTTAATTATTTCCTTTGCTGTGGGTAAACATTTTAACTTGATATAATCTCATTTTTTTCTATTTTTGGTTTTGCTTGTATTTTTGGAGTCATATCTAAGAAATCATTAGTCAAAAATAGTTATGGAATTTTTCTCTAAGTTTTCTTCTAGCAGCCTTACTATTTCCATTTTTAGATATAAATTTAGTCACTCATTGTCATAATTAGGGTTTCTATTAATGCTGCAGCAAAACACCATGAACAAAAAAGTAATCTGGGGAGGAAAGGGTCTATTTGGCTTACACTTCAACATTGCTGTTCATCACTTAAGGATGTCAGGACAGGAATTCAAACAGGGCAAGAATCTGGAGGCAGGAACTGATGATGCAGAGGCCATGGAGGGGAGCTGCTTACTGGCTTGCTTCCCGGGTCATGCTCAGCCTGCTTTCTTATAGAACCCAAGATCACCAGTCCAGGGATGGCACCACCCACCATGGTCTGGGCCTTCCTCCATTGAGAACTAATTGAGAAAATGTCTTACAGCTGGATCTCATGGAGGCATTTCCTCAGCTGAGACTCCTTCCTCTGATGACTTTAGCTTGTGTCAAGTTGTCACATAGAATCAGTCAGTACATTCATTTCAGTTTTTATTTTGTATGTTGTGTAAAAAGGTCCAGTTTTATTCTTCTGTATGAAGATATCCACTTTTTTTTCAGCACAATTTATTGATTGAAATTATTTCTTCACACTGTATTCATAGTGTCTGTCAAAAATCAAGTTGACTTCAAAATTTGCTTATTAAAATTCGTTTTGTTTTTATATTTTTCATTGATTAATGTATCTATACTTAGGGGAGCATCATGGTGATGTTAGGATCAGAGTAATTAACCTATACATTTAAAATCCAGTTTTATAACTATATTGAGCCATACAACACATTATTGTAGAATATCATTAATTCATCCTAAGTTTAAGGTTAACAATGCATCTGTCGACCAGTCTCTACTTTTTGTTCTCCTTGGTGTCTAATCATATTCTACTTTTGATTTCTATTATATTAGTTTTTACGTTTCATGTAAAAATGAAATTGCATAATAATATCTTTCCTATTTATCCATGTTGTGACAGATTGCCAGATTTCATGCTGAGCAGTATTTTACGAACACACGTGTGCACACATACTCTCTCTCTCTCTCTCTCTCTCTCTCTCTCTCTCTCACACACACACACACACACACACTCACATTTTCTCTATCCATTCATCTGTTGATTGATAGATTGATATTTTGATTAATTTAATCCATATCCTTGTTACTGTGACTAATGCCACAGTTAACATAGGCATGCATGGGTCTTACTGAAATATTGATGTTAATTCCTTTCTGTGTTTATCCAGTAGTGACATTGCTATATGATACAGTAGATCTTTCCTTTAGTCTTAAAACTTCCGGTTCTAATAATGGCACATAATGAGCATTTACTATATGTCAGGAATTATATGTTTGTCATGAACTCATTTAACTTCTAAAAATCCTCCATTGCATAGCCTCTTACTGTTCTAACTTAACATAATAGAACATTAGGGTTTTCAAACAACCAACCTCAATATATCCAGTTACCTTACAGGAATTGCCAAATTCTAGAGGCCACTGTAAGAGCTAAATGAACTCCCGTGCCAATGTTAGATTTATGGAGATTCAAGGAAGCAATAGTCGCATATGGCAAGCATTCGTGGTCAGTTTATAATAGAATTATCTTTAAAGACTGGATAGACTTGGTTAGAGCTGTTTTAGAGCCTGGTCCACAATCACAATAGAGTGCCTGGTTCAGAGAAGAGGCTAAGACTACTGAACGATGGAGTAGAGTTAGAGGTGTGGAAAAAAAGAAGAAAATTAAGGCATGGAGATGTGATGTACTTTTTCAGCATTATACAGGCAAGAAGATACACACACATAGGATTAGGAGCACAGCATTATTTTTGTATTTGTTAAGAAATGATGTAGTTGATGGAAATTAGACTCTTACCCCTTTTCTACTTTAAATATCACCCACTTTTTCCCTTAATGATGCTAGGTACTGAACCTATATATGCTGTCCCAGTGAGCTATACCCCTAGCATCTTTTTTTTTTGATCTTTCGAGACAGGGTTTCTCTGTGGCTTTGGAGCCTGTCCTGGAACTAGCTCTTGTAGACCAGGCTGGCCTCAAACTCAGAGATCTGCCTGCCTCTGCCTCCAGAGTGCTGGGATTAAAGGCGTGCGCCACCACCGCCCGGCTACCCCTAGCATCTTATACTTCACTTCTGATGTAATTATGAGAGAGAAGGGCCAGGCAGGATCTTCTTTTATTTCTCATGAACAAAAATTGAGCATAGGTAGAGAAATTTCAATATCTGCTATGGAATAGGTGTCGTAAAGGCATATTTTGTACACAGTGTTACATTAACGTGGGAGTACTGAGTCATAATAGCCAAGAAATGGGAGAAACCTAAATGAACATTATAGCTGTTGAATGGATTAAGATATTTACAGCACTGAATGCTAGTCAGCCCTAAAAGGAATGAAACTCTGCCATTTGTGCCAACTTGGATAGAACTAGAAGTAATTATGCAAAGTGAAATTTCACACACACACACACACACACACACACACACACACACACACACAGAGAGAGAGAGAGAGAGAGAGAGAGAGAGATTGTATGATCTTAAATATGTAGAATTCCGAAAAAGGTTGTTATCTGAGAAGCCAAAGGCAGAACATGGGTTCCCAGGGGCCCACAAGAATGCAGGGGGTGAGGATAGCTGATCAATGAATACTAAGTTACAGATATAGGAACAAGGTTTTCTGTGCTCTTGCGTAGTAGGATTTCTCTTGATAACAGAAATGTGCTGTATATTTCAGAAGGCTAGAAGAGAATATTTTGAAGATTTTTACTATAAAGAAATGTTTGAGGAGATAGCTAAGTTTAACTTGATTTTAGTATTACACAGTGTATTAGTGTATTACAATATTCCATATTATCTTCAGTGATATGCATAGCTTTATGTATCCTCAAACACTTTTTAGAAGGAGTTGCAAGAGATCAAGAGATGTCTTAGGGATTAAGAACACTTTTTTTTTTTTTTTTTTTTTTAAGAAAACCCACATTCTGTTCCCAGTTCACATATCATAGCTTACAAACACCTGCATCTCTAGTTCCAGGGGTTTCAATGCCTTCTTTGGGCCTCTTGAGTGTTCCTGCACACACATGGTGCATAAATTCATACAGGCACACACACATAGACATCAGAATAAATAAACCCCCCAAAGCCTAAGACATTCTAGAATCGAAAAGGCATGTTAGTTTACAGGCTGTGATGTGACTGTGCTTGGCCTCCTGCCTTTGTCCCTTACTAGAAGCTAAGTGACTGAAATTGAGGTGGGTTAGTGGGATAGTGAGCCATTGTCGCCGCGTCCAACAAGAAGCCTCATATTTAGGAGCAATAGAATCTGTGGGAAGAAAACCCTCAGGCCGTTCTAATGTCCGTTTGGCATCAGAAAGGAGTGAATGGGTTAGGGGTGTTTCTGTGCAATATTGTTCCCTTTTTTGTTCCTTTAGTCCAAATTTAATATTTTCCATATCCTGGTTAAGTATGTTTCCTGCTCTGTACATGCCTGGAGATATTCTTCAATTAACTGAAATACTTCGATGGACTAGAAAGAAAACGCATAATCTGACTAAAATGACTCTGAATTTGTCTAGAAATATTGTGCAACAGCAAAAAAGTCACTTACTACTATACTAGAGAGGACATATGCATTGAATAGAGTGTAGGATAGATGAGAGTCCTGTCGTCTGTACAATCTGTAATTAAGTGCAATGAGAAAAAAGCCAGATGGTTTCAGGTTTCAGTAGCTGAAAACCATTTGTGTATTGTTCATTGCCTCTGATGAATAGTGACGATATATTCATTTGTAAGTGATTTCATACATGAACATAAAACCTGCATAAATACTTTCCAAAGGGTATTCTTCTGAGTAATACCCTCACCACACACACAGGCACAGGCACAGGCACACACACGCACACACACACACACACACACACACACACACACACACCATGTGTGTCAGCTAATGAAATAACTGCTGAGAGACTGCAGTGATCAAGTTACGCTTAGTCTCTGCATCAGTGGCTCTTACAGTCTACTAGAGGGAGACAGACAATAAAGAAGATAAATATACAACTATTGCATGAATAGCTTAACGTAAAATGTGAAGTGTGTTCCAAAGGAAATTAGCAAGGTGTACTGAAATGGGCTGAGGAAAGGTAGGTTGTGTTAAAGTAGAGTTGTATCTTCAGTGAAATACCATTTGAGTTGAAATCTGAATGACAAAAGCAACCCTGCAAAGTGAAATTAGAGAGGGGAGCTGCTAGTACAGAAGCTAACAGGCAAGGCGGAGAGGCAAGAATGAGTTACATGGTAGAGGATGAGAAAGGGGCAGAGACGACGAGAAAGACAGGAATGTAGGGCTATGGAATTGGTATTGAAATATTTAATTTTTAATATATTTCTCAGATCATAAGTATTTCTTTTGTTTTATTCTCATCTTACCCTTTCAGAGTTTTTTCCATATGTAAATATCACACATAATTTTGAATATGCCTATGACCTTTTATTATGTTAAGACAAATACAATTTGCATTTGAATGTGACTGTATAGTATAATTTAATAAAACTATATATGACACATTTACATTTCATTAACCTTTTAAGTCTCACAAATCATTTTTATTGAGCTGTAGTTCACATATAAAACTTAGTTTTGTAGTATACATTTAGTTTGATATGCTTATATATTTTATGAAATGATTACCAAAATCAAGTTAGTTGAAATATTTGTCATTTAAGGTTTGTTCACTGGTTAAGACCACATATAGCTTTCGTAGAGGATCCAAATTCAGTTCCTAGTACCCATGTTGGACCGCTCACAATTTTCTCCAACTTCTCCAAGGGATCCCACACCTTTTCCTAGCCACTTCAGACACCACATGCACATGCGCACAGTCACACTCAGACAGACACACATACATACATACATATAATTCAAAAGAAATCCTAGTAAAGCCTGACAAATATCCACCATCATAATATAGCCAGCATATTTTTGTGGCAAGTATAGTTAAGCTTATTGTTATTTGCATATTTAAATTAAATTATACATTATGGTGTAATCAACAGAATGTATTATAGTATAATTAACAAAATAGCAATACCATATGTTGGATCTTCAGAATTTTTAGTTCTTCATAACTAAAACTACTCTCTGGGCAACATCTTGTTTTTCCGAACCTCCAGCATCTTGCATCCATTGTTCTACTCTCCATTGTCCACACAAGGTTTTTCTTATTTTAATTAAAGATAGGTGGGAACATCCAGTAGACAGGTTCTGGTGGAGTGAGCCTCTGCTCTAGGCCTCAGATTTTACCTGATTGCCTTATTAACCTTGGGCTTGATGAAAGCTAAGTGTCTGTTTTTACATTTCAAAAAGGATTTGACTAATAGTCAGAGGATATTGGGTCAAACAGAAAAGGAGGCAATAAATGGCTATTAAGGGGCTAAAGATAGCGCAAGATAATTTGGCTCCAGACCTGAAACATTAACCTCTCCATAGTCACAGAAGTTCTAATCAACTGGTCTTGTAAAATTTTTCACTTGGGACTGGCTTTACCCCCCGGGAACTTCAGTTCATACTGCTTTTGTGTGTTTAACTTTATAGATTCTACAATTGAGATCATGCATATTTGTACTTGGTCTTTTCACTTAGTATAATGTCTGCTAGGTTCATCCATGTGACAAATTCCAGAATTGTCTTCCTTTTTAAAAGTAGATAATATTCCACGTTGTTTGTAGCTGTTTTTGTCCACCCACCATATCTTCTTTTTGATTGTTGATTGATACTTGGATCGATTCCATGTCCTGGCTACCAACAGACACAGGAGTGTATAGGTAGTCCCTCGATATCCTCAGCTTGGTTGCTGGGGTTGTCCGACCAGAAGTGGAATGGATTGCTCTATGATAGTTCCATTTTTAGGGGTTTTGATACTGGTTTTGTTTTTGAGACATGGTTTCTCTGTGTAGCCCTGGCTGTCCTGGAACTCACTGTGTAGCCCTGGCTTTCCTGGAACTCTCTGTGTAGCCCAGGCTGGCATCGAACTCAGAGATCCACTCGTGTCTCACTCCTGAGTGCTGGGCATGCTTTTCTTTCCTCCCCTACATCCTTGCAAAAACAAACCTTCCATCTTTAAGTTACTAGCCATTTTAAAAAGGGCGAGGTTCTGGATATGTTGGCTTATGCTTGCAATTCTAGCACTCAGAAATCAGAGGCAGAAGGACTGCTGCAAGTTCAAAGCCAGCAAATTAGTTCTCTTAGGAAGGCTAGCCAGGTCTACAGAACAAGACCTTATCTCATAAACCTAAATATACTAATAAAGAATAGTGGGAAGTTATATCTCATTGTAGTTTTGAATTATATTGACTAGTGATTACTGATGTTGACTATATTTTTCTTGTACCCGTAAGTCATTTATATGTTTTTTTTTGAAAAATGTTCAAGTCATTTGACCCATTTTTAACTTGGTTATTTTTTCTTATTTGTTTGTATTCCTTTGGATAGTAACCCCTCAGCAGAAATATAACTTATAATTTCTTCCATCTTGTAAGTATTTATTCACAATCATGATTGTTTCCTTGTTTTTACAAAAGGATTTTTTGAAACATTGACATTTTTCCATGTTTATGTTACATGTGCTTTGGTGGTCATGTTCAAAACACAATTGTCCTTAGTTCTTTTCTGTGCTTTCTTTCCAGTGATTTCCATTGCACACTGTATGCCAAAGCCTTTATTAGATTGGGAGTAGATTTTTACATATAATGTGAGGTAAGGGTATTGTATTATTCTTGCTCGTGATATCAGTTTTCCAATGTAATTTATTAAAGAAGCTTTTCTTTTCCTACTGTGTGTCCTTGGCACCTTTATTGTGATAAATTGCTCATAAATGTGTAGAATAATTTCTTGGCTCTCTTTTCATTCATTTATTTAATTGGTCTGCATATTTTTGTATCAGTGCCATTCTCTTATAATTATTATTGTTATCATTATTGTTTTGTAGTAGAACTTAAATCCATTAGTGTAATGTACTCAGCATTGTGCTTTTATTCAAAGATTATTTTTGCTATAGGACTAGCACATATGTCTGTGCAAATGAAAAAGGGAGTTTGGGCATGAGAGAGATTTTGAAGTTTACAGAACAGGATTTGATAATTAATTAATAGACATGAGAAATGACAGAAAGAGACGAGCTAAAATGATTCCCATTGTTTTGACCATCCTTATAGGTTGCAATTCACTAAACTGGGGACACAAACAAAAAGAGCAAGATGCATAGCACTTCGTTGAAAATACCATCAGTCTAGGAAAAGTAGACACCACTAGAAAGGATTACTCAGTGCTTAGGGAAAACCAAAGCAGAAAAGCTCTAGTGTATAAATTATTGTGTCATCGAATTACATAACTACAGGTCAGGAGGGAAGCAAGTGAGGTTTTAGAATGATTGGTTTGCCTATAAAGCAGGGATATATAGAGTAAATATGCAAAGGAGGTCTGTAAAGGAGGTCATATGGATGGCTTAGTAGACGGAATCATTTTCAAGAATAGGGAGGAGCTAGCGTGAATTGAGTGTCTGTTACTAGCTAGGTGCCACATGTGTTGTCTCATTGATCCTTGGGGCAGATAGCAACTTCTCAGAGCTTCAGGTAAAGTTGACATAATCACATATCCAGAGCACAGGAAGGGGGCATTTGAAAAGGATAGGGAAAATGCTAAGTTCAGACCGAGTTAAATTAAATTTGAGGATTGTGCTCTCTCTCTCTCTCCCTCTCTCTCTCTCTCTCACTCTCTCTCTCTCTCTCTCTCTCTCTCTCTCTCTCTCTCTTTCTCGCTCATACACACACACACACACACACACACACACACACACACACACACACACGCACGCACACACGCGTGCATGCAGTGAGATCTGCTCTGATTGGGCACTGTCTCTTACTTATTTTGAATATCTCTTCCGTCACTGTTGAGTCATCACAGTGCTTGTTGTGGAAAAGGACAAAGCATTACGGGATACTGCATTTTTGTTCAGGCTTAATGATAACTGGGTTGAGAGTTTTGGTTGAATCAGTTTTTCATAAAGAGATATAATTCCTAATTTTGAGGCTTTTCAAAGAAAATTTGATGGTTTTGTTCTCTTGGTTAGCTTTCGGACGGCTGTAGTGATGATTAGTCATGTTTAGGTAGGCCTTCAATTTTGTTCCATTATTCTACATGTCTGTTTTTGTGCGAGTACTGTACTGTTTTTATTACTATGGTTCTTTATTTTATCTTTAAATCTAGAATGGTAATCCCATTATCGTTGCAGTAATTACCATTATTCTTCTTACTCAGGGTTGTTTTGGCTATTCAGGGTTTCTTTTTGGTTCCATATGAATTTTTTAGACTTTTCTCCCTATTTCTGTTGAAAAATATTGTCAGTATTTTGATTGGGATTTCACTGAATTCCTACATTGCTTTTAGCAGAATGGTAGTTTTCTCAATGCTACCAATTCATGACCATGGTGTATGTGTGTGTGTGGGGGGGTGAGTCTTCCCATTTTCTAATCTCTTCCTTGAGAAATTTGAAGGTTTTTTTTTTGTTTGGTTTTTTGAGACAGGGTTTCTCTGTAGCTTCAAAGCCTGTCCTGGAACTAGTTCTTGTAGACCAGGCTGGTCTCGAACTCACAAAGATCCACCTGCCTCTGCCTCCTGAGTGCTGGGATTATAGGAGCCTGACTAGTAGTGCTCTTCCATGGTTTCTACCTTGTCTTCTGCCTTGACTTCCTTTGATAATGGACTGTGATGTGGAAGTTGGAAGTGTAAGATGAAATAAGTCTTTCCTTCCTAAGTTTCTTTTGGCCATTGTGTTTCATCATAGCGATAGAAACCCCAGCCTAAGCCAGGGCTCCACATTCTGCTTTGAGTGCATAGTTCATAATAACCTAATGACTTTTTCCTGTTTATTATCTCTTAATATTTTTTTTTTAATTTTTCGAGACAGGGTTTCCCTGTAGTTTCTAGAGCCTGTCCTGGAGCTAGCTCTTGTAGACCAGGCTGGCCTTGAACTCACAGAGATCCGCCTGCCTCTGCCTCCCGAGTGCTGGGATTAAAGGCGTGCGCCACCACCGCCCGGCTATCTCTTAATATTTTTGACACTTCCAAATAGTCTTGAATTAGGAACAAATCTTTCAACACATAAACCTTTAGGGGCACCTAAGTTCAAATTATTATAGAATGCAATGTCACATTTGATTTTAACTTAGTGCCATACTTTAATGGCCCTATAGCTTCTTAGCCTGTAATTAGTGACTATGGGCAGAATGTATTGTGTTGCACAGCCATAGAACCACTGTCTTTCCAGGACATGCAGATGTGGAGACACTGTTGTGACTCAGAATTGTGCAGGATACACAGAAGTGATTGTAAGCCTTCTGTGTGACCATTCTCACTGTAGGAATGGCAACACTCTTCCATCAATGGTCATTTCCTTAGTCACATGGCTAGAATGAACCCTGATGTTTCCCAGTTCCTCTGGCCCTTGTAACTGCTTTAGCTGTGGTAAGACTAAAAACATCTGCCCTCAGACCAACTGGTAGCATAGTCGCACACAGTAATTGGGACTGTGGTGTTAGAATCCCAGCTCTTGACATCAAGGCCTTTGAATTTTTACGCATCACTCTGTGTGCCCACTTACCAGCCTTCCTTTCTTTTTTTAATGTTGTAAGTGTGAAAATTCAATTTTTTTAAAAAATTGACTTATTATATATATATATATAAAACACCATATATATAACACCATATATATATATAACACCATATATATAACACCATATATATATATATATATATATATATATATATATATATATATATATATATATATGGTGTTCTACCTGCATGCCAAGAAGGGGACACCAGATCTCATTGCAGATGGTTGTGAGCCACTTTGTGGTTGCTGGGAATTGATCTCAGGACCTTTGGAAAAGCAGCCAGTGCTCTTAACCTCTGAGCCATCTCTCCAGCCCCTCAAGTTTTACTTATCTTTTTGAGTAAATATAATCACATTGTTCAGTTAATACAGAGCACAGAATAGCTAAGCCCTTTTAAAAACCAATCTAATTGCTCTGTTATCTTCTTGCACATAGGCGATCAGTTGTTTTCTACACACTTTAGAGGCATCTGGATTGTACATATTATACAAGTGGTACTCTAATACACACATGCTCCTGTATACTGCCTTGTCATAACAACGTAACGTTGAAATGCACAGAAACAGCACCCCCCACATCGGTCTCTCTATCCCTTTCTCCCCTCCCCCCCAGTCTGTTGGCCTTCACCTTCCTCCTTTATTGAATATGGGTTCTTTTCTCACATAATAGATCCTGATTATGGTTTCCCCTCCCTCTACTCCTCCCAGTTCCTCCCTACCTTCCCTTTCCTCCGGATCCATTCCCTTTAAGTCTCTCACTAGAAAAGAACAGGCTTTTAAGAGATAACAACCAAATATGACAAAATAAATGTACCAAGGTGACACAAAATCAAAGTTGTCATGGCAACCCAGCAGGAGAAGAATTGTCCCAAGAGTAGGCACAAGAGTCAGAGACCCACTCATTTACACATTTGAAAATCCTGTTTGACTAAACTGGAAGCCATGATATATTCGCAGAGGACCTGGTGCAGACCCTGTGCGTGCTGCTTCAGTCTCTGTGAGTTCATATGCGCTTTGATCATGTTGATTTAGAGGGCTTTGTTTTCTTTGTGTTCTCCTTCCCCTCTGCTTCTTTCCCTCTTTCCCACTTCCTCTTCCACGGGGTTCCCTGAGCTCTGAGGGAAGGGATTGATGGAGACATCCCATTTAGGGCTGAGTGTTTTATTTTAAGGTCTCTCGCACTCTGCACAATGTCTGGCTGTGGGTTTCTGTATTTGTTCCCATCTGCTGCCGGAGGAAGCTGCTCTGATGAACAAGGCACTGATGTATGAGTGTAGCAGAGTATCATTAGGAGTCATTTTGTTACTACTTTTTTATTTTTTAAGACCATTAGTCTTTGGTTTCACTCTAGGTCTCTGGGATATCTAGTCTCAGGTTTTCGGTCACCTAATCTGTTTTGGGTATGGGTTCCATCACCAGAAGTAGGTCTTTAGTCGCATCAGTTATTGGTTGGTTACTCCCAGTGCTTTGTGCCACCATTACTCTAGCATATCTTGCAGGCAGGACACCATTGTAGATAGAGGGTTTGTGACTGGCTTGGTGTTTATGTTTCTCTTTCGGAAGCATGCAGAGTACTTTTCTGGAACAAAAATACCTAAAAGTAGGGGTGAAGGCTCTGTGTAGGCACTGATTAGTCATCTCCATGTTTGATGAGTTGTGTAGGTATTGTCTTTAGCAGTAGGGCCTGGCTGTATGTTTGTGGAAAGCAGCCTATAGTTTTGGCAACGGTTTGGGTTGTTTGGGGATTCCCAAGGGACCCTTTCATCTAGCAACTCAATTAAATGTAATTTAATTCTGATACTGAAAGCTTCCTTTGGTGAAAAGAACTAGCCAGTTGGGACATTGTCTTCCCTGATATTTGGCAATGTCATCTGTATCACGAATGTATATATTTTAGGAACTTTCTACTGTATTAGGTTTCCATACTACTTAAGTTTAGCTGTTTCTCTCCATATTCCCTTCCTCAGTTTCCTCCTTCCCACTTGATCCTGCCATTCCAGTCCCCTCAATGCGTTCACAACTCTCTATTTGCCTTTCCTATGAAATCTGTTCCCTCCAGTTCCTTATAACTACTCTGTTATAAGACTAAAGCTTGGTTACCATTGACTTTACACCTAATATTCTCATAAAAGCAAATACATGCCATATTTGTCTCCCTGGATACCTAACGCAGGATGATTTGTTTTTAGTTTCATCCATTTGCCTGTTAATTTCATGTAGTCATTTTTTAGCAGCTCATTAAATACTCCATTTTGTAAATGAACCACATTTTCTTTATTCATTTTTTTTCTGTTGAGAATCATCTAGGTTTCTTCAGTTGTCTTATTGCTCTAGCTAAGACTTCAAGTACTATTGAGTATATAGAGAGAACGAACAACCTTGCCTTGTTCCTGATTTTGGAAGATTGCTTTGAGTTTCTCTGTATTGCCTAGAGGCTTACTGTAAACTGCCTTTATTATGTTTAGCTATGCTCCCAGTATCCCTTATCTTTCGAAGACTTTTATCGTGAAAGGGTGTTGGATTTTGTGAAAGGTTTTTTTCAGCTTCTAATGAGATAATTATGCATTTTTTCTTTCCGTTTGTTTGTATGTTGAATTTCATTTACATATGTTGAACCATCCCTACACTCTGGGTGAAGCCTACTTGATCATTATGGATGATCTTTTTGATGTGTTCTTGGATTGGGTTTGTAAGTATTTTACTGAATATTTTCACATCTCTGTTTATAAGGGAAGTTGGTCTGTAGTTCTCTTTCTTGCTTGGGTCTTTATGTCATTTGGGCATCAGGGTGACTGTGGCCTCATAAAATGAACAGTTTTCCCAGTGTTACTATTCTGTGGAACATTTTGAGGAGTATTGACATTAACAGTCCTCTATGGTAGAACTCTGTGCTAAAACTGTCTAGCCCTGGCTTTTTGTTTTGTTTTGCTTTGTTTTTTGTTTTTTGTTTTGTTTTGTTTTTGAGTTGGGAGACTCTAAATGACTTGACTGCTTCTATTTCGCTGGGTGTTACCAGTCTGTTTAAATTGCTTATCGGATCTGAAGTTAGCCTACTTGCTTCCCTGGTCTGAGTGGCCTGTGAATTCCCAGGGGGTGCCTGCTAGAATTGGGGGCTGGGACACAGCAATGGTTGTGGGGAAGGAAATTTGGAGGAGAGGATCTGTGCGATACACGGGAGGTGGGGGCAGGGGCAAGGGTGGCTGCAGCAGAGCTGGGGAGGAGACTGGGAGATTAGATCTGGAGGAGCCCAGGGAGAGGTGAAGATCTGCAGTCCGCCTTCCTGCTTCCCTGGCTGGGGTGGCCTGTGTGTTTGGAGTTGGGCGTTCTAGAGATGGTGCCTGGGTTAAAGGAATGAGTTGGGGAAGGGAGGTAAGGAGGGGAAGACATGTGGAATCCGCTGGAGATGGGGAATGGGAGGCCCTAGCAGAAGGTCTCCTGCAGAGCTGAGGGTGAGACGGGGGATGGGTCTGGAGGAGCCAAGGGAGAGGTGAAGATCTGCAGCCAGGCTTCCTGTTTCCCTCAGAGTGGCCTGTTGGAGTTCAGGGGGCTGGAACTGGGAGAAAACAAGAGTTGGGGAGGGCAGTCAGGAGTGGAGGACCTGTAGGATCTGCTGGAGATGGGGAAAGGGGTGGGAGAAAGGCGCCATAGGTCTCCTGCCGAGCTAGGGATGAGACTGGGGTTTGGACTTGAGGAGCAGAGGGAGAGGTGACGATCTGCAGCCAGCCCTGTTTCCCTGACTGGAGTGCCCATGGGTTCCCAGGGAGTCAGCTGTCTTCTTTAAATCCTAATAAATTGGTGCCATTATGATAGTGTCATATTTGTATATCATGTAACTTGTGCATATACTTCTTATTACCCTCTTAATTCTTAATCATCTTTCTATGTTTTGACTCAAATGTCACTTCTTAATGAAACTGCTTCATATACCCAGAGCTTTCTCTGTGGTCAAGGCTCATTGCTTTTTGTACTTCATATTTCTAGTACAGATAATATTGAAAACAATCAATTTGTGTGGTTTTAATAACTAACATCTTCACTAGACTATGCTCCACAAGAACAAGGATCACATAATTCCAGAAAATAAAAAAAATTATTTAAAGAATAAGATTTTTTACATAGCTTTTACTCCAGTGATATTGTTTGGTTAATTGAGTAGGACTCCTGAAGCATCTGAGTTTTTTTCCATTTTAATATGTGTGTGCATGCATGTGTGTGCATGCATTCATGTGTACATCCATGGTCATTTTCTAGACTCGCCTTTACTTGATCTTCCACTTTGGTATTCACCGAGGTAGGCTCTCTTAATCAAACTGAGTTCTTGTTGGTGTCTCTAGTCTTCTTAGCTTGTTTAGGGGGATCCCCTCTCTCCACTTTCCAAGGCTGGAATTATAGGAAGACCACCATGCCCACCTGGCTACTACATTGGTTCTGGGACTCCGTACTCCAGGCTTTAAGCTTTGGTGGGCAAGCTCTTAACCTCCTGGACATTTCCACAGCTCCGCACCTGAGTTTTGGTAAGAAATAGGAGCTTTGATCCCTGCCTAGTGGGGCCAAGGAGAAGGCGCTAATAGGTAGAATGCTTGCTACACCATCATGAGTACCCAAGTTTGGATCCCCTGCACCCACATACATATTCTGTAATCCCAAAACTAGAGAGACAGAGACAGAAACAGAAGGATATCTGGAGCTTTCTGGCCAGCCAGGCTAGTCAAATCACTGAGCTCAGGTTCACTGAGATCCTGTCAGAAATAAAGTTGGGAAATAATTTGGTATACACACACATGCACGTACCCCCCCACACACACACACAGGTGTACACATATGCACAAAGAAGCAAGAAACAATTGCTTAATGAATGGATGTCAATACGTAATGGATATGTTAATGTTCTAAAGTGTTCTTTTATTCCTATAAACTACATCTTAGACCCCAATAACCTCAATTATATTTTTCACTATAGCTTTGAAGAATCCATAAGATGATTGGTCTAATTAATGAAATTTTCCTTTTTGATACGTAATTGTTATTCCTATATAATTACTCTGTGATTGGATTCGTGTATTTGTCTCTTTGTCTTAGGACAAAGGGAATGATAACTAAAGCCCTTGATGTGAAAGGAAATGGCGATTCTCTGTGTTTCACAAGTGGATTAGTACCCTGGAATAAAGCAGCTAAAGTGGAGTGTGATTCAAAATGAGATTGAAAGGGTCAAATTAATGGAGACAGAAACCCTTCTTTGTTGTTAGCCTTCCCAAACCAGTCAATAAGTGCTCCCCTCCTTTCTTTTCTGACCCACTGAGAAGCAGAACCATTGAAAACAGAGTAGGTGGCATTCCAGGAACATTGGAAGCTTTTAAAAAAGTAACATGTGCTTCAACATAAAAGCAAGGCTCTTCTTCTGTTTTATGAGAGAAAAAGAACATACATGAACAACCGTCTATGACTGTATGAAATGCACAGACACGCACATGTGGTATGCGTATAGTTCCAATTACAGAACATGAGACAGAGTGGGAAAGGACCTCATTTCTTGATTAGCTATTGATGCTTTGCATTTCTAGCTAGTTTGAAGGTGGACTCCTTTTTATTCCTCTTCCCAGTGACCAAATTTAAAACTCTGTTAAACCAATTTATACAGTTTCTTTCTGTCATTGCCTTATAAGCGTCATCCCCTTTATAATCTGTCTTTCCTTTTACTTCTTCTCCCTTCTAGGCTCAAAATAATTCTCTGTGACAGAAGGACAAAAATATTCCTAGATTGGAAGGTGGGGAACAACCTTCCCCAGGTTGTTAAGTGGTTTATGCAGTTGTGTGTTGTTTTTCCACTCATGCTTTGTTCATCTTGTTCTGAATATCACCAATACGTGTCCTTTCTCTTACTGTTATTAGTTTTGGATTTCTTGGTGAACTGCTTGCTTATCCATTTCACTCCTTTGTACCATGGACAGAGAGGTAGTACATTTCTTTTAATAGTGACAAGGAAAGAAAAACATCTGGATTAAAAGTAAAGGAGGAATGTAGTGAGAAGCGGCGGGCTGCGTCCCACCACCCGGCCGCCGGCTAGCTTTACACCCGAAATAATTACACGGAAACTGTATTCTTTTAAATCACTGCCTGGCCCATAGTTTCAGCCTCTTATTGGCTAATTCTCATATCTTGCTTTAACCCATATTTAGTAATTTATATAGCACCACGAGGGGTGCCTTACCAGGAGAGATCTTAACCTGCGTCCATTTCGGAGAGGAAAAGCATGGAGACTCCTATGGCGAATGCCTGAAGCGTCTCCCCCACTCTACTTCCTTGTTCCCACAATTCTGTTCTGTCTACTCCACCTACCTAATTTTCTCTTAAAGGGCCAAGGCAGTTTTCTTTATTAATAATGAAAGTAACACATAAACACTCCTCCATCATTTCCCCTTTTTCTGTTTAAACAAAAAAGAAAGGCTTTAACTTTAACATAGTAAAATTACATGTAACAAAACAGTTATCAAGCAAGTATTACAGTTACAATATTTAAATCTATTTTATCTTTTATCATAACTAAGGAAAGCTATAACTATCTATTTATTCTTCAACTCCATCAAAGACTCCAGAAGGATATAATGCTACCTAAGTAAACAAGAAATAAGTAACTTATAAAACTCTAGAAATGACAGAGACAACTCGCTGCCCGGACAGTCACCCAAAGTTCCTCTGTACCGTTGGGGCATCCATCTTCGGGCTTCAGGCCCACAGTATCCAGCAGACATTTCCATGAAGCAGAAAAATTCCAAAGACAGTTCAGTCACTTTCTGCTGTGTCCTGCAGAACGTCTCGCAGACTCTTTCACGAATCAGGAACCCTGAGAGACCATCTCACCTTTAGGCAAGTTTAGCAGTCCTCTTTCTGTGGGTTCCTTGTGTCCAGTTTATGCAACAGTCCAGGCAAGAGCAGTTTCTTGCCCAAATGGCTAACAAACTCCATAAGTAGCCTCTTCGATGCCCATCTTCCTCTTGAAGTAGATTGGTGCTGCCAGGAGCAGACGTGTCTCATTGTCATGAAAAACCCTAAGTTATTAAAACATTAAATGCCATATTCTGCAGTCTTTGAAAGATATGAAGAATGCCTATCTGAAATATATCTATGCACATCTAGAAAATGACTAACATGACTACAAGCTTGACTATTAATCGATGATTATCCATTAACAACCTATATTTCCTAATTATACATTACATTCTTTAAAATGAACTGCAATCACAATAGCTTATTCAAAATCAGAAATACATATACATATAACAAATTGACCTTAAAATCCATACCAATGCAAATTATTCATATCTATATCATATCCCCCTTTAAATGTAAAAGAACATTTATAAACAATATTTGGGAATGTGGGCGCAGTTATTTCTCTCCAAACTGCTTCCTGCTGAGTGGGGGCGTTGTTATTTAGGTCTTTCATGGTATAACCTGTGTGCTAGGTTCCTCTCAGTTGGCAGTTGAGTGAAGTAATTTTTGAAGATGTTCACAGCAACCTTTCAGGAGGGCGTGGTCTATCATACCATATTGGGATAGAAGCAATCCACAGAGTCTCGTCCTCTGTGAAAACAAAAGAAGAAACTCTTTTCCAAAGCATCATGTTCTTAGATCCAAATCCTGAAGTCATACCATTAAGATGTCCATTTTGGTCTAGACTGGCAGCCCATATAATGAAATGTCTCTCTGTATTTAGCTCCTTTACAGTCAAAAAAATCAAAGAAAACACAACAAAATACATAATCCAGACTCTCTGTGAATTTTCCATTTTTACGTGGCTTATTTTTACTCTATCACTTTACTTCTTTTAATCTATATCTGTACTCTGTCTCTAAAGACTTTAACCTTTTTTTTTAAGGCATTAACTTTATTCTCTATATTTTCTTTTTCTCTCTTTTAAGCCTACGTGAGCCATTTAAAGGCCTTCTATGTCTGAATCTTTTCTATTGTGAATCTGTAATTTTTTACTATCCAGGAGCATTTCTTAAAAGGTTAACCACTTCTTAAAATAATACGGTACTGCCTGTTTACAGCCAAGTCTAAACCTTAACTGCGCTGTTATCATGGTAATTACGATAGATCCTGCCTGAGCTCAGTACAGTTCAGCATGGCGGAGCAGAGCCAAAGCCGCTCCTGCCTCAGTCATTTGGTGCCCCTGAGCCGCACACAGTTACAGGCACACAGCAGTCCACATTGGAGCCGCACTCAGCAGTTTAATTCCGAGACTGAGCATGCAGCACAGAAACTCTTTTCATCCAAGTTACAGCCAAATCAGATGCGCAGAGCACTGCGCAGACTGGAAACATCTCTCTATGGCGGCAGAAATCCGCCATGTTCTCCTGCTCGCCTAAGCCTGATTCCTCCATCTGCCCAGGTTCAGGCAGGGAGCAGTGAGCCATCGGCATGGTCTCAGAGCACTTTCTTTCCGATCCCAAGTAGGCACACAAACATCCAGTCCATAAAAGCCACTGAAATGCTTTAAAGCCAGAGTTCGCACTTGGCAGCACAGCACCAGGAAGCTGCGTTTTAAAATGACTCAGCTTTTTCTCTGCCTCTATTGCCGAAACAGGAAAGCTCTCTACGGCACGTCCAGGCAAACAGCAAAAAGCTGTGTTAAACTCTCTCTCTCCTTTATTTAAAGCTTTTTCAGGTTTTTACGTGGATTTAGTCACCACGTTGGAGCGCCAATCTGTAGTGTGAAGCGGCGGGCTGCGTCCCACCACCCGGCCGCCGGCTAGCTTTACACCCGAAATAATTACACGGAAACTGTATTCTTTTAAATCACTGCCTGGCCCATAGTTTCAGCCTCTTATTGGCTAATTCTCATATCTTGCTTTAACCCATATTTAGTAATTTATATAGCACCACGAGGGGTGCCTTACCAGGAGAGATCTTAACCTGCGTCCATTTCGGAGAGGAAAAGCATGGAGACTCCTATGGCGAATGCCTGAAGCGTCTCCCCCACTCTACTTCCTTGTTCCCACAATTCTGTTCTGTCTACTCCACCTACCTAATTTTCTCTTAAAGGGCCAAGGCAGTTTTCTTTATTAATAATGAAAGTAACACATAAACACTCCTCCATCAGAGGAATGACGTAATTTGTAGAAAAAAATATGTTTCCTTCTGAGAATTATCATTAAAGTGACTCATTAAGTCTGCACATCAAATCGATGCAGAGTAAATGCTCAATAAATGCTGTATATTATTACTTGGATAGTGATTCTGATTATACAAATGACAGTCCTATTAAAAAATGTAGGTCCAACTCATACTGAGTAATTTGTGGAGAGTTTTAATATTGTAACTACTTATAAAGTTCCAAGTAGGGGATAGGGAAATCATCACATGGACATTGTCCTGGCTAGTTTTGTGTCAACTCGACACAAACTATAGTCATCAGAGAAAAAGGAGCCTCAGTTGAGGAAATACCTCCATGAGATCCAGCTTAAGACATTTTCTCTATTAGTGACCAATGGGAGAGGGCCCTGTCCATGGTGGGTGGTGCCATCCCTGGGTTGGTGGTCCTGGGTTCTATAAGAAAGCAGGCTGAGCAAGCCAGGGGAATTAAGCCAGTAAGCAGCACCCCTCCACGGCCTCTGCATTAGCTCCTGCCTCCAGGATGATGCTCTGTTACAGTTCCTGTCCTGACTTCCTTCAGTGATGAACAGCAGTGTGGAAGTATAAGCCAAATGATCTCTTTCCTCACCAACTTGCTTTTTGATCATGGTGATTCGTCATAGCAATAGAAACCCTAACTGAGGCAGATATTATCATTTCCTCAGCATAATTAATACCAAGTGATATTATTATTCTTATATCCGATAGGGCATGCATATAGAATGATGCCTAGAAAGCTGAGAATACCTAGATCTATTAGTGTCCACCAGATAGAGTTATGATCTTTGAACAAATGTAACAGTCACCCTACAGTAATCTTTCAGGTTCTTTTGTTTGTTTTTGTTTTTTGAGATAAGGCTTCTCTATGTAACAGTCCTCACTGTCTTAGAACCAACTCTGTAGACCAGGCTGGCCTTGAACTCACAAAGATCCACCTGCTTCTGCCTCCCAAGTGCTAGGATTACAGGCATACGCCACCACCACCCAGTAATCTTTCAGGTTTTGTACTTCACCCCTTCTCCTTCAGGACTCCTGATGGTATTTCTGATTGGCTAAACACCAACAAAGGCTACATATAGAAGGGGAGCCTATTCATGATACATATGTTAGCCTCCAGGATCACAACCCGGAGTGGAGAGAGTTCATATGATCTGGAGGACAAAATGGAAGATGTTGACAGTCAAGACTATGTATTGAAAACGATTTGTGGAGTATTTGCAGTATGAACAAATCACCTGCGGCTTCCCCTAAAGATTTCTTTGGGAAGGTATAGATGTTGCTCTACAAATAAATCCATTCACTACGTTGTAACATACCTAACAGAAACAGCGTAAGAGAGGAAAAGTTGAATTTGGTTCACGGTTTCAAAGGGAAGGGACGCTTGGTGGCAAGAACAGTTCCTTCCGTTCATGGTCACTGGAGTGTGATAGCAAACAGGCCAGGATCAGAAATATTTTTGGGCTCTAACTCTTCAAAGCAACCACTGGCACCCTACTTTGAGCAGCAAGGTCCTTCCTAGAGCTTCCACAGAGTCGTCCTCCATCACCTGCAGGCAGGGAACAAGTGTTCAGACATAATCCTTAAGGGAACGTTTCAGATCCAAACGTTAGCATCTACTTTGTTTCAGGGTTAATTTAATGCTTTACAGGAGCTGCTCTGCTGAAGGCTTCCCTCTGTTTTTATTCCACATAGACTTGTCTTTCTTTCTGCAATTCCGAGGTACTCATGCTTAGCTCCATTATAAAGAAAGTACTTTAACTCACTGCTGTGAAGGTTCAAGGGCATTGCTGGCATATGTGTGTCTATGATGAACACTCCACAGAAAATGGAGTCACAATGACAGTAATGTATGCACGTGGAGCGAGAAGCATCACACGGTAAGACAGGAAGCCAGAGCGAGGAGGAGGAACCAGGTCTTTTTTCCTCCTTTAAATCACTGTTGAGAACTATTTCAGGTCCATAAGAGCTACTTTAATTTTAAGAGTTGTGTCTCCACTGACCTAATCAACTTTCACTAGGCCCTACATCATAAAGGTCCTACCACCTCTTAACATCGCTGTGCTGGGAATCAAGCTTTAAAGACACATTTATGCCATATGTAAACCACAGAAATTCTAAAGAACGGACTATTGTCCATTCCTGTTTACTTGTTTGTTTTCTCAGACAAGATCTTATTCTAGCTTTCAGGGTGGCCCAGAATTCACTGTGTAGTCCACATTGGCCTAAACTTGGGATAAACTTTCTTCCCCAGCTTTCTGAGTCCTGGAATGACAGACCAGAAAGTAGTTCTGGACATATGCATTTAACATTTGGATAATAGAAAGCATTTTAAGAAGAAAAGAACAGGCAAAGAAATAGACTGTGAATTTGTAATTATTTAGGAAACATTTATTTGCCAAATAAGGCTTTTTTTCAGACTGACATCTCTGCTGCGCAAGGTGATGCCATCAGGTGGTGTATGTGTTATTTACTTTTCTCCTTTCTGTGGCCAAACTCTTGCATAAGCAGCCAGGAAGCAAATATTGAAGAGTAGAGCCTGACTGTTACACCTCAACCCTCACCGTGCCATGGTGACTCACTTCCTTTAGCAAGGTATCACCTCCAAAAGGCTCTCCAGCCTTCCAAAATAGCACCACTGCAAGTGCATGGAGGACGTTTCCCAGTCAGTCTGTATCCGTGGTCCATTTTATACCTTTCCATGCCTGTGTATGGATTCTTCAGCTATAGATCATATAGTTGAGGATGCATAATGTTAAGATATATAAATAAGCCGGGCGGTGGTGGCGCACGCCTTTAATCCCAGCACTCGGGAGGCAGAGGCAGGCGGATCTCTGTGAGTTCGAGGCCAGCCTGGTCTACAAGAGCTAGTTCCAGGACAGGCTTTAAAAAAGCTACAGAGAAACCCTGTCTCGAAAAACCAAAGAAAGAAAAAAGAAAAAAAAAGATATATAAATAAAAATATGTTGCAATGCTAATAATCTTCATGTTGTTCCTACACACATTGGGGCTTCTGCACTGTAGCCATATTAATATATAAACATCTAAGTCATTCCTCTGTATACAGCTGTTCAGCTATCCTATATTTTATTTATTTTCCTGTCATAGATTTTAGTTCTCAAATTTACTGTTGCAGATAGGCCACGTAAGATTTCAAAACTGTGCACTAATCAATTTGAAAAATACGAATTAAAACAAAAGTGAGATGTCATCTCACACCTATTAAAATAGCTTTTAGGAGCATTAAAATAAATACCAAATGTTGGTAAAGATTAACATTTGCTTTAAACTCGAGAATGAACTTTCTATTCTGGAAAATACAACAGTGCCTAGTCTAGAATCCATTCACTCACCCAGTCTCAGTCAGAGTCTTGACTGAAAGAAATAACAGCAGGACTCATAAGAATACATTTTCATTTGTTCTTATTACTTTCCTACAACACAGATAGAGCTACTAGTGGGACCTACCAACCTCACAGACGTTTAGGCTGTGTCAGTTAGGGCTAGTCGTGAGACCCACCAAGCTCACAGACATTCAGGCTGTGCCTCTTAGGGCTACTAGTGGGACCTACCAAACTTACAGGCTGTGACTGACGTTGGTGTTACTTGCTGTGAAGATGGTATAATGAAGGTAAAATTAGATTTCGAAGTATAATGGCAGTAAGTTCAGAATACAGCCTCCTTCTTTGCCCTGTTTGGAGCTACTGGCAAGCAATGAAAACATTCACTTTGCTTTGGAGGAAGTAAAGGACACAGTAAACATTTTGGACAAAAAGAAGGATGTGTGTGTGTGTGTGTGTGTGTGTGTGTGTGTGTGTGTGTGTATGTGTGTGTTTCTGGCATAAAGGAGGAGAATAGGGACACGTAGTGTAGGGTGCATCAATGGGTCTGTGAGTGACATGAGCCAGAGTGTTGGGCTGTAGTCATGATTGCTCTCAAATGAAAAATGAGCAAGTTGCTCCCCAGTGGATTATGGGTAATGTTGAGAATGATAATGCTGGGGGTGTATATTTGCTAGTGAAGGGTTGAATTCTTATAGGCGTTAGTGAATATATTAGTGTCATAATTGTTGAGGTTTCTGTAGATACTGGATCTTTATAGCCTAGGTCAAACTAGATCTCATCATATAAGGCATGCTGACCTCAAAATTGTCAGCCTCTTGCCTCAGAGGCGTACTGAGATGGCAGGTGTGCACCACTGTAATCAGCATTGCTGTGACAACCTTAAGTGGAATGGCAGTTCACCCTAAAGTTAGATATTGATCCTTTCTTTAGTTCTCTCGTCAGCTCACAGTAAAAGAAAGAGGATTGATTTGTGTGTGTGTGTGTGGGGGTGTGTGTGTGTGTGTGTATGAATGTGGGTGCTGGGAATCAAACCTCGATCCTTTGGGAGAATAGCCAGTGCTCTTAACCTCTGAGCCATCTCTGAGGCCACAGAAAGATTCTTTTTCTTTTAACAACTAACAAAAGTAACTGGAAATAGAGTTCATTTTGAGTGAAAGGATAGAATTCTATTTGCGGGTTTGCTTTACCCCTTTCCCTACTATAAGCAGTCTCTCCTGGATTTTTGAACTCTTCATTTGTTTTTCTTCATTTTAATTTCTGTGTTATTAAGTGCAAGTAGAAATATGCTGCTTAGAAGAGAGAAAAGCTCTTGGTTGCTATGATGCGAAAGGCTTTGAGTTCACTCTTGGGAATATGAGTGTGTGTGTGTTGGATGAAAGGCTGCATTAGAGTTCGGTAGCAGTAGAATATTTATATATGTGTGTATATATGTATATAACGAGTATTATACATTATGTGTAGTATATATTATATATTACGCAGCACTAACTGTACGTCTTAGAAAGCTCTGTGGAAGGCTGTTGGAGATAGTACACAGTGGATGGCTGTGCCCCTGCAGCAGCAGAAGATGGCAGTAATAGTTATGCTTTCATGCGTTCATAAAGAGGAACTGTCAGAAAGGCAGCAAGTTTTCCCTCAACCTTGTCATTGAGATGTGATTTCAACTTCAGGATGGCTCTTCTCCACACAGGTGGTAGCCTTCCCTGAAGTGTCCTCACAGAGTCTCATAGGTTAATCCTAAATCCTCTTAAATTGACAGTAAAGACCAACAATCACAAAAGGAAAATGCAACAAATAACTAAAGGTGAATTTGGATAGTCACTCCAAATTTAATGGTTTGATATTCATAGAAACTTGTATTGTCTAAATCTCTGGGAAGAAAAATATATTTGGAGTGTGGTCCATTTAATTGAATATATATTTTTGTGCCTTAGGTCTTGTTCTTCCATCTCCAGGATGAATAAATTTGATCTTTTAATGGTGTTCTTCCGAGTTCCTGTGTTCTGTTCACATTTGTTTTGTTTTTGCCAGTGTCTGAATGTCCTATTTCATATATTTTTCCCTACATTTCTGATAACTTCTCTTTTGCTTGAGTCATTTTATCGGTAAGACTTCATGCTGAGTTTTTAAAATTAGACTTACTGAGTTTTGCATTTTTAAATTTTCAATTATATTGTCTTAGTATTTTATTGGTATGGAATCCTGTTTTATATTCTGTATTGATTTTCTAAAGTCAGTTTTTACTTTGTATTCGCTTTGAGTTTTTAGTTTATTTGTATCCTTTTGATTTTATCAAATGTTCCTAATCATTCTCTGCAATTCTTTGAGACGCCATTGGTTTCACTGTTTTTGGAAGTTGTTAACGTTGAATTGGTATTTTCAGGAGTGTGTGTCACACAGCCTCATATTTTTGTATTTATTATGTTAGTTCATTGGGATTTACACATATGTGGGTTCTCTTTGCTTGGAGTTTTAGATTAGTTTTTTTTTTAGTTTTAATTTTCATTTTATTATTTACAATATTTGAGTGGTGTGGGGTTATGGTAGAGTTGAAGTGTTCAGAAGTTTGTCATTCAATCCATATTCAAGGTATATTACTTGTGTATTACTCCCAGAGTAGAGTTAACTTAAGAAAAGCACTACTACTGACTAGGCTCACTATGCAAATACAGTGCTTCTTTTAATTTCTCTAGCTGTGAGAGTGGGAATAATTAAGGATAGAATATTATACTAGAATAGAAATGACTGAAAGAGTGAAGGGCCAGCAGGATGGTCCAGTGCATGAAGTGCTTGATGCTGAGCTTAATCCCCGTAAGGCACATGAAGGCGGAAGGCAAGAACCGACTCAGAAAGATGTCCTCTGACTTCCACATGTGTACTATGGCATGCGCATCCTCCCCGTGTATCACATGCACACATAATAGTAACATCATCAACAATAATAACAACAACAATAATATAGTAAATAATAATAGTTATTATTATTTAAAGTGCTCAGAGCCTAAGAGAGTAGACATGGTAAGGATAAGAGTTAATATTTTAACAGCTATGAAAAAAACTAAGGTAAAAAAAGTATCAGGTGGGAGGGGAAATTTGGGGTACTGTTAAGGCCCATAGGTTTTAGGGATTATTGAAGCTATGGAGTATTATAGTTAAGAATTAAAGAGAAGAGGAGGGTGTCGGGGTGTGAATGCAAATGACCCCAATAGGCTCACAGGGAGTGGCACTAATAGGAGGTGTGGCCTTATTGATATAGGCATGGCTTTGTTAAAGGAAGTCTGTCACTTGGAGTGGGTTTTGGGATTTCGGAAGCCCCAGCCAGGCCCAGTGGCACTCTTTTCCTGCGCCTACATAGATGTAGATGTAGCCAGATGTCGAACTCTTGGCTCCTTCTCCAGCACCATATTTGCCTGCATGCCACCATGACTATAATGGACTAAACCTCTGAATTTGCATGCCAGCCCGCATGAGATGTTTTCCTTTATTAGAGTGGCTGTGGCCCTGGTGTCTCGTCACAGCAATAGAAACCCTAAGGCAGTAGGGAAGAGAGGAGGATGGAAAGAAGGAGGAGCGAGAGGGAAAGAAAGTGAGCAGAGTGGCATGGCAGACACTGTACAGTAGGCCGGCTTGAGAAATACAGACCACATGTAGCCCAGTGATAGGCAGACTAAAGCAAGCCCACTATGGATATTTATGCAAGAATGAAAGTAAAAAAAAAACTGTTTTAAGAGATAAAATATTAACAGAAAAGCTAAGACAAAGTATAATAAAATACATTTAAAGTACAATGATCAAATTAGTAGATATTGTTTGGTGGAATATGTTTGAGTTTGTTCCTTCCCTGTGGTGTTTCTTTCATGCAGCAAATTGCACTGATGAAGAAGGTACAGTTTGTAATTGCAGTTCAAACCTGTAAGATCAAATTCGGGTTATTTATTGCCCCAGTTGAGTTAAGATGGTTAGCGTTTGGATTACATTTTCGGCACAGCTGTACTAGGTTGAGCAATGTAGTTCTCAGGTCCCTTGTTGATGCTGTGTCTGGATCTGTGCTGTGTTATGGAGGGGAGCATGAAGACTCTCGCTAACCTCAGTGGCATTAACAAGTCTGCATAGGTCTTGCAGTATCTTACTTTGACCACAGCTTCCACAGCCAGGATGGATTTCTGTGCTTTCTTCCCAAGGAAGTGTATAGGGTCCTTGGTTTCATGGATAGTTTGGATCTGCAGGAAACTCTTTCTTCCCTTGGTCTTCTATGATGCCTTTGTGTGTGATGGGGCTTGTGACCTTTAGCATATGGTAGGTAGCCACTGATCTCAGGCAAGCCCCTTGCTGTGTGCTTCAAAATTAGCAGCTCCCAGGCCTTACTGTTAGTTATGTTTCCATTCTTTGCTCATTCAACAAACTGTTCTTGAAGGACCAGTGTGTTTAAGGAGAAGCACTTCCCTGGGTCTTCTCTGACCTCAGTGGAGCCATGTGATGTGGATTTGCAGCTGCCCATGCCCACTTTCCCACGGATTTAGAGAAAAATTGATCATGTAGCATATGCCTGCTCCACTACAGTTTCACTGTCGTTTACATCTTACATTGCTGTGCAGTATTTGTTGCAAGTACTGAACCAACCAATACAGTGATAGCAGTATTGATGTAGCATTATTAACTCTAGCACTTTCATGAACCTGTAAGTATTGATAGACACATAGGAGTATTAACCATTCTAGCATCTTCCAGAATAGATCCATACCCTAAGAAATTTGTTTGGCCCTCTTTATTTTCTTCCAGTCTTCAACCCATGGTAACATTAATCATTTTTACTGTCTATTATGAAATGGAACCATTTTTATAGGGCAAGTTGTGTTGCCTATCAGAAAGTCCATGTAATATTTAGTATGTGTGTGAATGTCTGTGCTGTATATACATTTCAAGATGAATACAAGGTAGAGATATGAGGAAAATAGAGAAAGGAGTGTATGTCGTGTATGTACATGTCAAATTTACAACTTGTAAGGAATCTGTAGATCTGAATTTAGGAAGAATTCTCTTTCAGCCATGCATATACTAAGAATTGTAGGCATGACTTTTTGCCTGAGCTGACTTAGAAAACTAGCATAACATTTGCCCTTGATACATTTTTTTTTCCACTTTTCCGCTTTCGTTATTCTTAGGATGGCCTGGAGTTTTGAGGCAGCAGGGAAAGAGGTCAGTGGTAGACTGAGGGAGTAGGGCGTAGAAATGGCCCAAGGATAATGGATGTAGGTTCTAGGTTATCTGTATAATTGCTTGGTATCCACAAGCAGGCAAAACAGGCTGGTTTTTTTTTGCAGTTAAGATAGTAGCTTAGGGGTCTTCATGGAATAGAAGCCTAGGAGGCCTACAGCTGCTCCTGGTATGTATGGGCTTTCAAGATTGGCAGAAAGAGCCTTCTAAGACCGGGGGGCTGCCACAGCCTGCAGTTTCCTCCTACCTCAAATCATCTTCTACCTTTACCACTCCAGTCATAGCCTTTGACCCCGGATGGTCTCTCAACTGAGACAGTGATCTCTTCTGGAACCAAGGATGTTTTTGAGCAGCCTTGGGCAATCCTGAGCTTCCAATGCATTTTCCCTTTCCTCCTTTTTTAATGTCAAATCAAAATGGAATTTCCTGTGTGGCGCCAGCTGGTCCCTTGCGCCCCCAGGTGCTAAGGGAGGCTCTGATGAATGGTGTCATAGGGCTAGTCCTACAGTTCTCTTTCAATATATCCAAGACACCTGGGCATCCAGGTGGGGGCGGTCTTCCCACATTTGCCATGGCAGGTGTGCTATGTACTTGTGAAAGCCACCCGAGACTTCTCCATGGAGATAATGTGCTTGTTGCCCATGGGCCTGGTCAGTTCTTAATCTCTCTGCTTGATGAATTTTGCCAAAGTGTGGTCAGTTTCCTGGTATTAACAGCTCCAGTGACTGGGGGGAGGTCACTGAGTTCTGTAGAGTATACCACAGTCTGGGGGGATCTGGATGTGGGCTACGTGGCTGTTCAGCAAGAGAAGCCCTAAACTGTTCATTTTCTTAGTATCCATCATGGTCTTTATGTCACTCAGGAAAGCCATGTGCTTTAATATGTCCATGGCCAGTACCATATCGGTGGATGTCCATCTTGTGTAGGCTCTGCTGCTCTCAAAGCCTCTGCTTCTGGTTCTTGGCTGAGGTTATGAATGATAATCACAGTTCTCTTTTTGCAGCAAGTTGAAGCCCACGGTCAGCAGGTGATTCTGCAGCACTGATTTGTCATAGGTAGGATCTTGCTCTTTATATTTTTCATCTTTATTTTAATCATATGTGTGGGTGTTTTGCTACATGTATGTCTGTACCATGTGTGTGCCAGAGGGCAGAAGAGGGCATTGGATCCCCTGAAACTGGAGTTACAGATGGAGTGCTGAGGCTGGGGATTGAACCCAGATCCTCTGGAAGAGCAACCAGTGCTCTTAACTGCTGAGCCATCTCTCCAGTCTCTTAAGTATTTTAAAGAAACAACTTCTCATTGAACTTCAGTGATTTGAACAGGGACTCTGACCGCCTTTGTTCTAACAGGCTTTGTTTGTTATGTGTTTTGGTCTTTTCTGGAAACTGATCTTACTTTGATTCTGTATCTTACAGAATAAGAAGAAATACCTTGTCAGCATCACAAGCATTAATAATATACAGTTGTGCATGGCAGTTAATCTTGTAACTGCAATGGAAAACTTAGTGCCAAATGTTGTAAATGTAAGCCAATCTTGGTAGATAGTCTATTTCATGTATAGCGCTATCCCTGGAGATGGTCTGCTACCATTTCTCTTGGAGAATGTATCTTTGTTAAATCCATGGTTGATACTTTGCAATTTTGTTTTATTTTGGCAAGAGTACTAAGAGCATCTAGGTATGAAATGTACTGCTTTCCCATCAAATTGCTTATTGCTGTCAATTTTTAAGGTTATTGGGTTATCTTGATTGACATTCATCTGTTATATATTTTTTTTGGTATGGCCTGTCGTTCTAGAATTCTACATACACGAAATAAAAGGAACTTCCAAAGTATATTTAAATTTTTCTTTAATTTTGAGAATTTCATGCATGCTTATGATAAAATATGATCATATCCACCCTCTTTTCTTTCCTCTAACTTCCCCATCCCTTTTGAACTTCATGTCTTTTTAAAAATAATCCACTAAGTTCAGGTAGTGCTGCTCATATGTATATGGATGTGGAGCCACCCACTGGAGCACGGGAAACCTACCAATGGCCGTATCTGTAAAAAGAATGAGCTCCAGCCAGGTGGTAGTAGCACACGCCTTTAATCCCAGCACTTCGGAGGCAGAGGCAGGCGGATCTGTGTGAGTTTGAGGCCAGCCTGGTATACAAGAGCTAGTTCCAGGATAGTCTCTAAAGGTACAGAGAAGCCTTGTTTCAAAAAGCAAAACAAACAACAACAAAAAAATGAGTTCCATCCCGTGCCAACAACTATCCATTGCCAATAGCCTCAGAGTAAGGAATGGGTACTGGAGATCCTCTATTCCGTATATTCAGGAATTTTGCCTGGTTTGATCTTGTGTAGAGCTTGTGTAGGCAACCCACAACTCCTGTGAGTTCATCATTGTGATAGCCATGTCGTGTCCAAAGACAGCATTTCACTTCACTCCTTCCTTATCATCTGGCTCTTGTATTCTTTCTGCTTCCTCTTCTGTGATGCTCCATGAGGCGTCTTATGTTGGGGTTAATTAGATGTCTGGTTTAGGGCTGCACACTCACTCTCTTAGCACTGTAAATAGAATTTTAAAGATAATTGAAGGGGATGGAGAGACGGCTCAGTGGTTAAGAGCATTGTCTGCTCTTCCAAAGGTCCTGAGTTCAATTCCCAGCAACCATCTGTAATGAGGTCTGGCCCCCTCTTTTGGCCTTAAGGCATACACACAGACAAAAAAAATATTGTATACATAATAAATAAATATTAAAAAATCAAATAATGCACATGGTTTTCATTTCTTAAAAAGATAATTGAAATCCATACATTTTTAGCTGAACATGCTATTTAAGAGGATATTAATAAAGCTTTATTTAAGGAAAACAATAATACTCCAATCAGAAATACAGTGAATGATAGTATAGAGCATGTTGGAGGAGGCCGCTAGTTAGTTCCCAGTCACTTAACGCCAAAATAATCACACAGAAACTATATTAATTAAAACACTGCTTGGCCCATTGGCTCTAACTTCTTATTGGCTAACTCTTACATCTTAATTTTACCCATCTCCATTAATCTGTGTATTGCCACATGGCTATGGCTTACCAGCTGAAGTTCCCAGTGTCTGTCTCAGGCAGTGAATCCATGGCTTCTCCTAACTCCACCTTCCTCCTCCCATGCTATAGGCCAAGTCAGTTTTCTTTATTCATTAACCAATAAAATCAACACATAGACAGAAGGACTTCCCACACCATACAGCATGCTAAGGATTTTGGTCTTTTTGAAACATTTGCTATATCATTGTGGGGCACGGGTAGAATAGGAGAAAGAGATAGACAGAGATAAAACAGTAATAGTAGTGGGGTATTTATGGTTGATTTCCAAAGTGAAAAAGTAGGGCCTAATCTATGGTAGCAGATACCAATGGAAGATACAAATGAGGCAAGTTGGTATCAACAAGGTTGAGTAGTTGGTCGGTTTGGGGCAAGGAGGAAGTGAAAGTGACTCCTAAGTTTTGCCTTGGACAATGGAATAGAATGGTACAAGTTACCAAATGAAGAACAATTCTAGCATATGGTTATAGTATCTGACTGCAACATTTAGTCCCCAAGTATATATGATATAGTATACTGGGAATGTTAACCTATGTTAATGTTAGGGCCTTTGTTAATAAATATATGAATTAGTATTTCACTTTCTTAAATACATTTATTTTATTCCAGAAATAAAAAAAAACTTTCCATGCCTCAAATCTCTTACCTGCAGACATAACTGAGCTCCAACCCCACTGAATCAGTCACCCTTGCAAGAACATAGGGTGCTTTTCCACATCACAGTACCCCCATCAATATTGTTTCCTTTGTCCCAAATCCTCCTTTCTGGAGTCAGAATATGCAGGTTAGTCTGGTTTGTCAATATTTCATTTTAGTAAAGAGAAAATGCGAGTACAGAGACATGTACAGCTGTAGTGAGTCTCCTAAACTGAACATGCGCCTACAAACAACATCAGACAAAAAAGAAAATGACTGGCCTGTCAAAAGTTTCCACTACCAACTGTTAGCTTCTGTATCCCACAGAAAACCACTACGCAGATTTCTAGCATCATTTATTAGCACTGTCTGTCTGTATACACACACACACACACACACACACACACACACACACACACACACATAGATAAAATCTAAATGAAACCATGTGGTATATACTCATTTATGTTTAGCTTATTTCTCTCAAGGTTTCTTGACTCATTGATGCTGTTGTATGTACCAGTGGTTTTTTTCTTTTACACTGGTATATAATATTGCATTGTATTTATTTTCTATTAGCATAAATTTCCATTGTATATCTATACCATAATTTAGTTATTATTACACATTTCATGGGTATGTGAACTGTGTGCTGTCTTGGGTTTTGCTGTATGAGTTTATATTTTAATAGGTAGTTTTTTGTTGCATGCATACTTATTTCTCATGGGTATATATATAAAAGAATTGAGTTATGCTACAGGTTACACACATGTATAGTCAGTGCTCCCACATACATTTCTCATGTGACTTTACTGATATGTGAAAACTATTTCCCAATTTTCCCTGTGTGAAAAACTATTTCCCTATTTTCCCTGTGTGAAAAACTATTTCTCCATTTACATTGTTTGTCAGTTAAATGACAGAGATTGCAGAATTGAGTTACGTCTTCAAAAATACAGAGTTTTGAAATATTGTTTAATAGCTGAGTAGGTAAGGTAGTTATCTTTAATGAAAGTGTGGAATCCAGCATCATCTATGCACCTGAACTTATGATCTTCCCACCTTGGCACTGAGTTTGGCCAAGTGAATACCTTGTACATATTCAGGATAGTCCTCAAAATACATTTTTTGTGGCCTTATTCAGGACAATAAAAATTGGGGTATTGAGGTCCCAAAGATCTATGCAGAGAAACATGGAGTCAAACAATGGATCCTTGTAAAACTTCAAAGCAGCAGCAGCAGTCATTAGAATAAATGTAAAGAGTAAAACCTCACATGTGATTATATAAATATTATATATAAAATTTAAGAATGTTGTAACTTGATTGTTATCAATGAAAATGTTGGAACAAGGACCTGTATAAAATGTCACTCATATATAAAAAATTGAGAATACAGGCCAAAAATCAAATAGATGTTTTTAGTATACTAGGAATTAGCCTGAGGCTTGCAAAAATCCATGAAGCATTTTTTTAAATTAAATTAATTAATGGATTTTACATCCTGAGTGTAGTTCCCCCTCCCTGCTCTTCTTGTATCCCCCCTCACCTTACCTCTGCCTCCCAGTCCATTCCTCTCCTGTTTCTGTTCAGAAAGGGGCAGGACTCCCATGGATATCAACAAAACATGGCATATCAAGTTACAGTAAGACTAAGCACCTCCCCTTGAATTAAGACTGGGTAAGGCAAACCAGTATGAGGAATAGGTTCCCAAAAGCTGGCCAAAGCATTAGAGACAGCCCTTCTTCCCACTGCTAGGAGTCCCACAAGTAGACCAAGCAATACAACTGTCTCACAAATGTAGAGGGCCAAGGTCGGTTTCATGCGGGCTTGTGGAGCATTTATTTAAGAAAAAAAAATCTTTTGGTAAGAGCTGTGAGTTCATAATTATAATTCATCTCATTCCCATTTCTCTTCTCCAGCTGCATTCAGTGAAAGCAGAAATTTGGCAGCCACTAGCAAGGGAAGAATAGGGCTGTCAGTTCTCTAAGGTTCCATTCCCAGAAAACTGTCATTATTTAACTTTTGTGGCAGCCTTTTGGAATGCCTCATGTGCAAATGTGTCTTCTATTGGTTCTGACTGAGATCTTCTCCGTGTTCAATACTCTACACCCAGGGAAATTTGTCTGAAGAATCAGAGAAAGATTTATCATGTACAGCCAAAGTGATATATTCAGTATTCAGTTAAGTACAAAAGTATTTAAGATAATTTGGGGAAAGTGATGTCTACAGGAATATTGATGAACATGCAATACATGCAATATACCTACACAACAAAAGATGAGGGAGGGAATTGGAATTTATAGGAGTAAAACTTCTGTAAATTACCAAATATGTTTAAAATCAGTAAAAGAAACAAAGAAATTAAGATGATATGTTGCAAGGTATTTAAGAGACATGAAGCCAAAACAGAACAAAAAGACATACAGTGTCAGAAATGCGTGATTCCCTCTGAAAAGGATTTTTATAAAAATCAACATCCCCCTTATGATGAAAGTCACAAAGAGACTAAGAATAGAAAGAATATAATTCAACATAACAAAGGCTATTTATTATTGACCTTCCTATATAGTAATAACCGACACACTGAGAAAGAAATCAGAAAAATCAGCTTACTTATAATTGCCTGAAGTATATATATAAAGCAAAAAATAACAGCCCTTGATCAGAAATGAAAGACCTCTATAACGGAACATATAAAACATTAAAGAAAGAAATTGAAAAAGACACTAGAACAGTCGTTCTCAACCTTCCTAATTCTGTGACTCTCTAATATCGTTCTTTATGTTGTGGTGACTCCTAGACATAAAATTATTTAATTACTACATCATAACTATAAGTTTGCTACTGTTGTTAATAGAAATAGCTAATATGTAAGATATACAGTATGCCATTCCAAAGGGATCATGACCTTCTAGTGCAAGTTGAGAAACACTGCACTGGAAGATGAAAAAATATATTAGCAGTAATAATACTGTGAAAATGGCTATCCTACCAATGGTACCAACAGATTCAGAGCAATCCCCTTCAAAGTTTCAATGCTAGTTTTTATATAAATAAGCAAAACAATCTTAAAATTCATGTGGAAACCAAAGGGATCCTTGACAATAAATAAATTAATCAGTGCTTGAACTATCATCCACCTTGTTTCAAGTTGTACTATACGATGAGATAATAAAAAGAGCGTGTGCTGCCGCAAACCAGACTTGTCAGTTAATGGACTAGAATAGAGACCTCAATTTAAACTCATACCGCTGTAGCCACCTGTTTGGAAACTCTGACTTATTCTTTCAAAGTTTTATAGGTATATAATTACTTTGATCATATTTCTATCTATTATCCTCTTAACCCCTCCCCCTCCCACAGAATCCCTTCTTTCTGACAAGTTCTCCTGCTTTTTTTCCATGTGTTTTTTGTCTCCCACTGCATTTAATTAGGGTTCCTTGCATGAGGCAGGCATTCCTTGAGCAAGAGCAACTTCTAGGGGCTGTACCAGTGAGCTATGTAACAACAACTAACTACCTATAGCTCCTCAGGAAGAACTCAGGCCTAATGAACCCTTCATTCATGATTTCTTACATCTATTTGACACATTTTAAAAATACATATTATTATGATATCCAGGTATTATGCAGTATAATATCTTGCTAATATTTTAATAATTCTTATTTAATCATATATGTCATTTTCTTTTAGTTTTGTTACGTGTATGTAAGTGACTAAGTATATAAATGCAACTTGCTGAGTATGTTTAGTGTTGCTTGAATATGTATGTTTTTAAGTCTGACTACTTGGGATTGGATGACCATTTAGGGTGTGCAACTCTGGAGAAGACTAATCCTCCCTTTCTGAGTAGTCTTTTGTTTTTGGAGACAGGGTTTCTCTGTGTAACAGCTTTGGCTGTCCTGGAACCCGCTTTGTAGAGCAGGCTGGCCTCCAACTCACAGGGGTCGGCCCACCTCTGCCTCCCAATTGCTTGAAATTGCTTGAACCTCCTGGCTATGAGTAACTCTTCATCTGGGGATAAAGGAACTGTGAAATTTCCCCCATTCACATTGGCATGTCAATTGATGTTGTCTTTGGTCAGGCCTGTCTTAAGCAGGCATGCTGTTGTGATTTCATGGGTATAGATTCTGTCATATCTAGAAAGCACAATCTTGCAGCAGATTTCTTGATCCTCTGGCTTTTACTCTCTTTCTGCACCCTCCTCCGAAATGAGTTATACTGGTTTAGGAAAGCGACATTAGTAGACTCTTCTCCGAGATCTATGCCCTCAATAGCCATGAGTGGTTGGCTAGTTTTCTAGTGCCAGATATTCCTCTCCCCCGCACCATAGAATCTTTAAGTCCAATCAGATAGCTGTTGGTAACTGCCAAGATATGAGTGCCACTTTTGCACCCCTTAGGGGTATCTTTCTATGCTGATCATTGTTGTGGTTCGTAGCTTACTTAGGTTACAGTGGCGTAGGACTATTGATTACTTTCTTCTGTTGGCAGCTTGTATTAGTTAGTCCTCAGAGAGACTCTTACTGGGCCAGAGCCACCTAGGTTGCTCCATGTCCTGTGGCCAAAGTGTGAGATTTCTTCAGCAATAGGGACTTATCTTCAACTTCTGGGAGTCAACCAATGGCAATATTGTATTTTGTTGTGGGAGTCTCCTGAACTCCCTTGACCAACAGCTTGAAGGAAGGTTTCCTATGCCTGGCTGTAGGATTTTCTATTGCCACCCAAAGTGGTGTAACTGCATTTAAAGTCAGCCAAAATCTCTCTCTCCATGTGTGTTTGCGTGTATTATATGTAATTATAGGTGAATATAATATGATTTCTTAAAGCATTTACAAACATCCTTGTCATTATTATCTCTTATCTCTCCTGTATTAATGTTCCACCATCTCCCCAATTAAAATTTCCCTCCCCATCTTCCCATATCCTCCAGGATATCACTTGTATCCTGTGATTCCCCTCTCTAGCCTGCCCCCCAGTCTCCTTTTACTTTCCTAATTTATGCAGGTACACTAGTATCTAAACCCTCATCTGAGGATTCGGAACTGGGAGCCATGGATGTGAGAAAATGTGCTGTTTGTCTTTCTCAGTCTGGGTTACCTTATTCAATATATTATTTTATATATTATTATACATTTACCTGAAAATTTCATGATTTTATTTTTCTTCACTGCTGAATAGCACTCCTTTAGGTATATGCACCACATTTTCATTATCTGTCCCTTCAGTTGAAGGACATTAGATCATTTTCATTTCCCAGCTATTCCTTCTTGCTGGTGTATAGAATTTTGCTGATTTTTTTAAAAAGTTGATTTTGTATCCAGCCCTTTGCTTAAATTGTTGATTATTTCTAGTTGTTTTCTGGTGGAAACAGTGTACTCTTTGCAAATAGGGATAATTTGATTTCTTTTTTTCCGTGTTTGTACCTCAAGTTTCCTTCTGCCTTGGTGCTGCTGCTCGTGCTCTAAGCACTATATTGAAAAGGAGTGGGAATGATGGACTGCATCGCCCCATTCCTGATCTTAATGGGATTGCTTCAAGCTTTCCTCCATTAGGATGGTGTTGGCTGCGGGTTTATCATATATAGTCTTTATAATGTTGAAGTATGTTTCCTCCGATCCTAGTCTCTAGGCCTTTTTTTTTATCATGAAAGCATGTTGAATTTTAATCAAAGATTGTTTTTTCAGAAAGCTATTGGGAACTGATCATGTGATATTTATATTTAAGTCCATTTACATGTTTTGTTAGATTTACTGGCTTACATACATTGAATCACCCCTGCATCTTTAGTATAAAACCAGTATGTTTGTGACAGATAATCTTTCTTATATATGTATTTGGTTTTCAAGTCTTATTTTTGGATTTTTGCGTCTTGTTATTCATCAGGGTATTGGCCCGTAGTTTTCTATGTGTTGTGTCTACCTGGTTTTCCTAGTAAAGTAATAGTGGCTTCATAGAAGGAGTTCAGAAGTGCTCCTTCTGTTCCGTTCTTCAAATTAATTGTCTGGAGAGGTGGCTTAGCTGTTAAAGGCTAGGCTCACAGCCAAAAAAAAAAAAGTAATTTAAGAAGCACTGATTGTAAATCTTCATTGAAAGTCTGGTAGGATTCTGCCGTGGACCCATCTAGGACTGGCCTTGTAATCAAGTGGGTTTTTTTTTTTCTTGTTTGATCCTCTTATTTGTTCTGTGTCTCTTTAGGTTGTTGAGTTCTCGTTTCACTTTGGATGAATCTAGAAAACTTTCCCTTTCCTTTAGATTTTCTACCTTAATGGAATACAGGTTTTAGAATGTTCCCTTATAACATTCTGGATTGCTGTAGTATCTGTGATGGCTAGTCTCGGTTTTCAACTTGACTACATCTGGAAAGGACTAAAGCCCCCAAATGAAGGGCACACCCGTGAGGGACTTTTGTTTAATTTGAAGTAGGAAGATCCACTTCTAGGTCAGATCTTTGATATAGGAAGACACGCCTTTAATTCAGATCTTTTGAAGCTGGGGAGGTCTGCCTTATCTGGACCACACCTTTTGCTGGAAGCCCTTATAAAAGCCTTGGAAGAAGGAAGCTTTCCTTTCTTTGTCTGCTTGGTCTTATAGCAGGTCACTTTCTTTACTGGCATTGAAGCCTACCTACCTCTTAGGGATTCCAGCATATACTGAAGACCAGCGGAGACATCCAGCCTTGTGGACTGAACAATTGTGGGATTCTAAGAACCACTGTTGGATTAGCTGTAAGTCATTCTAATAAATCCCACCATATATATATGTGTGTGTGTATATATACACACACACACACACACACACACACACACACATTCATTCATTCATTCTATAAGTTCTGTTACTCTAGAGAACCCTGACTAATACAGTGTATGATTCTGTTTCTTTTGGTTAGTTGGGGCAAAGTTTTGCCAATTTTGTTTATTTCTGCAAAAAACCTGCTCTTCGACTTTTTTATTGTATTCTTTATTTTTCATTAGTTTCTGCTCTGGTTTTTATTATTTCTTTCCAGCTACCGGACTTGGGTTTGGTTTGTTCTCATTTTCCAAATTCTTGAGTTGTTCTATTAAGTCATTTATTTGTGTGTTCTGATTTTTTAAAATTTAGGAGCATAGAGAAATAAATTTTGCCTATAAGACTACTTTTATTGTGTCCCAGAGGTTTTGGTATGTTATTTTTTTCATTTTTATTAATAGCTTTAATAAGTCTTAAATTTCTCACTTGATTGATTCTTTGATTCATATGTGCTATTGTTTAATGTGCTTGAATTAGTGTACATTCTAGTATTCTTTTGCTGATTCTTAAAAATTTTTCCTGGGCGTTCCTGGGCCGTGGCGGTGCACGCCCTTAATCCCAGAGGTGGCTGAGGCAGGCAAAACTCTGTGAGTTCAAGGTCAGACTGGTCTACAGGGCTAGTTCCTGGACAGCCAGGGCTGTTACACAGAGAAGCAACAAAATATAGCAATGTTAGTGACTTTTTATTTTCTTGTCAGTGATTGTGTGTGTGTATGTGTGTGTACATATGTATTGAATATGCCAGCCATATTTTGTGCTATTCATCTAAATGATCATTAAAAATAATTCATCCATTGCCAACTAACATCATCTCATGTATCACCAGTGAAGTACATGTCAGACTCTGTCAATACTTAGGACACAGCAAATTTTTTTATTCCGTGATTAATTAACATAGAAATCATTTATTGTGTCTACTTTGTCTTAAATACTGTTAGCACTAGGCATATAGTACCCGGAAATCATCTCCCTTGTGGAGATTGAATAATTGGAATAACGGGAAAAAGACCACGTTTATAATAATAATTTTCTTACTTTTTTTGGTTTTTTTGAGACAGGGTTTCTCTGCAGCTTTAGAGCCTGTCCTGGAGCTAGCTCTTGTAGACCAGGCTGGTCTCGAACTCACAGAGATCCGCCTGCCTCTGCCTCCCAAGTGCTGGGATTAAAGGCATGCGCCACCACCGCCCGGCAATAATAATTTTCTTATATGATTAACACACACACACACACACACACACACACACACACGGCATCAGGGTAACAGTGGAGAGCGATCCCTTAGCTGTGATGCCATGCAAAACTGAGATGAGGCTATTGAAAGAAAGAGTAGCAGCTAGGAAGGCCCTGAAGAAGAGATGAAAGAGGGTATGTGGCAAAGACCCAAACTACCCAAGTACCTGGGAGCCTCCTAAATAAAGAAACACATTAGAGAAGGATTTAACTTTGAGGAAGTAGTGGGTTAGACAGTATTAGGCTTTTATTATTTTTTTCCACAGTATTACAAAATTTTATAGATGTTTTACGGATACATTTTTCCTTTTTATTTATTTATTTCTAATATAAGAGACAGATTATTTTATTTTTGATGTAATATTTGCTTCAAGTCAATGAATTTCTGAGCCAGGTTCAGGTAGCCGAAGGGCCTTTTTGAGGAGTTTATATTGTCGACACCTAAGGTATGCTGCAAACACAGTCTGAAGTACAATGGGAAATGCCATCTTTATACAGACAGGCTTAGAAACTGTAATCCAGTAATTTAAGATGTTTCCTTTCTGTAGCAGAGGGCTTGAGTCATACCTAGCAGCCAAAAGGATAGGGTATAACCACCCATACCAAAACCAACTAGTGCACCCCGGGTCATGGCCCAGGTCTCATAGTTCCAGTCACCTGTACTCCAAGGTAAACTTACAAAACTTGCATAAGACAGACTCGTTGTCATAAATGGCATCAAGGCCATTGGTAAGCAAGAAGCTAGTCAAGCTTGTGCCACATGCAGGATGCACCGAAAAAGATCATTTGCTTTTAGGCCACTGAAAGCAGCATTAAGTCCGATATATGCGCATCCATGTTCAAGCAGATACCTTTCTGATTCTGGAAGTTGTTTAATATTAATGGATATGATATGAAATATTAGGTCTTCTTTGATAGTTTGTTTCTGATCTTCCATCTTGGACCGCTCCCATGGCACCTTATGCCCTCATCCCAGCCACTGGTGCTTGCCCAGGGCAAGTTCACCACAACCTTCCCTCTGGTAGCCTGGGCTTTGTCTTTGGCTGACACGTGACCCCTCCTTTTTATTTTTAAAACAATCTTATTTTACACACCAATCCCAGTTCCCTCTCCCTCCCAACCTCCCACTCTTTCCACCTTTTCCCCACCCCACCCTTCAGAGAGGGTGGGGCCTCCCATGGGAAATCAACAAAGTAGGGCGTGTCACGTGAGGCAGGAGCAAGGTTCTCCCTCTGTATCAAGGCTGAGCAAGGTATCCTTACATAGACAATGAGCTCCAAAAAGCCAGTTCATGCATTAGGGATAAATCCTGATCCCACTGCCAGTGACCCCACAAACTGGTCATAGACTTATTTTAGTGGAAGTACTGGATAGTAATGACCAATGGGTAGTATAAGCTGTTATACTTCTTGTCTTTTCTTCATTTCATGTATATATCATGTGTGTGTGTGTGTGTGTGTGTGTGTGTGTGTGTGTGTGTGCGCGCGCGCGCGCGCGTGCATGTAGGTATATGTAGAGGTCTGAGGTTGATGTCAGGAATCTTCCTTTATTGCTCTTCTACTTTAGTCTTTGGGGTAGGACCTTTGATTGATACGCAGAGTTTTTAATTACACGAGTCCCCTTGCTCTGGGGACCCCTTTCCTCCATTTCCACAGGCCTGGAATTATAGGTGGACCACTATGCCCACCTGGCATTTCCATGGGTTCTGGAGTTCCAAACTCTAGTTTCCTTGCTGCATGGCAAGTACTTTAAAAGCTAAGTCACTTCCCCAGCCATTAATGGGATTTTTAAAGATCTGCCTGTCTGTTCCATAAAGAATGCCATACAGTGGAACTGACAGATGAATTGAGGGTCTAGTGTAGATAAGAGATGAAGGTAACCTAGCGTAAGCTAATAACCCTGGAGACAGAATTCTTTATATATGTACCAGGCATGCGAGATAGAGTTGTCACCATCTCATGACTAGTCAAATAAGGATAGGATCAGAGGGATGGGGAAAAGAAGAACTTAATGACTCCACAAGCTTAGATTTCAAGTTTTGCATAGTGGCTTCAGAGATGGCTCAGTGGTTAAGAGCAACTGTTGCTCTTGAAGAGTCCTAGTTTTGATTCCCAGCAGTCGCAGGGCATCTCGTAACTATAACTCCAGGTTCAGGAAATCTGATGCCCTCTTCTGACCTCTGTCAGCACAGGGCACTTAGGCCCATGCTCTCATGCAGGCAAAACACTCGTACAAGTAAAGTAGATGAATCTTTCTGAAGGGAAATAAGAGAGCAGTGGATCTGGGGAAGAGGGAAGGTGGTGGAGACTGGGATGAATGAAGGGAGGGGATGCTGTGGTTGAAATGTATGAGAGGAGAATAAAAAAGTAAACAAAAAATTTTTATTTATCCAGGTAGTGGTGGCACACAGAGTGGTGTCCAGGACAGCTAAGGCTACACAGAGAAATCCTGTCTTGAAAAACTTTAAAAAAATGCCTAAATCAAAATTTATATAAATATGTATTTTCCGTATATGACTGTTTTTATAGGCAAGCAAACTGGACAGAGGATCGCCAGCAGTAGTGGTGCACAGCTTTCATCCCGGCACTCGGAAGGCAGAGGCAGGCAGATCGAGGCCAGCTGGCACCACACAGAGAAACCCTGTCTTGAAAAACAAAAACAAAAAAACAAACAAAACTCTAAAGAGACTCATGAGAGGGGAAGAAGAGGTGAAAATAGGGTAACGAGTACAGTACTAGGAAAGGAGGAGGAGCTAAGTGGAGAAAGCAAACCATCTGGAGATATATGTGGGGAGCATGGGGGTTGGGGGAGTGATAGGGAAGAATTAATGAGAACAAAATGTGACAACATGTGTATGAAGATGACAATAAATTCCAACTTTGCATGCTAACCTAAACAGTAACTGGCTGCATAGTTTTAATCTGTGTATATAACAAAATGATAATGTTAATTATTAAGAGCTGCGAGAGAGCACTGCCAGGTTATTTACAAAGGTAAACTTATCAGAATCACATCAGACTGCTCAGCAGAAAGCCTAAGGGCCAAGAAAGCATGGGGTGCATTTCAAGCCTGAGTGCATAGAATTGCTAATCATGATTACTCTTTCCAGCAGATACTATCCTTTAAAATAGAGAAGCAAAGACTCTCCAAGATAAGCGCAAACTAGAGCAATTTATGGGCATTAAAGCAGCATTTCAAAAGATAGCTGAAAAAAATCTTATAAACAAAAGAAGAAGAAAGAAATTTGCAACCATGGAAGTAACAGTGCTCAGTAAAACATTTGCAGACTGAATTCAACAATCTATTAAAAATCTTATACCACAATTGACATAATTTCACTCCAGGTTTGCAAGGATAGTTTAAAATGGATAGCAGTAAACATAGTCCTATCACATAACTGTGGACTTGTATATATATAATTTTGATAGATGCGGAAGATTAATTTGAGAATTCATGAAGTATCTCTTCATGATAAAAGGCCTGAAATAATTACGAAAAGAATGGTCATACCCAATATAATAAGGGCTATGTATCCCAAACCCGTGGTAAACATTTTGATGAATGGGATAAAAAGTAGGAACGTTTCTTCAGAATCATGAATAAAGTGTGTTTTCCCTCAGTGTAGTGATTGACATCTTAGCTAGAGTAATGAGGCAAGGAAAATGGAAGAAAGAGCATCTAAGTAAAAAAACGAAGAATCTAAATGATATGATCTTCACTTAAAACGCCCCAAGGAATACCCAGGAAATCTATTAGATCTCTTAAATACGTTCAACAAAATAGTGACTTTGCAGTCAAATCTCTACCACTGAGCTATACCCCTGCACCTCAACAAAACAGTGAATTTGATTGGGTTGTGTGTCTTCTTGATGTTTAGTTTCTTGTATTCTTCTTGTTTGTTTTTGTTTGAGACAGGCTGTAGCTGACTGTCCTGGAACTCGCTCTGTAGGCCAGGCTGGACTCAAACTCACAAAAATCTATCTATCTCTGCCTCCAGAGTACTGGGATTAAAGTTCCTTGAGTTCTTTGTATGCTCTAGATATTAATTCATTGTTGCATCTGATGTGCAAAAGCCTTTTGATTTTATGAGATGCCATTTGTTCATTTTCGGCATTATATCCTGAGTGATCAGATCCTATTCATGAAGTCATTAGCTGCCCCATCTCTTGAAGTGTACTGTCCTCCTCCAGCAGTTTCAGAGTTTAGGGTCTTATTTAAATTTCCTTAATCCACTTTGAATTGATACTTTGTAGGGGACGAGTGATATGTATCTAATGCCATTCTTCCACATGCAGATATCCACTTTCCCCAGCAGTACTTGTAGAAGATGGTATATTTTCTCCAGCATGTATTTTGGCATCCTCGTCAAAAGACTGGCGGCAGTAGTTGCCTGTCCTTTTATCTGGGTCCCTTATGCTGTTTTCTAGCCCTGCACCTGTTTTTGGACCAGCACCATGCTGCCTTTATTAAAATGGGTCTGCAGTACAGTGGAATCGGGGACGGTATCTCGGGCATGTGCTTCCTCTTCAGGATTGTGTGCGGTATCTGAAGGCTTTTGTGGTGCAACAGGAATTTTATGATATCCCCCTCCGTTCCTGCGAAGAATTTCACTGAGTTTTTATTGGAGTTGTGTTAAATCTATAGATTTTGTTTGATAGGCTGTCCATTTTCACAATTTTGGCTTTTATAATCCGTGAATACAGGAGGTCTTTACATTTTGTGGTGTACTCTTTAATTTCTTTCGTCAGTCTTTTCAAGTTTTCACTGTAGAAGTCTTTCACTTTCTTGGTTGGGCTTGCTCTCTGGTATTTTGTTTACACTATTGTAACTATTGTACACTAGTGTATTGTTTTCCTGATTTTTTTCTCAGCATGTTTGTTATTGGTATATAGGAAGGATACTGGGTTTTATGGCAAGTTCACATCCTGCCACTTCGCCTAAAGCATTTATCAGATCTTAGCGTTTTTCTGGTGGAGTCTTTACTGGCTCTTATATATAAGGTCATGTCATTTACAACGAAGGATACTTGTACTCCTTCCTTTCCTAGTTGGAGTCCTTTAATTTACTTCTATTGTCTTACTGCTCTAGTTAAGGGTTAAAGTACTATATTAAATAAAGGTGCAGGAAGTGGAACTCTTTCCTTGCCCTCCGTATTCGTGGGAATGCTGTGAGTTTTCCCATTTAGTATAGTCTTAACTATAGATTTGTTGCATATACCATCTGTTATGTTGAAATAACACTTCTCCTATTCTGGATTTCTTCAAGACTTTTAACATGAAGGAATATTGGATTTGGTCAAAATTCTTTCTGTGTGTCCATTGGGATGATGATTGTGATTTCTGTTGTTGAGTTCCTTCGTATGATTTATAACACTTATTGATCATGTCTGTTTCACCATTCCTTCATCTCTGGAGTTAACCTAACTTTAGCATGGTAAATGGTGTTCTCGAATTTGGTTTGCAAGTATTTTTTTGGAGAATTTTCACATGAATGTGTACTTGAGAAATTGATCTGTAATTTTCATTCCCCACCCCCCCCCCCCGTGTTGTGTTGTGTTTTTACCAGGTTTTGGTAAAACAAAAAACATTTGGTACTGTTCTTTTCTTTTCCATTTTATGGAATACTGTTAAAAGCATTGGTGTTAGTTCTTTGAACATCTGATAAAATTCACTAATGAATTCATTTGGGAGTGGACTTTATTGGTTGGGAAGATTTTTTCTTTTTTTTAAACCAAATTTGTCACAGAAGATTCTTTTTTATTATTTATTTATGTATGTTTTATGTGCCTTTGTGTTTTGCCTGCATGTATATCTGTGTGAGGGTGTTAAATTCTCTGGAACTGGAGTTACAGACAGTTGTGAGCTGCCATGTGGGTGCTGGGAATTGAACCTGGGTTCTTTGGAAGAGCAACCAGTGCTCTTAACCACTGAGTCATCTCTCCAGCCCTCGTTGGGAAGATTTTTATTTAATGTTTATGTCTTACAGCTTCCTACAGAGCTGTTTACATTTTTATCTTATCTTGATTTAATTTTGGTAGGTTATATGTGTTAACAAATGTATCCATTTGTTTTAGATTTTCCATTTTAGTAGAATATACATTTTTGACCTAAGACCTAACATCTTCTGGATCTTAATGGTATCTGTTGTAATGGTTCCATTTTTATCTCTAATTTTGATCTTTCCTCTCTTTTGATTTCAATCTTGCTTCTCTTTTGAAACAATTAGTTATTTGTTTGATTCTTTATATCATTTTTTTTTTCATTTCATTAATTTCTTCCCTGATCTTGAATTACTTTCCACCTATTGATTTGGAGTTTGTTTGTTTTTTCCTAGGGCACAAGGTGTATCATCACATTATTTGTTTGAGATCTAGTTGAGTTTTAAAAATATTTTTCTCTTTTTGTGTGCATTGCTGTTTTACCTGCTTGGTTGTCAGTGTGAGGGTGTTGGATATCCTGGAACTGGAGTTACAGACAGTTGTGAACTACCATGTGGGTGCTTGGAATTGAACCCATGTCCTCTGGGAGAGCAGCCTGTGCTTTTTTAACTGCTGAGCCATCTCCTCCAGCCTCAGTATCCGATTTCTTTTTTTTTTTTTAAGGTTAATGATTATGTAATATTTTAACAAGTTCGCTTATAAACATACCACATGCACCCACAGGGAGAAATTAGGCTCTGTAGACACAACAGCATAACAGAAACACTGAAGCAACCACAAAGAAGATTGATTTATGTAGGCACTTGCCTCTACTTTCATTGTGTTCCTCTCATTTTAGTGTGTTGTGTTTTCATTTTCATTTGATTCTAAGAATTTCTGTTTCACTTGTGACTTCTTCTAGGACCAGTTCATCATTTCCTAGTGTGCTATTTAATTGCCACATGTTTATGTATGTTCAAGAGTTTCTCTTGCTGTTGATTTTATAGTCGTATTATGTTATGATCAGCTAGAATACAACAAATTATTTCAATTTTCCTGTGTATTTGTTGATACTTGTTTGGTGCCCTAATATACGATCCATTTTAGAATAATTTCCACTGACTGCTGAGAAAATAAGTATGTATTCCGTGCTGTTTGGATGGAATGTTCTTTTTTTCTTTTTATTTATTTATTTTTATTATTCAAAATTTCCACCTTCTCCCCACCTCCCATTTCCCTCCCACTTCCTTAACTCCCCTTCCCCTCCCTTTCCAGTCCAAGGAGCAGTCAGGGTTCCCTGTCCTGCGGGAAGTCCAAGGTCCAACCCACTCCATCTAGGTCCAGGAAGGTGCGCATCTAAACAGACTAGGCTCCCCAAAAGTCAGTACATGCGGTAGGATCAAAACCCAGTGCCATTGTTCTTGGCTTCTCAGTCAGCTTTCATTGTCCGCCACGTTCAGAAAATCAAGTTTGATCCCATGCTTTTTCAGTCCTGGTTGAGCTGGCCTTGGTGAGCTCCCATTAGACCAGCCCCATGGTCTCAGTGAGTGGGCACACCCCTCACAGTCCTGACTTCCTTGCTCATGTTCTCTCTCCTTCAGCTCCTCATTTGGGCCTTGGGTGCTCAGTTCTGCACTCCAGTGTGGGTCTCTGTCTCTATCTCCATCCATCGCCAGATGAAGCTTCTATGGTGATATGCAAGATATTCATCAGTATGGCTGTAGGAAAGGGCCATTTCAGGCTCCCTCTCCTCAGCTGCCCAAGGAACTAGCTGGGGACATCTCCATGGATGCCTGGGAATACCTCTAGAGTGAAGTCTCTTGCTAACCCTAAAATGGCTTCCTTAATTAAGATACCTTCTTCCCTACACCCCTATCCACCCTTCCTCCATCCCAACCATCCCATTCCCCCAGGGTCTCCCCATCCTCCCCTCCTCACTTTTCAAAAATATGGAACGCTTCACGAATTTGCGTGTCATCCTTGCTCACCATGCTAATCTTCTCTGTATCGTTCCAATTTTAGTATATGTGCTGCTGAAGTGAGCACTGGATGGAATGTTCTTTAGATGTCTGTTAGGTCAGTGTGACCCATGAAATAATTAGTCTATTTCTCATTTAGTTTTTGTTGGAAAGACTTGTCAGTTGATAAGAATGGAGTATTTAAGCTTCTCATTACTTTTGTGCTAGAGCTAATCTGTGACTTTATGTTTATAATATTTTTTATGAAATTGAGTGCATCTATGTATACAACATATATTCTTAGATTGTATTATACTTTGAACTATCCCCTTAATCACTGTTAAGTGACTTTATCTTTTCTCACTAATTTTGTTCAGATGTATGTTTTGTCAGATATTAGTTCTAGCGACATCTGCTTGTTTCCTAGTTCCTTTGTCCTGGAACACCTTTGCCCATCCTTTTATCCTGTGGCAGTGACAATCTTTTGTGGTGAGCTGCATGTTTTAGGGGGCAGCAAATAGATGATTCCTCTGTTTTGATGCAATCTGCTTTTCTGTGTCATTTGGTTGAGGAATTCAGACCATTAATATTCACTATTATCATAAAAAACTTTGTGCTGATTCCTGGTTTTGTTTTGTTGATTCTGCAGGGTTTTCTTCCCTCTTCCTTTCCTGCTTAACTATTATTCTACCATGGTTTATTCTTTCCTGTGGCCTCACTGATGGAATTGGTTTTTTCTCCTGTCCAAAGAATTCCTTCCGTTATCTTCTGTAAAGCTGGGTTTGTAGTCATAAATTCCTTTAGGCTATTTTTATCATGCCAAGTTTTTATTTTTCCTTCAATTGTGACAGTTTGCTGGTTTTTTGAGTATAGTAGCCTGTGCTGGCAGTTATCTTTCCGAACTTGAAGCACAACATTCTAAACCATTCTGGCTTATAAAGTTTCAATGAATTATCTGCTATTAATCTGATTGTCCTACCTTTGTATGTGAGCTCTTTCTCTCTTGCTACTTTCAATATACTTTATATATTTAGTGCTTTAATTACTCTGTGATGAGTGGAGGCTCTTTCCCGATCTTGCCTGTTTGGTGTCCTAAATGCTTTCTTTATCTGGATTAGCATCTCTTGTCCTGTCTTTAGGATATTGTCAGTTCTGATTGTTTTCTTTTTGTTGCTAATTTTTCTTTTACATTTTTATTAATTCTTTGAGAATTTTGTACAATGTAGTTTCATCATTTTCATTCCCCTTCCTCCCCAACTCCTTCCAGGTTCATGCCCCTTCTCAACACACCTGACTTTTTAATCATCTTTAAAAGCAAACTATCAAGTTCATCTTGTGTTGTTCCTATGGTCTTGAATGTGTGGCCTTCCCCTGAAGTGTGAACTACTCACCAGAGGCCAAGTTCTTGAAGAAAACTGACTTTCCTCCTAGCAACTCTTAACTGACAAAGATCCTCAGTGAGGGGTGAGACTTCATGCCCATCCACCCCCCCCCCCCACTATGCTGGAATTTTGTCTGGCTTGAGCTTTCATAGCTCTTGTGTATGCCATCACAAACGCCATGAGTTCATATGTGCAATTGCTTGGTTGTGTCCAAAGAAACACTGTTTGCTTGTAGTCATTCACCATCTCTGGTTCATATTTTTTCTGCCTCCCCTTCTGAAATGATCTCTGTGGCTTGGGAGGAGGGACTATAATATAGCTGTCCCATTTGGGCTAAGGATTCTGCAGTCTCTTCTTCTCTGCACCTTGACTCATTGTGAATCTCTGTGTTAGTCAGCATCTGCTGCAAGAAGACACTTCTCTGATTATGTTGAAAAATGCATTTATCTATGGGTATAATAATGTTAAGTCATTAAAGTCTTCTTTCTGAGTGGGACTTACACCCAATCAGTAAGTAGTTGGTTACATCCATGATGTTTGTGCGACAACTGCACCAGTGAACATGTCTTCCCAGACCAGAAAATATTGGTGCTCACAGGATTCACAGCTGGGTAAGACTGATTATTACCTTTCAACTCTGATAACATGTGTAGCACCTTTCAGCACTGTGAAAGCTACAGTAGAGAAGAAGCTTCTATTTGACTCCAAGTTTGCCTTCTTTCTGTTCTATGATTTAAGTGTGAGGTATCTTCAATAATCAGGTCTTACTGTTTCATTCTGGAGGGTAACCAATAGCATTAACAATATCCTGTAACATTTAAGGGTCCATGGAACCTCTCTGGGCAGTGACTCTAAAAGAAGGAACTTATCTTGGTAGTGAGGATTTCCTTTGTTTGCCTATTGTATCTAGTGGTGTGATTGCCACACCATTATAGTGTAACTTCATTTTAATTCTTTTAAAGGAACCTTCTGACTTTTTCAGAATATCTTTAGAATTTAACTATCCCTCCCTTATTTACTTCTCTCTCCTCTTCTCATATCAACCCCCCTATTTAATCTTTACTGTTCCCTTATTCTCTCTTTTTTTCTCTTGAAATGAGAAAGTATGTAATTTATTTTTGGAGGCCATAGTTGAACAATTCCTTATTCTCTTGATGGCCACCCGTGTTTGTTGCAGATATGCTTAGGTTTATGATAGCCTGTTTGTGGAGTTTTCCTTTGCTGTATGGATGTGGAGAAAGGTGAAGACTTATTCAATGCTGGTTGGGGTGAAAACTGTGAGAGCCACGATAAAAATCAATATGGAGGTTCTTTTAAAATCTAGAAATAAAGCTACCATGTAATCCAGCTCTACTACTCTTGGGCATATACCCAAAGGACCTTACAGTAGAGATACATCCTCATTCCGTATTCATTGCTGCTCTGTTAATAATAGTTAGGAAATAGAAGCAGCCTAGCTTTTCATTAACTGATGAATGGATATAATAAAAATGTGTTGTTTTTCACAATGGAATATTATACTCAGCTGTTAAGAAAAAAAACAGAGTTGTGAAACACACAGTTTAATGGATGGAAATTGAAAAAATAATCCCAAGTAAGGTAACTGAGACGCAGAAAGACAAATGTGACATGTTTTCTTTCATTTATGGATGTTAGCTTTGATATGTTTCATGTGGAATACCCATAGAGGTTAGAAAGTCGGTAAGGAGGTGTGGGGTTGGATAGCTTTCAATGGAGAGGATCTCGATGGAAGTCAGTGGTATAAAGAGTTAAGGGGAGATAATGGAGTTGAAATGAGAGGCAAGTATAAGAGGGTATGGGGATGTGTGTGTGTGTGTGTGTGTGTGTAAAATCTTTTTTAAAAAGGTCATATGGAAGTCTACTAAAGACAAAAGGGATGTTTTTCCCATATGTAAAATTTAGGGTTAACATGACAGAGAAATAAAAAATAAAATGACAGAATATTAGGGAAAAGAAACAAGTAACGAGGAAATGTAGATGTCAGGTACGAAAAAGTACTGAAGGGACTACTATCATTAAAGCATGCTATGTGCATGTATGGAAATGTCATACCGAATTCTATCTTAGTTACTCTTCTGTTGCTGAGAATAGACACCGTGATCAAGGCAACTTTTAGAAGAAAGCATTTAACTGAGGGGCTTGCTTACAGTTTCAGAGGATTAGTTGATGATTATCAGGATGAGGTGTGTGATGGTAGACAGGCAGGCATGATGCAGGCAGCAGTAGCTGACAGCTTACATCCTGATCAGCAGGCAGGAGCCAGAATAGAGAGCAAGACTCGGCCTAGAATGGGCTTTGGAAACTTAAAAGCCCACTCTCAATGACATACCTCCTCTGACAAGACCACCCCTACTTCAACAATACCTTCTAATCCCTCCTAAGCACTCCACCAGATGGGAACCACACATTCAAGTATATATGGGGTCCATCTTATTCAGACCATTGCAAATCCCATTACCTTTACAAGTAAGGTATCTTGTGAAAAAAATTAAAGGTTCAATATTTATCCCTTCTGTACCCTGAGTGATGTTCCAGTAGTTCTTGCCTCACAAAATGATAAAATACATTGAGTACATATGAGTTTATATATACTGCAGCCATCAAGATAGCTCAGCAGTAACACGTGGTAGTGCACAGCATGAAGATACTTTGGCAGTCTGAACCAAAGTATTTGGTCAATGTGATCTTGGCATCACCATGCAGTTGTACTATCACATGTACTATCGCATGTAGTGATATCTGGCAGAGATGGATTTGTCAGTATTGAGCAAGTGAGGAATTCCAAGAGAAAGGCTAGGTCTTTTGTTGAACTGTACCCATGAGAGGAAGAAAAAACGGTCTGAGAACTAATGAATGAAAAGTAACTATCCTCCTATCTCCTCAGTTAACAGCGGGTTCTGATAATCTCCTCTTTAATGAACTTGATATTTTTTCTCCTAATCAATATCATACCCAGAGGTTCAGAAACTGCAACTTATATCCAGGTCACCTGGTGGCTTATGACTGTAATCCTAAGCTAGTTGGGAAGTTAAAGCAGAAAGATTGCAACTTGAAGGCTATCTGGAATTACAGAGTGAGTTCCAGCCTATCCTCGACAACACAGTGAGACCCTGTCTCAAAATAAAAATGTGTTAGATACATAGCTCAGTGATAAGAGTACTTAACTATCATGCTCAAACTACTACGTTCAGTCTTCAATATTGCCAGGGGAAAGAAGTTTCCAGTTACTGAAAACCCCTGTTTCAGAATAAAAGTTAAGAGCCAGGTACGTGGACCTTTGTTAAGGATCATTGGTTAAGAGCTTGGATGGCTACTTTTCTAGAGAACTTGTGTCTGATTCTTAGACCCACATGGCAGCTAACAGCCATCTATAACTGTAGTTTCAGGGGACTGGAAGTCCTTTTTGGCCTCCATGGGCCCTGCATGGGCCTGGTACATATATATAGACCAGACACACACATAAAAAATAAAAAACAAAATTTGAAAGTTTTCATGTGGCATGTTTAAGGCTTTATGATTGGTTTAAATGTCAATTTGTCACAAATTGCAATGAACTGAAGTCGAAGTGCCTTCATTGCCTCGATTGATGTGGGAAGATACACCTGGACATTAGACATCACCTACAGATATTGCAGATAAAAATGCTTATACAGAAGGCAGATCATTTCTGCCTATTGTTTGCTTGGATTTCTCCATTGCTAGTAAGTTAATTTGACCTGTTGCTGCTGCTTCTGAATCCTTGATGGATAGCAGAACCAGCGTTTCCAAGCTTTTGTTGACTAGGGTCCAATGGCTCTGTAGGAATCTTGGCTTCTGTGCAATTAGGACTGCCAAGGCACCCAGGATTGAGCAGCTACCAGTTATCCTCCCTGACAGGTGCGAGACAGCAGACACATACCTACATACATGGATACAGGGTGGGGAGTGAGAGGAGGAGATAGTCCATCAGTGCAATATGGACTTTTATCCTTCAACTTTGAAGTATCATAGTGTTATAAAAAATCTGCATGTATTTTTGGTGTACAATATGATGTTCTGATGTGCATATCTCTATATGAATATAATTAGCTCTTTATTAAACCAATGAGAGCAACACACCTTCACGGTGTACACAACATTACCTTATTTTCAGCTTTTCTTCTTAAGAGAGAGCATATTCCAGGGTCATTATAGGCAATGTGAGAGGCATCTCTGTATCTTGTTGCTTGTATGAAAGCCTGAGAAGAGAAAATAGATGCCCAGTTTATGTGGTCTTTACCCAGTCTTTCCATTTACAGTATATCACTGTATACATTTCTCTACTTGCCTAGGTGTTGCATGATATATATTACTAGCTCCAGAAAAATACCTTTGGTCATCCCTCCCTGTCTCTACCCACTATGTACACCTAATTGCCTATCCCATTTTGTTAAAGTCAGACAAAAAGAATCTACTCCACTTCTACTCCATGGGCACCGAGGCTGGAAAGGCATGTTTCCAAGTGAGGGTTAGTGTTTGGCCTTTCTCATCTTTGCTCAAGGACTCCTGCTGAGTTGAGCAGTGTGAGTGTAACCTGCGCCAGACTGAAGGAAAGCACTCCATTTAGCCTCTCACATGTAAGGTTTCTTTCTCAAGTCTGTGAAGGGGATATTCAAGAAGGGAAAAGGTACAGGAGGAAAGGAAGAAAAGAGACTAGAAGGAGAGAAGGCTGGAGTTAGACAAAAGGAAGTGAAGTGTAACAGGCTTTCGTTTGTGCTACCAACCAGCTCCCAAATCATGACAAGGAAACTTATTATTAGTTACGGATGCTCAGCCTTATCGTATGCTTGTCCCATTAGCTCTTATAATTTAATTTAACCTGTTTCTTTTCATCTACATTTTTCCTCGGGGTTTTTTATCTTTCTTACTGTATGTCCTACTCCATGTCTGTCTGGCTGGTAGCTGCCAGCCTGGCTGGCCCTAAGTGTCCTCCTCTCTTTCTCCCTCGTTCTCTTTCCTTCTCTTCTCTCTCATGCCTAGATTTCTCCTCCTACTTATTCTGTCTTCCTGAAAGCCCCGCCTATCTCTCTACTACCTAGCTATTAGCCATTCAGCTTTTTATGTGACCAATCAGGTGCTTCAGGCAAGCAACACATCTTTACATTGTTTAACAGATGCGCCATAAACAAATATAACACATCTTTACATTGTTAAAAAATGCAGCATAAGCAAACGTGACACATCTTTACATACTTAAAGTAATATTCCACAGCAGTGAAGTTAAAAAATGTAGAACTAAGAGGAAGAACAAATGTCTCTGAGTGGGGGAGAGACTGCCTTGTTTGTTTGTGATATCTGTCATTTGTGGATTGCTGAATCGTTCAGTTTTCATGTGGCTGTAGTTCTTTGTTTGCCCTGAACATTTGATTCTCCTAGAATCTGCTTTCCCCTAAGACAGAGCAGTAGAATTGTGGTGGAACTTGTCATGTTTCTGCCTTACTTAGCTTTTTAGAGTCAGTTTAGTAGGAGGTTTATTAGAAAAGAGCTACATGCCCAATGTTGGCCATATTTCAGACTTAGCTAGAGAGCTGCTGTTTTAGTCAGGGCCTGATAGCTTTTAATAGCACAATAGCACCTACATAATTTTGAGGTATATTTAGTTGACATCAAAAAGCAGATAATACTTAGTAAATGTGTTCTCAAACAGATGGGCCATCATCTGAAGAAAATAACCTATTGTAATACCTTGAAAAATTATTTCTAACTGATTGGGAACTAGGAATAATTTTGCAGATTTTTTTTTGGGGGGGGGGTCTTGTTTTTACAGTGTCTACTCTAGCCCAGGCTTGCCTCAGACTCATTCTATAGCCAAGGCTGGCCCTGAATTCCTGGTCCCTCCTTCTACTTCTGAAGTGCTGAGGTTAGTCATATATTACAACTCCCTCAACTTAGAGTAAATATCTTGTTGTGTGCTTATTTTTCAATTTTGTACATAGTTAATACTCAATATAGAGTTAAATCTTGAGTAAAATTTGATAGTTTTATTACTCTTAAGATTGTTATTGATTGACTATTTTCTGTATCTTGTCAGCTAAAATATATATGGATAATGCCACAAAGGTTCATGGCCACCTGGGAGGACATTAATAATATTGGTTATGTACTGTACTCTGTGATATGGGCTATGGGATAAATGAGGAAAAAAAGTCAGTTATTGTTGGTTGATCTTCTGAAACTGTAGGACTCACATCCAAAAAAAGAGAATGAAATGTGAAAAGGTTATTCTTAGAAGTAAACGTACTAAATTGAAAAAGTTGGAATCTGGGTTCTTAATCTGGCTTTACTTTTTATCATAGTGAATGAGATTTATGATGTGCTGTTAAATTCAATTTGCTAGTATTTTGTTGAAAATTGTAACATCTATGTTCAATGTGATTATTGTATAGCTTTTCTTTTGTTGTTGTGTCTTTATCTGGCTTTAGTATGAAGATAATTCAAGCCTGAAATTAACTTTAAATGGAGCAAACATCTGAGTATATGACTTGAAAATGCAAAAGAAACCTTTGAGAACGTTTTTGTTTGTTTGTTTTTCGAGACAGGGTTTCTCTGCAGCTTTAGAGCCTGTCCTGGAGCTAGCTCTTGTAGACCAGGCTGGCCTCGAACTCACAGAGATCCGCCTGCCTCTGCCTCCCGAGGGCTGGGATTAAAGGCGTGCGCCACCACCGCCCGGCCTTTGAGAATGTTTTATGATATTTGTATAGGTAATGTTGGTTTTTGTTTGTTTGTTTTTGTTCTCAAGTATAGAGAACAAAAGCTAGAATAGACAAATGAGATATACCAAGCTCAGGGTGAAAAACCCTTCTGCTCAGCAAACGCAATAATTGAAAGAAATCTATTAATATATTTGACATTTATACATATGGATAAATATTAATGTTATCAGAATATAGAAAGGTCTCAGAAAAGCTAGTAAGAACAAAACACCTACTACTCCGAGAGAGAATGGAGCAATTGGGCTAGAGAGATAGCTCAGTTACTAAGTGCTCTGCCTGCTATCTCAATGGACCCGGGTTCAGTTCCCAGCATCCATATGGTGGTTCACAGCAATCTGTAACTCCATCTCTATGAGATATGATGCCCTCCTCTGTCCTCTGTGGGTACCAGGCATGCACATGGTACATTTAGTAGATATCGAAAAGCAGATAATACTTAGTAAATGTGATCTCACATGGAAGGGTCATCATCCAAAGAAAACCTTGAAAATCATTTCTGAGTGGGAACTAGAAGAAATATTTTTGCTGATTTTTTTTATTTTATTTTTACAGTGTTTTACAGACATTCAGGGCAAACACCCATACACACAAAGTATATTTTACTGTAAAGAGAAGCTTCTTTGATAAGTGGTGGTAGCTACACTTATCTATGGGCAAAAGACTAAGATTTAGAATGTTGTAGGGAATTATGCTGGCCTAGCGAAGTTGTGGTAAATGGGCAAATTGTTTGAATAAGTCTTTCTTGAAAAAAAAGATTCAGTGGCCATGAGGCGTGTAGAAACATGTCACGACGACATAATTAGTCATCGGGAAATTGAAAATCAAACAATAATGAGATTTGAAAAATAACAAATTCTGGTGAGACTATGAAAGAAGGAACTTTGATGCAGTGTTGATGGGAATGTAAATGAATATAGCCATTAGGAAGGTCAGTATGGAAGTGCCTCAAAATAATAAGTATATGAAATGATCAAAGTAGCCCACTTCTGAGTATACTAAGGAATTGAAATCAACAAAGAGATAATTCAATAGTAACTTCTGTTATAGGTACTATTTAGAATAGCTAGGATGGGGAATAAGGCTTTGTATCTATCAACAGAAAGATAAAGAATATGAGTGTGTGTGTGTGTGTGTGTGTGTGTGTGTCTGTCTGTCTAATGGGTTTTATTCATCCTTAAAGAAAAATGAAATCATGCTATTTACACCCAAAATGTATGGAACTGCACAACATCATGTCAAATAAACCAAAGAATGACACGTTGTGCATGTTTTTACTCACATGTTTAAGTTTTGTTTTTTTTTTTAAAGTCAGCCTGAATGTAGAGTGCAGATTACCAGAGATTAGAGAGGCCAAGTGTGAGTCAAGAGAGGCTGGATCTGGTCAATGAATACGTTTTGGACCACTGCACTGAGCCCCATTAACATGCATGATTAGTACATGCTAGTAAGAATAAAATACCATTTAAAAATAAAATTTGAAAGTAATTTTTAAGTTTCCTTCTCTTTACTCTTCTTCCACTGGTGGTTATCATACCCTATTCTTCACATCTTCCTGCATTCTCATCTCCCAACCCAAAAGTCACATACACTGGATAAGTGAATAAGTCTAAGGGAATCAAGAAACTTTGTAGGAGTGTACCTGCTCTGCTGACATCTCAGCGTCCTAAGAGTACATGGTGTCTGGAATAAGAGTTTTCCATTTTGCTTTTGGTTAACATGTTCTTTTTATATTTCTTAAACTTTCTTGCCAACTACATTTGGCAGAGAGCTAGTGCAATCCCCTCAATTTACAAGAAGAGTCACAAAATCATATCTAGTCATGACCTAAAATTGATGATAGCTAGAAGCAACCTCTGACTTCTTTAATGTCATAATTCCTCTATCACACGAAAGCAAGGGATTTGGGAAGAAGCCAGCAGTATGTCTATAAGAAGAAATTTAACTTAGTTGAATGGTGGGACATATCCTTACTCCCAGCTGAGGCAGGAGAATTCGCACTGAGTTTGAAGCTAGCCTAAGCTATATAATGACACTGAGGCTAACCTGAACTACAGTGTGAGACCCTATCTCAAAAACAAATTGGCCAGCAAGATGGCTTAGCAGATGAAGGCACTTGCTACCTAGGGTGATTGCCCCAAGTTCAATCCCTGAGACCCATTGGTGGAAGGAAAGAGATGATTCCTGTAGATTATTCCCTGACTTCCACATGCATTTCCCACCTCAACACAATATAATAATAAAAAAAAGCAAATGAAAATCGTTGGCTTAATGAAGGGAATGACAGAGGCTTGTTACAAATAGAGTAGTGATGAGATCGCACTCGTATTTTCCAAAGGTAAGAACTGCCACCATTTGCTCATTGAGATGTCTCATGCCTATGTTACCTTTGTATACATTAGGACGGTAAATATTTGCTGAATAACTTGGTTGAGGCTCTACAACCAAGCCCTCTCTTAACCACTAGACTGGACTTGCTTTCTACCTGAAGAATAGAAATTATTCATCAGTTTTACATCATATAATACAGAGTGCTTTCCACTCCTGCCTTCATAAACCATAGACCATTGTTATGTCTACAGGGACAGGTCAAAGAGTGTTCGTTATCACTGCCAAAGTATTTCCCTGGAGCGATCATAGCACGACATTGACCCCCGCAGGCTCAGTTTAACCAGACAGTAGAGTCATTCTGGGTGACGAAAGGTGACATGATGAGAGTTTCTGCATTTTCATCAGAGTCTTGGCTATTACTGAGCTCAGGGAAAATGATTCTCTTGTTTGATGCAACGGCAACGTTTTGGTGGCTCCTAATTCTCACTGGCCCTTTCTGAGTCAGAGAACTCTGTTAATAAAGATCAAAAGTCATAAGGAGGTTCAAGTGTGCTGTTCATTCGTAAGTGGAAATGTACTGTAGCGTCTCCTCAGAAGCTTCTTTTTATCCATAGTGAGTTTTAGATTAGCAGTCATGTGAGCAGACTCAAATAAGATGGTTGCTAAAAGACCCGGAGTGTCCCAGTCAGCTAGGCATCTGACCAGCTCTTTGTTCACGCCTTCATTACATGTGTATGGAAAGATATGATAGTAAGGTTTTAAACCTTCAACTGTAAGAAGTATAAAGTATAAGAGGCAATGCATTTTACATTAGAAAGTGAGATGCAGCAAAATTTTGTTCGTTCACACATCACTGTGTGTTCATATTCATGTGTAATCAGGGGTGATGATTCATTCATTGATGTCAAGACATTACCCAGAGGAAGACGGTATCTTCATTTTAAGTATTTTAAATAGTGCTGAAGAGTTGAATCCAGGGCCTTGCAAGTGCTTTGTAAGTACTCTACCGCTGAGCTTTATCTACAGAGCATATTTTAAATCTTAATAGATAGGCTAGGTCAAGTAACATATGCTTCAACTGCACATATACCTGTTTCTTCACATTCTTGTATAGTATAAGAAAAATGCTGATTTCAGGCCTGAAAACATCTTATTAGAATTACATTTGCATTTATTGATAATACATTGTATTTCTTATTTTTTTACGTTTTGGAGATTACAATTACAACACTTCTCCCTTGCCCTTTCTACTCCCAAACGCTACCATAAACACTTTCTGCTTGCCTTCTAATTCATGATCTATTTTTTGCTACTTGTTAATGCACACGCACACACACACACACACACACACACACACACACACACACACACACACACACAAGTATGTAACCTATTCAGTTTGTATACTCTTACCTGTATGTATGTTTTCAGGACTGACCATTTGGCACTGGACAGTGTGCTCTTCACTGGAAATGACCACATCTCCTGATCCCAGATTTCTTCCTCAGTTGCTTATAATTCTTTGTGTAAGATTGGGGTCTCATGGGCTTTTCCCCATATTTCCTTCTGTTGCTTTATTTGTCTTGTTAAGATTTCAAGCACTTTATGGACTAGGCATAGTGAAAGTGGATACAACCTTCCTTCATTCCTAATTTTGAAGAAAATGGTTTCTGTTGCTGTCATTCAATAGAGTATTGGGTATGAGTTCATCATGTAGATTATTGTTATGTCAAGGTATAATTTTTCTTTGTTCTTTAATTCACGGTCTTAAAGTCCTGGCTGTCTAGGAACTGTCCTGGCGGTGCACAGAGATCTATCTACCAGCCTCTGCCTGCCAAGTGCTGGAATTAAAAGCATGTGCCACCATACCTGGCATACTTTAGTTTTTCTATTTTTAGTTTCTTCAGTTTTTTAATCAAGAAGAAATGTTGACTTTTCAGCATGTATTAAATATACCCTGTGTTCACTGTTCTTGATTTTTGTACTGTATTTTTATTGATTTCCATATGTTGAACATCTCTGCATTACAATAAATGAGTAAATAATTTCAATTTGATTCTCCTAAATATCTCTATAATATTTTATACATTAGTTTGTGAGTATTATGGTGGGGATTTTAAGATCTGTATTAATTTATGAATTTATGTAGTTATAAAATTGTGATCATTTAATTTTTTAACCCAGTTTTTGTATCAGGGTAATCCTGGCTTTGTGGAATGACTTTGGAACCTTTCTTTCTCTTAGTAACTTATGGGGTAGTTTTGTGGAGGATCAACATTAGCTCCTCTTTAAAACCTGCTCGGTTTCAGCAATGAATCTATCTGGTCCTGGCCTTTTTCCTTTTGTGAGACTATTATTTATCTCATTGCTCAGTTTTTTTTTCTTGCTTTATTTTTGATAGGTCATATAATGTAGAAATTTACCTGTATCTTCTGGATTTTCCAATTATTAAAGCATTATTTAAAAATACTACCCACTTAACTACAGAATCTCAAGAATATTTATTGTAATATTTCTTTTAAAAGTTTGACTTTATTAACTTGGGTCTTCTCTTTCTTTCATTAATTTGGCTAAGGGTTTGTTGGTCATATTTATCTTTTTCAGATAACTTTGTTTCTTTGAACATTTATGGTGCTCTTTTGTTTTCTATTTTGATTTCAGCTCATAGTTTTAAAGTTGCTAGTTTGCCTTGTCATGCTTTGTAAGATGGAATGTACACCATCGGGTTACTAGTTTGAGAACAGGATGCACACCCTTGGGTTACTAGTTTGAGAACGGAATGCACACCATCGGGTTACTAGTTTGAGAACTCTGAAATTTTTTCTGGTAGTTACAGAATTCCTTCTTGAGAATAATTTTGCTGTATCAAAAAATATTCCATTTAATGGTGTTTTCATTTTATTCAATACTAGAAAGTTTTCAATCTCCCACTTGATTCAATAACACACTGCTCACTCAAAAGCACAGTATTAATTTTCCATGGTTATGTATTTTCTATAGTTTCTCTTGATGTTGAATTTTAGTTTTATTCCATTATGACAGGATAGGACACCAGTTTAGATATTTCTATTTTTAAGACTTGTTTAATGGCCTAAACTATGATCTGTCTTGACGAAAGTTCCACTGGTGTATTCCATAGCTATTGAGTAGAATATTCTATAATTGTCTTTTTAATCCACTTAAATATGCTGTAATTTAATTCTGATTATTTTGTTTACTTTTGTTTTAATTATCTATTTATTAGATGGGTTAATTGAGATTTCTCATAGCTATTGTATCTTTACAAATCAATCTGTTTATATCCAGTAGTGTAAATTTTAGGAAAGTGGGTACATGGAAGTTTGATGTATATATATTTGCAGTAAGTATATTCTTGATGAATTATTCTCTTTATTAATATGTACTGAATTTCATTATCTTTTCTAATTTTGGCTTGTATCTGTTTTGTTAAATGTGAATATAGGTAGTCCATCTTGCTTCCATTTTTATCCCATGTATCTTTGCCAGCGAGGTGTTGTCTTAGTTAGGTTTCTGTGGCTTTTATAAAGGCCATGATATGATCACAAGTAACTTAGAGTAAAGGATTTTTTGATTTACATGTCCCTAACTCAGTCTACCATGAAGGGTAGTCAGGACAGGAACTTGGAGGTAGGAACCAAATCAGAAACCACTGAAGAGTTTCTGGCTTGTGCCTCCTTGCTTCCTCATTGTAGAAGGAATGGCAGGCTGTGTCCCGCCACCCAGCTATCTTTGCCCAAAATAATTACACGGAAACATTTAAATACTGCCTGGCCCCTGGCCCGTTATCTGTAGCTTCTTATTGGTTGATTCTCATATCTTGCTTTAACCCATATTTAGTAATTTATATAGCACCACGAGGGGTAGCTTACCAGGAAAGATCTTAACCTGCCTCCATCTCGGAGAGGGGAAGCATGGCGACTGCCTATGGCGACTGCCTGAAGCGTCTCCCCAACTCTGCTTCCTTCTTCCCACAATTCTGTTCTGTCTACTCCGCCTACCTAATTTTCTGTCTCTTAAAGGGCCAAGGCAGTATCTTTATTAATAATGAAAGTAACACATAGACACTCCTCCATCACCTCATCATGCTTTCTTTACCACAGGATCACCAGCCCAGAGGTGGCACTGACCACTGTGGGATGGGCTGTCCCACATCAGTCGTTGCTCAAGAAAATGTTCAACAGATTTGCCTATTGGTCATTTACTCATTTGGGGTTCCCTCTTCCTAGATGACTTTACTTGTGTTTGTAGTAGAGAATGCATGGTTGGATCTATTTTTAAAATTCAAACATCTAGTGGTTTTGTCTGTTAATTGGAGAGCTAAGATATTTATGGTTAGAGTTATTACTGAAAGAAATATGCTATTTTCTACACTTTTGATTTTTTTCCTTGTTGATTTTATTTGTTCTTTTGATCTGTATAATTATGAGCCTTTGTCTTTGCTATTTTATTGAAAATGTTTGTGTAAAAGTCAGTTACCGATAACCTCCAAGCAATACAGTAAATGATGTCTTAGTCATTCCATTTGTCTGAAATGATTTCCCATATGTGACGTCCAAGTTCTTATCATAGTCTTGTTTTTTCCTTTTAACCTCTGCTCTCGTTTGTCAGTCTACGTTGCTAAACCACTCAGATTGTTATTTACCTTTAAACTTTGGAGTCCTACAAGGCTCAATCTTTATATCCTTTCTACATACAATTGCTTTTAATGTAATCCAATTCTGTGACTTCACATGACTGTACATGCCAGTGATTCTTCAGTTTTATACCAGCTAAAGTCATGCCCATAAAAATAATAATCCACAGTTCCTCTCCCATCCATCCCCCACAAACAGGCTTTCTCTGTGTAGCCCTCGCTGTCCTGGTACTCATTTTGTAGACCATGCTGGCCTTGAACTCACAGAGATGACCCTGCCCCAGCCTCTCAAATATGGGGATAAAAAGCGTGTGCCACCACCACTAGGCAAATCACAATTCTTACATCCACCGCCTACTTGATTCTTGTTTGCCTTGCCTTATCACCAGCCCTGTAAAACCTGTAGTCTTTTTTGTTTCTTCATTTCTTTGTCTAGGTAGGGTTTCTCTGTGTAGTCCTGGCTGTCCTCGAACTTTCTTTAGACCAGGCTGGCCTGAAACTCACTGAGATCCACCTGTCTCTGCCTCCCAAGTGTTGGAAGTAAAGGCCACCACTGCCAGACAATAACCTGTAATCTTATCCATTTATCATGACAGTCCCATCCTTTTATTTGCAGAGGACAAAACCCTCTAGTCTTTTCTTTCTTTCTTTGTCTTAGCAGTTGAAGAAAAACTGTTTATTGGGGGTGAATGAGCACAGACATGCTGCAGACACACACACATAATTATCGTCTGCAAAATGGAGGGAGGATTTGGGAAGCTGAAGCATCCGGTCTTTTCTTGAGGCCTGCTTTTTTTTTAAGTCTCTGAAGAGTTTTCCTTCCCTAATTTAGGGTTGGTCAGTTTGAAGAAAGATGGGAAGGTAGATTGGCTCACAAGTGTTGTGTAACATGTTCCGATCCAGACGCAAATTTAACTTGTTGAGTCAGTCCATCAGCACAGGGCCTGCTGGTGGGAAACAGAAGCCCACTAGCACTTTGTTTTAGCGGCCAGGCTTTTTGTCTCAAATCAGCAGGATGAGGAAGAAGCTCCCTATCTTTGCTATCTTGGAAATTCCCCTCCATTATGCCTAGTCATGGCCCCTCACCCTATCTATCTTCCTACCAGGGCGTCTGTTCAACCCCTAGCCTCTCATTACTCCCTTTCAGAGGTCACTCTGACTGCTCTCAGGGAGTCTGGGTTGCTAACTGCTCTTAACTGCTTCCTGCTCATCAGCGTAGATGGGGGTGGGCAGTCAGTCCTCAGAGAGGGCTTGACCTCATGGGCCATGATAAAACTTCACCAGTGGTGATGATCCAGAACATAAGATAGCCAAGGTGGTGGTGGTGTACATCTTTGAAGCTTGCCGTCCCAAGGGAGCTAGCATCTGTAACATATAGAAAATGCCACTCTTACTAAGGACATTGTTAGAAAAATAGCTGGGGCAGTTCTGCCCTTATTTGAGGAAGAGAACAGGCAAGAAAACCATCCAAAGAATCCTTGACAGGCTTTGTCATAGGTATCAAGGAGACTCATGATTTCTGTGCTAAAATTGTAAGGCTTAAGGTGTATACTGTGGAGGAGGCCATTTGTTTGATTCAAGAGTTCATGGAGTATTTCATCAGCCCTAAGTTCAGAAGTCACCCATTGAGTATTCTTCTGTAACCATGGGAAACATTGAGAGACAAGGTTAATGTGGAAAGTTCCTCAACATCATGGTTAACATGAGTTTTGTTTAATAAGGTTAATCAAATTGTGTAGCTGACTGAACTGTGTACAAGAACCTTTTACCAGAATCCTGTAGAGGCCTATAGGCGGTACCTTACCAGCAAGAGATGTCTCTGCCCGTACACAAGCTGTAATGTCTAGTGGAGGCATACACTATAGACCAAACCTGATGAATGAAATCCATATTTCCTTTATTGAAGTTACAACCAGACAACAGCATTTGATAGACAATGTAAAGAGGACATATCTTTTTTAGAGTTGTCCAGCAATGTCCCAGGACACCATTTTATTACCTTGAATATTTCCTCAAGCCTGGGAGTTAACAAGGTATCTGACAGCCTCCTTTAATGGGAACATGATTGCTTAGACATCATATTCCAGCTGTGAGAAGTGCTCTTTTGCAAAGAGATAGTGTTCTCAGGAAGAAATGAATTAGTAGGAAATAGTTGTCCAAATGATATCTCATATAGTTCATTCAGTACAATGTCTGGGGACTGTTGGGTCTAGGGAATATGGGGAGGGGAAGGCGGGAGAAGGGAAGGGAGGGGAAACTGTGGTGATATGTAAAATGAAAAAAAAAACTTTTAATTAAAAAAAAATACTAAACTGGGCAGTAGTGGTACATGCCTTTAATCCCAGCACTCAGGAGGCAGAGGCATGTGGATCTCTGTGAGTTTGAGACCAACCTGGTCTACAGAGCTAGTTCCAGAATAGGCTCCAAAGCTACACAGAGAAACCCTGTCTTGAAGAACCAAAAAAAAAAGAAAGAAAGAAAAATCATCTTGATCATTTCAACCCTGGTCATACTTTTCTGATGGGCGAGGAAGTGTAGGTGGCCAGAATGAATCACTTTTTTTTAATGTGCATTGGTGTTGGGTCCCCTGTAACTGGAGTTACGTGAGCTGCCATGTGCTACTAGGAATTAAACCCAAGTCCTCCGGAAGAGCAGCCAGTGCTCTTAACTGCTGAGCCATCTCTCCAGGCCCCACTTTTTTTTCTTCCAGTGCCAATTGAAGATCTGGTCCTCAGGGATCATTTGTGCTTGGGAGGAGCCGCTCTGACTCCTCTAATCTCTCTCTTGTCAGTTAATCCATCTGTGTGAGGCCTTGCCGGACCGGTGTTTCATTTGGATGTGTGGAGGAATTTTTCTCCTCTGTTGACTCTCTTCTTTACAGACAGGATACTGATTAGCGTCCACTCAGTGATATCTCTCTGATCAAGGAAACAGGTAACTTCCCACAATTATAGGACACTTTGAGACATGACCGATAGTTCCGTGGGACACAGTTGATCTTGGAGGCCTGGGGAGGGGAGCGATCTCCCCTTCAATGTGCCTGACCACATTGTCATAGGCTTCCAAGTATGGTTATTGAACACCTGGAGGGTCAGTTGCACCACTTTCTGTAATGTTCAGGTGAAGCTTGAACAGAAATTAAACATGTTAAAAAATAAACCTTGATTAGATTCACATAAGGTACGGTTTTTGTGTGTTTGTTTTCTAACAATATCTGGATGATATAGCGGGTAAAAGAAAAGTTGGACATAGGGAACTTTAGAGGAGGTTTCCTCCTATTTATAGAACAGCTTTAACTATTGGATGATATTAGAATTTAGAGTTGCCACTGGGGGCCACGTTCATTATTCCGTGGAGAGCGTTTAAGCCATGCTTGGGTCAAGAAAAAGACTAAGGAAGGCTCTTTTTCTAAGTACCTCAGGGTCTATCCTGCTCCAGTTGTCCAGGAGGCAAATCTGTGGGGGAACTTGAAGGACTCTTGGAGGATTTTGTCCCCATCTGTAAAGTGCAAACAAGTTTGGGAGAGACTGATGGAGGTTCACTTAAGCATCCAGAGAAAGGAGAGTGACCGGCCAGATTCTGACACCCCAGGACCTCTTCCCAGGGCAGGACCTCTTCCCAGGGCAGGACCTCTTCCCAGGTCAGGACCTCTTCCCAGTGTCCTTCTTCCCCAGGACTGCAGTTCTGGTCCCTGCCAGTTTTCACTGACAGCCCAGATATCATTGTTAGAGTATTTTAGTTTTCTCCTAACTTCATTGGAGGTCAGCTCAAGGTGAGAAAGCCCTGCCTTGTGAGAGTCACACACTAGTTCCCTCCAAGCCTCATCCTTGGGACAGCTCAAGGTGGAGCTCTCACTAGCTCTCCTGTAATCTTATCCTTGGGACAGATCAAGGTTAGGGTGCCAGGCCTTCTGAGAGAGAGAGAATGAGGTTCCCTCCCCCGGGACTTAAATAGTGGCCTGTTTTCTGTGATGTAGATTTACATACCTTTAACTCCTGCAGAGGAACCCCAGAGCATTTCAAGTAGTTGCCTGAACAATAAAAAAGGGATTATTTGCTCTGCCATAGGGTCTTCCAGACCTCATGTCCATTTTCTTTCTTTAAAGCTGTAAATCCATATTATTATTGTTATTATTAATAACTTAATCCAGATAGGAAGCAAGCATGAGAAGTGATTTTCTTTTTATTTAAAGAGTATCATCTAAAGTAGAAGAGGCTTCTCACAATCCACTATATGTAAATTGTGTTTAAGTCCTTGTAATCTGGAGGACAGTAAACAGAAAACAACAGAACAGCAACAAAACTAAAAACTCAGTAGGTCACCGTATTCTCTTGTTTCTTTTCTTAACCTGTTATTTAACTGAAAGGCTCACATTTAAAATAAAACAACACTGAACATTAAAATAAAACAAACCATCTTGGTGGCCTGGTGTGGCCTCTTTAGTCTAATTTGAGGGGGGGGGGGCGATGGTAATCAAGCAGCTCAGTAGGACTGTCTTGGAAGTTTTTTGTTTTTTGGGTTTTTTTGGTTTTTTTAAGACAGGGTTTCTCTGCAGCTTTTTTAGAGCCTGTCCTGGATTCAGCTCTTGTAGACGAGGCTGGCCTCAAACTCACAGAGATTCGCAGGCCTCTGCCTCCCGTGTGCTGGGATTAAAGGCATGTGTCACCACCACCCAGCTCTGTCTTGGAAGTTTTATGGGTGCCCCATGTTTGGTCTATGGTAGATTGTCACATTAGCTAAGATTGTGGTGAATTTGCATGGCATTTGTCTTTTTAAAACTAGAACATTAGCAAAGATGGCAGCCAAGTCATATGGCTGCTTCCATCTTGATGTTGTCAGCAAAGCCACATAGTTGTTTTCTGCTTAAGGTGAGCCCTGGTCCCTGATAAGGTGAGCTCATAATCTCCCATCAGGTGCAAGTCCCTGTGGGATCCACACATCTCCCAGATTAAATGTGGACTTTTATACCCTTTTCTTTAGAAAGACCCTTTAGTTAGGTGAGGGTGGATGTAGGAGACAGTCCTATGGACTCAGCAAGTAGTCCCTCAAAAGCAAAAACAGAGGAAGGAATTCCACAGTCTCAGCTCAGGGTAGCTACCATCAGTGGGAGAGCTCTCAGTTAGCTTCTAGAGGGAGAGGGAAGACATTTAACCACCATCTCATTTTAGTTCGAAACAGTAGTGGGTTTGTCTCTCTCTCTCTCGATGTTGGAGAAGAGAAGGGTAAGGGTAGGAGGAGACACAGGCACTTTGCAAAATCCAAAGGTCTGTTTGTCTCCAGGTCAAGAGGAACCTTCCAAATCTCTCTCCAAATCTCTCCCTCAGGCGGCCAGATCACTCTGAGCAGAATGAGATTGCATTGCTCTGGAGCCAGGGCTTAGGTTAGCAGGGTAGTGTTAGTGTCTGTTCACAGGTCCCTCCCTAGTCGCCAAACAGTTTAACAGACTTCCTAGGGCACACAGACATAGAGTTAGAAGGTCAAAGCGGATCTTCCTGGTTAAAGAAAAGAAAATCACCAGTCTCTATCCAGGCTGGGGGAAGGGTGCCTGCAGCTAATGGGACACACACAGCTTCCTGTCCTTTCAAGGCTTGACCTTTCTTATTCACCTTGAAGAAGTCCTGAGACGAGGTCCCCAAAGTTATACAGTCCAAGGGCCACTGCCTTTTAAAGAATTAAAAAAAAAAGAGTCTCAATTGAGGCAGTGGGTAGTGGAGGATCTGGAGCACCGCAAATGAGCGCAGGTAGAGTCAGCAGTTTGAAGAAAGGCATTTTAATTGAGGGCAAGAAAGCACACACATACAGCAGACACAGGGAAAAAGACCTGCAGAGCAGAGGGGCACCTCAAGAAGGGGAGAAAAACCCCAAGTCTTTTCTAGAAGTTTCTCTGATGCTGTCTGTTATCAGAAAGCAGATCAAGGGCATCTCCTTCAGAATCCGACCCTCATTCCCTTTGTTGCTGTTTCCCTGGGTTAATGGAATAAGGGACTTGAAAGGACTCCCTGCTCACCTTTAAAACACTGATCAAATGTTGTTGCTTTTCTCCTTGAAACACCTTTCAGTAGGTTTCTACTTCATACATCTCAATTAAAGCTAGGTCTCTATGACCACTAAGGTATTGGGAGCTCTGACTCCCTGACCTCAGTTACTGCTGTTCTTCCATCCCTGTGTTCTTTGTACTTTAGCCACATTTTGTTCTTCCTGTTTATCCTGGAAAACTTTTGACATACCTTCCCCTCAAGTATGGCTCACACTTATCCTTATCCTTAAAAAGGTCCCTGCAACTCTTCCTGGGGATTGCTCCATTCTTTCCTTCAAATGTTTGATCAAATGTAAATTCCCTTAAATGGCGCTTTCTTCATTGCAGTTATTTACTGTTTTAAGAAGTTTTCTGGTGAAGTTTTGGGGTCTCTTATCTATCCTAGCATATTATCTGTAGATAGTAATAACTTGATTTCAACTTTTCTTGTTTGTATCCCTTTAATTTCTCTCTTGTTCTTACTGCTTCAGCACTATATTGAAATGAGTAAGGATGGTGGATCAGGCCTGACTCATTTAATAGGATTGCTTCCAGTTTCTCCACACTTAGAGAGAGTTTTCTTTTTCTTTTTTTTTAAATTTATTTCTCCATTCAAAAATTTACACTTCCTCCCCTCCTGCCATTCCCCTCCCGCTCCCCCACTCACCCTCCTCCTTCCCTCTCCCTCCTTAAGAGTGGGCAGGGAACCCTGCCCTGTGGGAAGTCCACACCTCCCCCCCCCACATCCAGGCCTGGGAAGCTTTGCATCCAAATAGACTGGGGTTCCAAAAAGCCAGTACATGCAGTAGAAACAAGTCCCAGTGCCTTTATCAATGGCTTTTCAGTCAGCCCCCATTTTCAGCCACATTCAGAGAGTCTGGTTTGATCACATGCTCATTCAGTCCAGGGCCAGCTGGCTTTGGTGAGCTCCCATAAGAACAGGCACACTGTCTCAGTGGGTGGACCAATTCCTCGCGGTCCAGACTTCCTTGTTCATCTTCTCCCTCCTTCTGCTCTTCAACTGGACTTTGGGGGCTCAGTCTGTTGCTCTGATGAGGGACTTTGTCTCTATCTCCTTCCATCGCCGGATGAAGACTCTATGGTGATATTTGAGATAATCATCAGTGTAATAGTGGGGCAAGGCCAGTTCAGGCACCCTCTCCTCTGCTGCCCAAGGACCTAGCTGGGGACATCCCTGTGGACACCTGGGATCCCCTCTAGAGCCAAGTCTCTTGCCAACCCTAAAGTGGCTCCCTTAATGTAGATATCTTCTTCCCTGCTCCTATATCTGCCCTTCCTCCATCTCCTCCCTCCCACTCCCCCAAGCACCCTCCAGTCTTTCCCTTTTCCTTTCGAGAGAATTTTCTAACATAATTTTGTACAGGTTTTTTTTTTTTCAAAATAGTCCCTTATAATATTCTGAAAATCATATGAGCAGCATCAGTAGACCCTTGGGCCAACTAACCAAAGGAAAGAAAGAGGGGACCCATATTAACAGAATCAGAAACAAACAGGAAAACATTACAGCAGACATCAAAGAATTCAGAATACAAAGGCATTTTGAATCTCTTGCATGGGACCTGGATTCAGTTCCTAGCACCTACATCCATAACTCTACTTCCAGTGGATCTGCTGCCTTCTTCTGACTTCCATGTGAGCCCAGCACACATGTGGTATACATGTGCACATACAGGCAAAACAGTCATGTGCATAAAATAGTCTTAAAAGCCTGCATATGAAAAAGCTATACCAGTATCATACCTAAAGGGAAAAAACTGACATTTCTGCTAAAATCAGAAACAAAAGTTCCATTTTCACTTTTATGCAACTATAGTACTTGAAATTTTAGCTAAATCATCAAATTATTCCTGATGTAGGTAACATAGAAAACCCTATGTCTCAATACAAAGACTCAAAGCGCTCAGAATTGGCGTCTGAAAAAATGGTGAAGAGCACTGATTGCACCCATGTGGTGGCTTACAGCTGTCTGTAACTCCAGTTCTGGGGTTCTGACACCCTCAAAGGGATACTGTATGCACACGGTGCACATACACAGATAAAACACTCAACACACAACATAATAAAAGTTTTTAAAAACTTTTAAAAAACCTCTTAGAACTAATAAATTCATGAAAAATTTCTGTATACATAACTAATATGCAAAATTGAACTACATGGCAAAGAAATAAAAAACTATATATATATATATATATAGTGTGTGTGTGTGTGTATGTATAAAATACTTTGAAATAAAAGGAGATAAGAAGACCTCTATACTGACAATTATAAACTATCGAGGAAAGACAAAGATGAGACTAGAAAACAGAAAGATTTTGCATGTTGTGAGTTCACAGAATTAACATGTAGTTTTGAAGCCTGTCCTGGAACTAGCTCTGTAGACCAGACTGACCTCAAACCCACTGAGATCTTCCTGCCTCTGCCTCCCAAGTGCTGGGATTAAAGGCGTGCACTACCACTGCCCAGCTGAATTACCATTGTTAAAATGACTATACTATCAAAAGTGTTTCAATAGATACAATGTACTACCAATTAAAATACTTGGCATTTTTAATAGTGCTGTAAGGATATCCTAAAGTGCACACGGGTCCCCAAATACCCTAATAGCCAACCTAACCACCAGCAAAAAATGAGGATAATGGAGATAATACAATATATGATTTCAGAATACATTTTAAAGACATAGTATCAAAGGAAGTATGGTATTAGTCTAAAAATAGATTAATAGATGAATGGAGTAGAATAGAGGACCCAGAAAAAGACCCACACATTTACATCAACCAATTTTTGATAAAGGTGCCAAAACATACATTTCAGAAAGATAGCTTTTACAACATATGGTTCTGATAAAGTTGGGTATTTGCATGTACAACTCAAAATGGATCAAAGACATTAATCTAAAATGCAAAATACTGAAACAAGTAGAGATAAACATAGCAGCAATACTTCAAGATATTGACACAGGCTATACTTTGCTGAACAAGAGTCTATTGGCTGAAGAAATAAGAACAAGTATTGGCAAATGGTGCTTCTGTACAGGAAAAGAAATAGCAGAGCAAAATTATAGTCTACAGCATGAGAGGAAAATCTTAAACTATTCATCTGCTAGAAGAATAAGGATAGAATGCATTAGGAACCCAAAATGTTAACCAAAGAATAAATAATTGAATCAATACCCAGGTAAATGAACTGAACAGGAATTTTTAATACTAATGGCCTATAACTACATGAAAAAATGTTGAAACTTGTTAGCTGTTAGGGGACTGCAAATCAAAACTACGTTGATATTCCATTTCCTCAGTAGGTGTGGGTATGATGAAATAAGAAAACTGTAGCAAGAAAAAAAAGTCAGAGATGGTGCTGAAAATGCAGGGGCAGAGGGCTATAGGTCTTACATGATCTTGGTGGTAATTTAGATTAATGTAGCCACTATAGAAAAACACTATGAAGAGTCTTAAAAATCTAAAACTGGAACGTCCATAAGATTTAGCTCTTACAAATAACATTTAGAGTAACAGTCGTCAGCTGGCTTGCTGATCATGGCCATTGTCCCACTGTTAAAAATCACCCCCAAAGAAGAATGATTGTTTCCGTCCCCCAGTAGCTATCAACTGCCAGTACCTCTTTGGCTAGGAGTGGCCCCTTGTGAGTCCCTCCCCTCTCGAGGGTGGAGTTTTAGCTGGTGTGATCTTGTATAGGTCCTGAGCAGGTTACCAGAGCTGCTGTGGTTTCCTAAGCAACAGTCTTGTTCAGAAGACAGCATCTCATAGCACCCCTCAACCCCATCCTTTGGCACTTACATTCCTTTTTTTCTGGATTACTTACATTCTTTCTGTCTCCTCTCTTTTCATGTTCCCCTTGACTGGGCAGTGAGAGAAGGGAGTTGATAAAGATGTCCTACTTAACACAGAGCACTCACACTCACTCTTCGCATAGTTTTGATCAGTTTTTCTCTCTGCCTTGACCCAGGTCTGTGGGTATAAATGAATGGTCCCATACCCATGAACACATAGGAAGCACTAACGGGGCTTAGTGGGTTATTTAAAAGGAGGATGGGAAGTTAGTAGGTATTTTTTTTAAAGCTGGAAGAACATAACATAAGATCTGTTCTCAAATAATGAGATGAGATTTAGATGGGGAGAAGAAAGGTAGGTTGGGCAGAGGAGGAAGTGGGGGAGGAATAACTAACACTAAGAATGATTGAAATGGCCATATGGAAACCTTCTCAGGACTTTAGGTGGAATATCCTACACAGGAAATAATGCTCCTCCCTCAAGCTATAGGTTGCCAAGCAAAAGATCCCAGCTCCTGGTGTGGGGCATGTCCCCTTGAGCAGTTAGGACAGCCTAAGAGACCCCCAAAATAATAAAAACTGTTGCCATTGTTCCTGGTTACTCACCAGAACTTAATGGTAAGACCCCATTGCTGAACATACCACACATTTTAGTCACAGGAGTTGGAGAAATCAAACATACTTACCTGGAAGCTTCTACTTTGCTGGCTAGTTCATAGTACTGGAAGGTACTTGTCAGAGTACAGAGGGTAAGTGTCTGTATACTGCCTAGCCATGAGTGGGACTGCATTTGGACAGGACTGTTGCACTCATGAACCCAGAGCAACCGTGGTTATCACACAAGACCTACGTAAGATCAAGCCAGTCGACAATCGGCATGGATTGGGCTCCAAGCCCCACCCCTAGAGCTGTTGACAGGTGATGGCTTCTGAGAGAAAAACAGTCCATTTTCATTAAGGGTTTGGCCCTGTAAGGTTGACCATGCTCCAGTGGATAACCCTACACCCGTGAGATCACGGAGAGAACAACTTGGTTTTAGTAGAGTATTAAAAAAAAATGAGGACACATAGTTGGATGGGTACTAAGGAGGTAGATTTGGGAGGAGTTGGGGGAGAGAAGTTAATATGATCAAAATATATGAAATTCTCAAAGAATTAATGAAAACTTTTTAAAAGAGAGCATGAAGTTGTAAGGGCACGTGTGGAAGGATGTGGGTGGAGTTGGCAGAGTGGGGTAGGAGGTGACTGCAATACAAATACATTGTATGCTTGTATAAAATTCACAAAGAATAAACCAAAAATATATTTTTAAGGAAATGGCCTATACCCATTAATTTTTAAGTATACAATATGGCATTGTGTAGGCAGTATGTTATATTAGCTATCGAGAACTTATCTGGCAATAACAGAAATGCTTTATTTTTCAACTAATACTTAAACATAAAGAGCTGTACATCTCTTTGAGTAATAGATAAGGTATGTTTAAATCAGGCTAATCATGTTTATTTCAAAGACATGATCATTTTTTCAGGGTGTAAACTTTCAAAATTCTCTTTTCTGGCCTTTGAAAAGTGCAGTTTATCCTCGTTATCTCCCGTCACCTCACTGTAGCTTTTTGCTTCTCTCCAACTTTTAATTGGTTATCCAGTGTCAGCTTTCTGCTGTTCCCGATCACCAGCCTCCCTGAGTTCTCGTGGCTGCCATTTTACACTTCTGTAATAACTTCCACATATGAGTGAGACCAAGTGCTGCTTCCATTTCTGTGATTGACACTTCTCAGCAGGATCACCACTTCCACCCATCTTACTACGTTACAAATTCCACCCTTTTCTATAACCGTATTGTGTATGTGGACCACAGTTTCTTGGTCCATTCTTCAATTGTCCCCATTAGGTTATTTCCATTTCTTGGCTGTTCTGTATAGTGCGGTAAAGAGCAAGGAGTGTAGACCCACTAATTTCATTTCCTTTCTATATATTGTTGCATTTTAATTTTGGGAGAAATACCAATACTGTTTTCTATAATGGCTGCACTAATTTATATTTCCACCCACACCACGTTCCCTTGCACCCGCATCCTCATCAACATTTGTTATATTTAGTCTTTTGTGTACTTGTTTTTGTGTGTGTGCATGTGTACATGTGTGCACATGGGCATGCATATGCACTGTGTTCATGAATGTGAACACCAGAGTTCAATACCAGATGTCACTCTTGGTTGCACCCTACTTTAATTTTTGAGACAAAACCTCTCACTGAACATGAAGTTGATTGATTTAGCTAGGCTGGTTGGCCAAAGAGCTGCAGAGATAATTAATTAGTTAATTGTGTGTGTCTGTGTGCCACAGCATGCATGTGGAAGTTAGAGGACCTTTGTGGAACTCAGTTCTCCCTTCCCACCATGTGGGTGCTAAGGATTGAATTGGGGTCTTTGTACCATCTCACCTTCTGGCCTCTCATGGCTTTGAATTGTGATTACCTAAGGATGGAGTATGTTGACCATTTTTTTTTTTATTCTATTCTGTAGATAATTGTTCTGAGTGTTTGCTGTCATGGTGTAGACTTCCTTTCAATCAGTCTGCTCTGTCCCATTGGTCTGTGTGTGTGGTCTTAATGTCAGCACTTTTGATTAAGACAGCTTCGAGGTATATTTTAAAGTCAGGTAGCATAGTACCTCCTCCTCTGTTCATCTTAGTCAAAATAGCTTTGTCTGAAGATTTTTGGAGGCTCAATATACAATTTAGAATGTCTTTTAGCTTTTTGAAATATGCTAATTAGAATTTTGATGGGAATTGCATTGAATTGTACATTGCTTTGCAATATGAATGTTTATCAATATTGTTTCTTCCAGTCAATTACAGCAGAATATCTTGCAATGTCTTGGAGAGCTACTTAATTTTTCATCAATATTTAATAATTTCATTATAGAGTTTTTTGATCTCTTCAATTAAATTTACTCATAGCTAGTATATTATTTTAGTTATTGATTTGTTTTATGGAATTTCCTTTTATAGTATAAAATACTACTGCTATTTGTATATTGAATTCCCATTCTCCACTTCTGTATTATTTTAAGACATTTTATTCATTATTATTGTTGTTAGGGTGCCTCACTTGCTATGACTTATGTGTGGAGTTCTGAGGACAACTTTGTAGAGTTGATTCTCCCCTTGGATCCTAGAGGATCATACTCTTGTGCTGCGTTTGTGTGAGAAGGGGCTTTACCTAGTATCTGGCTGGCTCTCTCTCACAAGTTCTAATAGTTTAGTAGTGTTTTCTTGATCTGTAAGATCCCATCATATATAAACACCGGCAGTTTTCCTTCTTTTCTAACCTGACGTCCTTTATTTCTTTCTCTTCCCTACTCATTCTACCTAGAGTGCCTAACACCATGGTGGATAAAGCGGTAAAAGCAGATGCATTTGTCTTGGTTCAGATGTATCTGAAAGTTTTCCTCCGCTCCTCACTCAGCAAATGTTAGGCATTTCTAACAGTGGCCTTTATTATGCTCAGCCGTGTTTGCATTCTGATCATGAAGGGATGCTGAGCTTCATCAAATGCTTTTTTCTGTTTGAATTGGGGTGACTATGTTTTTTTTTAATCCTTCCGTTTGTTGGTAATGATACATCACATACATTTACTCGTATTTATTCTACCACCATCCCATTCCTGCGATCAGAGGGAATAATCAATTTGTGTGTTGATTTCATTTACAAGTATTTTGTTGACGATTTGGTTTTTTTTTTTTTTTTGTTGAAGATGTGAGTGTTTATGTTCATCAAGAATAACTTATGAAATTTGCATATCACTGCATTGCTTAACCCTCATCAGAGAACCTTCTTCTTGCAGTAGGTGGGAATTAACACAGAGACCCACAACTAGATAACCTGAAGAGAGTCAGAGACTTTGGAACACTCAGCCCTAAGTGGATGTCTGTATCACACCACACTCTTCTCTAGATTCAAAGTTCTGTGTGGAAGAGGGGGTGGAACTATTGCCACAGGTGCTAGAGAACTCTGGGGAAACACTGTCTTCCAGACACAGCAGGACCGATGCACATCTGAGCTCACAGAGCCTGTAAGAGCATGCCCAAGATGTTCACAAATTCAAGCCAGACAAAATCCCAGTATAGACAAGAGGAAGTGAGCACAAAGTCCTGCTCCTAACCAAGAAACTATTTCCAATTACTACCTGTTGAGAGAGAGAAAATTGGTTTTCTCCACTGGAGTGATAATTGAATATATCAACCACACTACAGGACAGAACTCATGCTCAGTAGCAGTTGACCAACACAAAGCAGAGTGCATTTGTGTGTGTGTGTGTGTGTGTGTGCTTTTGTCTTTGTTTCTTTGGTTTGGTGTTTGCTATCTTCTTAGTTTTGTTTTAAGTAAGAGAGAGAATGTGAAGCTTGGTGGGTAGGGAGCTGTAGAAGATCTGGGAGGACTTGGAAGAAGAGAAAGAATATGATCAAATATGTCATATGAAAATATTTTAAAATATCCCACAGTACTCAGGAGGCAGAGGCAGGTAGATCTCTGAGTTTGAGGCCAGCCTGGTGTTCAGAGCAAGGTCCAGGTCTATACAGAGAAACCATATCTCAGAAAAAAGGAAAGAATAAAAAAAGAAGATTATATTTCTTATATTTGTATCTGATTTTGGCAGAAAGCTAGTATTAATCTTGTAGAATATGTTTGGACAAATTCTTTTATTTAAGGGGAATCTCTTTAAGGAAAATTTATATTATTTCATCTATAAATGTTTGCTAAAACTTACTAATGTCACTCTCTGGTTTTGAGCTTCTCTGAAGTGGGAACCTTTTTATTACTGATTAACTTTTATTACCTGCCACTAGCTTGTTTATGTTTTCTAGTTTCCCCTTATGTAGTTTTGGTAATGTTTATGTTTTTGTGATATTTTTCCACTTCTAAGTTACCAAAATTTGGACAAATAGTAGTTCATAATAATTTCTAATAAGGCTTTTTGCAACCCTTCTTCTTTGTTGTATTCTCTTACTTTGAGTCTTTCCTCTTTTCCTCCAGTTTAAGGGTTGTTAAGGTTTTTTAATAATTTATTTATTTCCATTGGTGTTTTGCCTGTGTATATGTCTGTATAAAAGTGTCACAGACAGTTGTGAGTTGCCATGTGGGTGCTGGAACTGAACCTGGCTCCTCTGGAATAATAGCCAGTGCTCTTAGCCGCTGAGTCATCTCTCCAGCCCTTTTAAATTTTGTTTTGTTTTGTTTTTCCTTAAGCAGTTCTTTGTTTCTTTGGTCTAAAAACAAACAGACATGGGTTTGATTATTTTAGCTATCTTTTTCTTCAAAAACCTGCTCTTCTTAAAATTCTGTCTCCATCCATTGGTTTTTCAAAAGAAAGTTATTTTCCACATACTTGTATAGTTTTTAAATCTTTTCATGTTATTCATTTTTAGGTTTGCTATTATGTGATCTGAAAAATGGTTGATATATCAATTTTTAAAAATACTTGGTACATGTTTGTGTGCTATCACATGATCTATCACAGAGCATGTTCCATGTGCTGATGAGGCAAATATGGTTTTCCTAGTGGTGGAATGGACTGTATTTTTTTACTTTTTAAAAAGACAAGGTATTGCTATGTGTCCTGGACTAGCCTTGAACTCAGTACACAGCCTGTATGGCATAGGGATCATAATCTTCTTGCCTCAGCCTTCCAAGTACTGAGATTACAGGTATTTATCACTGTTTCTTGCTTTGGGATGTTCCTTAGATGTTTACTGTCTCCATCTAGTGAAGGGGAAATTTAATTTTTAGAGGTTGTATTTTTTGTTATTACCATGGGGGGTTGAGGGGAAGTGCATCATGGCATTTATATGGAGGTCAGAGGAGACCTTTGTGTTCTTTTCTCCCACATTGCGGGTCCTGGGGTTTGAACTCAGGTTGTCAGGCTGGCTTGTCAAATTCCTTTACCTGATGAATGATCTCACCAGCCCCAAGTGTGTAATTTACCTCTTGTTTCTTCATTGATTTTCTGTCTAAATGCTTTTCCCATTGATGAGCATGGGTGTTAAAGTCCTGAGCTACTGTATATTACACTCTGTCTTCAGTTAGGTTTATTGATACTTGTTTTATACTGTTATTTGTTTGTATACTTTGATATTATATATTATTCATAGCTGTTGTTTGCTCCTTCTGAATTGACATCTCTATTATTAGGTTGGTTTCTCTTCCGACTACATTTGATTTCTAATGCCATTTTGTCCCTCAGTAGTTGGCTACTCCTAATTTCTCTTGGTTTCCATTCACACTGACTATCTCATCCCATTCCTTTTTTTCTGGATCTTTTTGTGTTCTTAGATGCAAAGTGAATGAAGTGGATTTTTTTCTTTTCTTTTTTTGTAAGTCCAAAGAAGACTTTGTTAAGAAAAGGTTTATTGGTTTGTATTTTTCGTTTTGAAACAAGGTCTCAGTATGTAGCTCTGGCTAGCCAAGAACTCACTGTGTAGAACAGGAAGGTCTTGAACTTGCAGAGCTCCATCTGCCTCTGCCTCCTAATTGCTGGAAAGACAGACATGTGTCTCATGCCCAACAAGAAAAGTTTTTAATATAAGCTTAAATATAAGCAGAGAAGGAGATGTGGAGGGAGCGTAACCTAAGGAAGCAATGGGTTTCTTCAGAGACTGTGTGGACTTGGCAAAGTTGCACTTAACTGTCTTGAAACTAGCTGTATACACAGTTTTCATAGGTTTTGAAGTTACATCACTCAAATTACATAGATTAAGTGAAAGCATTTTGGTATGCCCATATATACCTGAAGATCTTCTCTTTGGTAAATAACATGATTTATGACCTATAATATACAAGCTAAAAGACAGATAAGATAAAAATATAGGTTAAAATGGATTTACAGTAGTATGATAGGTCACAGAGAGATCAGGACATGTTTTGACTATAAATAAGATTCATTATTGTATTTTTGAGATTTTCTTGATTCTCGGCCAACAGGGTTGAAGGAATTCTTTTCTCTGGCCGTGTCTCCTTGATTTTTACTGCTATTCTGTTTTGCCCCCAGTTTCTCCCCTAAGACTTTGCCTAACATTAAGAGTTGATAATGATCAAAGTCCCATTGTTCAAGTTTCTTACTTCTAAAAATGGATAGAGACAGGACCTGCCTATCCACAGTTTTAAACTCTTTGTCTTATCTGAGGGAGATAGATGAGTTGGAGTTTGGAGCTCTGAGGATCACTGTTCAACAGAAAAAGTGAATTTCTTTTCAGTAGGTTTTTTTTTTGTGTGTGTGGAGACAGAGTTTTCTCTGTAGCTTTGGAGTCTGTTGTGGAACTCACTCTGTAGACCAGGCTGGCCTTGAACTCACAGAGATTCACCTGCAAGGCCCAGCTTTCTTTTGAGTAGTTTTTAACTTATTTCAGTTACAATGTCTTTTATTTGGAGCTCTGATCTAGTTCCCTTGCAAGCAACCATTGCCTTGATTCAACAACTATGAAATCTGTCTTCCAGCTTTTTGCATTGCCTCTCTCATCTTATACTCTTCCTTGGTGATTAAGTGACTTACCCTACAATGTGATTTGAATCTTTGTTAATTTTTTATTCTAAGTTTTTACCCTGTAGTTACTAGGAGGTTCAGAAGCATCTTTAATTATAAAAAGTTAATTTCCTTCAGTCTTGTTCTAGAAGTTTGCATATATTCTTGTTCCTGTGTGTCTGTGGGGAGTCCTGTGTCTGTGGGGAGTCCTGTCTGTGGGGGAGTGCTGTGTCTGTGGGGAGTGCTGTGTCTGTGGGGAGTGCTGTGTCTGTGGGGGAGTGCTGTGTCTGTGGGGAAATGCTGTGTCTGTGGGGAGTCCTGTGTCTGTGAGGAGTACTTTCTGAAGGATCTTGTTCACATCCCACCTTGCTCCATATTCTCTAACTCATACAGCATATACCATGTGTGAAACTTTCTTGTTGGATAGATTCTTGAGAGGAAGTTTTTATTGATGTTTCATACCTACCTCTGCTAGACTACATGTCTAAAACTGGTAATTTATACCTGTTTCTGCCAAGTCAGCCCCCAAATAATGACATGGAAACTTATTATAAATTATAAAATCTCGGCTGATATCTTAGGCTTGTTTTTAACTATCTCTAATAACTTAACCCATTTTTATTAATTTATGTGCTGCCGTGTGACTATTTGCTTCTTACTTAATCACCAACATGTCATGCTTCCTCCATGTCTCCTCACAGATCCGCCTTTTTCTTCCCAGTGTTCTCTCTGCACCAAAAAAAATCCTGCCTAGCTATTGGCCGTTTAGCTTTTTATTAAACCAATCACAGTGACATATCTTCATACAGTGTAAAGGAATATTCCACAACAATCATGGCCATCAAATATGTGCTGCACATTTGGGTAATATAACTAATTGAAAAGTTTATACTCATTTACGTTTGTCTTGGTTGCACACGTAAGGACAAGGGACCATATCTTAGAAGTGATTTCATATGTGATACACATTTTATACTGGATCTCCCCTTGAATTTCAGTGATATGTGTTAAGAATTCATTGTTTATATTTTTATCATCAGATCCTAAATTAGAAGGTAATTGTTTCAGGTTCCATATAATCAAAATTGTACCATCTAGTACTCTGCCATGCCGTTCTCATTTTCTCCCTTAAAAGTCTCAAGACCCATGAGTTGGAGTGGATAATTTTGTGGATAAGGATTTACTATGACCTGCAATAGACAACTGGTACTTGCTTCTGAAATTTTAGTGATGTTTCTGAACATATGAAAACATGCCCTTGGGTAAGAAAATAACATTGGAAATATAAACAGATATTGTTTTAAGCAGAATGTTGGGAAATGGAGATAGTACAAGGAGTAACAAGAAATGAGTTCCACTGAAGAAGGGTTAAGTGATTGATAGTACCAAGATTCTAGGCCCCTGGTGACATGTGAGGTCACTTGTTGCAGATAAGTACACTGCAGATATGATTGGAAGAATCCCAGCAACTCATTGATTCAGAGATGTGACTGCTGAGCAGCAATTCCAGCAGTGGACATAGTGAGAGGCAGAAGCAAACTCTGTCATATACCAAAGCAGAAAGAAAAATCTGTGCCATGGCTATATCTGCACTAGTGGCAAGTGTAGAAGAACTTGGCAGCTGAAGGAAGCTAATTTAGAACTCTAGGTGTCTGGCGTGCTAGATGCTTTGCTATTACTGCAGGTTAGTGAGTGGTTTGGTCAGAGCGGTTGGCGTCTATAGCTATCTAAGACACACTAAGTTGTAAGGAAAAAGTTATTGTTGTAATTTAAAAACGTTTGGTGACAAAACTCTTCAGTAAATTGGCTGTTTGCGAAACGCAAAGCTACAGTATATCTATAAAGTCAGTGTCTCCTCTTAGTCCTTCTACCTTGTTATAAGTGCATTCCCAGTCTATCTGAAGAACATATGTGAAGATCAAGAGAACCCACTAGTTTAGTGATACAGAAGATAAAACGTACAGCGTAAAAGTTGACCTCGCATGTTTAGCATAATTGCTCTTTGGCTTCTTAGGAACCAGTCCTAGGAAAGTTGAAAGTAAAAGGTTTCTTTATTTGTACTGTAAATGTTAGGTTAGCCTGTTCCAGTTGGTCGCTCTGGGAAAAGGGTTTGAAGATTTGATTACACTTTCACCCCGAGACAGTAGACATGTGGGATTACCAAATGAAGGTCAGGTTAGGGACTGAGATAAATGTTTTCGACCAGGTTTTACAGTGCTCAAAGGGATCTAGACTATCTATTGAAATTCAACAGAATATTTTAAATGAACTACCAAAACCATTGTCCATAAATGTCGCACATTTAAGACCTTTACACTAAACACTAAAGTACCGCATTTGTGTATGTGAGTATACTCACATGTCTGTGTGGGGATAAACGTGCCTGGGCCTGCTCAGTAGGCCATAAGAGAATGTTGATCACATTAGAGCTAGTGATATAGATGTTTTCATGTTAGTAAGATGCCCAGCTTGTTACGTAGATACTGCAATTGAAACTGTTTCTCTAACCTTCAATGTGACAAATTTAGCAAGCACATACAGTGCAAAAGTGATTTGTAAGATGAAAGAGTTTTACTGGTCTATAGCGGCCACCTGCTGCGGCCTTTCCTTACTCTCTGGCGCTATTCCTGGGGCCTAAGCAGATCTTCATCCAACAGCCCCATCTCCTCCCTTCTCTGAACCCTTCTCATATCTCCACCTTCCATCCCATCTTCATTTCTAAGTGTCAGCCTCCAATACCTAGAAAGACATTTTACCTTGAACCTCCAGTGGCCACACTTATCAGGATCTCAGAATTCCTTACCAGGCAACAACACACAGTCCCACCCTCTACTAAGAACCAGACAGAACAATAGCCACCAAGGAACAAAAATACCTAAGCAACACAGATAGTAGCAAATATTAGCACCTAGAATTACAATCTTCCCCAACTCAGATGCCTAGATGCCAGCATAAAAACCACAATCAATACCAGCCAGGACAATATGTCTCCACTAGAGCCCAGTCTTACCACAGCAGGCCCTGAGTATTGCAACATAGCTGAAGCCCAAGAAAGACCTTAAAACAACCTTTATGCTCGTGATAGAGATTCTTAAAGAAGCAATAAATAAATCCCTCAAAGAAATCTATGAAAATGTTAGCAAACAGTGCGAGGAAATGAATAAAACAATTCAAGACCCAAAAGTGGAAATAGAATAAAAAAAAACTGAGGGAAATCTGGAAAGGGAAAGCTTAGGAACTTAAACAGGAACTACAGAGGCAAGTTTCACCAACAGAATTCTGAAGATAGAATCTCAGGTGTTGAAGATATAATAGAAGAAATGAATATATCAAAGAAAATGTTAAATCTAAACAATTTCTGACACAAAACATTCAGGAAATCTTGAACACCATGAAAAGACCAAATCTAAGAATAATAGGAATAGAGGAAGGAGAAGAAACACAGGTCAAGGGCACAGAAAAGATTTTCAAGAAAATCTAGAAGAAAATTTTTCTAACCTAAAGGAAGAAATAACCATCAAAGTATGAGAAGCTTATAGAACACCAAGTAGAGTGGTGTTCTAAAAGAAAGTCCCCTTGGCACATAATAATCAAAACATTAAATATACAGAACAAAGAAAGAATGTTAAAAGTTGCAAGGGGAAAAGATTAAGTAACATATAAAGGCAGGCCTGTCATAATTACACCTGACCTCTCAGGGGAGACTCTAAAAGCTAGAAGGGTCTGAGCAGATGTGCTGCAGACTCTAAGAGACAACAGATGCCAGTCCAGACTACTATACCCAGCAAAACTTTCAGTCACTGTAGAGAGAGAGAAAATAAGATATTCCATTATAAAGTTTAAACATATCTATCTACAAATCCAGCCCTACAAAAGGTACCAGAAGGTACTCCAACTTAAGTAGGGTTAACTACACCCAGGAAAACACAGGGAATAAATAATCTCAAACAAGCAAAACCAAAAGGGAAGTGTGCATGCACATACATGCACACCACGGCCACCACCAACAAAATAACAGGAATCAGAAATCATTGGTCACATTCACCAAGAAAAAGACACAGATTTATGAATGGGATGTGAGAAATCATGATCCATCCTTCTGTTGCATCCAAGAAGTACACTTTAACATTAACTCAGAGTAAAAAAAAATGGGAAGAGAAGATAGTTGAAGCAAAAGGACCTAAGAAGCAGCTGGTGTAGCCATCTTAATATTTGACAAAATAGACTTCAAACCAAAACTAATCAGAAGAGTTAGAGAAGGAAACCACCTACTCATCACAGGAAATATCCACCAAGATTATGATGCAATTCTTAACCTCTATGCCCAAACACAAGGGCACCTAAATGTGTAAAAGAAACACTACTACAGTTTAAGCACCATATTGACCTTCACACACTGGTAGTGGGAGACAGCATGCATAGCACTTGCACGGGTCTGTACCAGGTTCCTTGTATGTATGTTCTGGTTTTCAGTTTAGTGTTTTTATGGGATTCCTGAGTGTGTAAACCAGTGGATCTCTGTTTCTTGTGCCTTCTGTTCAGCTCTTTTCCTTCTGTTGGTTTGTTTTGTTCAATTTCAATGTGTTAAGATTTTGTTTTATTTTATTATTATCCCTTAGAAGCCTGTTTGTTTTATAATGAGAGACAAGACAGAGTGGATCCATATGGGAGGAGAGGTGGTGAGGAACTGGGTGGAGTAGAGGGGGACAGAATTTGTAACCGTGATTTATTATGTGAGAAAAAAATCTTTGTTCAATAAAAGGTTAAAAAGTAAGCAGGCCATGATGAAGAAGTCAGTGAACAGTGTTCTTTCAGGTTCCCTTCACCATGGAGTATGACTACAACAGCCCCCGCACCCCCAAAAGAACAATTACCATCTTAGTTCTTAAAATATAGTACAGAGATAGAATACTAAAATCACTATGGTACTAACACAAAAAAACAGACATGTAGACCAGTGGAACAAAATTAAAGACCCAAACATGGGTACACCTAACTTTAGCCACTGAATATTTGACCAAGTAAATAGCCTGGAGAAGAGAAAGCATCTTCAACAAATGCTTCTGCTTCTGGGAGAACTGTGTATCCATGTGCAAAAGAATAAAAGTAGACCTGTATCTATCACTTTGCACAAAAACAAACACAAAATTGATCAAAGATCTAAACTTAAAATTGTAAACACTCTAGAAGAAAATATAGGTAGTCTTCTATGTGATATATAGATAAAGGATAGGACTTTCTCAATAGGACTGCATTCGCCCAAGTATTAAGGCCAGTGCTTGATAGGTGGTATTTCATAAAACCGAAAAGCTTCTGCATAGCTAAAGACTCAAGTACAGAGGAAACTCACAGAATGGGAGTGAATCTTTGTAAGTTATACATCTGACAGAGTATTAATATCCAGACTATGTAAAGAATTCAAAAAACAAATTGTCAAAACAAACAAACAAACAAACCCAAATGACCTATTCAAAAAAATGGGCCTGGGACCTGACCGGTAAACTCTGAAAAAGAAGGAAAAACTGGCTAAGAGTGTTTCAAAAAGTGTTTATGGTCTTTAGATGCTGTGGTCTGAATAGAAATGGCCCCCATAGCCTCAAATCTTGGAATGCCTAAGCATTAAGGAGTGGTACTACTTGAGAGAGAGTAAGAGGTGTGGCCTTGATGAGGTGGGTGTGGCCTTGTTAGAGGAAGCCTGTCCAAGGGGGAGTGGGTGGGCTTTAGGGTTTCAGAAGCCCAAGCTAGTCCTGGTGGGTGGCTCTCTTTCTTCCTGCTGACTGCAGATCCAGATGTAGAACTCCCAACTTCTCCAGCACCACAATGTCTGCCTGTATGCTGCCGTGTGTCCCACCATGGACTAAACCTCTGAGACTAAGCAAGTCCCAATTAAGTCCCTCCTTTTTATGAGTTGCTGTGATCATGCTGTCTCTTCACAGCAACAGAACAGTGACTAAGGCACTAGCTATTAAGGAAATGAAAGTTGAAATACCTCTGAGATTTCATCTTGTTCCAGTCACAAAGACAAAGATCAACAACGGAAAAAGCAGACAGGACATGCTGGAGGGAATGTGGAGAAAGGGGAACCTTCCTTCACTGTTGGTAGGATTGCAATCTGTCCACTCTGGAAATCAGCATAGAGTATTACCAAAAAGAGATATACTACCCCTTGGCAATGCCCAAAAGATTTGACATCATACTCCACAGATACTTGCTGAAAAGTTTTTGTACCCCAAAAAGCCTCTCTGCTGACACAATAATCCAAATCAAAGCAAATCAAACTAAATTAGAAAAAGCCTAGGTTTAATGGATACAAATGCTTCTGGATGGTTTTCCAGCCCCCCAGAAGAGGAGCTGAAAAAGGAAGACCGATTTGTTCTCTGGGGTGGGGGTGGGATTTAAATACCCTGTGCGAGTGGTTTTGAGTATCTCTAGGGAGGGGTCATTGTTTGGGGGCTTTCTCAGGGGTGGAATCTAGACTGAGGATCAGTTCCCCGGGGAGGGGGCTTGGGATGGAACTTGCACCTGAACGTTCCAAACTCTTTGAATATGGATGCCAAGAGCTGAGGTGAAGCTTCTATCCAAACACTTGTTCAACCATGTTTATTCCTGTAGCTAGGGAATGGAAATAACCTCTATGTACCCAACAGACAAATAGACGATGATATGATGAATATGTGGTACATATTCACTATGAAATACCGTTCAGCTGTAATGAAAGATGAAATCATGAACTTTGCAGGTAAAAGGATCATATTGAAGGGAACAACCCAGACCCAGAAAGATAGACATCACAACTCTATCATATGAGGGTCCTAGTTCCAAATCTTCAGATGTGTGTACATATGCTGGAATAATTGCTGAAATCAGGAAGAGAAAAAGAGATGTTGCTGGAGTGAGGACTTTGGGGGGAGCGATAGAGAGGGGAAGAGCAGGATCCAAGTGATTTAATGATGGAAATGAGCAAAAGAGGAAGGAGGGTCTAATTGGGGAGAATAGAGAGAAATAAGTACAGAAGGAAGAAGGAGGGTTAGAAACCAGAAAGGATGTCTGAAGAAGTCATATGGAATCATACTACCTAAAAATTACACATGCACATAAACACACCATACAGTTCTAACTATATACTTTAAATGAAATTTTCCCATCTGGTTTGACAGTGTTCCCCCAAGAGCCAAAAACCATTTAACATAAACCTCAACAGCAGACTTTCTTTTCAGGGTTGTTCAAGAGACTCCCCAAACATTATGTGCTATTGCCATTTTCCTTGCTTGACCCATAGAGGTGGAAGGTAAGCCTCTATTGCTGAAAACACCATCTACTTAAGACAGAGTCCAGAAGGCTCTAAACTGGAGCAGACCCAAAAAGCCTGTTCTGGAGGACTAGTTTTTGTGATACCAGAAGGTACCATTCAGTATTCTAAAGGAAGGAAGCAACTAACAGCCCTACCTAGCTATAACACCTATGAGCCACATCATAGCCCTAAGGGTGCAGTAGTGGCATTCATACCAGTGGCGGGAACTAACAAAAGGGAAATTGTGCCTGCTGCAAGTGAAGTCATGGATCTTGGAGGAGAACCTACAACTGCCACTTTACAAAGCCAGTACAATCCCTAGCTGAATTACATTCTAAGTATTTGTCCTTTTATCCTGTCTTAGTTACTTTTCTACTGCCATGCTAAGACACCATGGCTTAGGCAACTTACAAAAGAAAACATTTAGTGGGGCCTTACAGTTTCAGAGGGTGAGTCTATGAGACTTAAAAGCATAGCAGTAGGTGGACAGGCATGGCATTGGAGCAGTAACTGAGAGCCTCCATTTGATACACAAGCAAAAGACAGAGAGAGCTAGCTGGGAATGGCATGAGCTTCTGAAACTTCAAAGCCCATCCCTAGGGGCCCACCTCCTCCAGGCCACACTTTTATTCCTTCCCAAATTCTAGGGACTAAGCATTCAAATAGAATAGGCTAAGGGGCCATTCTCATTCAAACTATCACATTGCAGTCTCTGACCCCCATAGGCTTGTGGACATATCATAATACAAAATGCATTTAGAACAACTTCAAAGTTTCCCATAGTCTTTCACCGTCTCAACACAAGTTTAAAAAAATCCAAAGTCAAAAGTCTCCAAGCAATCTCTTATTTGTAACCTCCTATAAAATAAAAAACAGCAAATTGTGTACTTCCAACTTACAATGGTACCACATATACATTACCATTCCAAAAGGGAGGGAATGGGGGTATAGTGAGGAAATACTGGACCAAAGCATAACTAAAACCCACCAGGGCAAACTCCAAATCCTGTAACTCTTATGTCTGCTACCAAAGGACTTAGATGGTTCTTCCCTTCAAGCTTTGCTGACTGCTACACACTTCTCTCTTGGGGCTGCTTCCATTCTGCATATGCCACTCTCCTTTGTATATATCGCAGGTCTCTGGCATCTCCAGCATCCCGGGTTCTCAACACAATCCAGGCTTTACTTCTGTGATGGCCTTACCTGAACTCAGGATTGCCAGGGAAGCTTTCCTTAACCTTAGAGGAAGATTCCAAAATGTTTATATTCCCATAGCCTTCATGACTCTAAAGCCAAAATCAGGTGGCTCATGCTGCAAGTTCTGCTGCCTGCTTGGGCTGGACTCTGGCCGCCTCTTTGAACTGCATTTGCACAACCTTTGATTCCTTGCTTGGTTGGAACAGATAATTCCTCCGGCCTTTTGTTTTCCCAGATTGCAGGATTAGCTGGGTGGGGTCTCACCCTGAGAGCACCACTCCCTTTCTTCCATTTCCCTATCTATTTCAGCACAAACCATGGCTTCCGCATTAAATTTCCTAGTGTTCTTTTTCTCCTCAAACTGTACATTTTTAAAATTTCTTTTTAGAAACCTACATAAGGATGTAAGCTCTCAGTTACTGTTCCAGGGCTCATATATTTGACGGCTTAGGCCCCACATGGTGGAGCTGTTTGGGAAGGATTAGGAAGTATGCCCTTGTCGGAGATGTGTCCTGGTGGGGGAGCTTTTGAGGTTTCAAAACTTCATGCCATTTCCAGTTGGCTTTCTGCCTCTTGCTTGAGGATCGGCTGTAAGTCCTCAGCTACTATCCAGTACCACGCCTACTGCCTGCTGCCATGATCCCAGCCATGATGTTATGGACTCTAAGCTGTGCTTGGAAACTGTAAGTCCCAATAAACTCTTCCTTCTATGAGTTGCCTTGGTCATGGTGTCTGCTCAGCAATAGAAAAATAAATCAAGATATCACTCAGATAATGTAGTCTTAGCTCCTCAGTCAAGGAAACTTCTTTTTATAACAGATGAGGACAATTACAGAAAACTACACAATCAAAATGCAGAGGTGTGGAGCTGTGTCCCAAATGAACCAACCACAGTTCAACTGCAGCACCTAAGGCTCAGGAATTATTGCAGAAGATGGAGCAGAACGATTTTTTTAAAGTAAATTATATCTTTATTCAGTTCCAACTTCATTATACAAAAAATAATCCGATATATAGGAAGAGAGAGACAGAGTAATTCAGACACGAAATAAATTGACAGCTTGTGTGCCACTTTCTTTTTTATTATTTTATTTTTTAATTACTTTTAAAAAATACCAGTCCAAATTCCCACTCCTTCCCCTCCTCCTGCTCCCTCTACTCCCTCCCACCCCACCCCCCACCAATCCTAAGAGAGGGCAAGGTCCGGGGTGGGGTGGGGCAGAATGATTTTAAGAGAGAGGAACAGGGTGCTTGCTGTGAGATTGCATCTTTTCAAAATGTCAGAAGTTATGCCCATAATGTCTCACCAGCATGACTATTTAAACATCAACTGAACAAGGGCAACAGCAGTAGACATGTTAAAGTGGATAGGTAAAAGTCCATGAGGTGCCAAGCCAACAGGCAGTGCTGAGGGTGTAAGAAATCGTCTTTCCCAGAAAAGAGCACACCAATTGGATATCTAATACCAATTGCCAGCCCTGAAAACATACATATAAGTACATTATACAGACTGAGTAAGTTATACATTTAGGAACACACACATATACATATATGTATATTACAACAATTAATGAAAAATTAGATCATGCAATTAAAACAGAGCAAGAAGGGGTATATAGGAAGACTCGGAGAAAGGAAACGGAAAGGAGAAATGATGTAATTGTATTATAATTGCAAAAGATAAAAGAAACGGCTTATTTGTTATGGTTTCTGAGACAGGGTTTTTCTGTGTAGCCTTGGCTGTCCTGGAACTTGCTCATGTATCACTAGGTCTTACTGTAAAATGTGCATCTCAGTGAAGTAGTAGGAAGCAAATGGAGCATATGGCATATAGTGTGCTAATATGGTAGTCATTACTTTTAGCTGTTTCCGTGGAGGGAATGTTTTACAGTTAATAATAGAAATTTTTTGCTGTGAATAGCAACAAAGCATGGCTGCTGTGTGTATGGTGACTGTTTCTGAGTCTCATAGAGCAGTAAGTAGCCCAGTAGCAGAATGCAGGTTCCCGTGGTTCCACGTGTACTTCATGTGGGCTCCGGAACAGAAACACCAGCATCTCCTGGAAACTTGTGAGAAATGAGAAGTTTGGGGTTCCTTGCAGTAGTCCACTATATCTGAGTGAGGCTGGATCTTAGCAAGACATTCAGATGAGTATCTGTGCTGAAGTGTGATGTCTGTAATCTGCTGGAGGCTTAAGATTTGTCACAAAATCTTAGTTTTGCGTGAGAAACTTATTTTTCACAACGATGCTGTTTACATAGCTTTTTATTTAACCTAATTTATTATTTTATGTGCAAATCATTATAATTCAGTTGTCTTTTTAAAAAAATAAAATAATCAATTGTATTCTTTTTAGAAAAATAAAATATTAAAGCAAAACATCACATTAAAAGTTGTACAAGGCAAACCAGTAGGAGGAAAAGAGTCCAAGACAAGACACAATAATCAGAGACTCACTTGTTTATATATTCAAGAACCCCATAAAAGTACGAAACCAAGCCGGCAGTGGTGGCGCACACCTTCAATCCCAGCACTGGGGAGGCAGAAGCAGGTGGATCTCTGTAGCCAGCCTGGTCTACAGCATGAGTTCCAGGACAGCCAGGGCTACGCTGAGAAATCCTGTCTTGAAAAACTGGAAAAAAAAAATACTAAACTGAAAGCTATAATATACATACAGAGGACCTGGTGCAGACCTGCCTTGACCCTGTGCCTGCTGTCTCAGTCTCTCTGAGTTCATATGAGCTTTGCTGAGCTGATTTAGAGGACCTTTTTCTCCTGGTGGCCTCCATCCCCTCTGCCTTTTGCACTCTTTTCACAGCCTCCTCTTCCAAAGGTACCCTGAGCTCCGAGGAAAGGGATTTGATGAAGATATCTTGTTCAGAGATGTGTGTTCCAAGGTCATGCTCTCTTTCTCTAATGTTGGGCTGTGGGTTTCTGTATTTGTTCCCATTTGCTAAAAAGGAAACTTCTCTGATGGTGACTGAGCAAGGCACTGATCTAAGAGTATAGCAAAATATCATTAGGAGTCATTTTAGTGATACTCTTTTTAGAGTAGTAGTGTTTGGTTTACGCTAGGTCTCTGGGCTATCTAGTCTCTGGTTTTAGTTACCCAAGCAGTGTCAGGTATGGGTTCCATCTCATGGAGTGAGCCTTAAGTCAAAACAGACATTGGTTGGTTACTCCCATAGGCTTTATTATTTGTAACCCTTATATTTTAAGTTTTAGGAATTATTTTTATTATTTTAAGTGTGTGTGTGTGTGTGTGTGTGTGTGTGTGTGTGTGTGTGTGTGTGTGTCTGTCTGTCTGTCTAGGAATGCAAGTACCCATAGAGGCCAGAGGTGTCAGATTTCCTTGAGCCGGAGTTACAGACTTGTGGATTCTGGAAGCCAAACTCAGTCCCTCTGCAAGAGCTGTATGTGCTCTTAAGCACAGAGCCATCTCTGTACTAGGTTACAGTTCAGACAGTTAGCCAAATAAGGAATCTGATCTTTTGGTTTCCTTTTTTAATGTGCTGATTTGTATCTTTGGCAAAAAAATAATGTAAGTTAAATTCTACCTTCTTATTCTACGTAATAAGCAATATTGAATTGTTTTATGCAGAAAAGCACATGCTTTTCTGGCATGCTGAAATGGGAGCAGCAACACTGCATGGAATCACAGGGATTAGTTTGTAAGAAATTTCTCCATTCAAAAAGTTGTGTAGTAAATGCCTTCTGAATTGCCATGAAAAAGTACCTCTTGCTTTGTTTTTGTTTGTTCGCTAATAGAGGAATCACCCCCATTCTATCATTTCAGCACAGAACAATCAAGAACAGATATAGGCTTGCAAAAAGAATTGTCATTTAAAAAAAATTATATAAATTTAAAAGTTTCTTATCTGGCCGGACAGTGGTGGCACACGCCTTTCATCCCAGCCTTTGGGAGACAGAGGCAGGCTCTTGTGGACCAGGCTGGCCTCGAACTCACAGAGATCCACTTGCCTTTGCCTCCTGAGTGCTGGTATTAAAGGCGTGTGCCACAACCACCCAACCTCTTGACTTATATCTTCCTCAGGTTTTTTTTCCTGGTTTTCATTTTGGGAAAAGAAGCTTCTCCAACCTACCTGATTCCCACCAAAATACCATGCAGATATCATCAGGAAACTGTAGAACAGAGAAGTTAAAGATAAATAAATGTGGGGCATAATGGCATATGCACTGGGAACAATAGTGAGTTTGAGATTAGACTGGGTCTCACAAAGAGACCCTTTCTCAAAATGAAATAGATGAACATGACATTTAAAGAAATCAATGATTCAGTTATCCAGTCAGTGAAATTAACAAATATTTTTTGAGCAATTACTTTCTTTCAAGAACTAAATTACATCCTTGAGTAAAGCTGACCTAGATTCTGCTTCTTCCAATGAGGTCTGATAGGAGAAGCAGGAATCGAAGAGCTCACCACACAAACACATAGTATACGCAACTAGAAACCGTGATTCTTGCTGCAGAGGAAATGATCTGCTAAACATGGAAGTGTGGGAGAACATTCTGCCAAGATTTGTGCACTTTGGCTCACAAAACAGTGTCTTTATTAGGTGGCAAATGCTCGTTGAAGCAGAGCCATCAGGGAGAAAACCGTAGAAAGAGAAAACCATATTTAGTGGCATTAAGTTTTGTCTTGAGACAGATACTTTTGAGAAATTTCTGACTTGGAATAGCCAATTATAGCTGCAGTTCAGGAGGGCAAATGTTGTTAGGAAAACCAATTAGGAGAGATTAAAATTTGTTTTACATCTGTTTATTGTGTGTATGTGCAGGTGGAAACATAAAACATAAAATTCACCACAATCTGTGCTGCCCACAGGATAATCTATGTCCAACCCATATTTTCCAAATATAAAAATAATTCATGATTATTATAGAAAATATTTTAGATATTATGAAGTTTTCAGATAATTCTACAGGCCATTTTTAATGCTAAATATATTTTGTAATAAAATGTGTGTATAGGTAAAAATAAATGACACTATATATTTTCTTTTCAACCCAATACTACACAATATCCTAATTTCCTTTCCTTTTCCCCCTTTCCCTCCCTCCCTCCCTTCCCTCCCTCCCTCCTTTCCTCCCTTCCTCCCTTCCTTTCCTTTTTTCTTTTCTTTTTTTTCTTTTCTTCTTTTCTTTTTCTTTTTTTTTTCAGTTTAGTACTTGGCTTCCAAAGCTTAAGCAAACCTATTCCCACTGAAGTATATTCCTATTCATGTTTTTGTTTTGAGATGAGAATTTGCTCTGTAGCCCAGAGTGGACTCCAGTTTATGATTTTCCTGCCTCAAGCTCTCGAGTATATGATATTATGGGCAGATGCCACTTTGCATAGCTTAAAGCATAAATTCTGATGTCTGTATATGATCATTCTTTTTTATGTTTTTATTTATTTATTTATTTATTTATTTATTTATTCTTTTAATTAAAAATTTCTGCCTCCTCTCTGCTTCCCATTTACCTCCCCTTCCACTCCCCCTCCCTCTCCTGTCCGAAGAGCAGTAAGGGTTCCTGAGGGGGGAGGCACTTGGACTTCCTATATGATCATTCTTTATGCTGCTAAATATTACATAGTGACTATTTTACAGTGGGAGTTTATGTCTCGTTGTTCTGAAACCTGGTACATAGAAGATCAAGGATCTTGCAGATCACTGTCTTATAAGAGCTGTTTTTTGCTTCTAAGATGGTACCTTGTTGGCCCTCCAGAAGGTATGAGCATTGTCTTTACATGGCAGAAGGAAGGAAAGTGGGGAAGGGGATAAAGTCTGTCCCTTAAGCCATTTTATAGCTTTCTCAAGGGTCCTTTCTCTTAATAACATCACCTTGGGAATCAAGGTTTCAAGATATGAGTTTTGGAGAGAGGACATATCAAATCTGGCTAGCAATATTTGTTATGTGGGCGTTTTGTAATTTAGCTCCCTAATATCTTATTGTTGAACACTCAGTCTGTCTTATTACATCTAAGTATGGAGTGATGGTCTTCCTTTGCCCTTATTTCTGTTTTTCTGTTAATAGACTTACTCTTGCACTTAATTACCTGGTGAACTAATATGCTAAAGCATCTTGGTTTCTGTGAGATGGCATCACTGGCTGGGGAGTCTATAATTTGTTGCAACTGAGATAGCAGATAGCAAAGAGTGTGGAAATGATGTGACAGAAATGGATTGAGCCATTAGGAATGAGAAAGGAAAGAAGAGGAGGCATTTGGATGATCATGGATGGAAGAACTAGTCTTATCTGTAGTTCTCCAGAGTTGAGTCTCAGGAGTAATAAAGTATAATTGAGTTCAACACACATTCAGGTTTTGAGTCCCTTATCCAAATACTTGGGAACAGATATGTTTTAGTTTTCCACTTTCTCCTCAGATTGTGGAAGATTTTTATATTTATATAATAATTTATCCTGGGTATGGGCCTCATGGTTAAATATGAAATTTGGTTTTGTTTCAATTTATGGGAATAGCGTGAAGGTAATTTTATATAATATTTCGTGAGAATCTCTTTTCTACATTTGTATTATTTAAGCTGTGAGTGTGTGCATGCACTTGTGTATGCATGTGGAAGTGAGAGAACACACTGCCAGAGTCACTTTTGACTTTTCACCATGTTATGCGAGTTCTGGGTATCACACTCAATGCATCTGGTTTTTCAGCCAGCACATCTCACCAGCCCCTAGTGGAACTGTACTTTTAAGTATAATTCTATGATGGCAGGTGAGGACCACTTTCACCTTTGCTGTCTATGCACTCCAAATGCCTCAGAATCCAGAGCATTTTAGATTTCTGGGTTAGGGATTCTCAGTCTGTAAATGTGCTAGCACTCACTCTGTACCAGGTACATGTATTGTCACCTTGTCTTCTCAGTGTCACATCCAGCAACTTTCCCCTAATCCTCATTTTAAGAAATAAGGAAACCAAGACCCAGGCAGCATATGTAAGTTGTCCAGTGCCTCACAGCTAAGTGATGAATTAGGGGCAGCGTTAATAAAATGCTGGCAGTATTAATGTGCAGATCTCTGTCTCTTATTCTTAATTATTTTACTGCACCAACTTTCACTGGGCGTTTGCCACAGTACAGGTACTATACTCAGAAATGAAAACGTGATATTACTGAACTCTGGTGATCAAACTCCTGACATCAAGGAGCTAGCAGTCAAATGAGTAAATTGCACATAAAAAAAAAAGAAATTTCATAGAATGCGACCAGCCCTATGGGAGACATATGTCACGATGGCATAAAAGCCAAAAGAAAGCATTGTAGTATCAAGCGGACTAGTTCAAGAAGTAAGGGCAAGGTGGCTTTTCCCCTAGGTTCAGTGTTAAAATGCCATGCTCTATTGTAATTCTGCCATGGCTGCAGGAGAAACAGGCAAGTTTGATTTTTATTTGTAGACTGAGGTGTTAACACACTCCTCTAAATCAAGGTGTCCAACAAATGAACTGTTGGATTGGGATAATTAGATTCACACTGGCTTGCTAAAGATCAATTATGTTTGAGTTACTTTCATGATTTAGAACATATCTGTAGCATTGCTTACTTCTTACTTAAATGAGCTGACTTCAATAAAAATAAATTTTTGCAAAAATAGCATGACTGAAAATGGAAAGCCAGTTTTATTTTCTGTAAATAGAAGGTAACCATAAAATAAATACACAGTATGGGAAAATATTTATCTGTGTGCCATCCAAAATGATCCTTCCTAGAACTATTGGCACGCGTGGCACATGTTGAACACACTTACTGAAATAACATCTTTAGGCCTTTTTCACACCAACATTCTGTAACTGGGGTGAGTAACTCTTGCAAGGATTTGTGTCTCCCACATTTTCTTTTCAGCATATTCGTGTATTATTTACTTCACTCGGCCACACAGTCCTGACCATTGCAATCATGTGTTTCTACCATGTAAATAGGTGTATCCCCGTGGCATACTCATTAGACGCTCATCCCTGATCAGACCATTTATCTCATCTTGGGAAGTGAATTGCTCCTGCTAATCTGCCTGACGTACTCATTGAAATTCATCACTGTCATTGTCACTCCCTGTCAAACTGCTTTAACTGTGGTTGTGGTATTGATTTGAGGATAAAAACTAGTCCAATACAAGGCTCTTTGGTGAAAGGAAGAATGAAGGAACTAAAGCATCTGGCTTCAGTACTTTTAGTAGGTGTGTTAAGAAAGGTATTAAGAAAGCACCATAAGCAGAACCCCCATTCAGATTTTCTGTGTCACTTTCTGAGTGACGCGCTACACTGTTCTGGTCCCCAGGGTAAGGATCCATTCCTTACTTGTTTGGGGGACAGTGGGAGCTAGACCACACTCTTCTACAGGAACATGATAACTACTTATTGTGCCTCTGGGGACCTACCACTCGTGGATCAGCCTAGTGATAAAGAAATTTCTGTCCTATTTATACATTTCCTTAGATAATCTCATATGTTTATTTGTGTAATATGAAAGCAATAATTCAAGTCTTATACTGACTCAGGAATAGACATTCTAGGGACAAGAATATTACCCCTTTCCTTAGGTGAGGCGCAGACTCCCAGTTTTTCTGGTTTGACTTGGTTGCTGACTCTGAAGGCTCTTCCTTCCTCCAGTTTATGGGTGTGGTAACTTCTGTAGTCTGAGTGGTGTAAAAATCCACTGGAGCCCAACATCTTGTTCTAACACATACACCACCACCACCACCACCGTCACCACCACCATCACCACCAGCACTACCACAATTAATCAAGCTTTTTATTCATAAAGTTAGTGGCCTAAGGCACAATTAAGTTTATAGGAGTTGTAGGCCTGCTAGAACTTGCCTGGGTTGATTTCAAATTCTGGCCATGTGCTCCTGGCCCATTGGATGTTCCTAAGGTGAATTTAGTTGTGCCTCTGGGTGTATTAGAGCAAGCACTTTGGTTGCTATTTTTGTAAATTAGTGTATTTACATGTATAAGGAGAGGAAATACAAAGAATATGGGTCACTGCTTCAACCTCTGTGGCCAAAAAGGAGACTCAAAGTTCAGAGGTTCCATTGTTAAGAGTAACACTAGTTAACCTTTGAGAGCTTCCTTTGTGCAGAGCACTGTGCTTTGCAGGCGGTAATCTCATCGGGCTGAGGTAGGTTTTCCAGGGACTGATTGCTGATAGAACTCTGGAGACTTTAAGGAAAAACAGTTTGATTCTTTCCATTCTGGGAAAGAAGCCCCAAAGCTTAAATTCACTAGTCACCGCAAAGCCTCCTCTGTGTCTTATTTAATCTTTTTGACAGTTCTGTGAAACCAGTGCTAACAGTATCTCTGTAAAAGAAATCGCTGTAGAAACTGGTGTTTAGAGACGTGAAAGCTTTTGCTCTCCTTTGCACAGCTTACAGACCAAGTTTTTTTCCCCCCAAGTCTTCTCATCTAAATAGACATCCTTCTTCCTCCTGTCCTTATCCTTTGCCGCCAGTAACCTTCGTGATGTCCTCTGAGCCATGGGAGGAACTCAACACTGCTTCTCCACTAGCAGGGAGGCAAAAGGTCTGAGTCCAGCTAAGCTTGCAGGGAGATTATACCCCCTGGGGAACTGCAGAGCAAAAAAAAAGTGGGTGAGGAGGGCGATTTTGTTCCCACTAGGTCTGAGCTCTGCACTGGTTTTCGCAATATTCTTTCTGTCCCAGGAACAACAATATCATAAGAGGGCCGATTTTTCTGCTTATGTACTACTTCCTCCTTGTCCCCCAGGCTGCTCTACTCTGCTGACCCTCTAAGCCCCCTCCCTGGTCTCCACCCTTCCTCATCATCCTCTTCTGCCCTTTTTTTTTCTGCCCCACCTTCTCCTTAGCCCCAGCTCTTCAAGTATTTTAAATTGTTGTTGTTGTTCTGCTGGGAGCAGGGAGGGTGGAGACCTCTTCCTGAGGCTTTTCCTCCTCTTCTCCCTCTAGCCCTCATTCCGGGCTCCACCCTGGTAGTTTGTTGGCTTGCGTTCTGGAAGAAGAGGAGAGTCAGGAGAGTGAAAAGAAGGGCAACAAAGAGCAGCACCTTGTGAGACCTGGGTGTCTGCAGGCTTTCCTGCCATCTTTCATTAAGTTCAGTATATAATTTAACTCTCACCTTACCCCTCTGATGTAGAGGAGTGTTTAGGTGGCTTTTTCAAGCACTCAGTCTTCCTCATGCTTTGGGTGGAATGGAACAAGTTGAAGATACTTGTTGCTATTTGCTTTATTTCTTAAGCCACCTAAGAAAAGGGGAGCCTGCGGTGCTTCCTACAAGGAAGAAACACTGCATCTTCTTCGTGTCTGCTCTGTCACAACTTTCCATCTGACATAAGTGGCATGCTGATTATTGGTATGACAAGTGGCAAAGGACAAGGATGGGTGTGGCTCAGTGTGAGAGTGCTTACCAAACATACGCAGTGTACTGGGTTCAATCCACAGTATGGAAAAACAAAAGAACAGAGACAAAGAATACCAAGAAAAACTGCATCTTTACAATGAACTGTGGTCCTTCAAGCAAGACAGATATCATATCTAAAAACTTCAAAGGAAAAATGTGAACCAAAACACTGGGTGTTTTGAAGTCAAGGGCTCCTACACTGGAGTTCCTGGGAAAGAATGGGAGGTTTTATTTCTCCTTCTAATGTTCAACGTGCTTCTTATAGCATAGGTACTCAGCATGTTTCATTGACTAAATGGATGGAGGAATGGATGGGGAAGAATCTTGAGTTTATTTACCTAAGGCTTAATAATTTACCCTTTTCCCAAAACCAGAATTTGGCAATCTGATACAATGTTTTCTATACAAACAACAGGTGAGGCAGACAAAAACCAAGAGTCTAAAATAAATCAGATAACCAGAAACACTTTTAGCAAGAGGATAGATTGTTTTACTATCTTCAAATGGACACAACTTCTTGAGGAGCCTGCATAGATTAAATAAAGAATTCATGATTACCAAAGAGTATACCTAGCATAAATAAAGAATTCTAGTGGCTGTTGACGTTGGAATATATTACAGAAGTCTACCTGTCTTTTTTTTCACATCACAAAAATATATTAGTCTTTGGTAAAAAACAGTTTTACATCCTTGAATCTAAAACCATCTGACATTACTGAGGATAGTCTTGGACTAATGAAAAATACTTTTTAGCAATACTCCCCAGATTTTATACATTATGAACATAAGAATTCAAGGGATAAAACGGCCCTTTAAAAAAAAAAAAGAATACGTAGAGTTGTGCATTGTATTGCATGGCTTTCACTTAGCAATTCTTACCTTGTAAGCAGGGCAGGGCTGTGGGCAACAGTGGAAATATGGTTTATAGAGAGAGGCATTTATAGAAGCTTCTATGACAGGGACATTCTTTCACGTAGAAAGTACATATATGTGCTGTTTAATCCTTGTTCCTTGGTTTCTACATAAGAAGGTGATAGTGATAGCACAGAGTTCAGCACAGCTACTGCTTGATAACTCTTATTGGTAATAATACCCAGCATGTACATAACAGACAGAATACCATCTGATGCCTAACCTCCAGGACATTATGGGGGCAGGAAGAAGCGGTTATAACAAACCTAGAGGTGCAGCAGCAAATGGTCAGTTCTTCCTGAGCGAATTCAATAAGGAGAGGAGATGACCTTTAGTCAGTCCTTTTAAAAACGTAAGACAGAGTTTAAAGGGGCCACTTCAGATAGAGAAGGTAAGGTGTTTCATGGCCCCAAGATTGGAAAAAGCCTGGGATTATCAGGGATTTCGCATCTGGGTAAGATCTAATAGAACAGCAAAACCGCTGCTGGATCGTCACAGCAAGTGGAAGGATTCCCAGGTGTTGCCTTGAATGTTCAGGTGGTCGCTGAACTACCAGTGGGAGAAGAGATTATTTGGGGAGCGAAGGAAAACGAGATGTTAAAAACACATCTGAACAGAAGAGCAGTTAAGCAAATGGACCTACCTGCTGGGCACATACTGAGCTGTGACCCCCCCCCCCCCCGTTTCCTTATTCTTTTTCATAAGAAGCTGGGTGTGACAGTGCATGCCTGTAAACTGAGAACTAATGAAGCTGAGGCAGGAGACTGGTGAGTTTGAGGTCAGCCTAGGCTATCACAGTAACCTGACCTCCATCGTAAGACTACCTGTCCCAAACAAATAACACCAAAAATGAGCTGGGGGATACAGCTGAGCGGTAGAGTGCTTGCTTCGAATACACCAGGCCCCAAATTCAATCCCCAGTACTCCCTGGTGGGGCATAAAAATATAGTGATACCTACTTTCCAGGGCTGTTACCAGGAATAAAGGAAAATGGATGGCTATAATGGTACCTGGCCTAGTGAACTGCCCATATGAAGTGCTGAAAACATGGAACCTATTATTATTCCTCTTGCTTGGCTGCTCCTTCCCTTCTTCTCCTTTGTTCCTTCTCTCTCTTTTCCTTCCCCTTTGAGAGAACTGTGCTAGGGAAGAGACACTGGAAGGAGGCTGTGGTTATCTGTGACTTCCTGAGTTTCCATTAAAAAGAGCTAGAGAAGGACTTTAAGGCAAGGGCAAGAAATGCTGGAAATGTTGCTTCTAGTCTATGGATTTAGTTCTTTAGGGATGTTAGCCAGTGCTTGGCGGAGAGGCGGTCTCAGGGGGTTGAGAACTCTATTCTTAGAGAGCTGGTAGCTGGGAGACTCAGAAAGCCTCTCTGAACTCTCCCTGCCAGGGCCACAGGGTGTTAGGAATTCATCTTCAACTCATTTCCCCCACCTTCTCCTTCACTCTCACCTTCTCTTATCTATTGCTAGAAAATGCACTCAGCTCCAATCTCCTTTCCTCTTAAGCCTCCTCCCTAAAAAGACACTGTGACCCCTCTGTCCTTGCTAGTGTCACACGTTGCCATGGAGAACTGGGAGGGTAAAAATCCTCTTACAGTTACCATCTTTCTGACACTCCCTATTCCGCATCCTTTTCTTCCTGGAGATCCCTTACTCCTAGTCACCACACCCTTCTCATCCCCCCCTAGAGAGCTTAAATACTGGTGGATAGGTGAGCACGTAGGGTGTCCGAAAACCCCTGTCAGGGACTGAGTATTCACTGAAACTGATTTCAGTTGTACCTGCTGCTGCAGGAGGCCAACCGTCACGGCCGACAGGGGCGGGGCCAGCTCCTAGGTCTCGCCCCACCCCCTCTCCTGTCCCTCCGCCCTCTTTGCCCCACCCATCTCCACCCCCTCCTACTCCACTCCCCTCTAGCGGCCACTTGTCCCTTTTAAGGAACTCCACCCTAGGTGGAGTCCTCATGGTAGTCACACCTCTCTTCAGGGCCTAGTCTGCCAGAGAAAGAGCTAAACACTCCACCTACTCAGGTTGCCCGGCGAGCGCGCCAAGCTCTGACCCCACGGGCGTGGTGTACCAGTGGGGCGGCCAGGTACCACCGGGAAGTCTCTCTGGCGCGGTCCGGCGGGAGTGCCTCCCACTCGCGTGGGAGCTCCTGCCCTGGGCCGGTGTTTTCCTATATGTTTCGACCAATCGCCAGCGCCTTTTCCTCCTTTCTTTTTAGGAAGGCGCCGGGTGTGCAGCGCTAACCGCTGCGTGGGGAGGGGGGTCCTCTGGCGCTGTCTGCTTGTGGGTCTTCACTGACTCCTTCTCCGTCTCAACTTTGCGTTCAAGTCGTGATCTGAGGTTTGGGTGCTTGGTCGGGACCCCGCCCCGGCTCCCTCGGGGAGGGCGTGAGGAGTTCTGAGGTGGGTGGAGAATGGGCTTGGCCGGAACTGAATCGGTTGAGGTAAAAGGGGAACGCAGGAGCTTTAGCGCTGGCCACTTCGCCCCGGAGAAGCCGCTGTATTTTTAGCACGGGGAAGGCTGCAGTGGGAGGATTCTTTTTGGGAAGTCTGCTCTGCCGCCCCGATTCGGGGCTTGGATGCTTGAAAGCTTTGTTTCCCTTGTTCTGAGGGTGGCCCAGCTGGGTCTGAATCGACTCCCTCCCTTTTTCGTTTCCCCCATCCTTTCCCAGCCCGGAGAAAACAGAGAGGTGGGGGACCAAGAAAGAGGAGGCTAAAGCGCGTTGCCAGGCGCGCTGTCAGACATGGGCGGGTGCGAGGGTAACAGCTGTCTTGAGATCAGCTCAGGAGTAAGAGTCTCCGGGAGGACTGCATGAGCTCCGGACACTTCAGGAGTCCTCAGCTAGAGACAAGGGCGGTAAGTGACTCGGGAAAGAACCCACTCTCCTGTCCTCAGTCTAGGTTCTAACTCACCCCCCGCCCGCCGCCGCCGCCGATGCCGCCGCCGCCGCCGCCGCCGCCAACCGCACACACCCACTTGGCTTTGGATTTTAGCAGTGAAGTGGGATGGGGGGGGGGGCGTGTGAGTGGAAGGGGTAAGAACATTATGTGGAATCAAATTAAACTCAAGGGGAAATGATTTCCCTTAAAGATTGTGAAGAGAGACTAAGAGGAGGGGGTACTTCGGGGGGCCTTGTGGAAGAATTGAAAGGGAACAAGAATGGATAGGTTTGTCTAGTTCAGTCTGTCCTGTCTCGGTGCTCTCAATTCTCCTTAAGTGGTTTGTTTTAACCCCATACACCCAAAGTCTCAGCAAGAGAGAAGAGGCTTTGGAAGACCGGTGATCCCACTTACGTCACCCCTCCCTTCCCCCAAGCAGTAGCAGGTAGAGATGCTTCTCAAAAGCTGGAGGAGGGGCAGCGAAGAGTTAAGTTGGGAGCCTGGCCTCTTGGTTCTGATGGCAAGACCCCTTCAAGGAACCTCTGAGGAGGAGCTGGTTAAGGTGTGCCAGCTCTTTTTGGAGGGGCTGAGCTTGGTTGCAGTAGGAAGCCAAAGCATAGCCTTGTCCAGGCTCCTTAAGATGTGGCAAAGAGGTGAGTTCCTGTAGGTGGGTGATCAGCCGGCATTGCTGTGATTACTGGAACGAATGGATTTGCTTAGCCACAGGTGAAGCTTTTTGTACTTTTTTGGCCCTAAGAATTTTGAAGAAACTAAATCACATCCTAACAGGTGGCCAAGAGAACAATACCTTATTTTCTCTAATATTACTGTCACTGCGAAAAAAATATATAAAGTACTTATATGCCACTTAGTGTAATAGTGACAGAGAAAAGAGAAAAGAGAGAATAATATCTAAATTTGGATTGTAAGCTGAAGATTGTTAGTTGTTTGGGATAATAAAACGATCTACTTTGAAAGCCTACTACCACCACTAACTGGTTGTATAACCACGAACCTTGCTTTTCTCCTCTGTAGGATGTGTATTAGAAATTCTCACTCGGGAGATATACATGACAGATGCTGCTACTACTTGCTCTGATTTCCACTTTCCTTTCCTATTCTCTGTGATTTTCCCGCTGGAGTACTGCTGGCCGAATTATTACTTTGCCGTCCTTAAAATGCATTTCAGATGAAGGGAACGACGACCTGTGCAGTTTGAGTAGTTTGCGCAAAGACAGGCTGGAATATATGTCTTATTTGTGATTTAACATTGTTCCCACTGGATTTTATCAGCTGCAAGAGAAAAGGCCACTAATCTGCCTATCTTCTGGTTCTTTGGTCAGTTTAACCAATATGATGTAACCAACAGGACCTTTGGACAACAAATCAGTGACTCAGAAATGATTTCATCCTCTTCTTCAAAGTTTGGGGGTAACCCTTATGAGAGAGACATTAGTCCTTGGGAACTGCTGGTGAGACAGACTAGGCACAGTGTGTCTTCAGGTTAGTTTAGAGGGCAACTAGGCAGAAATACAGGATGGTAGAATTCTACCTTCCGAAGTGTAAGTGGCATGTTCAGTCTGATCTCCAGACTCGTTGGACTCCACTTTCACGGCATCAGAATGCTGGAGAACCCTCTTGCTTTCAGAACTCAAGAGGAAAGAAAATTGGTGGGAAAAATGGTGGCCACAACTACCCTTATTTTTCTGGTATATGCATTTCAGAGATGAGGCTCTTAGTGGGTCTGCTATTTGTTTTTGTTTTTTGTTTTTTTTATTGCCAAGGTACCAAGACTAGATATTATTAGTCTTTCCAGAATGTTCTGTTTCCATGCGAGGAGATAGAGATTGGCCACTCGTGCTTTTGTACTCTGGCAGGGGCTTATTAACGTTTGATAAAGCTAGATGTTTTATTTATTTTCTTATTTATATTTTCATTTATGTGCTTTTGTATGTGTCTACACAAGTAAATTGCTGCTTGTGTGAAGGAACCAGAACTACTGGTGATGGTGAGCTGCCCAGCATGGTTGTGGGGAACCAAACCTGGGTCCTCTGGAAGAACAGGAAGCACTCTTCAGATGTAGCAGTCCCTCCAGACCAGGACATTTATATATTTACCTTAGGTTTGAGTCACTTCTACTTTATGAGCTCACTTAAATTGTTAAGTGAAGGAAAAACAGTTTGGGGATACGTAATTCATTTACAAATTGACATACTGGATGTTGGGAACTGGAGAAAAATGGTATTTTGTTTGTTTGTTTCTTAGTATTTTGGGACATTGAAACCAGTATCTGGTATACCATTGGAATTTTTTTTTAAAGCAACAGGGTCTTACTTTGTAGCCAGACTGGCCTGGCTCGCTATCCTCCTGCCTCAACCTCCTGAGTGCTGGGATGAAAGGTGTGCGCCACCACCGCTCGGCGCACTGAGAAATTTTTAAAGCTCATTTTATTTTAAAGCTCTGCTGCATTTTGATTCTTTGTATTCAGAACTAAGCCCCTAGTCCCGTTGAGACCAAGAGCTACTCCATGACACTCATTGTGTCTTCATGGTACTTACCCAATCACCTTTTCCTTGGAAACATTTGGTACATAGTTTGTAGATTATCATCTAAAGTCTTACTCTTTTTTTTTTTTTAAGTTTTGTGGGACAAGGTTTCTCTGTACAACAGTCCTGGCTGTTCTGCAGTTGACTCTACAGACCAGGCTGGCCTCACAGAGATCCTCTGCTTCTGCCCAGTGCTGGGATTAAAAGCAGTCACTACCGCCAGCACCGCCTATGGGAGCCTAAGGTCTTACTGCCATATTTTTTGTAAGTGAAGAGAAAACTGATTGGTATGATTGACCTAAATTATCATCCAGTGTGGTTACAATTTAACTGCTAAGTAGAGTCTGAATAGATGGGTGTTGGCTCTTCGACTGAGGACAATGTGAGACCACGTTTGGTTTTCTTTCTCAATGACGGACTCTTTACTTCTTTAGATTTTATAAGTAGAAGTCGGGTTTCTCTTCTTTTTATTAACCCCAATTCAACTTTATCATCTAGTCTCTTATTTCTAAAATGATACGGTCCTTTTTAGTTGTAAGTAATGTATTTAAGTGACTGGTCTCACCAACTTTGCTGTTTTGAGTGCTTTGCTTTACTTTAATGTTGTTAATGTTGTGTGTCTGAAGGGGACAAATATAAATGATTGATCAGGAAGTTATTTATAAATGTTCAGAACATACTAGATGGTCTATATAATACGCTAAAAGATGTTATCTGTATATTTAGGTTCTTTTAAGTGTAACGTGGATTTTGGTTTTTGTTTGTTTGTGGTGCTGGAAATTGAATTTAAGGATCATGCATATGTAAGTGTTCTGCCGCTGAACTGCGTCCCTAGTCTGTGCGAGTTTGAAGGTTCAATAATGTAATGCTAGATAATGTTAAGATACTTCAAACCTGCTAGGTGATCCGCCGTTGCGCACTCTTTCAATCCCTGCTCTCGGGAGGCAGGCCGATCTCATAGTTTGAGGACAGCGTGGTCTACAGAGTGAGTTCCAGGACAGTCAGGGCTACACAGAGAAACCCTGTCTTGAAAAACCAGAGCCCCCCCCCCCCCAAAAGCAACTTATTTCAAACCGCTGAAATTTTGGTATTTTGTTGTAACCACCACCTTCTAAAATAGGGCCTATTTTCACCTCTAGAGTTACCTGCTGCTCATTCAGGACTTTCCCTTTCCCGTTCTACTACTTGCCATTTAACATAACCTTGGTGAAGTTATTTAAACTATGCATTTGAATGTTCTCCTGTGAACTGGAGATCACAATAGAGACTACTTGTGGTTGAATGGCAGTGAGGAACGTATTGCTCACAGTGAAATGCTTGTGAAAATTCATTTTGTCAAAATGCTTTAAGAATTTATGAAAGCATAAAGTAGTGAGAAAATGTAGTTGTTGTGCTTCTCGTGTCTTTTGCACAAAACAGATGCTTTTTCTTCTTTCTCAGTTTCCTTATCTACCTAGTTGGCTAACTGTTTTGTTGCCTGTCTTTGTTTCCTAACATCTTTTCTGTTATCCTAAAAACTGCCACAACCTTAATTTAGACCAAAGGCTTAATATATCCAATTACAGCTCATATAAATGTTTTGTTTTCTCTAAAATTGTTTTAAACTCTCATTTAACAGATTATTTTTTTTTCTTAACAGATGTATTTTAAATAGGTAACATTTCATATGGTTCAAGACCCATATAGGTTTGTAAAAATGCCTCGTTATTCTGTGTGGCTGTAGAGTTTTTTACTCTGTAGGTAAGCCATGATTTATTTAACCACTCTTCCACTGATCAGCATTTAGGATATTTCCAGATGTCTGTAGTGGTTCTTTAATAAAAAAGGAAAACTCAGTAAGTAGTATATATAGTGCTGTTATAACAAAGTATCACTAACTGGGTGCTTTAAACAACAGAAATTCTAGTTCTAGAGGCTAGGAAATTCTAGTTCGAGAGATCAAGGTTTCAGCATAGGCTGATGTGTCGAGAGGGCTGCTTTCCTAACTCCCAGATGGCTGCATTCTTTGCTGTGTACTCAACCAACCTCGTTTTTCTTTGTTTAAGTGAAGAGACAGAACTCTCCTGTGTTTCTTCTTAAGGGATTAATCTTCTGTGATTAGAGCACTACCTGTATGACCTCATTTACTTTTAATTATTTCCATAAAGGCCATATCTCTAATAGCTCAGGAGTGAGGGCTTTCACACATGAATGGGGGGGGCATGAAGGCACTTTGCCTAATTTCATACTCTTAAAAACTGGCTGATTGCCAACATTTTAAAGTTGGATTTCATTTAAAATCTAGATTCCATTTTCTCTTAGGTAATTAGATGATAGAATAAGGTAAGATTTTATATATTTCAGAGCAGGGAGTCTTAGCTACTGTGGCCTTTTTTTTCTCAATTGATACTTAAGTGTTGTGTGCAATTGTGATTGCTGCACATTTTGTCTTATGATTAGTGCCACAATTAGTGGGTACCTTTACTCTCTTTGTCAATAATAGACCTTATTGTGATGGGATGAAAGTACCTCCATTATTGTTTTCAACTTTACGAAACTATACCAAAGTCCACGGTTGTCATATTTTTTTCATTTAAAAAATTTTGTTCTTTGAGAATTTTATACATGTATATAATGAAATATGAACATATTTACCTCTCTTTTCCCTCTTTCCAACTTTCCTCCGAATGCCATCTCAACTTCATTTTCTCCTCTTTTTTTTTTTTTTTTTTTTTTTAACTAATCCACTAAGTCTACTCAGTGCTCCTGCTATGTGCATGGATGTGGAGCCATCTACTGGAGGGAGCGTATGCTACCTACTAATGGCCACACCCCCTAAAGAATGTTTCTCTGACTCAGCTACAATAGCATCTTAGAGGCTGAGCCTTGTGGGCTTCTTCATTCATGCTGAACTTTTGTAGGTCTTGTGTAGGTAACCACAGGTGCTGTGAGTTCATAAGTGTAATAGCCATGTCATCTCTAGAAGAAAACATTCAAGTATTTTTAGGCAGAAAAAGAACTTTTGTTTTGAGCTGGTTTCAAATCCCAGCGCAATCATTTCCATCGTACGTGGCTTTAGCATTGCTTAATCGCTTTGATGCTGTATTTCCTTGTGTGTGTATGGCATTAACATTAGTGTCACTTTTATTGTTGTATAAGAGAAAATGGGGCTTAACATTCATTATCTGAGGTACCTAGTCTAACCACCACAGTGGATACACAGAAGCAACCCCTTTCCAGCACTGCCCTGACTCTTTATTTTCTTACAAGATATATAATAAAGCAATGTGCAAAATATATGTGTGCTGCGGACCTTTATTTTTCTAGTAATAAAAAATAGGTGATACTTTAAAAAAAATGGAATCTCAAAATTCTAAAACAATGCTCCCCCCCCCTTTTTTTCTGTGTAAACCAGGCTAGTCTCAAACTCAGAGATCCGCCTGCCCCTGGCTTCCTGAGTACTGGAATTAAAGGTGTGTACCATCACTGCCTAGCTCACTTGTACATTTATTTACTTAAGAAAACCTACAATAATCTATGTGCTAGTGCTGTTATTATCATAAGGAACTCAAAATTCTTGCCCAATTTGTTGTTGACGCAAAATTTGTTATTATTACAAAATTTTGAGCTGGTGGTGGTTATAATCCAAGTACTTCAGAAATCAAGGCGGGAGAGGGGGGTTGTTCTGAGTTCCAGGCTAGCATGGATTACAACATAGTGAGACCCTGTCTCAATGAAAATAAAAGAAAAAGAAGGCAAATGCAGTAGGGAGAGGGTGGTTTGCATATTTGGAGCCAAGATTTAACAACATAAAAAGTAAACATTGAACTTAAAATCAATTATTTCATCTATTGAATATCAGGAAATTAGGAAATCATTTCTAGTTGAAAAGCAGTAATAATACGCAAGGAACCTCCCTGGGAAATATAAAAGAAGACTTCTGAGCCACTATCAAAATATAGACAATTTTGACAGTTGAAACTGTTGTCTCCAATTTCATTTGAAAATTCGGAGGCTATCCTAGGCATAATACTACCAATTTGGACTCTAGGTGAGTCAGGCATATGGGCACAAAGAAAATGCAGCAGAGGTATTGATCTGAGCCTATGAATCACATTTTCTGACTTGAAAAAGGTGTTTTTCTCTGTAAAACACGATTTGTCCATCTAGAACTACAGGATTTTACATTATCGTTTGGAGAGCCTTAATGCTTCAATAGAGCCTCCCAGGGTTAGATCAGTGGGGGAAGTGTATACTAAGGAATAGGAACAATTAGGACCAGAGCTCGGAAAACCTTGACTTCTACCAAAATTGAAGCTCTTGTCACACACTCCTGGATGTAGTCTAAGGACCAAGGACATTGTCTGAAACTATAATAGATGCTCAATGAATTTCTGAAGGCTTATCATAATGCTGACAAAAAAAAAGGAGCAAGGGGTCAGGTCTGGTATTTTAGGCTTGTAATCCCAGCTTTTGCCAGGGTAAGGCAGGAACATTTGCTTGTGTTTGAAACCAGGCTGAGCTACACAGTGAGTTCCAGGCCATCTTAGGCTACAGTGTAAAACCCCGCCTCACTCTCACAGAAAGAAAAAGGGAGTAAAGAATGGAGAGAGGGGAGGGCTTTTTTTAAAGTAAAAAACAAGAGTTGGGAAATGTAGGAAAGCGTGAACTAAAGCTGCAGAGGCTGAGTGTGAAACACACGAGTGATAACAGTAACTTGAAGGGAGAGTGCTGGGAGGACCAGCTAAGTGGTTTCCAGTTCCTAACTTGAGAAAGGTGTGGTGGTAGAAGAAGGGTTATGGCAGATAATGCTTGTAACGCAAAGGGGGCACTCGTAGCTAGAAGCACTTGATTGACTGCTGCCAAGAAAGCCTGGACCAGTGTTGCAGAATTTGTTTTTTTTTCCTTTGCATTCATAACATCCTTGGCTAGTTGTTGTTTCTAGCTAGGACTAATTGCAAGTCATCTATTGTCTGGTCTCCCTTGGTTCCTATGGATTAAGATAGGACAGGGTGGAGGAGGCACAAGTATGATCTGAAATTGACTGGCTAATTTGTAGGTAAGCTGTAGATTTTGCTTTGTTTCCTTGGCCTCTATTTTCCACTCTGGTGAAACTGAGCTATAGATAAAGCAAACAAAAGCTGTTCCAGAGGAAAACGTAGGTGCTTTTTATGGGATGACTTATGGTTCAAGGTATTGAAATGAAGCTATTAACACCATCTCTTCATAAGAGGGACAGCTATGTATACTGTAGAGGAGGATGAAAACTGCTTTTAGCTATGCTTGGCTTACAGATTTAAGATGCATAGACAAAAATGGTTTGGCTTGTCTTTGTACATATATTACTCAGGTAAATACCCGTATAGTAGTTAAAAGTCCTTAGTGAAAACAAGGGCAGGGCCAGGATCGGAAATATTTTGGAACTATGGAAGTATGCTGATAATCACCGAAATAGGACAGGTCAGAGAGGTTTAGAGAAATGGATTCACTTACATGAAGGAAGGGAAGTACTTTTAGTATGTAGGCAGCCAGTGGCAGGGACAAATGATGCTTTTTTTTCCTTGAGTAGATTAACTTAGAATGTTCTAATAACTTTTTAGCCTAAGTTTAGTCTGAAAAACTGTTTATAAAGGACGGATGGGTGAAACCAAGTGTACATGTCACACTCTATGCATATAATGGGGTCAGCATTGTTCTGAAAGCTATTTTCCTCTTGTATCTTTTCTAGATATGGATCACCTCATGAACAGCTTGGAAGTCCAGCTTAATTCACAAAGTGGTTCAATGCAGGCGTTCAGACAGGTGAGTTTTGGGAACTGAATATCTCTTAAGCTTTACAGAATTAAAGCCCCATTTTCAAATGACATGTATGGAAAATGAGAAGGGATAAAAGAAGGTAGCTTTTTCCAGAATTAATTGAATGTCTGGGTGTGGATTTCTGTGTGACCTCGAAGAAACAGCTTTGTATTGTCCCTGTGTTCTTTGGTGAAGAACAATGATAATTTATTTAGCACTATCCCAGATATCAGATGCAGTGAAAATTGTGTGCTTTCTTTCATTTAATTTCTTCAGTAGCCATGTTGAACAGAGTATATGAGGGTTTTCGAAGAAAGCATCCTGTTGACTCTACTTCCCTGTTAACTGTTTCCCTCGAGCACCCTGGCTAATACTTTTGCTCTGTGTGTGTGTGTGTGTGTGTGTGTGTGTGTGTGTGTAAAGGATAGAAGCACGCACACACACATATATGGATATTATATATAGATATAATTTTTTTTAAAAAATTGGCTCCTGTGATTATAGAGGTATTGCAAGTCCAAAACCCGATGGACTGGATCAGCAGACTACAGAGTTAGAAAAAAACTGCAGTTTGAGTCTCCAAACACTGTTGGCAGAATTCTTGTACCAAACATGGTGGTACAAGTCTGTAATCCCTATACTCAGAAGGTTGAACCAGGAAGATTATGAGTTCTAGCCCAAGGAGATCCTGTCCAAAAAGAAAAAAAAAGCAATTCTTTCTTTCACTGTGAAATCTGTTGTTATGATAAACACCATGACCGAAAAAGCAGCCTGGGGAGGACAGGCTTTATTTATTATAGTTCATAATCAAGGCACAAATTTAAAGGTAGGAATCTAGAGGCGGGAACTGAAGCAGAGACTACTGAGAAACAGGGCTTGCTTCCCCTCTCCTGCTTTGCTTGTAACCCAGGCCTCATTTGCCCAGTGATGGCTCCTCCCAAACCAAACATTAAGAAATTACCCCACTAAGAGGCCAATCTGATGGAGAAAATTTCTCAGTTGGAAATCCATCTTTCTATGTATGTCTATGACACTTAGTCTTTGTTTTATTTTTTAAAGATTTATTTTCTATGTATACAATGTTCTGCCTGCACACCAGCAGAGGGCACCAGATTTCATTATATATGTTTGCAAGTCACCATATGGTTGGGCGGAATTGAACTCAGGACCTCTGGAAGAGCAGCCAGTGCTCTTAACCTCTGAGCCATCTCTCCAGCCCAGTCATTGATTTATTTAGGGCTTTAATAATTTATTAAAGCCTCTTCACTTTATGGAGGTGGTTTATTCCAAGTCCAGTGATTTAAATATTTGTCCTATTGGGGAAGAAAAAAGAGGCTAGTTGTGGTATTCCACATCTTTAATCCTCTGTTCAGGAGGTCGAGGTAATCAGGTCTCTGAGTTCAAGACCAGCCTGGTCTACATATCAAGTTTCAGGCCAACAGTGATTACATAGTGAGACTCTGTCTCCAACTAAACAAACAGAAACATGTAGACAACTGTTTAGCCAACCATCTGACACTGCTATCCAACTAAGTTTTCGTATAATATTAACTATCACTGGTCTTGATGTTCGCATTTTCCAGCAAAGAAAACTGGTCTTGAATGATGTGAAGAAGTATTTGTTTTGTGATAGGGTTTTATTATTCCATAGGTCTGACTGGACAGGAACTTGCTGTGTAACTCTGGGCATCCTCACACTCATAGCAATCCTCCTGTCAGGCTCTTCAGTTCTGGGCTTTCAGGCATGGTATGGTGCCTAGATGTTCAGGGTTGAGTTGTAAGAATGCATAAGTGAGCCCCAAATACAATCAGAATTACCTTGAAACATCTGTTAAAATTGCATGGAAATTGAATATCCAAATCTCTCTATAAAATATTCATCTGATTCTTTCCATTTCCTTAACATGTCCGTAGTGATAGGTTGCTAGTCCTTATTTAGTCCCAGGTGGAATCTCTGGGTTACATTTAGTAGTCATATATGCCATATATATGCTCTGTGTGTGTGTGTGTGTGTGTGTGTGTGTGTACATATATCATTTTCTTGAGGTCAGTCCTCAATATATAGGTCTTGTTGGCCTGGTACACAGTATATAAACCAGGCTAGCCTTGAACTCAGGGTAATCCTCCTGCTTCCTTCCTGTAAAGTTTTAGAATTGGAGGTGTGTACCACCAGGGCCAGCTAATGAGTTCTATTTTTAAGCAGTGAATGATTGGTCCATGGCGTATAATTGGATTTAAATTACGTATGCATTTGTATGAGACTCCTCTGTAGTGTTTTAATGATGTTAAATTGAATTTAATATCTTGTTTATCTTTGTAACTGCTGCCATTTAGAAACTATCAGTACATCAAAAACTTCCTAATTGTGCAAAACATCGCTGGAGCTTGGTCATAGTGGTACTAAAAGAAAGCTTTCTGACTCAGGACACACCTGCTGCTCTCCATTTTCTGGATTTCTATGTATTCATACCATACAGAGTGGCACTTGACTGTCATCCATCCTTTGTTTCTAGTTTTTGGTTACTTTCTTGAAGTGGAATCTCTTGGTTGAAACTTGTGAGTGCATTGTTATAACCTACATGTCTGTTTCCATGTATCTCCTTTATATCCTTTGACTGTTAGCATTTTACAGTTTTTTTACACACACACACACATGTGCTCTCTCTCTCTCTCTCTCTCTCTCTCTCTCTCTCTCTCTCTCTCTCTCACTCCCTCCCTCCCCCTCTCTCCCTCTCTCCCTGCATCAAGACACTTTGTCCCTCAATAGCTGGAAATAACCACACTCTTCTGTTAAACTTCATCCGAACTGCCACATCCCCCAAATGAACAGTTTTTCTAGATCTAGTGGATATATATATATATATATATTTCTGAGAGGTTTTCAGTGACATATTTTTTTTGTTCACCGGGACTGTGCCTAAATGAGTCTGTCCAATCGTCATCACATTTAGGAGCCCAAATTTCAATTCTATCACTTGTATAAAATTTCCCCTGACAATTGAATGCCCACGGATCTCTAGTGCACTCGTAGTCCCAGAATGCTAATTGATTTCTAGCCGTTATTCTCCTCGTGCCGTTCACTGCTTGCCCTTCATGTCAGCTGTAGCATGGAAATATCTCCCATCTTACTGTTGATGATTTTCATTTCTTGCTTCCCCTTTCTCTCTTTTTAAGATTGATTTTTTAGTGGCATGTAAATGTGTGTCTGTATGTGGCCGTGTGCATATGGATGCAGGAGCTCTGGAGGCCAGGGGCATCAGATTCCCTTGGAGCCTGAGTGACAGGTGGTCGTGGGCTGCCCACTGTGTATAAACAAATCTATTCTCTCAGAATCCTAGAAGCATAAGTCTGCCACTGCCCTGGACTATCAAATTGTCATATCAGTTGTCATAGTGACAACATCTTTCTTACCTTTTCACACACCTGGAAGATACAGGCGTTTCTTGGCTTGTGGCCCTATCACTCTGGTATCTGTCTACTTTTGTGTTCACATCACCTTATTTTGTGGCCACTATAAAGAACTGACTTCCACCCACTAGGTAATCCAGAGTGGTTGCTTTAACATCCATAATTCTATCTGTAATTATTCCTTTCCCAAATAGGTGATGTTCATTGATTCTGGGCACTAGGATGTGGATAAATATTTTTTGGTGACCATCTATCAACTTGGTATAAAATGTTACAACAAGCATCTAGCTGTTAAAGTAATTTTGCTGATATATCATTAAAAGCAATCATATATTCAAAAGAAATTATTTCCTTTCTTTCTTTTTTCTTTTCTCTTTTTAATTTCAAGTGAGATACTAATATTTCTATGCTGTATAATAAGCAAATACCTAGAATTCATATATATATACAAATGCTCACGTATATGTGCACATGCATATTCTGTGGTTTTATCTCTTTGTTTCTGGGGACGGTCTCTTGTCATGTATTCTAGGCTGACCTGGAACTGAACATCCTCCAGCCTCAGTCCCCTGAGTTCTGAGATTTCAGGTGTGTGCATTTTTGATCTTGGTCCCCCCTTGTTATATAATGTGTTAATTAGCACATTCCTTAGGTTGTATAAAGAGAAATTGTCCACTAGTGCCTTGTTTCCTAATGCTCCTGAGATGCTGAAGACAGAAGATTCAGCATTCCTCTAGGCTTAGATTAAATTCAGCGTTTTCATAATATTCATCTCCATCCATTTTTCTCTAATACTGAAACACATCACGGCATTATTGGAGAAGGGCTGGAATTTCAGAGGGTTAAACTGGCTTTTCGACCAAAATAATGAATGTGCATAATATATGTGTACGCACACACAAGTGCACCCAGGCATGAAAATGATTAGTCGAAACCCAGAGCAAAGCTAGAAGAGACCTGTGTACAAAAACAGCTTTTATCTTTCTCTTGGGGAGGAGCCTGGGTTTTATCTTGTTACCATGACAACACTCCTTCCTCTCCTTTCTACTTACTGCGCTGCCTGCAGTATTTTGTTCTTTCATTTTCTTTCTTGTCTTGCCTTCCTACTTTAAAGCTCCACATCAGAGCTATTTCAGATAAATGAGAAGTAACAGTTTGCTTTGCCTCACTTGATTTCCCCTGCTCTCCTGAAGCCAAGGCTGTCTTCATCAGATGTTTAAGAGCTTATTTATAAAAGTGACCACTTTTTTCTGGATTTCTTTGTAGAATTGCGTTTCTCTGTGATCTTTGGTAGTGTGTCAATAATGAATTTAAGAAAAATGCCAAATCAAACATTCTTTTTTAAAAAGCCTGATTAGGATACTAGGCATATGAGGTGGACTGTGGGAAGTGAAACATCTTTAAAAGCCACTCCCAAGTTTTTGGACTTTTCCATGCACAGCTGTCTTCATAGACTCTGAAGCCCTGGAAGGCTGTAGCTTCAAGCTTTGAAATAGCAGATTCAGAAAGTAGCCATTCCCTTTCTTTGAAGAGTGGTTAATTATTAACTTGAGAATACTCAAAACCTGAAACTGCCCCCACATTATTGAAGGACGAAAAAGATGCATTCAGGAGAAAAATCTCATGGCAGAGCTTTACATCAATTTCCATATGAACTCTCAAACCTGTAGTTATTATGTTCATTGAAGAATAGAATATGGAGCCAATCCTTAGGCAATCACCAGAATGCTAGGGCTGTAACCTCATTCCTTACATTATTCTTCTTTAGAATCTGCAGGTATAACATGCTGTGTAGTGTGAGAAAAGAATGCGGTAGTACATGTTTGTTGTTTGTTTGTTTTTCCTTTTTTTTTACCATAGTGATTGTTTTATATGAAATGTAGGATAAATCATACCACACATCAGGATACTTACTAAAACTATTTTGATCATATTTAAAAGGTACACACAAAAGCATTGTTTCTACTAGTAGATAAATATGGTTGTCTTTAAATCACGAAAGTAATTGATGGTTGCTTCCAAGTGCAGTACATTTTCTTAAGGAGCTTACTTGTAGAAGCGTTGACACCCAGGAAATACTTGTTACAGGCTGGATTCATTTTGCTATAACAAGTAACACGTGAAATCAGTCTGTCCAGATGGAAAATGTAATGATATTCATTAAGGAAGTTATTAAAACACCAGGATCTAAATAACCATGTTCTAACATTTGTTTCAGAGCTATGTGATGACAGCAAGGGAGAGCAATGATTTAAGCCCCATTGCAGACAGTTTGAGTGAAAAATTGAGAACCCACAAAGCAGGCTTGGTCTACAGAAGCTCAGCCCAGAATAGATAGTTTGAACAGGGCCTGTACCATTATCGCTCATTGAAGCAAGAAGTGTCTATGTGTTTCTACACCTTCTTTGTTCAGTTTCCATTTAGTGTATCCTTGAATAATGTTTTCAGTAACCTGAGTAGCTGCAGATCAAGTACCAGCTTTGTGCAAGCCCTTGTGCTGATAGTAGTATCGCGGGCAGCACTCTTTGTCCTAGAAATGGCCTTGGCAAAAGAAGAAATTTACAAATAGTCTCCACTTTATATGTAAGACTCAGAGATTTGACTTCCTTAGAATACTAGGCCTAAAGCACGGACCCTAGAAAACACATTAAAAATTTTAACTAAGTGCTTCTTTGTTATGTCTATCTATATATCAGCACCAATAATCTTATTAGAGAAAATATTGTATATAGGGCTGAGGAGATGCCTCAGTGGTTAACAGTGTAAACAGCTCTTGCAGAGGATCTGAGTTCAGTTGTCAGCATCCATATTAGGCTGCTCACAACCGCATGTAACTCCAGGTCTAGGGAATTCAGTTTCTCTGTGCATCTTCATATCCTTTCTTCCATCACTTCATAAGCATCTCAAGCAACCCATGACTCACGTGTGGATTAACCCCCTTTGTGAAAGGGGCTCAGAAAAATCCCATTAGCAGGAGCAGGTGTGGTGTCAGGAGAAGACCAGAGTGATGATCTTATCAAGATCTGCTTCACTGGGGCTAAGGAGATGGATGGGTGGTTAAGAGCAATTGGTGCCCATGCAGAGGACCTGAGGTTCAGTTCCCAGCACCTGATCTCCACAGAAACCTAGCTGCTATGTGCACATACCCACATGTGTACACAGACACATACATACATAATTAAAGATAAAAATAAATCTTTAAAGAGAAAAAAGAGAAAATATTGCATCTAACATCTTTTTTAAAAATATTTATTTATTATGTATACAATATTCTGTCTGTGTGTACGCCTGAAGAGGGCGCCAGACATCTTTACAGATGGTTGTGAGCCACCATGTGGTTGCCGAGAATTGAATTCAGGACCTTTGGAAGAGCAGGCAATGCTCTTAACCACTGAGCCATCTCTCCAGCCCCTGCATCTAACATCTTTTATCGTAGCTCTTTTCTCAGTATCATCAGAAGCCATAGTAAAATAAAATTGTGGAAATATACCTAAAAAGAATCTTTTTATAAAAATTGATGAATGTATGTATGTATGTATGTATGTATGTATGTATGTATTATAATGTTCTGTCTGCATGCATGCCTGCAGGCCAGAAGAGGCCACCATATCTCATTACAAATGGTTGTGAGCCACCATGTGGTTGCTGGGAATTGAACTCTTGACTTCTGGAAGAACAGCCAGTGCTCTTAACTGCTGAGCCATCTCTCCAGCCTTACAGATTCTTTTGATTCTACTTGTGATGCCACTGAATGAAGCTACTCTGGCAGAGACAAGTAGGAATGTAGAAAAACATGGTTGCTTAAATTGATTTGGGAGATCCAGAGATCAGTAACGATGTTTACTAAAATGGTTCTTTTTAAAAAACTTGTTTTTATGTATATATGTGTGCATGCCTGTTTGTGTATATACATGTGCCCACAGTGCCAGAAGCGGGACACTGGATCCCTTGGAAGTGGATTTATACAGACAGTTGTGAGCCACCATGCAGGTGCTGGGAACTGAACCTCAGGTCCTCTGCATGGGCACCAATTGCTCTTAACCACCCATCCATCTCCTTAGCCCCAGTGAAGCAGATCTTGATAAGATCATCACTCTGGTCTTCTCCTGACACCACACCTGCTCCTGCTAACGGGATTTTTCTGAGCCCCTTTCACAAAGGGGGTTAATCCACACGTGAGTTACAGGTTACTTGAGATGCTTATGAAGTGATGGAAGAAAGGATACGAAGATGCATAATGTAAAAAAAAGATTAACACAAGGCCCAATTTGAGTTGGGGGCTTCCAAGTCAAGAAAACAATGTGTCAGCAAACAGAAGAGAAACGCAGATGGAAGTCTGGCTAAGTTCTGACGATTGAGTATAGATTCTTTTTCTGTGCCCACACTCATTCCCTTAATACTTTTGAAGGGTGGTCCGTAAGTGAAGTCACAGCAAGAGGGCGCTACCTCTCCATATTTCTCCCTTTCAGAATTCAGCTCCTTATTTTCTCTCATCAATTTTTTTTAAAGATTTATTTATTGGTTATATACAGCATGTTTTCCTGCACGCCAGAAGAGGGCACCAGACCTCATCACAGATGGTTGTGAGCCACCATGTGGTTGCCGGGAATTGAACTCAGGACCTTTGGTAAAACAGTCAGTGCTCTTAACCTCTGAGCCATCTCTCCAGCTCCTCTCCCATCAATTTTTAAAAACTAGTTACTACTGTAGTACCGTTATCATACCTTATATTATAATTAACAAAGCTCATTAATACTGCGTGTATTCAGTTAGCAGTCAAGTTTCTCCAAGTTTCCTTTCTTTAAATGCAGGATTACTCCTCTCACTGCTCTCCGGTCATTGGGCAGAAGTTTCAATGTCACTCTATTCTTCTGTTACCCAGTCTTTTCTCGAATCCCCCTTTTCCCTTCCTTCCAAATCAAACTGTAGACTACCTCAGTAAACATTTTGAACATCTCTAATAGTTTAAAACGTCCATAACTCAAATATGTTTTCAGAAAGTAGAGACGTGCTCTGATTATTGGCTGAAGTGGCGCTGTCATCTCCAAGGCCATTGTCGTGATTTATATTGCTTGGCTATTGTCTACACATCACACAACATCCTTGACATCTGACTTGATCAAGTTTTTAGAGATATCTTAACTAGATTGGGACTTTTCTGTTTATGTTGCATGTTCAATGACCATTTATTAGTATTTTTGTTTGTATTTTAACAAATAAACTAAAAACAAAGTTCATACACTTTACTGTAGTGCCGTGTCATGTTTGGATATCTGTATATATTGAATAATGTGCAGCTTATGCTAGACACAGCCATTTCCTCAGACATTTATCATTTTATAATAAAAATTTTCAAGCTCTTTTCTGTTTTTAAGTTTTTATTTTTACAAATGTGAGCCTGCATGAGTACATGTGCGTGTAGTGTTTTTAGAGGCAGAAGAGGATGTGGGGTCCCCCTGAAACTGAAATCACAGGTGGCTTGTGAGCTACCATGTGGGTGCTGGGAAATGAAACCCCGTCCTCTGCAAGAGCAGTAAGCATTTTTAATGGCTGAACTGTCTCTCTAGCCCAGCGTCATATGTAGCTACACAGGAGGCTATGGGATAGGATTTCAGGGTTCTTTGCTTATTAAACCATAGCTTGGTTCCTATTGATCATTCTTTTCCCATCTTCCTTCCATTGTCCCTAAGCCCTGGTAGTCAATTTTTCTGTTCCCAATTTGTGCAAATTGAGTTTATTTAAAGATTCCACACATGAATAGGATCATGTGATACTTGTGTTTCTGTGCCTCCATTATTTTCCTTAAAATAAAGATCTCCAGTTCCATCCATGTTGAACTGATAACAGGATCTTATTCCTTTCGAGGATGAATACTATTCTATTGAGTATATTTATCATGTTTTCTTTATCCTCTTATCAATTGCTAGACAGAGTTTATCCATGTCTTAGCTATTATAAAGACAGCTGCAGTGACTGTGGGGGTGCAAATGTCTTTGTCTGGGTTTCTGCATTTCTGTCTCTCTATATCTCCATCTCTGTGTGTCTGCGTGCATGTATGCTTGTGCATGTGTGTATGCATGTAGGCCAAGTCACTGTGTATCCCAGGCTGGCCTCATACTCCCAGTCCTCTCACCTCAGACTCTCCTGCCTCAACTTCCCAATTGATGGGATTATAGATAGATGTGCATTTAATTTTTAATTATTCCACATTTTAGAACTTACAAAACTTAATGTTGCATGTAAATTCAACTAATTACCCTGTATCATATTCCCTGTGCCTATTATCTACTAACATACCCTTGCTAATAGAAGTGCTCTTCTTACCTCTTTTCTCTGCTTGAGAAAGCCTATTAGTTCTCTGACTCACCTAAAATGTCACTTTCTCCTTAAAGCCTTCCCTGTCTAGATAGAACAGATTACCTCCCCCCGCCAGCAAATCTTTTCCGTGTTGGAAGTGGAACCTATGGCTTTGATTTTGCTATGCAAATGATGTACCACTGTGCTACATCTACTTCCCCGTTTCTCTGAAGCATCTTGTTTATATGTCACATTACTTATTTCAGTATGACTTGCAAGGTACTCATTCTAACATTGTAGTTAGTATATACTTAGCTGTGCCTTATTCATAAATAAGTTAAGAATACCATTGCTGTGTCTTACTCATAACTGCTATCACTGGACTTAGAACATTGCCTTTGCAGGACAATTGTGTAAATGGTTTCTGCTCTTTTTTTCAAGAGTTATTTTCTAAATCAACATCCTTTTATTGGATTTTTGAGTTAAAATTGAATTTCATTTTAGCTCTATGATTGTGATTTTTTTTTTTTTTTAGACAGGGTTTCTCTGTCGAACAGCCCTGGCTGTCCTGGAGCTAGCTATTGTAGACCAGGCTGGCCCTGAACTCACAGAGATCCACCTGCCTCTGCCTCCCAAATGCTGGGATTAAAGGTGTTTGCCACCACTGCTTGGCCATGAAAATTTAATTAAAGGATTTTTATCAATTGTACGATACAGTAATGTCAATACTTAAGACTGGTGCTTAGTACCATTTTCTTTCCTTTTTATTCTGTAGTGTATTACGGTCTCATTTCTTTCAATATGATGTATCTTTTCCATGAGTGTAGAGATTTCTTTCTTTCATTGTTCCTGTGTCTCTTTAGAATACTAACAGTGGCTGTCTCACCTCGTATTTGTTTATTTTAGGTCACTGGCCCTGTTCAGATCAGAGATCCCTCTGTGACAGCACACAGAAGTAATATGACTTCTTCCCCACTCCTGGATGCGAGCCCAATGGAGCACCCAGCACTGTTTAATGATATCAAGATCGAGCCTCCAGAGGAGCTCCTGGCTAGTGATTTCAGCCTGCCCCAGGTGGAACCAGTTGATCTCTCCTTTCACAAGCCGAAGGCTCCTCTCCAGCCTGCTAGCATGCTGCAAGCTCCAATACGGCCTCCCAAGCCACCGTCTGCAGCCCAGGCCATGGTGGTGCCCACTTCATCTGACACAGGCCCTTCAGCGGCCATTCCTACCGTTCTCACACCAGGCCCTATCCTGGCGTCCTCTCAGGGGACGGCAGGCCAGCCGATTTTACATGTGATTCATACCATTCCCTCAGTCAGTTTGCCAAATAAGATGGGTGGACTAAAGACAATCCCACTGGTGGTGCAGTCTTTGCCTATGGTCTATACCAGTCTGCCTGCAGACGGGAGTCCTGCAGCTATTACTGTCCCACTCATTGGAGGGGACGGCAAAAATGCTGGGTCAGGTGAGTGCAGGGTTTACAGCTTCTTATAGTCAGAGAACTTGCTTTCTCAGCCATTCTGTCTTGTCTCTTTTCACCTCTTCCAATTGGGAGGAACACTGTTTCAAAGGGGACTTGTTTTAATTATCGTTTTTTAAAAAGTGGTTCTAAAATAATTTCTATATAATGCTTAAGAATGTATAATGAGCCATGTGTCTTGGCGCATATCTGTAATCTCAGCACTTGAGAGGCTGGGGTAGGAGAGTCCCAGACTAACCTTGGACTGCAAGCTCCAGGCCACACAGTGGCAAGGAACTTGTGACAAGGAGACCTTGTCACAAAAGAACCTATAATTGATCTCCATTAGATAGAACGTGTTTCTCAAACAAGGATGCATATTCTTGACTGAAATATTACGTGTCTTCCTAGAATCTTTATATGTTTTTATTTGATAGTAAATAATTTAAAGCGCTGTATTTAAAAATAGTGCTATTTAAAAGGAAATGCAAAATTTGAACTCTGAGTTAAATTACAAACTAAATTTTAAAAAATGCACTCAGTAAGACCTTGTTCATCCTGGGACTTCCTAGATTACTGCGCTATTTGCTTTCTGTGCCATTAGGAACGCTTTGTTAGAAAACTCACTATTCCTCCCAGTGCTGTAACTTAGCCGAGCTCTGTGGTATCTCACCACACCATCCCTGTTCTCTATAGAAAAGTCTCGGCAATATAGCCACGTTTCCTGGGCAGCCTTTATTTGACGTCTATGACCTTCCTTTTAAGATTTTATTGCTTTGAAGATTTTATTTGATTTCAAGAGTATGAGGCCATTTTTCCTAACTGTATTGGGAATTCACATGAAGACTTTATGACGTGACTCTGCACCTCTCCAGGGACACCCACCACAGGGCTCCCTAGTACTTAACTACAGATCATTTGTTGAACAAATAAGATTGAAAATTTGCTTGGAAGAGTTTCATATGCTATCATCTATCTATTTATTTATGCTTTGTGGTACTACTAGTATTCTTCTACTGAACTATATCCCCGGCTTTCTTTTTGGTTAAAAACAAAACAAAACAAAAACAAAACAAACATTTTTTTGAGATAATAGTTTCATGAATGTACTCAGACTGGTTTAACACATATTACCAAAGCAGTTGTTGAATTGTGATTCTTCTACATCAGCTTATTGAGTAGCTGGGGATACAGGTCTGTGTCACCATGCCTGTCTTATTTAATTAACTTTTGAAGTGAGCTCAGAATTCAGAACGTATAAATTAAACCCCATCTTTCGTTGTTCTCAACAACAGTTCCTTTTCCAGAATTATGTTGATTTTGTTCATAATCAGAAACGATAAAAGAAAATCCGTTGCTTCTAACTTGGTCTGAAATATTTGCCATCACCATGTGTGTAATCTTACAATCAGCTATGAGTGTTGTCATCGTTGGGATAATCCTAGGAATTCTCTCAAGACATTCAGGGAACTCTTCAGAGACTTCAGTGTCTCCAAAATACATGGAACCATCTTTCCTGGAGACCCTTTCCTAGGAGCTGGAGGGAGAGGGATGAATACATCATACTTAGATCGTGTCCTGGAGAAATTCACATTCTGGTGATGGGAGAACAGTCATTGCTACCCTTCCTTCAAAGACACCTCTGTCCTTTCTTATGCTAAAAAATTGTTTAGTAGTTACTGTCTTCCTCCTCTTTCTTTTTTTCAAAGATTTTTCTATCTTCCTCTTCTTAATGTGGGAAACCTGAAAGTAACTGTTGAGGTGAAAATAACTGGAGCGGTGCACACATCCTGGTCTACAGTACTCCCTTTCTTTGTTTTTAGTCAAAGTTGACCCCACCTCCATGTCTCCACTGGAGTTTCCAAGTGATAGCGATGAGAGTGCCATTGAGAGTGGATCTTCAGCCTTACAGAGTCTGCATGGATTGCAGCAAGAGTAAGTACTTCGTGTGTGTGTGTACTCGCGTGTGCATCTAAACAGACTAGGCTCCCCAAAAGCCAGTACATGCAGTAGAATCAAAATCCAGTGTCACTATCATTGACTTCTCAGTACGCCCTCATAGTCAGCCACATTCAGAGAGTCCGGTTTGATCACATGCTTGTTCAGACCCAGTCCAGCTGGCCTTGGTGAGCTCCCATTAGATCAATCCCACCGTCTCCGTGGGTGGACACACCCCTCACGGTCCTGACTTCCTTGCTCATCTTCTCCCTCCTTCTGCTCTCATCTGGGCCTTGGGAGCTCAGTCCAGTGCTCCAATGTGGGTCTCTGTCTCTATCTCCATCCATCGCCAGATGAAGGTTCTATGGTAATATGCAAGATAATCATCAGTGTGGCTATAGGATAAGGCCAGTTCAGGCACCCTCTCCTCTGCTGCCCACGGACCTAGTTGGGGAAATCCCCTTGGACACCTGGGAACTCCTCTAGAGCCAAGACTCTAGCCAACCCTAAAATGGCTCCCTTAGTTAAGATATCTTCTTTCCTGCTCCCATATCCACCCTTCCTCCATCTCAACCATCCCATTTCCCCAAGCTCTCCTCAATCCTCCCCTTCTCCCTTCTCTCTCTCCCCATCTCCCCTTCCCCCCAACCCACCCCCACCCCCTGCTCATGAGCAAACATATGAAAAATACATTTTGTTAAGCATGATAATAGCACATGTTGAAGTGAAATGTTCACAGTTTGACAACGTAGCTACTCAAAGAAAAATTACCACCCTCAGTGCTTTCTCAATGAGTTGCATTTCCTAAGCAGAATGGCCTAGTTGAACGAATTGCTTACATTCTTCCGGCTATTTCTTTTCTTAGGAAGCTAACATTAAATTTGCATAAATGATAAAATGGTATGAAATCCCACCACTGTAATTAGTCTAATCTTTCTTCCTTTACTTAGACCAGCAACGCTGGCCCAAATGCAGGGAGAAGACTCTCTCGACTTAAAGAGAAGACGGATTCACCAGTGTGACTTTGCCGGATGCAGCAAAGTGTACACCAAAAGCTCTCACCTGAAAGCTCACCGCAGAATCCATACAGGTCTGTCCCTCACCCCGCTCCCCACACTGGTCCAGCTCCAGCACACACCTGCATACATAGAGGAGGCTAGAGGGAGAGAGAGAAACTACAAGGAAGAGAAGATCACTTAGGGTTTTCGTCCTATTCTTATTCTAACACCAAGAACAGTCTAGTGAAACAGAAAGCCTGGTACGCTCCAAGTAATTGTGCTGCTGTGCCTAGCTTACAGTGCTATGTAGGAAATAGGTCCAAGGCATCGTGCATGGTATAAGCACTCTACCAACTTAGCTATATCACCAGCCCCTTCGATTTTTTGTTTTGTTTTCTTTTGTTGACTTTTTTTTTTGTCATGGGATATCATGTAGCCACCCCTGACCTCAAACTTGCTATGTAGCTGAGACTGACCTTGAATTTCTAATACTTTTGCCGTCATCTCCCAAGTGCTGGGATTATAAGCATCCAATAGCAAACCCATCATATTTTTGAGTTTTGCTTAAGGATTCTCCATACTGTTTTCTATGTACTAGTTTACTTTTCTGCCATCAGTATACCAGGAATCTTTTTTTTTCTTCATATTCTTCTTAGCATAGTGTGCTATATTTGTTTATTTATTATGCTAGCTATTCTGACCAGGCTAGGGTAGCATATGGGTTCCTTTTATGTGTCTGCAGTGGCTGAAAACCAAGCATATTTTCATGTATTTACTGAAACATTTGTACTTCTTCTTTTCAGTAGCGAGTGTCCACATCATTTTCCCATTTAGTGAGTGAATTACTCATTTGAATTACTCGTATTGAGTTCTTTGCATATTTTGGATACTAATTCTCTCTTATGCATAATTAGCAGAGGTTTTTCTCTCACGTTATTGGTTGTGTCTTTTGCTGGTTATTTCTTTATTCTGCAGATGCATTTTAATTTTTCACCCCATGTGGCACATCTTGAGTTTATTTCCTGAGCTCTTAGCGTCATTGAAGTATTTTACATATTTTCCTCTAAGTTTCAAAATTATGGCTCTGACATTAGTTTCTATGCCATTGTGAGTTTAGTTTTGTTTAATGAGAAATAAGGATATATATTCAATGCTTCCCATGTGGGTATCTAGTTTTCCTAGCACCAGTTATTGTCAAAGATGATCTTCCCCAATATGTGTGCATTAGATACTTCGCATCATTGTAACTAAATATTTAAGCAAGTCAAACTTTTTTTTTCTTTTGGTTTTTCAAGACAGGGTTTCCCAGTCGCTATGTATACTGTCCTAGAACTCATTCTGTAGACCAGACTGGCCTCAAACTCACAGAGATCCACGCGTCTCTTCCTCCCAAGTGCTGGAATTAAAGGTGTGCACCGCCACCACCTGGCTGAGCAAATCAACTTTAAAGAGAAAATCATATTTTTGTTTCTAGTTTCAGAGGTTGTAGTGTGTGGCCACCTGCCTCTGTTGCTTCCGGTGAAGCAGAACATTGTGGAAAAAACCATATGTCACTCTCTTCCCCATCCTCTATGCAGGCGCTGTCTTGTGTTTTCCATCACTTACGAATAATGTAAAGTTTTAAGAGCAGCAATGGATTAAGCATTGATTATAACCCTCATAATACAGCCACTTTTAGCATTACCAACTAGGGACAAGTCATCAACACATAGCCCCACATAATCTTTTGGGGTTATTTTGTACCAACACATAATTTTTTTTTTCTTTTGTCAAGAATGAGATGACTGTAGATGTGTGGGTTTATTTCTATGTTCTTTATTCTAGTCCGTTGGTTTATGTGTCTGATTTTTTTTTACCAGCACGTTTTCTTTTGTTGTTGTTGTTCCTGTTGCTCTGTAGTATACTTTGTAATACCTTCAGCATTAATATCATAAACATTTTGTTTAAGATTGCTTTGGCTATTTAGGTCTTTTGTAGATTCATATCAATTTCAAGTGAGCCAGGCAATGATAGCACACACCTTTAAGCCCAGCACTCAGGAGGCAGAGAGTTCGAGGCCAGCCTGGTCTACAGAGTGAGTTTCAGGACAGCAGAATTATTACACAGAGAAATCCTGTCTTGAAAAACAAAAAAAAGGAAGGAAGAAAGGAAGGTAAAGAAAATAAAATTAAAAGACTGCAGTGCACATGCATTTTCAACATCATTTTATTATATATCTTGCAAGAAGCAGAGTCATGGCAGTGCTGGAAAAGGGTTTAGAAAGCCATTCAGGTTCACTGTTTACAGCATGGCGCTAATGAAGTGACGATAAAGGGACGCAGACCAGTCATACTCAGTGTCAGGTTCTGCTTTTATTTTTGCTTTCTTTTGAGTATCACCTGTATTTTTATTACTAGAAAAATAAAACTCAGGTTGTCAGGCTTGGCAGCAAGCACCTTTACCAAGTGAAGAAGACCATCTCAGTTCTCTCTCTCTCTCTCTCTCTCTCTCTCTCTCTCTCTCTCTCTCTCATTTTGTTTTATTGCTGTGCATAAAATTTCAAGCACTGTATTTAAAGGGAGTATGGATTATAGACATCTTTGCCTTGCTTTTTATTGTACAAGAAATGCTTCCGGTTTGTCCCCATTCTATATTATGCTGGCTATTGACTTGCTGTATATAGCCTTTATCATATTGGGATGTGATCCTCCTATTAATTTCTTCAAGGCTTATATTATGGCTATATGTTGAACTATATCAGAGTCCTGTCCTGCATTTATGGAGATTATCATGGGATATTTATCTTTGATCCTATTTATGTACTGTGTTACATTTATTGATTTGTGTATGTTGATCCATCCTGGCACACCAGAATTTAATCAAGTTAACCATGACTTATTATTTTTGATATGCTGTTTAATTGAGTTGAAAATAATTTATTGATGATTTTTGTGTCTGTGTTTATCAAGGCTGTTGTCCTGTACCTTGTTTGCTTTCTTTTTTTTAATGTGTCCTCATCAAGTTTTGGTGTCTAGATGACACTGACCTTAACTTGAACAAAAGCTTCTTTAACCATAATAAAAGGCAAAGATCTTGAAATAGAAAGATGGACTTCGTCCTGAACCATTTTGAATCTGAGTGTTCTAGCAGTGAGCTCAGATTGCCACATGGTGGCGCTACCTTAACAAGTTGGTTATTATTCATCTGGGTGTAGTGAAAATAGGAGCTCCTAGGAGAAATCCTTGAGCAGTTGCAATAAAGTCTATATATAGCCAAACTGTTGTGGAGTGTGGAGATGGGATACTACTATGTTGAATAAAAGTAAAAAAAAAAAATCTCATTTGCACTTCCTACATTCTCTGAAATCCTGTTGTTCTTTCTAGATGTTAATAATCTTGCATAACCTACCAGTCTCTTCTTTTGTTCGGTGAAAGAGATAGACAGGGTAGCCCTGCCTAGCCTAGAACTCACTATATAGATCAGGCTGGCTTTGAACTCAGGGGTCTCCCTGTCTGCCTTGTGGGTCTGAGATAAAAGGTGTGTACCACTACACCCAGATTGTCTTTAGTCTTTAATGCTTTCGGCTGTGTGCCATGCTTCTTAGAGGCTAATGCAGCAATTTCTGAATACTGAAATGATCAGTAACTAACATCTTTAATCCACCAAATAGTTTCCTGGTAATGCTCCAAACCTGTGAGGTAGACCAGATTTAATTCTGTCGTCCATTATCTACTAATTAATTAGTGAACACGCGAGAGGGTTGGTAGGCGGCAAGCAGTAAGTTAAAAGAGAAGATGCAAATCTGATTTCCACCAGACTTTAAAACAGCACAAAGCAAATGCCTCGGAAATTTTATAACGGGGAAAAGAGGGATAGAAGAGCAAAGACTATTAGAATCCTAATGCATTCTGTGTCTGCATTATTGCCTTTTATTATAAAATAATACTCATTCTAGTAGATGAGAAACAGAGAAGCATATAAAGGAAAAAACAAATATTACTATGATTTGTGATCTGCATTTATCCACAGTTAATGTGTATTTGTTCACATAGCATACTTCCTTTAATTAAAATCTCGTTTTGGCTGGGTGGTAGTGATGCACACCTTTAATCCCAGCACTCAGGGGGCAGAGGCAGGAGGATCTCTCTGAGTTTGAGACCAGCCTGTTCTACAGTATGAATTCCAGGACAGCCAGGGCTACACAGAGAAACCCTATTTTGGAAAAAAAAATAGATGTATTTATGTTTGTTGCATGTGTATGGGGGTTTCCCCTCTATGTATGTATGCCACGTGTGTGCCCGGTGCCACAGAGGCAAGAAAGAGACATCAGATCCCCTGGAACTGGAGTTACTGATGGTAGTGAGTTACCATATGGGTGCAGAGAATTGAGCCTAGATCCTTTGCAAGAGCAGCCAGTGCTCAGAACCACTGAGCCATCTCTCCAGCCCCAGCTAATTAACTTTTGCATCACAATCTCACTTAGGAACCCAGACTAGCCTCTAATTCTTGGACCTCCTACCTCACTTTCTTTAGTACTAGGATTGCAGGTTTTCACTACCAGTCCTGGCTTATTTTTTTGTTATAATACATATGATGTCTATCATATATGTTATATGTCTACATCATGATTTTAAAGTATTCAAACAGTACAAAAAGTTGTACAAAAAAGATCTCCTACCATCCTTCATCTTCACTTTTCTCATTGTTGATACTTTTCCTATAATTTCTGTTTCAATGTGTTGATGTTTCCTTTATCCTGAGTGTATAAGTGTATGGTATATGACCTATGCATATAATGGGATTGTGCTTTGGTAGTTCTTCCTGTACTACTTTTTTCCATTTTTTTTCTCTTCTGGTCATACATGTCCCATATATAATCCAGTTTTAACCTTAAGATTCGGAGCATGGAGCTGTTTAAAATACTTGAGCTTGACAGCTCTCCCTATTCCTCTCCATGGGGGAGTTTATGACCAGACAGAGGAGCAAGCAAGCTTCAACTGAGTGTTCTTTCCACTGAATCATGTGCTCTTGTTGTCGATGGATTTATTTCAGATCAGCCATTAGGAAGTATCCGATGAAAGACTATAGCTAGACTCGTGTAGTAGAGTAGAAAGTGGCAGCCACCTGGATTTGTGTTACAGTTTGCATGTCAAATTCCGCCTACAGGCTCCTGTGTTTGAAAACTTGGCCTCCAGCTGCTTGTGTGTGCTGTTTGGGGGAGGTTGTGGAATTTTGGCAGTTGGGGCTTGGCTGTAGGAAGTGAATCTCTGGGAGGTAGGCTTACAACCCAGCCCGACTTTCCTCTTTCTGCTTCCTGATCTGCAGAGATGTGAGTACACACTGAACCAAGCACCTGACATGATGGAGCCTCCTGCCGTCATGTCTACTTTGCCTTAATGGACTACATGCCTGCAAACCATGACCCAGAATAAGTCCTTTATTCCCTAGCTTGCTTTTGGTCACAAAATGCCTAGCAGGCATTTGGTCACAGCTAGGGGAATACAGTTTGTACTAGCAATCTAATTTTTTTTCCTTTTTCTTCTTTTTGAGATAGTACCTCACTATATAGTTTTCCATAGCCTGGAACTCACTATGTAGACTAGCCTGGCCTCAAACTTGTAATGTTGTTCCTCCGGCCTCTCCCTCTTGAGTGCTAGGAGTGCTGGCAGGCTTTCCTATGTCTAGCCTCCACTGCCTACCTTTTAAAATGTTTTGAACAACCTTGTGAGATATTGTGACTGTTTACTATAGGTTAGTGTGGTAGAAGCAGGATTCAAAGACTGTTTGAGAGCCAGGATTCTCTTCACTTTACTGTCTCAACCTAAGCTTAGACCTTCTGCAAATAGCACTGTGTAGTTGAGTAGATTTTTAAGTATCCTTACTACAAAAGGCAGTGTGTGAAATAATGCATATGCTAATCAGCTAGATTTAACCAGTCCACATTGTGTGCATATTTTGAAACTTGTAGAAGACAAGCAATATGATGTTTATTTCTTAAGCTAACTAATTAAAAAGGTGAATGAGAGTACCCCTTCACAGTGATTGTCTTACTTTTGGACTCAAGCTTTGATATAAATATAAATTATGCATTCTGCCATGTTTCTGGTAGCAAGTCATTTGCTGATTACCTTAATTTTGCCGTATTCCCCCTGCAGGAGAGAAGCCTTACAAATGCACCTGGGACGGCTGCTCCTGGAAGTTTGCCCGCTCGGATGAGCTCACTCGCCATTTCCGTAAGCACACGGGCATCAAGCCGTTCAGGTGCACAGACTGCAACCGCAGTTTTTCTCGATCTGACCACTTGTCCCTACACCGCCGGCGTCATGACACCATGTGAATATCCCAGGCCACAACAGACGTGCTGCACTGGTCTCCCGAGTGTGTGCTGAGGTCGAGACTCTGTTTGCCTCTTTGACTATAACTTGCCCCTGTGATTGGGGTTAGAACAGCCTACTGAGCCAGGTTGACGAGACTGGAGAAACAGTTAGCTGGTCTCCATGCGGCGCTTCATATTCCGCTTTCACCTCTCCACTGTTCAGAGTTCAGTTTTGTCAATCTTCCTGGGTTGAATTCTAGTGCGGCGCCCATGGTTGCCCTCCCTGATCCCTCATGCTATGTTATAGACATTTTTCCTACAATAACAAACAAAACAGGAATCAAACTCAAGGCTGTGAACAAGCATCCGCTGCTCCCCCTTTTCTCTTGTTTTATAAAAGTTTTATCCATATATATATACATATATATGGACATATATATATACATATATGTGTGTATGTATATATATATAAATACTGTAACCAGTACTTAAAGTCACTTTAGTGATGTCCTAAAATGAGGGTTTTTTTTTTCAAAGTCATAGGTACAAGGGGCCTAACGGTGTTGATTGGTCAGATTTACAGAGAATTGAGTCTGAAATAGAGAGTCTCATTCTAACCCCAAAGGTTTTGTAGATCCCGTTTTACTTGTTCTTACCAGTTTGGTTTACAAACAATACCAGCCCTCCTTTTTGAAGTCCATCAAAAAAATGAAGGGATTTTTTTGACCTCCTCTTCCTCCTCATGCTCCTTTATAATTCAAGGTTTTATGGCACAATTACATTCTTTTTAGATTAAGTTTGGACAAATATTCAAAGCACAGAAAGACAGATCAATAGGGAGAAGTATCCTAGGAAAGTGTGTTGGGCTGTGATAGGAAAAAAGCAGACCTGGGAGGACCCTGTGAGCAATTATTTGGATAAGGTGTTAGCACTGCTGTTAATCCCAAACCTCATTCAAAGGGCAGCCTGTTGCAAAGGCGCTTTCGATGGGTTACATTGTACTGTTGATTCTTTTGTTTACATGAAGCAACCATTCATCTGATTACCTGAGAGAAATTGCACACTGAGCATATTATACAGAGGTGAGGGATTGCACTAAAGGAATTTTGTTTACTTTGTGCCAGTTTTTTGGCTCTCCTTCTTCTGTTTTTAGTGAGATAGAAAAGGTTGTTTTTCCAACACTGACATATGAACTGCTATCAATCCCCAAGCTATTTTATTTTATGCGTAACAGCAGGATGCATAGTATACATTTGGTTGCCCAATCAGACTGTTCCTAATATTCTCTGGGGCAGAAAATCCTCTGTTCCTGGCCCTGGACCTCAGATCTACCTCCATGTGGCATATCCTGTCTCCTAAGAAATAGGGGAGGGGCTCTGTGTCAGTAGAATTGGACGCAGCCTCTTGCCTAAAGGTTGTCTTTGTACTAAACCTTTTTTCTTGGCAGATATTCGAAAGTTCTAGCGTGAACACTTTAGGTTACTACCTCCTGTGGCTGTCCTTTCTAGCTAAATCCTAGAACTCTACCATCTAGAAGGGGTCCTGTCTACTTCTATCCAGATGAGGCAAATACGGGTTCGATTCTTTCTCCAGATAGTTCCTTGAGGCCTTATAGACCTGTACACTCCTCCCAGGGATCACACTAGTAAACCAAATTAAAGAAAAAAATTATGTGATTGGTTGCAATATTTGTCCAATTTTATATGTTATCCTCAAAATTCATCTATAGTTGAGGACGAAGTAAGTAGAATGTGCTTATGGCCATTGCCAGTTAACGCCATGCACACAGTGGTTCTAGTCTCATATTTTGATAGTTCTGGTTTTTTTTTTATTTACCTTGTTGTTTCCAGGCCATAAATTCTCCATAAGTTAAGGCCTACTTGTGCTTTTCAAGATGACATGTAGGTTTTCCTATTATCGTTATCTCCATATAGGATTTTTCCCAACTTGGGGTATGCAAGTTCCAAGCTGTATGTATACTAATTACTAAAGCACTAATAAATATCTAGGGTCAGTCTATTAATGGGGACCACATTGTATGACAGATTGACAAATGTATATTACTACCATGCATGGGCTTAAGCTTATAATTGAGTAGTTGGTACAATATTATAGAACAGAGTCCAAAGGGTTACCTACCTTTTTCCCACTTTAGATCCTAAGATTTGTTTTCCAGAGTTCAGAATTGGCATGTGCCCCTTAGACTTCAGGATATTGAGACATATAGTTACAATATTAACATTGAGACATATATTTACAAATGCGCACTATCAAATTATAGTACTCATAAGGGTGATCAAATTAGGATCCTAAATGTTGATGTTCCTAGCATCTCTGAGCCTTTATTCAAATATATTTCTGCAGAGTGATAATAGACTGTACAAATGCTTGGTTCGTTGTCTTTAGTCAAGAAACAATTTGAACCCTGTTCTTGTTGCCCTTTTTTTCAAAAATGGTAAAAATCTTTCTAGTTACAAACATATTCTTTAAAAATGTGTCATAATTAAGAAATTTTCACAGAGTAAAGAGATTCGAACACAATACAGTGTAGAGTTACTACACCAAAAGCACATACAAGCTTGCTAGATGGTGGAGCAGAAAGAAAATGAAATGCATCTCTCTTGGTTAACATCTGAGCTTCAACTAAGTTGAATGGGCTTACAACAGCAAAGCACTGTTAGTATGACATTTGCCTAGGATATGGAAATCTCAATGGGATGATAATATTCAGGAATTTATTACAGTAGAATTCCTCCTGTAGACATTTTGGCAGCTGAACATAACTATTGATAATTGCCATTGTAAAATATAGAAAATATAAATTGGTTTGATGAGTTAGTGGGGTTCCTTATGTGTAGAACACAAATGTTTGTAAAAAGAATTTCTTTTTAAATAAATTTTCCATGTTTGAAGTCTTAGGTTTTCATAAAAAAATGTGAAGGTAGAGCAGAGTTCCTGTTTACTGCACATTGTACATTAGTATGGTACACTTGTTACAGTTAGTGGAACAATACTGGTACGTTAATGTTAACTGCAGTCAGTGCTGTGTTCAGACGCCCTTAGTTTTCATCTGCTGTCCTTTTCCTGTTTTAGTATCTCCTTCAGAATACTGCATTGTATTAATCGTCACAGCTCCTTTGGTTGTGACAGCGTCTTGGATGTCCTTGCTCTCAAGGACCTTGGGAACATGTTCTTCAGTTGGGATTTATTTGCTACTTTGCTCATGAAAAGACTAGGTTAGTGGATTTGGGCCTGAACAAGCACACAAGTGAGTTACTATTTTCATAACATCATATTTCTGTAGCTTATCATTCTTCATGTTATCTTCAGTCACATGACTGGGATAGTATATATGAGATTTCTCACATAGACCCCTTTTCCTATCATGCTACACTGTTTGGAGGGAAGTTACTATGTGCAGCCCACACATGTGGAAATGGTGAGTTATGAACCATGTCCTTGAGAGCAATGCATAAATTCTTTGCAATTCTTCTGCATGGGACCTTTACCTCCTTCCCATTTATTTATTTTCATAATTATTTATGCCAACATGGACTCATTGATATTTATTTTCTAGTTTATTTTATAGTCCAATGCTACATGTGTTTTGTTGCCCAAATTGTAGCTTTGACTGTTAGGAGCTCAATTAATCCCTAAGTCTTTTTTACCTAGCCCATCATTTGTTTTTCAGCATGTGCCTGAGTTTTAGTGTCGTAAAATGTTCCAGGTTCATCTTGCTTTTGTTTTGTAGAGGGCACTTTCATAATCAGGCATTTCTTCAGTGAGTTCTAATTCCTTTTACTGAAGAACTGTATCAGAAACCAAGGTCTGTGCACTCTGTGTGTTTGCTACTTTGGGAATATTATTTCTTCAAGGCTTTTTAGCCAACAGAACAAAGAAATATATTCATATATATTACCCTATATATATGCACATGTCTATAAACATTTCCATATGTGTTCTTCTTTATTATCTGTATATGAATTCATACCATTGTCTACAATCCTTAGTTATCTGCATAGCCTTCCATGTTAACAGTGAGAACCATAGCTCCACCTTCTGTGATTTACTAATTGTTGAAGTCCAGTTTATATACATATGAACAGAGACTTAAGTGTTATCCCATATACCCATGAGAAAAACCAACCAACTAGAACCCGGTGCTTATGTACATGGTAGTAACATTTTTAGAACTTCAACAACTCCTTGAACCAGAATGGTCTACAAGATTCTTGAATTAAAGGTATCTGTATTCTCAATTCTGTTCTAGCCCCTAAATGCTTTCTCATACATGAAGCAAAAAACCATTGGTGATTGACCTAACCTTGAATAAGTCAAGGAAGCTTGTTGATCCTCCATTGTATGTGAGTGGGAAAGCAACTGCATGGGCCCAATTTAAAGAAACACTTAGCACTGTCTTTTTCTCTACTAAATATGGATCTCTGACAACTGGGTGGTCCCCTGATTTGCCTCTCTTCTGTATTTTCCCAAGTTTTTAGGCAAGTCACATCACCTCTCTGTGCCTCTATTAACCCATCTAAAAATGGGGATCCACATATCTACCTCACAGGAGTGTTGTGAGGCTTCTTATTAATAGATGTTTAAAAAATGATGCGTGATCTCTAAATGAGCAAGAAAGTATTATAATCATTACTACGATGCTAATTAGAGTACCCTATATTTATCCTATGGAAAGGAGACTAGCCCTCATCAGTAAACAGAGAAATGTAAGTCAATAAGAAAGATCAGTGAAAAGTGGCCGCTGGAAGCAATATTGTTTGTTCTGTTACCCTCACTTTCCTTACATCCTGTAACTATGGGATTGTCAATTGTTTCCAGACTTGAAACATATTAGGACCTAAAATAATAAGAGGCAAAATACATAGTTTTGAAATTATATTTTTCTCCCTTTCTTACTCTGGTTGGACTGCATTACATATAACTTTGTCAGAAGCACAAAGACAATTCCTCAAAGCTTTTCAGTCTTTGGTCAGTTCCGTTTCATCAGTTCAGATTTCCCTTTCTGTGCGTACTGTACATTGAACAGTAAAGGTAGGAGGGGAGTGGGGTGGGACGGTTGGGTTGGGAGTGGACGGAAGAGAATGGAAATTATGTAGGTCGTTTTCAAACACTGGGGAATACTTTCCATTTCTTTTTCTGGTGGTGGGTTGGGGACAAGGGAAGAGATAATTATTTTGTTAACAAATTCTCCTTCCCTTCCAGTAGATGTTTCCTAGGGTCAGTGCAAATAGCCGTGTTGGATGTTACTTTTATAACTATGTTGTATACAGTGCTGTTTTCATTGTATTCCTGAATCAAAAGGGAAGACAGTTCCTAGTGATGTTCAACCCTGGTCTTGACAGGAGGTCACAGCAGGAAAGCAGTACCAGAAACTGACTTTTGTGGTGGGGAAAGGAGCCTGCAGTGAAGGGATTTATTGGAGTTATGTCATTATTTAAAGAAATTATAAAACAGTATATTATGCATTAGTCTCTATAACTCTTCTGTTTGTGCCTCCTTATCTTAGTGCTTTAGAGCAGCACCTATTTTCACTCCATTTTATACTTGTTACTGTTCAGAGAGGTATGATGTTGAGCACTCTCTCATATCCAAGTCTGTTGTGTACCTGAAGATTCTCGAGAATTGTCTCAGTAAGCATGGCCACCCAGAGGTTACTCTGTTGTAGCTCAGTGGGCACCTCCTACTGCAGCTTCCAGGCAGAGTGTGTGCTTGAATACTAAGCAATCTTGTTCTGTCTGGTTACTGTACTTTTTTAATAATAAAAATATTTTAAACCAGAAACCATGGGTTTGGTGTTCAGTTTATCTTCTCATTGTATTTCTTCAGCGTGGAGCAAGTAGCTTTTTTTCTTTTTTGAAATTCTGCCTAAAAAAGTGTGATGGAGGGTACTATATAGTATTGTGCAGCAACAAAGGAAGTCAGACGGTCTCAAACAATGGTTTTCTCTGTTTAAGTACATGAAGCCCTCCTAATTCTTGCTGTGTTATATTCAGACATACCCATGAATAGGACTTGATGAAGACTGTATGTTGTTTTTGTATTTCCTATATAGAATCCCCCAATAGTTCTGAGGGTACCGATTCACTTGCCTAGGTTTTCCTGCCCAGGGCTTTTGGGGGGAAGTAAATAGGTAAAGGAGGGTATTAGGACAGTTTAAAGTCCAAAGACATCTCAACACATTGCTAGTCCTGAGAAGACTTGTAGGAAAAAGTCTCATCTGAAACTTTTGTATTGCAGAGAAGCATTAGAAGAAAAGTAAAAGAGGGGAGGGGAGATTCTATGAAGGAGATGGAGGCCAGAAGTTGGAGGGACAAATTAAAAGTGGCTCTTCCCAAGGCTGTTGGGATAATGGATCCTAAAAAGAACAAACAACAAGTTTACAGATTTCCCCTCAGTGTTTATTTATTTTGTGAAAAGAAGAAAATATTTTGAAAGTGCCGTTAAAAAGAGCTTTACAAACTGGGGTGGTGGTGGTGCACACCTTTAACCTCAGCACTCTGAAGGCAGAGGCAGGCGGATCTCTGTGAGTTCAAGGCCAGTCTAGTCTGCAAAGTGAGTTCCAGGACAGCCAGGGCTACACAGAGAAACCTGTCTTGAAGACAAAAAAGAAAGGAAGAAAATGAGGGAGGGAGGGAGGGAGGGAGAGAGGGAGGGAGGGAGGGAGAGAGAGAGAGAGAGAGAGAGAGAGAGAGAGAGAGAGAGAGAGAGAGAGAGAGAGAGAGAGAGAATTGGGTGGTCATTAAAGAAGCAGGACTTGTGAGCTTTGAGTCCCTCTCCCTTCTCATCACAAGTACCTGTGGTGACCATAGTGTACAATTATATTGTGCCCTGGGGTACTTAACACACATAACAAAAGGTTATCAGATAATTTTCCTATATGCAAGTCCATCCTGCGTATATAGTCTCTTTCTGTCGCTAGTAGTCACGCAGCCCATTTCTGAACCTCCAGCAGCCCCCACCAATACAAGCATGTACTTCTCCGCCTTCAGAACACTGATTCAGAGTTATTGAACCTGTGCTCCAGAAATAGAAACTTCCAAGGACTGGGATGACGATTTCCACTTTCCCAGTTCCTGTGTTTAGATTGATTGTCATTACTTTGTCAGGAGTGGATTAGTGACTCATCTCTGCCTCCTGTGCCGCCACAGACATCAGCACCTACAGGAAACCTCTTGTTTATAACCCACCATCTCTCTGGTACTTCCCAGCTGTAAAGAGAAGACCTTTCCATTTTTCAACCTCTTTTTAAAGTTTCAAATCTTTTTTTTTTTTTGTAAGTACCCTTTGTTGCTGGCTGCCTTGTAGGAAATGGCCAATTTAGGTGTCTTGGAGAAACATTTTCCATCTAGATAAGTAATCAGAACTTTGGGAAAGAGTGAATGAACTTCATATCTGTAGCTGAAGGAATAGAGCCAACCCACGTACATGTTCATTCCTCAGATTGAAAAGAATACAGGCATTGCTCAGACCTTCTGAAGCCACCATGATCATTTGCCACATTTTTTCCCTTCCAAAGAATTGGTCTCTATCCTGTTTCCATGCTCATCATATAATCCCTCTCATTTTTAAAGTTTTTTGATTTTTGAATTGATAATACAGTCACATCATCTCCCCCTTCCCTTTCGTCCTTCCAAAGCCTCCCATATATTCCTCCTTGCTCGCTTTCAAATTCATGACCTCATTTTTGTTAACTGTTGTTACAAACATACATATTCCTAAATAAATACTGTCTGCTCAGTCCATATAATGTTATATGTATATGTTTTCAGGGCTGACCATTTGGTATTGGATAGCTGATAGTGTAGTGATCCCTGATGAAGACTGTTTCTTCTGCTTCCAGCCCTTCTCAGTTGCCTGTAACTCTTTTTTCTCTAGGGTGGACGTAGCCCACCCTCCACATTAGCATACTTTTCCCTTGTTCAACTCTTGTTCAGACTTTATGGGTGTGGCTTCTGACATTTCCAGAAGATACAGTCTCAGCAAATGTCCTGGTGTCCAGCGCTTACAGTCCCCTCCTTATCCCTCCTCCATGTTCCCTGAGCCTTAGGTGCAGGAACTGTATTATAGACGTGTCTGTTGGGACTGGCCTCTGCAAGTCTACATTTGGATTGGTTGGTTGTACATTGCAGGAAACTGTTGCAAAGAGAAATGTCCATGATGAGGGGTGAGACTTGCATTTATCAGTGAGAATAAGGATAAATATTTAGAATATACTTAGGGAATATGATGGTTTAGTAAAGAGACAATTGTAGGTTCTTCTCCAAGGTCCATGACACTTCCCAAGGTAGTTGGGTAGGTTTCCAGGATCAGGCACAATTTCCCTATTTTTGAGTGGGGTTTAATCCAGTTAAAGAGCTGTTAGGTATCACCAAGGTATGAGTGCCACTACTGAACCTTAGTGTTATGGTGCCGTGCTGGCACTGTGGTTCATAGGCATCCTAGCTGGGTAGGACTGTTGGTTGCTTCCCTCCTTTGGAAACTCCCATGGCTCCTTTTCTGGTGACTGCTAGTCTTCCAGAAGGAGGCTTTTAGCTCAGTTCCAGCTCAGGGGCTCTGTCCGGCTAACAATAGTCATAGCATTCCTCTCTTTTGAAAAATGTCCTTGTCATCAATGAATGCAAATGCAACTATTTTCCTTTTCTTGTTTTTGAACCACACATATGTGCTTTTGTGCCTGGATTCCTTTACTTAGAATTTTGTTTGTGAGATCTGTTCATCGTCTGTGAGCTATTGCTGTGAGCTATTTCATCATACACATATGATGGAACAAGTGCTTATCTACTCCAAATATACTATATACTATCCCTTTTGGGGTAGGGAGTTCCCCTAACACTGTTTCAAGTTTAAATGTAAAAATAGAGAAACACAACTTTGGTGAACATTCTTGTAATGGCTTTTGATGTCCATTTGTAAGAAGTTCTATCTAGGGAAGGGAATCCTGGTACATAGAATATTTGTTTATTTTTAAATATTTTTAAATTTTATTTTTATGTGCATTGGTGTTTTGCCTGCAGGTATGTCTTTGTGAGGGTGTTAGATCCCCTGGAACTGGAGTTACAGACAGTTGTGAGCTGCCATGTGGGTGCTGGGAATTGAACCTAGGTCCCTTGGAAGAACAGCCACTCTTAACCACTGAGCCATCTCTCCAGCCCAGACATTTGCTTTTTTTTAAAGCTTAGCTTAGCAGTGTAAAATATTTTTCAATGCAATTGCATCAATTTAGATTTCTACTTATAATATGTGAGGTTTTAAATCACAACTCTGATAATATGTTACACTTTGCTTTTGGTTTTTTAAGGATCAAATCCAGGGTACTATTGCTGGGAAAGAAGACCATAAGGACTACTTTACATAAAGAGCTAACATGGTACTAATATGGATATGTGATATGAGTCAGCTATAACACAGCAGACACTGGACATCTCAGGGCGGGGGCGGGGAGGGTTGTGAGTCACTACCAATTGGCTGACTCTGAATGTCCATCGGCTCCCAAAGTAAACACCTATATAGTCTGTCGGCTGAGTTTCACTTTTTTGTGATCCTGTAGAAGTATGGATGGCCTTGACGTCAGACATATGAGACTTTGCTAACCTGCCTGTGTTTCTCTACAGGCCCGTGCACTTAGCTTCATGTGGCCTGTGTGCCAGTCTGCTCACAGGTATACAGCCTGTGTGTACCTGGGTGCCTGCTGGTGCCTGACTAATGGATGTATCTTACCACTGTACTCCTCAAATCCTCAGATTCTCCTCACTTCTCCTGACTTCTCATGACACTCCTCCTTTCCTGGCGTTAAAGCATATGCCTCATAACAGTAGGATTAGAAGTCATTTTCCTTCTTTCTTCCTTTGTTTTTTTTCTTTTCTTTGTTTTTCTTTTTCTTTTTCTTTCTTTTTTTTTTTTTTTTTTGGTTTATCAAGACAGGGTTTCTCTGTGTAATAGCCTGAGCTGTCCTGGAACTAGGAACTAGCTCTGTAGACCAGGCCTCAAACTCATAGAGATCCTCTTGCCTCTGCCTCCCAAGTGCTGGGATTAAAGACAAGCACCACTACCTGTTTTTTTTTTTTCTTTTAAACTGATAAACTTGTCCTTAAGTTTTCTTCAAACTGTGTTTAATTATTTTTTTTTATTCATGGGACTAAGAGCCTACAAAAGGGATCCTGTGTTCCTGGTAACAATACATGCTAGGGAAGATCCAATACCTAGCAAAATGAATTTCTGTTTTGGTCAACTTCATGATATGAAAATATGCCAGTGTCTTCCATTCCCATTTATTTGATTCCCATTGATACTTTTGTCACAGTTACCTTTTGATGTCTTCTATTAAAATATCTGTTGAAGACTGCTCCCAGATACCTGCTTCCAAGATAGAAGTACTTAGTCTCAAATTACTGGGGACGTTAGTAGGAGATCCATTTGATGCCATCCGTATTGGCTGGATATATAATGCACAACCTAGAATCACCTGAGAAGAGAGTCTTAATTGAGGAGTTGTCAAGATCAGGTTGGTCTGTGGGCATGACTGTGGGGGGATTGTCTTGATTGTCAACTGACCCAGCCCACTACGGACAGCACCCTGCCCTGGCTGGGTCCTGAAGTATGTAAGAGTGAGGAAAGCCAGCAGGTAGACACATTCCTTTCCCCTGACCTTGACTGCAGATATGCTATAACTTGCTGCTTGAGTTTCTGCCTTGACTTCCCATGGAAGTCTATAACCTGGAACTGTGATGTGAATAAACTCCTGCCTCTCCTGTGCTGTTTTGCTCACAACAACAGAAGTGAAACTAGAACAGTTCATATCAATGGATTCCCCTACTCAAAGGCACATGCCCTTCTTACAGTTAGCTTAGACCCAGCTTGTATCCAGTGGCTGATGCATGCAGCTGTTAAAACTGGCACCCTTTCCCCATTTTGGATTTGTCTGAATCTTTTGCTGTGATTATATTGAAGTTCTCTATTGCCTTCTGTGCTGTTTTCTCAACTTCCCTCTGGAAATTCATCCTTACAACATTTCCCAATATATTTTATATATTTTTTAAATAACTGCACTTACATTTTTTTTTTCAAATTTAGATACAGATTCCACCTAAAACTAACTTTTACATATGATGAGATGTAGGGATTATTTATTATTATTATTCTACATGGATAAACATTTTGCCTTAACACGGTTTGTTGAAACCTTTATCATTTTCCCACTGAAAATGTCACGGAGCCCCATTTCTGTTCTGATGATGCATGCGGTAGTATTCATAATAGCTGTATAATGAAGGTTAGTACCTAGTGAGAAAACTCTCATCATATGTTTTTATTCTTTAAGTTATTGGTTTGGTGATTTACATTTTCAGTTCCTAGTATCAAGCTGGGTTTTCTTTGTAGGATGAAGTCACCTTGACTGCAGTTTATAATAAACACTGTTCTACATCCTGTAGTTTTCCGCTTCAGTCCTCATTGATTTTTTCTTTTTTTTTTCTTTTTTTTTTTTTTTTTTTTTTCGAGACAGGGTTTCTCTGTGGCTTTGGAGCCTGTCCTGGAACTAGCTCTTGTAGACCAGGCTGGTCTCGAACTCACAGAGATCCGCCTGCCTCTGCCTCCCGAGTGCTGGGATTAAAGGCGTGCGCCACCACCGCCCGGCCTGATTTTTTCTTTTTGATTATTATTCTTTTCTTTGTTAAAAATTCTTTGTACGGTGTGATGAACACAGTTACTGCTAAGAATAAATTCCAAATGTTCTCATCATAAAAATTATTTGAGGTGGGGCTGGAGAGATGACTCAGTGGTTAAGAGCACTGTCTGTTCTTCCAGAGGACCTGAGTTCAATTCTTAGCACCCACATGGCAGCTCACAGCTGTTTGTAATTTCCAGGGGACTCAACACTCATGGCAAAACACCAATGCACGATAGATAGATAGATAGATAGATAGATAGATAGATAGATAGATAGATAGATAAAGACAGATTTGAGGTGCATATGCTAATAAACTTTAATTATTCTAAGTTACATTTGTAAATCATAGTATGACTTTGTACCTTATACAAAGTCTTACTCTATTGTACATGCTAGTCTCTAATTTTCAATCCTCTTATCTCAATATCTCTATTACTAGGATTGCATGGGTGCATCACCATGCCTGCTCCCACCTTCCCCACCCTCTCTCCCTCTCTGCCTGTCTCTCTTCCTCTCTCTTTTCTATGTGTGCAAAATCATTGCCTCACTGTGTAACACTGGCTGACCTCCAATACTATCCTCAGGTGTATTGTGGTTGCAGTCATGTACCACCACACCCAGCTTTTTGTAAATTGAAACATATTCATACATATTTATGGAGTATATTATGGTAATCCAATACATGTACACAATGTACAAAACAGGTCAAGGATTAGGGAGACTGTTCTACACACACACACACACACACACACACACACACACACACACGCTAATACAACATATACATACCCCAACACCACCCCACACAAAATTAAGTACTCAGATCAAGACAGTGAGAGTTTTGATCCTATTCTCTTTGGATGTATACCTTGCTCAGCCTAGATGTAATAGGGAGGGCCTTTGACCTTCCACAAAGCAAAGTGCCTTACCTGCTCTTAGGATTAGAGGGAGGTGGGGTGGGAGGGTATTTGGAGGGAATGGGAAGAGGGGAAAGAATGGGAATTTGGATTGGTATTTTTTAAAAAAAATCTAATAAATTAAAAAAATGAAAAAAACAAAGAATTTTTATTTCAAACAATGCTTTCTTATGCTGCCAATTCTGTGCACTCTTTCTAGACACCTGAAATACATTGTATATTTTATTCTATAGTTACCCTACTTTTTAGAGAAGTAGTTCCTCCACTCCAACTATGTTTTAGTACCCCACACTGAATTTCTTTTGACACACTCTGCCTTCCTAGTCTTAACTAACCACTAATCCAGTGCAGTCTTCTATAAGATTGATTTATTAGATTTCAAAAATGATTAAGAACAAGTTGTGTCTGGCTGTTTTTCATTTAGCATAAAGAGTCCCAGTTTTGTAATGATCTGTCCTGTCCCTTTAAGAGACATGCCCTGCCCATTCCCCCCCCCCCCCCCCCCCCCGTCCACTGAGGCGGGCAGATCTTCCTTCCTGCATGCAGCCTGAGTTTCTTCCTTTTCCATCTCTCTTCCAAAGAGGCAGCTTCTGTCTCTCTACTTTCTCCCCACTTCGCCTTTCTCCCACTCTCTCTTTCTCTCTTTGCCTCTCTCTGTTCTTCCCCCTTCTCCCCTTCTCCCTTTTCCCCTTCTCTTCCATAACCCACTAAATAAATACCCACTTTTTCTGCTTGGCATGCCTATCTATCTTGGTCTCTCACAACTATGTGGCTCCCTGCCTAGGACCTGCTGACCCTCATGGCCCATGGGCCACCTGGGGGCTCCCTGCCTGGGACTCACTGCCTTCGTGGCCCACCATGGTCTCGTGCCCACTGCCCACTGCTGCCACTTGGAGACCTGCAGCGTTTTATTTTTACCATTACATTGGTGCCTTGTGACTCAGCCAGGCTCTCTACGTTCCCTCCCACCCACCTGGGCTCTGTAACCAGGATTCTTTACAATAGCTCTGCATTCTATCTGCCTGAATGCTGACCTCTACACACACCAGCAGCTTTGGTGGTGAGTTTTCCTATTCTAGCCCCCAACCAAAGCCTTCATAGCTAGGTTGAGCCCTTCACTGACATTTATCTTTGGTTGCTTTCCAAAGCTAAAATTGTGACCAGACAGACCAAGGTTGGTCCTCCTGCACTAGCACTGCACACACTGTGCCATGCATTCAATTTGGGGGCCCAGGGTCCCTCAGATTTCCTTTCTCCTTTTCTTTTCTTTTCTTTTCTTTTCTTTTCTTTTCTTTTCTTTTCTTTTCTTTTCTTTTCGACCACTCATAAGTGGTCCCCTCCATGAGAGAAAACTTGGAGCGGCCTCTAGCCTCTTTGGCTTCCAAGTCGTCTGGACCTGAACCAGTAAGGCTTTAACACCCCACTTATATAGAGAGGATGCTCTTCTATAGGCCCTGTGGTGTTTTCGTGGGTTTTCACGTTTTCAGCTATGGTATAAACCCTCAAACTATGCCCTGCTGGTGTCCTGCTAGCTCTGCTTTTCCTCAAACTGTCCCTGCTACTGCTGCTGACAAGATTGGTCAGATCCATGAGACAGCTGTTTTTAATTCCAGTCTTTGCTCCTCACCGTTACTTTGTGGCACTGTGGCTTGGCAACAGGGCATATCACACCTCTAGGTAAAACTCCAATAGCTCAAAAATGTGGCTTTTTTATACAACATGTGACTGCTGCCATTTTGACTGAGGTCAGGTGACCTTACCGCCATCTTAACTGATGGCCAGGTCAGGTGACCAAGTCCCGCCATCTTTACTAAGATATACCCTACCTGGTCCCCCAGTTTACTTATGTTTTTGTCTTTAAATTCCTCTTGCTAACTCTGTTACATATGTGTTTTGTGCAGTGGCATGCCTTTGGTAGGGCCCACCATGAGCATCCACTTTGCCCAATTCCTGTTCACTCTGTGTGTGTGTGCATACATGTAATTTAAATATACCTATGTTTACTATTGAATGTTATAATTGCCCATTATATCTCGTTTCAGACTAACAAAGCAATAAGTCTCATGTTTTAAATTGGTATGTACTTTTAAGCCTCTTATAAAAATGCTCTATATGTAATCCAACTCTGATTTAAAATACATTAAGCTGTTCTTCCTATGGCAGTTCTGCCATTAACCTCCTATTGCAAGTATTTTTTCTTCTTTCTGTCTTTTTATGAGTATAAATCTTATCTGTTAAGTTGAGAGCCAGTACAGTCAAGCTCAGACCCAGCTCTCCAGATTCTATACTCTAGCTGTATCTCATAAACAGCCCTCAACTGCTCAGAGACCTGAGGAATATGGCATTTAAATATTTAATCATTAAAAAAACTTCATAATAAAAAGAGGCAGGTTGGCTTCTAGCAGCAGCACTCTATTTCCTCCAAAGAAGACAGAAGACAAATGGGCACGCAACAACAACCATCCTCAATTCATTTCAACTGCCAAACGCTGACTACTGGGCAAAACTGCCTTTCATCTAAACTGAAAATTTCCAGACATGGACAGAATTGCTGCAATTGACAGCCTAGCTGCTCAGGTCAAGGTAGGCTTGTATTCCTACAGATTTCTTAGCCCACAGGATCTTCTGGAGCCTGGCAGACTCTGTGCTAAACAGCAAAAGGCAAATGCGACCTTCAGAGACCATGGATGATCCTGAAGAGTAGCTCTAGGTGGCAACCAAGTAAGTTCTCTGTCGTTTTTAAATCAGTAACTCAAGTAAAATTTTATCCTTCTCCATGATCTCTGATGCAGTTTGATAGCTAAGAAGTTTTGTGAATTTAAAAGGACAACCTCACCAAACAAATTCCAGCAAAAATACAAATACAAATTATTAAGGTGTGTACCTGCAAGTTATAAAAGTGTGAGGACAAATACAAGCTATCAGATTTCTCAATCATGCTGCCTTTCATAGTCATAAAGATACTTTTCATTATGCAAAAATATCTGTCACAGTCATTTTGATATAAATATGCTGCTATTTAAAAACTTCTGTTTTCACAAACCCAAAGAATTCTTGTGAGTTCCAGGAAGCCGAATTGAAGGATCCACCTTAAACAGGTCAGATACATCCCTCTCAATTCCCTGGTCCTAATTTTTTTCCCCTAAACTTAACTTTGTCCTCTGTTCTGCCATTACCTTAAACAAGTATAAGAGATACCAGACATTTCCATACCACAAACACTGGACAGGAGCAAAGAGACAAGCTACCCCAGGATGTGACCAGCACCCAGATTTCTCAGGTTCCCACCCCCCCAAGACAACACCCACAAATAAGCAGGAAGCATTCTTGAGAATCTGCTATCCCAATTCCTTTAACCTGTTGTGCCTAACCTCCTGCCTTTTTATTATATAAAAGAGATGGGACTATAATGGTCTGTCCTATCCCTTTAAGAGACAAGCCCCACCCACTCCCTTCCCTGTCCACTGAGGCAGGCAGATCTTCCTTCCTGCTTGTAGCACAAATCTCTTCCTTTTCTGTCTCTCTCCCAAAGAGGCAGCTTCTGCCTCTCTCCCTTCTCCCCACTTTTTCTCTCCCATTTTTCTCTTTCTCTCTTTTCTGCTCTTCCCTCTTCTCCCCTTCTCCTCTTTCCCCTTCCCTTCCATAACCCACAAAATAAATACCCACTTTCTCTGCATGGCGTGCCTATCTGTCTGTCTCTCACCAGCTGTGGTTGCAGTTCCTCATGGGACTGGCTGCTCTGTCTCTTGTCTCTCACCCTCCATGCAGCTCCCTGCTTGGCACTGGCTGCCTCTTGTGGCATGCAGGCCCCTTGGGGAACTGTGACATTTTATTTTTATCATAACATTTATAACAAGTTTTACCCATGCTACTCGAAAGAACAGAATTACATTCTTTGTAATCTGGATTTATGAAGGATATGTGGAAAAATTCTCTATTTTGGATATTGAACATTGTTCTGCATTACAAGTGGGAATGCATATGTCTTTGGTACTTCATCTCCTTTATGCCCAGCTGTGGAATTACTGGATTTTATGGTATTTCTATTTGCAGCTTATGAAGAATCTCCATACTAGTTTTTCAGTTTGTTTGTTTGATTTTATGTTTGGGGGTTTTGTTTGGAGAATTCTAATTGGTCTTAATAATAAAAACCCATAGCCTTCTCAGCTTGGTCGATCACCTTCCTGGACCTGGGGGGAGTTGGGAGGACCTTGGACTTAGCATAGAGTGGGGAACCCTGATGGCTCCTTGGCCTTGAGAGGGAGGGAGGGGAGGTATGGGTGGAGGGAAGGGGAGGGAAGGGGGAGAAGGAGGGGCGGGAAGGGGGAGGAGGGAAGGAGATGGAAATTTTTAAATATATAAAAAAAAAATAAACCATGAGAAAGAAAAAAAAATAATAAAAACCCAGAGTCAGAATCGGAGTAAATGCTGAAAGATCAGAGAAGCAAAGCAGCCAGCCATTAGTTCTTACCTCTACAAAATCCTCAGACCAAATGGGATATTCTGTGTCTACAAGTCCTCAGACTAAATGCCTCCAGCTCCTGTATCCTCCTGCCTTATTCCTCTTTCCACCCAGCCATATCCCTTCTTCTGTCCACCTCCCTAGTGTTGGGATAAAGGCATATGACTCCCAAGTACTGGGATTAAAGATGTGAGCCACTGGGTCCTGACTCTGTTTCTTTTTGAGACTGGATCAATCTAGTGTAGACCAGGTTGACCGCGAGCTCACAGAGTTCCAAATGCCTCTGCCTGCTGACTGCTGGGATTAAAGGTGTGCATCACCACTGCCTGGCCTCTAGGGCTAACTAGTGGCTTGTTCAGCACTCTGATCTTCATGCAAGCTTTATTTGTTATAGCACAAAGAAAATATCACCACAGGGTTTTTTTTGTTGTTGTTTTTCTATATTACAACCCTGACTCTTGAAACTTTCTCTGTAGACCAGACTGGCCTCAAACTCAGATCCTCCTGCCTCTGCCTTCAGAGTGCTGAGAGTAAAGGCCTGTGACACCACCATCCTGCTCATCCTTTTTTCCATAAAGCCTAGATTTTAATCAGTATCTGAAAGGTCCCTTTTCTCTGTCTGCTTGCCTGCATTTGTTAATTTTTATATTTTAATCATAATCATTTTAACTGAAGTGATGATGATGTGATGTCTCTTTATATTTTCAATTTTGTTTGTAATTACCTGATGTTTAGGAGACTGAACATTCTTAAATATACTTTTTATCCATCTGCATATCTTCTTTTGAGAAGTATATCATGTTTAATTGTATTGTTTGTGTTGTTCATGTTAACCTTTTCTGTTCCTTATTAAATTCTAGGTATCAATCGCTGACCTAGTAAATAATCATAACTGTATTTTTTATAGTATGCTCTATCTTAAAAAATCTAGACAGGGGCTGGAGAGATGGCACAGTGGTTAAGAGCACTCACTGCCTGCTCTTCCAGAGGCCCTGAGTTCAATTCCCAGCAACCACATAGTGGCTCACAGCCATCTGTAATGAGATCTGGTGCCCTCTTCTGACCAGCAAGCATATAGACAGAACACTATGTGCATAATAAATAAATCTTTTAAAAAAATCTAGACAGTTCTTTATTGTCATTTAAGTCACTTAAAGTGAGACTTATCAAGAATACCTCTCCAGCACAATGTTCCTTCTTTGTCTTTACCTTTCCTTCATGAGTTTTTGTTGTTGTTTTTAATCTAAAAAAATTGTATTCAGTATATTTTGACCATATTTTTCCTCCACCAACTCCTCCCTCAACTTTATGTTCTCATTTTGGTTCCTCTCTCTCCCCCTTCCCCCAAAAGTAAAACAATTAAAAAACAGAGGTCAAGACAAACAATAAGACAAGAGTGAGACTCAAGGATCTATGTGGATGAGGACAGAAGGATTGATAGAGCCGGAGGTGGTGGATGACTCCAAGGAAACAGTGTCTTCCAGACCCACAAGGCTGATACAGGTAGGAACCCACAGAGACTGACAGCATGCATAGGGTCGGCACAAGTTCAAAGCAGACAAAAATCCTAGCATGGAGAAAGGGAAGTGGTCGCAACGTCCTCTCCTGAACCAAGAAGCTTTTTGTAATTGTTGCCTTCTGGGAGAGGGAAAATCTATTTTCTCCAGTGGTGTACCACTAAATATTATCAACCATACTCCAGGACAGGACCCACACCAAGGAGTAGTTAGCCAAAGCAAAATGGACTTGGTGTTTTGTTGTCATGTGCTTTTTGTTCTATAGGTTATATGCGCTGATAATTGTGTTTGTGCCGTAACAACTAAAGTTTGCCTAAAGATCACAGTGTGGGGCAAGCCACTCTAGTTAGCCAGAGAGGCCAGGCAGTGGTGGTGCACACCTTTAATTTCAGCACTTGGGATGCATAGGCAGACAGATCTCTGTGAGTTCAGGGCCACCCTGGGCTGCACAAGATTGAATCCGTTTAAAAGAGAAACAGAGTTTACACCTTTAATCCCATTACTATGGAGGTAGAGACAAGAGTGATATGGCTGGAGGGAGGAATATAAGGTGGGAGGAGACAGGAGCTCAAGGCATTCAATCCTAGAGACAGGATTGCCCATTAAGTCTGAGGATTTTGTAGAGTTAAGAACAGGTGGCTGGCTGCTCTACTTCTCTGATCTTCCAGCATTTACCCCTATATCTGACTCAGGGTGTTTATTATTAAGATCAATTAGAAATCGCAGTGCAGTCATATCTTTTTTTTTTTTCTTTTTGGAGACAGAGTTTCTCTGTTGCTTTGGAGCCTGTCATGTAACTTACTTTTTAGATCAGGCTGGCCTTGTACTCACAGAGATCCACCTGCCTCTGCCCCCTTCTCCCAAGTGCTGGAATTAAAGTTGTGCATCACCACCACCCAGCTGTATGTTATATCTTATTTTCGGTGGCTGGTTACTTTTCTGTGAAGAAGCAGCTTTATTTTTATAATTCCATTTGTCTATTTCACTTCATTGCCCTGGGAGTCCTATCAAAATATTGCCATTCATCACCAATATCTTCAGGTTTTTACCTTGTGTTTTCTTGCTTGAAATGGACATTCCTATATGGCTTGCTAGCCTGGAACTGCTATATACCTTATACTGGCTTTAAGCACACAATCCACCTCTCTTACCTACTCATAACTGGTGTGTACCACATTGCATAACTCTATAATATATATGCACACACACTTTTAAATTTAGGGTTTTCATTTGAGAGAAAATATGTACTATGTGTTGTCCTGAGTTTAGCTTCTTTTGTTTAACATGATTTCTACCTCCATTTATTTTCTGAACTACCATTTTGTTACTCTGCATAGTCAACTAAAGCCCCACTGTGTGTATGTACCACAATTTCATTTCATTCATTTGTTGATGGTGATCCTGATTGGTTGCATTTCTCAGATATTTTAAATAGTATGGCAATAAACATGAATATATAATTATTTCTGTGGTTTTTTGACTTGGAGTCCTTCGGGTATACACAAAATAGCATTATAGCTGGGCCATATGGTGGAAATAGTTTTAGATTTTAAAAAATTAATTGGTTTTTAAAATTAATTTAAATTAATTTAATTTAAAATTAGTTGGTTTTGTTAATTAAATTTGTTCCTAGCCAGTTGTGCATATACACCATCAGGGCAGGTGGTTCTGGGTTGGATAAGAGAACAAATTTAGCGGCCATGGCGAGCGGTGTTTCTCCGTGGTCTCTGTGTCAGTTCCTACCCAGAGTTCCTGCCCTGGCTTCCCTCAGTGATGGGCTGTGACTCATAAGCTGAAAAAAACTGATCTATAAGCTGAAATATACCCTTTGCTCCCATAAATTGGTTTTGGTCAATGTTTTATCACAGCAACAGAAGGCAGAGTAGGTAGAAAAAGTTCCCAGCTCAAGCTTGCTTTCTCTAATCTTTGGTGGGTTTTTTGTTTGTTTTTTTCTTTCTTCGTATCTTATAACCAAGGCATATGTCATCTTCTGTAGTATGACCTTATCATCTAGTTCTGGTGGGCAGCCAATAGGCCTGACAAAAACTTATATTATTTGGGCTATTGGGTGCCTCCATGACCCACCCCTGTGGAGTCTGTGGAATATTTTATACATAGGAGTAGGATCTGTTTAGTAACCCACTGCTTCTTATAGCAGGGTCATCCAGCCATTCAGGATAGCACCTTTCAATCTGTCTGCCATAGAGTCTATTTGAGTTACAAGACAGCAGTTTTAATATTGTTTCTTTATTCTCCCTTAATCAAAGTTAACCTCCCCCAAGCATTCTCATCTCCCCAGTCCACCTCCGCCCACATCCCTTCCTGTTTTAGCCTTTCCACTTACAGTATTCTCCCTCTTTATTTTCCTTTTTAACTTTTATTCTATGTTCCCCCCTCATTTAAGGCAATGCTCCACCATGCCTACCCTGCTTCTTTGAGTTTTCAAGACTGGGTTTTTAAACTGTGTAGCTCTAGCTGTCCTGGAACTTGCTTTCTAGACCAGTCTGGCCTCGAACTCACAGAGATCCTCCTGCCTCTGCCCTCAAGTGCTGGAATTAAAGGTGTGTGCCACCACTGACCAGCCATGTTCCCTTTGTTTCCTGGAATTTACACATACTTCTGGTTAAAGAAACATAACTAAAGAATTGAAGCTATGATCCCCGTATGAGAAAAAATATGTCACTTGTCTTTATGGATCCAGGTTTCAATTCCATCCATTTCCCAGAAAATTTCATTTTTCTGACAGCTGAAATATTCTTTATGTATATGTAGCGCATTTTCTTTTTGTAAGATTAACTTCTTTATTATGTTGTTCTGCCTACATATACGCTTGCACACCAGAAGAGGGCACCAGATCTTACTACAGATGGTTGGGAGCTACCTTGTGGGTGGTGGTGTTGAACTCAGGACCTCTGGAAGAACAACCAGTGCTTTTAACCTCTGAGTCATCTCTCCAGCCACTGTGTACCGCATTTTCATTACCTATTCATCAGTTGATGGCCATCGAAGCTGGTTCCCTTTCCTAGCTATTGTGAGCAGGGCAGCAATGAACAAGGTTATTCAAGTATCCCTATCACGGGGTATAGAGTCCTGTGAGTATATGTCCAGGAGTGCTATAGTTGGGTCATGTAATAGTTTTATCTTTCGCTTTTTGAAATCTAATTTTATTTATTTATGTGTCTGAATGTTTTGCCTGCATATATATGCCTGTTTACCACCTGCATGCCTGGTGCCCATGGAAGACAGAAGAGGGCATCAGATCCCCTAGGACTGTAGTTGTAGACAGATATGAGCCACTATGTGGGTCTTAAGAATCAAACTTGGATTCCCTGGAAAAGCAACCAGTTCTTTTAACCACCAAGCCATCTCTTTAACCCTCATTTTTATTTTTTTAAGAAAACTCGATACTGATCTCCAGCGTGGCTGTATTAGTTTACATTCCTACCAGCAGTATAAAGGAGTTTCTCTTTTGCCACATCCATGGCAGCATTTATTGTTAGTGATATTTTGGTATTCTTTTTAAACAGCATTTTTATTAATTTTGAAAATATCTTACATGCAAATAATGTATTTTGCTATCTACCTCCTCACTCCTCTCTTTAACATCTCCTAATATTCAATTCCCTCCTCTCTACCCGCTTCCAACTTCATGCCTCTTGTTTTTTATAATCTTCTGAGTCCAAATTGTGCTGTTCATAAACTCATGGTCTGCATGGAGACATCCACTACAACATGGCCAACCTACCAGGAGCCATAACCTGAAGGAAAGCGGACTCTTCTTCTCCCAGAAGCTATCAGTTATCCACAATGCCTCAGTCAGGGAGTGGAGCTCATGAGCTCCTACCCCCTCTTGCTTTGATAAAAAGAGACTTGGAAGCAGCATTCCTCCCTCTTATATTCGGCAGAAGAGTTTGAGAAGTACTGGTATTGCTTCTTTGAACTTACAGAGTTCTGCAGTGACCCCATCTGGCCCCGAATAACTTTTGGTTGAAGCCTTTTTATAGCTACTCCAATCTCTTCCTCAATATAGATCTGTTTAAATTATTTTATCTTTTTTTTTAATTGTAGTATTAATTGTAGTAGGTCATATGCATTTAGAAACACATCCATTCCTTCTAGATTGTCCAATTTAGTAGAAGAAAGGCATTCAAGATGGCCTTATGATTTTCTGAATTTTATCTACTGGACTGTCTCCCTTTTCATCTTGAATTTTATTAATTGCTTAGGAGTTTATCAATCTTGTTTATATTTTCAAAGAACTGACTCTTTGTTACACTCACCTTATTTCAATTTCTATTTCATTCATTTCTGCTCTGATCTTAATTATTTCCCCTGTCTAGTGGTTTTGCTATATGGTTTGTTCTTTTTTTTTTAAGGTGCATAATTAAGCTCTTTATTTGAGAGAGCTTTCTTTTTTAAGCGTAAGCATTTAGGTGTATAAACTTATCTCATAGGACTGCCTTCGTTGTTCTCCATGGGTGCTGGTATGTTGTGTGTTTTCATTGAATTCTTCAATCTACTTTACAAAACTTTTGCTGAAATTTTCTTTTTGCCTCTGAGTTCACAGGGTCTGCAATATATGGTTTCCTTTGTTGTTATGTCTTTTACTGGTGAGTCGTTTGATGGGCTAGAAAAGGTGTGGTAACTTCGAGTAGAATCTCGGAGAAGAAAACTTGTTTCCGAAGAAAGGCACAACAGTGTTAGCTTTCTGACTGCAGTGCGAACTGGAGTTTTCTCAAGACCACATCTGTGTGGAAGATTGTGAAAACTGATTAACTTGCTGGAACTTCATGATTTGTGGGGAGGTGGCATGCTACAGACCAGGAGCCAAATCATCCTGGGCTCTCTTTGGCCCACATAATGACCATCTAGTCCCAGTCCCTATATCTGATCTAAGTTTGTGGCTGTTAGGTAAAACTTCTGGAATGCATTGTTAAACTTATCAGACCACTAGTTTCCACCAACCTTAAAGCCAAACCGACAGCAGAGACCTTTCTGTTCTGTCTTAACCCGCATACCTAATGTTTCCACCTGTGTATTTGGTAAATGCATTGATTTTTGATTTTCTTTTGTTCTGTGGCAGCAGAGATTCATGTAACTTCTTCTGTGGTGGATGCCATTCAGCACATTAGAAATCTGCCCTGGACTATTGTCGCAGTGGGTATTGGATCCACTGGAGCTGGATCTTCAGAAACTTTTTTTGAGGCTTACGAATTAGGACAGTGGAGGTGCTGGAATGAATTGAACACGTAAACAGTGGCAGAAGCATAAGAGTCAAATGATGGAGAAGGGCGTTCCAAGTAAATAGAAGCAGAAATGGGTGGGCTCACTGTTCTCTTATCATACATCAAAAAATGGATGTCAAAACAAAATTTGTCAGAAAATGGGTCTGGAGAGATGACACGGAAGTAAAGTAACTGCTCTTTAGAGGACTGGAGTTCAGTTCCCAGGACCCCCGCCAGGTGGCTCAGCTTACAACTCACCTGTAACTCCAGCTTCAGCAGATCCAATACCTTCTTCCGGCCTACGTGGCATGTGCACTCACATGCACATACTTACACGCAGACACATTCACACATAATTAAAAACTATTAATCTGTTTTTAAAATTAGTTTTAAAAAAGATGCAGGGGAAACAATCAAAGGAAAATAGAAATTGAAAACTTATACGCTTTGAATATCAGGGCTCCTAGCTTCATAAAACAAACAATTCTGGATGTAAAGATGCATGGTATCCTCAGAAAATAAGAGTGGGTATACTCTAACTGGGCCGTGGTGGCACAACTTTTAATTCCAACACTCAGGAGGCAGAGGTAGGCAGATCTCTGTGAGTTTGAGGTCAGCCTGGTCTACAGAGCTAGTTCCAGGACAGCTAGGGCTGTTATACAGAGAAACCCTGTCTTGAAACAAACAAAAAAAAAAGGAAAAAGAAAATATAACAGAGGAACATTTGAGTTAAATACCTGTAGATGAAACAAACCTAAAAAGCATCAAACACTGCACAGTACAGTCTTCTCAGCAGCCCCAGAACATTCCCTAAAAGTAGATTACATAATGGAACACAAAGCAGGTTTTCACCAATAGAGGAAAATTCAAATATGATTTTTGTATTCTATCTGAATACAATGCATCAAATGAAATTGAGAACACAAGATATCACAGCCTGTGGGACATGGTGCCAGCACTCCAAAAAAGAAGTTTATCCCCACACGTGCCTGCATTGAGAGAGGGGGGTGGGGGAGAAGGAGAAAGCGAGAGATCTCCGATAAAGAGCCTAACAGTGAAACTTGCAGTCTTAGAAAAACAAGAACAAGGAAACCTAAAATCAGTTCATTGAAATAATTAAGATTGGGGCAAAAAAATTAATGAAATGAAAACAATAGAAAAAAAATCAATGAACCAAAGAATTCATTCTTTGAAAAGATAAGCAAGTTTGACAACCCCCAGCCAAACTAGAAAAATGAAAGAGAGGGGACCCAAATGAATAAACTTAGAGATGAAAAATGGTGACAATTACAACAGAAACTAGTGAAATCAAAACCATAGGACTTGTCTTAAAGTCCTGTATTCCAATACATTTTAAACCTAAAAAAGTTAATGAACTTTCAGTTGCAAAATTAAACATAGATGAGATAAACAATTGAAATTGATTCATAATAAGCAACGAGGCTGAATTAAAAATAAAACAGAACAACCACTTCAATTAGAAAGTGCCCACCCAATTTGAAGTCCCATTAGATCTTTAAAGAATTGCAAACACCGTTGTTTCTGAAACCATTTCAAATTACCACAGAAGGAACATTACCAGATTCTTTTAACAAAGCCATTATTATGCTCATCGCAGACCAGATAAAGCTGCAAAATATAAAAAAAGTAGGTCATAGATGTCTATCAACAGATGGATACATAATGTAAATATGATTCATATATACAATGGAATTGTATTCCTTCAAAAAGAAAATAGAAATTTGGAAAACATATTGTGCTAATGCAGGCTCGGACAGACAAGTATGATGCATATTTTCTTACATGTACATGCTAGCTTATGACTGTCAAATATGCGGATCCCTGTTTGGAATAAATAAGGGGAAAGCGCAGGAAACTAGAAAAAAGGGCCCTGTGACTGAAAACAGGAAGAGACTCCAGGGAAGGAGGAGAAGGCAGTAGGACAAAGTGAAAGGGAGAGCAAAGGGAAGTGGGCAGGAGGATGAGGAGCATCATTTAAAATGGAAGCTCATTTTAAAAGCAAAATAAATGAAATAAAACGGGAGCTGGTGCCTCTGATGAACAATGGTGCAAAAATTCACAATCAAATTCTTGACAACTGAATTCAAGGCTACCTCAAAAATATCAAATCACACGGTCATCTAAATAGATACAGAAAAGGATTTTGACAAAATCCAACCTTTTTTTTTTTTTTTAATGATAAAAAGCCTTGGAGAAGCTAGGACAGACAGACAGAAGGAACTATCTCAATAAAGGTTGTGTGAGCTCCCTGCTAACTAAATGGGACAATTCAAAGCATTGACACTACAATAAAGAAGCTGATGAGGATGTCCACTCCTTCCACTCCTGTTCAATACAGTGTGTGGAGTTTTAACTAGAACAATAACGCAAAAAACGCGTGAAACAAAAAGCAAGCGACGCTTTATAGACACCACCAGGAAACTCCCGGAACTGACTGAAACCTTCAACAAAATGGCAGAATATAAAAATTATAAAACATTAGCAGCTTTCTTATATACAAAGAACCAAGCATACTGAGAGGAAAATCAGGACAACAGCCCCATTCAGAATAACCTCAAAAAAAAAAAAAATCTTGAAGGAAGCAAGTAAGTGAGAAACCTTGGCACACACAGGTTAGTATAAGTTCTACAGAGTATGTGGGCACAATTGAGATTGGAAATCTAAGTTTTTATAGGAACAAAGCAGGAAATGTAGTCAGTGTTAGCTGTAACCACCATTTTGAAAAGTTCTGGCGGTTTCCCCGAACCACAGTCATCAAGATTCCAGGACTGCAGTAACCTATTCCCCTAGATTCCTGCCACTAGCCCCCTGCAGGCTCCCTGTAAGGGCCGGCTGTGGAGATGTTATCAATCACCTGACATTCTTTCCCTCACCACTCACCCTTCTTTATCGCTCCTGACAAACAAAGGCCCATTTGGGGCTCGGAAGTAACTCTTCAACCTCGTTCTTTGCCCCTTTACCTTTTTCTCCCTTATCTCTCAGCTTGGAAGTAAAGGCCGGCTCCAATTCTCACAGCGAATCCCCTCTGTAAGGGTTTGCCCACCCGCCCCCCCCCACAAAAGCCTGCAGTCTTCAAAAATAATTTTTTATTGAAAAGGTTTTCATACAGTTTGTTTTGATCATATTCTTTCTTCTCCTCAACTCTGCCCAAGCTCTTCTCTCCCCACCCAACTTTTTCTTCCCTCCGTCCTTCCCTCCCTGGCTGCCTCCCTGCCACAAAGTCCACCTCCTTAGTTTGTTCCCTTGTCTGTCAGACTTTCCAGTCAGCAGAAATGAAGGAATTCCTTCAAAGCATATAACTGTCCTGGCAGAAATAAATTTACTCTAAATTAGAGACTTATGTGCCCTTCCCTTTGCTTGTTGGACTATTGAAACAAGGAACTCCAAGAAACTGGAATTTTCCCAAGAGTCTACTGGGAGAAGGAAAGGCTTGGGAGCCCAGGGCTAGCCAAGGAGGAGTTTATCTGAACAGGAAAGATTTCACACAGTGCTGATTTGGCGGGCCAGTTTTCTGAGGAACTGAAAGTGAGGCACCTAGTGCTAGGTGGGTGGGCTAGCCCTCCACAGGAACTGCTCAGGTATGCGCTGGCACTCTATTTAAACTTCAACCTCATGTTAGCACCCTGAAGATAAGTTTGGTATAGGGGAAACACTGGACCTTTTTGTTTTTCCAAAATGGCTCCATGAATGTCTCCTTTTTGCACTTCCCAGTATCCCATGTGTCTTTAGTGGTGCTGTGGAACCTGCTTATTAGGGGTGCTGGCAGAGCCAGGGCTCTGGTCCTACCTCGGGCAATGAATAGTAAGGCTCATGTGTTGACTTCCCTTAAAGAGACAGCTACTACGTAGATTGAGCGTGCATTGGCCTTCAGAGACAACTATGATAAATCTCCCAGTTTTTAAGAATGAAATATCATTGGCTTTTTGGTCTTTGGGCTAGAATTATAGAAGATATAATGAAATAATGATATTCATATATATGAATATAATATGATATAAGATATTATGTAAGATATAATGAAATAAACGTGAATATGTGTGGACATGTGTATATACTCATTTTTGTGGGGACTTGGGAGATTTTTAACTGTTTGGATTCAGAAATGTTAAATGTTCTTTAGGTCAGACAGAACACATTCAGTTCTGAAGCCACTGTGACAAAACATAGGGAAACATGGGGGTTGGAAACCGAAAGAATGCTTAACAAGAGAGGCAGGAGAGAAAGAAAACTTGGTGTCAGGAGACACAAGCCATACGGTACACAAGACAAGCTACATTTCTGTCACAGTTTTCCTCAGGAGATTCCCACTTATGCAACACTTTACATATGTGTGCCCATATGCATATGCCATATAAAGACTTACATTTTTATTTGTTTATTTTTAATAAAAAGTTACTGCAAATTCTTCCTATAGGAATCTGTTCTGTCTGGTTACTTGTTTTATAAGTGTTTAAGGCTTACACTTATGGCCTCTTCGGTTTAAAGACAGTGAAACACTGCTTAAATTTTTTTTCCTTGAGAACTTCATGCATGTATACCATGAAATATGGTTATATTCCTCCCCAGTTCCTCCTCTCAAGCTCCTCACAGGTATCGCATGCACGTCTGCTTCCCAACATCATTTCTTCTTCCTCCTCCTTCTCTTCTTTCCTCCTCCTCCTCTTCTTTCTTTTTTTTTAAATAATCCATTCAGCACCATAAGTGTTTCTTATAAATGCACAGGTATGGGGCCATTCACTGAAGTATGGAACAACTTTATAGCGTCTAAATCCCCAAAGAAGAGCTAGGGAGCTCTTCCCCATCAGTATGGGAATTTTGCCTGACTTGATCTTACGCAAATAACCACAACTCCTGTGAGCTCCTGAGTTTCCCCAAGCACAACAGGTCCAGAAGACAGCATCTCATCACACAACTTCCACTTCTGACTCTTCTGGTCATTCTTCTTCCAAGGCCTTCTCCAAGTTTTGGTGATGGGGGCTTGATTAACACAACCATGTGTTCTCAACGTCAGTTGTGATTATCTACATTGACTGCTGTCTACTACAGAACAGGAGGTTCTCTGTCCAAGCTTGAGAACAGCCCCAGTCTATGGGATAAATATAAATATTTAGAAGGTAGTCTGCCAACGTGACCATTTAGAAAAAAACAACAGCTGATCCCACCCTTGAGCCTCTGTATGACTTCCCTGGCCATAGGCTTTAAAACATATTCCTAGTATCAGGCGTGACATTCTCTCCTATGGAGCAGGCCTCCCATCCAGTGAGAAAACAGTTGGACACCCTCTATAGTCATGCTACTATTTCCCCACTGGGCACACGCCGCCTCACAGGTCAGAACTGTGGCATGTAGTAAGAGCGCACTGATGCCTTTCTCCCAGCAGCCTACATAGCACCTTAATATCTACAATGAAATCTTCTTTTAGATTTATTTATTTATTATGTATACAACATTCTGCCTCCAAGTATGCCTGCAGGCCAGAGGAGAGCACCAGATCTCATTACAGATGGTTGTGAGCCACCATATGGTTGCTAGGAATTGAACTCAGGACCTCTGGAAGAGCAGCCAGTGCTCTTAACCACTGAGCCATCTCTCCAGCCCCTACAATGAAGTCTTGAAACAGCACAGTTCTCTATTTGGGGTAAGAAATGCTTTGAGCAAAATCCAATGGGAAAAGTTTCTCTACTTTTCTAAATTTATTTTTATTCCTTCTTGTCCCAAAAAGTGTGTAAATCAACACTACTACAATGCTCCATGGGAAAAAGAAACCCCACTGGAGGGCTCATTCTGCTGAGGCTGGAGCGTGCTAGGCGTAGAATTCTAGCCTTTTCCTCCCTCTCTTTTCTGTTTCAGGCTCAGAGATTATACTGTGTCTTTAAGTGAATGAAGAATCAACATGTAACTCTCTACTTTCTCTTGTTTAATAAAAAGGAAAAGAGTATAAAAATGGGGTACAGAAGGTCAACAAAAAAGTGGGTTTGAAATGTGTGGGTGGGTTAAATGGGCATTTTGACAACATGGCTTCTCTTTTGGCATGTTTAATTGTGATGTTTAGTGGACATCCTTGCACTTTAAGATGGCACTTTTAAGATAAAATTCTCTCCTAATGATGACTCAAGTCCTGCTACTCTAGGAGAATCAAGAAGAACCAAGAGGATTTTATTTAGAATTGATATTCTCTAATTAATTTTTTTCAGATTTTACTAGGAAGGTTAGAAAAGATGCTCAATTTTAAACACTAAAAGTTACAGCCACGGAGTCTCACCAGCATGACTGTTCATACATTTATTGAACTAGGCTCACACCAATGAACATGCCAAAATGGACAAGGGGAAAGCCCATGAAGCTTCAGTCCTACAAAAAGAACTGCAGGCAACTGAAGAATGCTGAGAGAGAGAGAGAGAGAGAGAGAGAGAGAGAGAGAGAGAGAGAGAGAGAGAGAGAGAGAGAGAGAGAGAGACAGAGAGACAGAGTCAGAGACAGAGAGAGAGAAGAGAGACAGAGACAGAGAGAGACAGAGACAGAGAGACAGAGGAGACAGAGACAGAGAGACAGAGAAAGACAGAGCAAGCGAGAGAGAACAATCTTTCCTAGGGAAGAGCATATCAGTTGATTGTCTGATACCAAATAGTCAGTCCTGAAAACATACACGTTTTGGATATGGACGCAACAGGTTATATTTAATGTATGTATGCATATATAAATATGCATGAACTAATTAGTGGGAAAATAGGTCATGAATTTGAATAAGAGTGATTAAGGGTATGTGGGAGGGATTGGAGGGAGTGAGGGAAAGAGAAAATAAAAAAGGAAAACGTGCAAGTTGCTTTGTTACAGTGAGCCTAAATGTCTACGCAAAGGATCTGCTGCTTCTCTGTCAAAACAAATAATTATGACCTTCTCAGTTGGATTTGTATGATGCCATTATGTCAAACGTTCCCTGTTTAACTTTGTAGTTTTAGGTACGCATTTTGCAGGATGATCCCAGGGCTCTGCAGGTTGCGTAAAGGGTTTTGAATCATGTCTTAATATTTCTGTGATTGAGTCACATGGATACAGTTTGTTGCCATGGCCATGTACCCTTGATTTTTATCTCATTTTGGCATATTCTTAAAACGGGTCTTTAGTTACCTGGATATTATGATGACAGTACCTATTTCTGCCACCCCTGATGGCACAGACCTGTTACTCAAATGCCGGCGGTATGTGGGACAGCTGCAGTTGCGTCTTCATTGGCAGTGTGACCTGTCAGAGTAAGAAGTCTGCGAGGTGTCTCCTAAGTCCCAGGTATGGAGCAAAAGCTTTCAGATGTGGCTCTGTGGAGCTGGGTGGATGAAGAGCTCTGTCTACTCAGTGCCACTGTGCGAAAAATAATATTTGGAGATGGTTTTAATGCTGAAAATAGAGCTAAAATCAAATGGCATTTTTTTCTTTCTCCTTTTAAATGGGACTTTTTCCCCCGAGATGATTAATGAATAGCCTGGTCAAGTTCAAAGCTTTTTGATCTACAAAACATTATAAATGGAAGTACTCTATCAACAGGCAAAGTGTAATGAAAATGTGTCTAGATGGATAGTATATAATTTCTGCACAGAACTGTTTAGTAAATACGTTACTGTATATATAAGGAAACATGCTCCAATGAAAGAACGTAAAGACTTTTTAAGAGGAAGAGTTCCCATGAGGCAGTGAAGTGTAGGAGATTGGCAGAGTGAGATCCAGAGTGGAAGACAGCATATTCTCAGAGGGTGACAGTGGACGGACGATGGCCAAAGCGTCCATTGTGCCACCTCCACGTTGCACATGCTTCATCTTATTTCTACGTTCTCAGGTACAAGCAGCTTTCTGAGGGTCATTTTCCTGTCCAAAGAGACGATGGCTTATCCTGCTAGATAATAATTTTACAAGGTTTTGGAGTACTGGAAGCAGAGTCAAATAGTTCTCAGTTAGTGACTGTAGGGCAATCCAGGATATCTTGACTCCTCCGGAGTTCAGAGATAAGAGTCAAATCCCAGTCTTCTGACTGGTAGTTAGAACCCCATAAATTTAGTGATTGTCTTTGGATGCTGTTGATTATGCAGGATGGTCCAGTTCTAATGCCCACTTACCCTGATAATACCTAACTAGCTACCAAGCAGCATTAGATACTATCTTGAAATTTACGAGGGATGTCATGCTTACCAATGCAAAACAAAGCACATCGGCCAGCACCTACCACTGAGGATTGGTTGCCTAAAGTCTACCACAGACAGAACTGGCAGTTTGCTCAAGGAGGACAAGAAGTGTCCTAAAGCTGGACTCTAGATGATTCTATAGTAATAATGGCTGTGAGACAGAAAAACATTTTCTCTCAGGAACTCCTAGCTATGTTTGTTGTGCTATGCCGTGGCCTGTTGAGATTCTCACAACAAAAACAGGCTTCATTTTACTGTGCTGAAAAACTTGCTAAGAAGAGCTACAATGAAGACAGCTTTATTTTTTGAGATCTCAAAAAGGTATGCTAATAACTGTTCTTAATGTAATGTACTAAATATACTCTAAAGCTACAGCTGGACATTTGTTACAAACAAGGAAGAAAATGGCATTTTTAGAATCTCCAAATTACTAAAATGGGTTTTGACTTTTGGCAAAGATCTTCAACTACAATATTAATGGGATATTTTGTGAATATATGTAAGAGTACATGGCCACCTTTAAACACTGACATTTTTGTTTGATGAGACAAAGCCATCCAGAAATGTACATAATTCACACCAATATGACTGAATAAGCTTACGTAGAATAGCATGTAAATGATATATAATCCTGGAAAATGAAATCCCCCGACACACCTGTTCTCAAAGTAAACAATAGCTTGCCATGTAAAAGGATTCATAAACACTGTTTTCTTGTGCTTTCCCCCAGCGGTCATCACAAATTTATCTAGGAAACCTAATTGCTTTTGGATGAAAGAATAATATGACTTTTCATATGTCTTTGAGAAGCACATAGTTAATGCTTAAAGTAAGAGCCGTAGGCAGAATACTCAGGGTGAGGAGATGGGGGGGTCTTATCTCCCTTGATATTTACATTTCAAAGAGATGGTTCTGGAACACTTAATTAAAAACATTCTTGGGCTACAAGGATGCCAAGAAAAAATTTTTTACATGCACATCAAAGGGACAGATTTACAAATGCTAGGTAAATATCTCAAAGAAATGCTCTAAGAAGGGAGGGGGCAATTTCATTTTTCATTTTGGAAGAAGAAAACTTTTTTGTTTTTACAATCATCACTTGTAAATATTGAGAAAGTTATTGTGTGAAATAAAATAAACTTCTGATAAAGAGAATTAAAGGAAAACTGTAGAAGAGTTATAAGGAGACGAGTCAGTCATCCATCTCTCCCCAAATTCATAATCTTCACCTTTGTGGGTGAATCAGGAATTAGGATGTCACCCAATCTGGTTTTGGAGGCTCCCTGCCCTGGAGGACAATTGGTGCGTGAGAAAGGAAGAGGCTGGATTGGGTGAAGCATTCGAGTGGAGCGAGAACCAGGTATCTCATTCTGAAAATAGAAATGCTGATGTAAAGCAGAATATAAAGCAAAAGCCAAATTCAGAAAACACTCAATTAAATAACTCCTATAGGGAGACATGCTCACTGTTAGTCTCTGACCAAGTGAGACAAGAGTTATCTCCCGCATGGAATAAGGGATGGGTCCAAGACGGATGTGAACTAATCATTTAGCCCAATAGTCAAAAAAGGAAGTGACTCATTGATAGCCTACAGAGCAAGTTAAATGAGTTGGAGGACAGAGTGGATAAAGGTGACTACAGTGTGTGACAGCTCCCCTGATTGGATGAGTAACACACAATTATCTCTCTGGCTGAGCTGAGGGAGCATGCGTAGGTTGTGTGGGTGCCTCATTGGGTTAGTTTGTGATTCACTCAAAGGATGAGAACTCATGATAAAGACCACCAACCATAGTCCATCTAACCTGGGCCGCACGGTCATGTCCCTTGGGATTCTTCCTACTCGCAGTACTCTCAGGTTCCTTAATAAATGTACATTCTCTCTGCTCCTTGTCTGTTTTCTTGTTTTCTTGTTCATTGTGGGCATAAGCAAGAAGCTCAGAAACAGCTGGCTCAGGGTAGCTTTGGTGACCATAATCATCTGGCATCCTAGTTCCCTGGTGACCTCACCAGAGCCAAGAGTGAGTCCATTGCTCTAGAAGAACTCATGTAATAAGGCCTACTAGCAAGGAATTCTGGTGAAAGAAATTTAGTGTTAGCTAGTGTTGTGCCAGGATGGAGCCTAGAGGAAGGGGTAAAAGTACTTACCATCCCAGTATTTACAGTATTTAAATGGAAAGTTTTCATAAGAAATGTAGGCTGTGAACAGAAATCCAGTACGTGACTTATCAGAGAAAGATAATCACCTGCTCCCCTGGGGCATGGGGTCTTTACGTCAATTAAGAGAAGCAAGCTATCTGGCCTTGCCTTCTGGTCCAGTTCAACAGATAAGAGGTGGGGAGCTCACCATCTGCTCAGAAAAACTTCTAATATTCTTTTTCTTCTTGAGAATGCCTATTTGGGGTGAGGTACCAGAATTTGTTAAGAGTTACGGTTTAATTGGTTGTGTAAGACATCCTAAGTCACCAGGTCAGGCTCCAAACACCTACTGTCTGACTGTAAAAGAGTAGGGGATTTCCTTTCTGTCTTTTTGTATCCACAAATAATTATGCATAAAAACAGTATCTTCATAATTTCTTAGTTTTACTTCCTTTTGAAATGACTGCCACAAATGACTCCACTTTGCCATTGGCTTGTAGAAAGAGTTTTTTCTCTATGTAACCATAGCTGGCCTCAAACTCCAACTCTTTCTGCTTCATTATTGGAACTATGGGATCTATCACAGGGGTCACCTAAGAGCATTGGAAAACAGATGTTTACATCACAATTCATAACAGCAGCGAAATTACAGCTATGAAGTAGCAATGAGACTAATTTTATGGTTGGGATCACCACAACATGAGGAACTGTATTAAAGGGTCACAGCATCAGGAAGGTTGAGAGCCACTGTCCTATATGAAGTTCCCAGGGATTGAACTCAGGTGGTCAGGCTTCCCGGCTGAGCCATCTCACTGGACCCCCAGTACAATTCTTTGTCCTGGGAAAGACGACCATGGAGACTTCAGTGCATGCCCTTTCAACTCTGACTCAGGCCTGAAATAGTAGCATCTCAAAAAGAAGTTATTTCGTGAGAGCTTGTTCTTCTGCAAAATGTCAACAGACAATAGTTACAGGCTTTCTACAAGGAAAATAGAAAATATATAACCAACGAGCACACACTTTTAAAAAATACTATTTTGAAAAGTAATTACTTGTTAGTCACTTTTCATGAACTTGATTGTGGGTGCTACAGAAAAGGATCAGGGCTGTGGCTGACAAAAGACTTAGAATCAGCAGGGTTAGACTTTTGCAGAGCTTAACAATGGATAAAGCAGAGTGAGCTATGCTTCCATTGTACATAGTTACTTAGGGGTAATAATTATCAGTGATAGCAATATGTGTTGATCGACAGCCTATACTAACTTGCTTCTTATTTGAAGAAATACATTTAAATTCTTGCTTCAATTAAAGAATGGCATAATTCTAGGTTATGTTCATACACAAATCCTCATTTAATGTTGTCTTCTAAGAATAAACAAACAGTGGGGATGTGAGATGGCCCAGTGGGCAAGACCACTTGCTGCTAAACGTGACTACCTGGCTTCAATTCCAGAAAGCTCAGTGGTGAAAGACAGAACCTCCATGTTTTTCTCCTGGCTTCCACACACATGCCCCATCGTTAAATAAACATAAAATATTTAAAATGAACACTTGAAAACTATTTTAAAAACCAAAATGAAATGTTTTGGTTTGTAGGTACTCTCCTTAGGCTACCAATTATCTCTTACTTTTAAATCATTAGTAGGCACTACCCGGAGTGCATTGTGGTACAGGGTGCTTAATTATCTTTTCTTAAAGATGATTGCAATGGTGCAATTAAGGGTGTGTGAGCACAGGCTTGACAGAGGTTATCACTACCCTAACATTTGTAGTTAGGAAGGCACCACTGTGCCAAAGTGTTTTCCTAAGCTTTATACTCTAGAACCTTCATTACTTGAGGAGCATAAACAAACTCAACATACAAAGAAGCCTGGAAAAATGGACACATAACTGCATAGAAGGTGTGTTTGCGTGTGTCTATATATTTAGCTTCGATTTTGAAACAAAGTTTAAAATCCTAGGCTTGGTAAAATAATAAATCTACAACATGGGCAAAAACCCAAAACTTCAGACATCTCACAAATTTAAGGGACAGTGAAAATGCTCACAAACAGACTCATTTTCTGATATGTATGTACATCTCATACATGCAATAGCGAAATGATTTAGTCAAATCATATACATTTATGTTGGGGTTTAAATAGTCGGTGTGCTGGTTTGAATAAGAATGGGCTTTATAAGTTCATATATTTAAAAGCTTGGTCATCAGGGATTAGAACTATTTGAAAAAGATTAAGAGGTGTGGCCTTGTTGGAGTGAGCATTTTCATCATGTTGCATCTGCCAGAGATTTATTTAGATGGCACTATATTATACGTTTTATAAATTACTTTCTATTATAAACATAAATTTTGACTTATAACAAGTTGCACAGTACTCTAAATCTAACATTTTTTTCTTTTTTGAACACTGGTGATTTTCTCTTGAGAATTTAATAATGTTCCAATATACCAAATTAAATATTAAATTATATACTCATAACATTATAACAAAATATTAACTAGAAATAAATTAATTTTGAATGATGACCTTTCATTGTAATAGCAAAAGTAGTCCATCCAAACATTGACAGAATGTAAATATATTTCATATGCTAAAAACCTCAGAAACCATATAAAAAGTATCTCTAGTAAAGTGACAGTCCTAGGTTATCTTCCAAGGTCCATAATTTCTTTAGTCCTGGGTAGTTAACTAAGTTTTCAGTACCAGGAATGATTTCCATTTTATTGACATGTCTTAAGTCCAGTTGGAGAGCCTTTGGTTATCACCAAGGTGCGTGTGCCACTATCGCACTTTGAGGATTATCCTGCTACACTGGTTTTGTTGTGGTTAATAGGCATCATAGCTATGTAAGACTATTGGTTACTTCCCTCCTTTGGAATCTTGCATGGGACCATCAGGTTCCTCGTCCTTAGGGATGGGGCTTTCAGGTCAGTTCCAGCTCAGGGATATACAGGCCCTATGTCTGAAGTGCTTCACCAATAAGGTCTTATCTTCCATCTCTGGGGAACAACCAAGGGAAATAGCAAAAGCATGTGATTTTGGGGAAGTCTTTTGGGCAACCCTGAACAACAACTCAAAAGAGGATTTCTCATTCTTAGTGTTTGGGGTATTTTGTCAGCACAGTCTACATTCTAAATGATTGTCCTTATACCCACAGAAAAGTGTAGTCCTCACCCCAAATCAAGGAAACTTCTCTTTGCAATAGACAGAGGTCATTAGAGAAAACCACAACCAATCAAATGCAGAATTGAGGACCCTATTTCCAAAGAACACATCTACAATAAAACAATAATTATTATTATTAATTTTACAAAACAGAGTTTCTCTGTAGCTTTGGAGCCTGTCCTGGAACTCGCTCTGTAGACCAGGCTGGCCTCAAACTCACAGAGATCCACTTGCCTTTGTCTCTCGAGTGCTGGGATTAAGGGCATGCACCATGCACCACCACAGCCCAGCTTTGATTTGTTTTTTCAAGACAGGATTTCTCTGTGTAGCTCTCGCTGACCTGGGACTTGCTTTGTAGACAAGGCTGGCCTTGAACTCAGAATTCAGAGACTCACCTGCCTCTGCCTCCCAAGTGCTGGTACTAAAGGTATGTGCCACCGCTGCCCAACAGCTACCACTGCCCACCAAAACAGTGCTAGTTTTAATTGGCAACTTGACAAAATGCAGAATAGCCTAGGGAGCATCTCAGTGAGAGATTGTCTACATTGGATTGGCCTCTTGGCTTGTTTGTGGGGCTTGCCTTGATTGCCTTAATTGATGTGGAAAACGTGGGCAGCACCTTTTGGTAGTGGCCTAGACAAAAGGACATGCAAGAAGGAAAGCTTTCCTATTTTCACTTGCTTAGTTACCTTGTTGCTTCTGCTTTTGATTCCTTCCCTGACAGTAGAACCAGCTTCTGAGCATTTCTAGTGTGAACTGAAGATCAGCGACTCTCCAGGAGTCCTCCAGGTCTTGGCACCAAATTGAGACTGCTGGGTCATCCAACCAGATGGACTGAGAAACTACCCAGTTCTAGGCTGTGAGCCAGTCATTGTTGGACTACTCTGGCCATATCATATAAGACAATATAATAAATCTTCTTTTATAATTTGTTCATTCTGTCAGTTCTCCTCTTGGGAACCCAAATTAATGTAAAAACTCAATTTCAAATAAAGAGCAAATGATTTAAGTATATGTGTGTCCTATACAATATGTTGGAAATGCTTATACTAAAGTGTATTTGTTGTTTCTCTGAAATCCAAATTTAACTGAATATTAATTTATGTGGCTCGTGACCATCTACTTCAAAAATGAACACAGAATAGCTTTCATATCTCAAATCTATTCCACGTGTGACTAACCACACCCTTGGTGTCAAGGTGCTGCTTGCTTGATCTGGTTCTCGAGACTAGCTCACTCCATTGTCCTCCCTACCACAACACCCACTCTCTCCACTGCATACTACTCTGCGTGCTTAGAGCACAGTCATGCTGCTGGATCAAGTTTTGTCTGTGGGACAGCTTACTCCTGAAACCATTGTGTTGGAAAGCCTGTATAGCTTCGAGAATGGGACTCCCAAAATAAATGTAAGGCAATAACTGATACCCCAAAATGGCTCCTATATACAACACCTAGGGTGTTCAGGGGGAAAGGATCTGAGAACTAGTTTCAAGTCAAGGCTGGTTTTGGTTAGACATATATGTGGGCTGCATGTTGGTGAAGGCTGAAAGTTTCCCTTACTCCTCCCCTACCATCTATGGGGTATTTTTGTTACTATGTTGATGCTTTATTTCTCTATGTCTTATATGGTTAGCCTCCCCCCTTGATAGTAGTCGTTGTTTTCCTATGGTCACTTATTTCCCATGGACCCTTATTACTTGGGTTCTTCTTTGTTCATGACGAAGTAAGTATTAGATGCCTCTTAATCTATCTTGTATCTCATGTGCTTGGATCATGGTCCATGAACTGGTGTGTAGGCTTTAAATGCAGGGCTAGAGATAGTGGAATATCAGATTTATCCCCAGAGCAACTATAGCCATGGCTAATTCACCGATGGCATACGGTCTATTCATGGGTGGCTAATTTCTCTCTTCAAATACTCCTTTTCCACTAATATGTCTGCCTTGTAATCTGTTGTTCTTTCAATTTGCCGGAAGTTGTCGTTTTGGAAAGAGTGAGGATGTGGAAAAAGACCTCTATTAAGTTACAAACAAGCTGAACTGCTCTCCGCTGCGCCATTGCTCCGTTGCCCTCTCTCAGCATGTTGCATAGGTCCAACAGCCAAACACATTCGTCTTAGAACAGAGTGAGTGAGGAGGAGTATGTGGAAGGAAAGTGGATGAAAGTATCCCTAGATCCAAGTGTCTGAGGGAAAAAAAAAAAAACATTTTCCAAATTGGGGAACCAGGCCTTGTTGGGGCCTTTCTAAATCTGTAGTACTCCTTAAAATTTTATAAGGTAGGACAAGGAGGTAAAGAGAGCAGGAAGAAGAGAGTCTTCAAATTTCAAAATGTTTCCTGTTGTTGTCTCTCCTAGTAAGATATCCTTTAACCTAGAGTTGAAATCTTAATTGCAACCCAACACCTGCTCTTTTCTGTGGTAGCAGCTGTTCTCAACACCATTATTGCGTCAGGAAATCTAACACCTGCCTAGCAGGCTGATTTGGGGGATAGGCTCTCCTGCTTGTGTCTTCCCACCTAGCTGTTCTCACAGCTGCTGATCAAACCTTGGTTAAAGTCGAATGAAGCTCACATGGTGACTGAAGAAACAGTGTCACCATCAAATCTCACGAATTTGGACCCTCTTATTAAGATTTTGAATAATCTGGCTTGGGGATATGGCTGGTTGGTTAAAGTGCTTGCAGAGAAAGCAAGGGGGTCTGGATTTATACCAAAAGAATCTATAGTAAGTGCTAGGTGGGCGTGGCTGCCCTTTTAGAATTCTAGCCTCAGATGATGGGTGCAGGGGATCTGCTGAGGAAAGTGGCTAGCAAGACTAACTAGATCACATGCTCTGGATTTGAATAGGAGACCATGCCTCATTGATTTAGGTGGAAGAGTGATTGAAGAATATTCCCAACATCAACTTCAGGCCTCATGCCCACATACATGCAAATGCCTGCATACACACATGGGTATATACCGCACATGGAAAGCAGTCAAAAGGGGGAAAAGCAAACAGTCTAGCACAGGCCTGTGATTAACTTAGCTGCTGTACTGCGATAAGCTAATGTATTACATTGCCATAGGCATAGGTGGTTAACAAAATATGAGAAGGACACAGTTTTCAAGACATTAGAAGTATATAGAAATAACATTCAGATACTTATGCAAATACCAAGTTGTTTTCAGTCTCTAAAATATCAGCTACATCCCTTGTTCAAACTACCTTTTCCCCATCTGTTATAATTAGAGAGGTTGAACCATTTCAAGTAATCAAAACGCCTGTTTCTGTTCTCAAATCTTCTCCAGAGCTTTCCCTCTTGCCCATGAAAGCATCTTCTAGAAGGGTCCTCCATTCTGTGTGACCAGATCCTTTCACCCAGACTGATAGGGAAAGGACTCCTCACAAAGGTGAAGCAATTACTGAAATTGCCCTGATAAAATCCAGCACCGGTAGACAGATGTCCAGACCCTTAAGAGGCTTAGGGAGGTATGCCAAAGGTTTGCCCAATAGCTCTTCATTACCAGCTGCAGACATATGGCCATGATGGCTGATAAGTACAACTGAGCTCTGGAATCAATCTCCTGATTTGGACGATATTTATAATCGAAGAAGTGCCTTATGACCCAAGGAAACAGGCTTACTTTTATTTATGAATTCTAATAAAGTGTTTACAGAGTCATTTATATTGCACTATTTTTGTATAAAAATCCGTATGTTGAATGTTAGATTTTTCTTTTGTTTGCTTCTAATTTAGTTAAATTATTAAAATACTATAGAGTAACATTTGATTTGTGGTCTGATAACAGCACTGTGCACAACCTAGAGCAAAGCATTTGTTCTAGAAGTCAAAACCATTTTTTTTTAGTTTCTTTAATACTTTTTCTTTTGGTTTTTCGAGGCAGGGTTTCTCTGTGTAGCTCTGTCTGTCCTGGAACTTGCTCTCCTGCTTCACCTTATCCTCAGTGGCGTCCATTTCCTGTCTTTTCCTTTCCTGAGAAAGCCCCAGCACTCTGGCCAAGTGATGAGAGGGTGCAGAAAGAAGTCCACAATTCTGTAATGACAATTAGAACGACTTTCCTTTTTTCGTGCCTAAAAATAGTAAAAAAAAAGAGTAAAAGATAATAATTTACTTTTAATTAAAACACACTTTTTGTTTTACATACCAATCTCAGTTCTCTCTCCCTTTCCTCGTTCTATTCCCCCCACTTTTCCCCCACCCCATCCACTCCTCAGAGAGGGTGAGACCTCCCATGTGGAGTCAACAAAGTCTGTCACATTACTTGAGGCAAGACCAAGGCCTTCTCCCAGTATCTAGGCTGAGCAAGATATCCCTCCACAGAGAATGGGCTCCGAAAAGCACTAGGGATAAATCCTGATCCCATTGGCAGTGTCCCCACAGACTGTCTAAGTCATGCAACTGTCACCCACATTTAGAGGTCCTAGTGAAGTCCTATGCAGGTCCGCCCCCATCAGTCCAGAGTCAGTGAGCTCCCACTAGCTCGGGTCAGCTGTTTCTGTGGGCATCCCCATCATGGTCTTGACCCCTTTGCTCATATTATCGTTTTTCCCTTTCTTTGACTGAACTCAGCCCAGTGCTTAGCTGTGGATCTCCGCATCTGCTTCCATCAGTTGCTGGATGAAGGTTCTATGATGACAATTAAGGTAGTCATCAATCTGAGTGCAGGGGAAGGCCATTTTAGGAACCCTTTCTAATATTGCTTGGAGTCAGCAATACCACTTTTGGGCATATACCCAAAGGATACACACCCATACTACAAGGACATTTGCTCCACTATGTTCATAGCAGCATTATTTGTAATAGCCAGAACAACCTAGATGCCCATCAACCAAAGAATGAATAAAGAAAACGTGGTACATTTATATAATGGAATACTACTCAACTGTTACAAACAATGACATTGAAATTTTCAGGCAAATGGAACAAGAAAAACCATCTTGAGTGCGGTAACTAAGACCCAGAAAGATAAACATGGTATATACTCACTCATAAGTAGATATTAGACATAAAGCAAAGAATAACCAACCTGTATACAGTCCACAACCCCAGAGAAGCTAGGTAACAAGGAGGGTCCTAAGAGAGATATACATGGATCCCCCTGGGAAGGGGAAACAGACAAGATCTCCTGAGTAAATTGAGATGGAAGGGAGGGAAGAGGGGATGGGGAGTGGGGGAGAAGAACATGATGGAATGGGATAGTTGAGTTGGGGAAAGGACAGAGAGGGAGAACAAGAAAAGAGATATGTTGATAGAGGGAGCCATTATGGGGCTAGCAAGAAACCTGGCACTAGGGAAATTCCCAGGAATCCACAAGGATGACCCCAGGTAAGATAGTAATTGATGCAAAAATCATTAAACCCTAAATAACCCCAAAGCATGTATAAACAGTTTTTCTTTCTTTTTCACTAAATTTTAAGTTTCCATACAAAGTAGTGAGATTTCTAATGGAGTTTTTGCTACTGTCCTGTCTGGGAGTTCTTTAGAAGTGTTTCAGTTCCAAACTATTTGGCCTATTGCACCATGTGTGTGTGACAGGCCTTGAACAAGAGTGTCATGTCTGTGACAGGAAAGGTTCTGGGGCTCTGCTGAGCCATTTGGAGTTCTGTTGAACAATCTGTGACAGAAACAAGCGTGTTGAGCCTTGGTCACGGTGTCTCTTCAATGCAATAGAAAAGTAAGCAAGACATCCTCCATTCAAGTCTCTCCAGAGTTCCTCTTAATTCTGCTGCAGCCTCCCTGCCTTAGTCCGTCCTCCCTGCTCACTCCTAGTCCCTAGGGATTTGGCCTTTTGGTGTGGACCCAGGGTCCCTTAGGTCTTTCCCAATGCCCATTCAGCCTTTGCTTCTAGCCCAGCTCCAATCTGTGGTAACTCCCATCAATCTGCAGAAGCACTTTCTACCAGTTACCTATGGTGGACACAATCTGATGGCACTCAGGTAGGCAACCTTTGTCTTCCTTCCTGTTTTCCATTCCAGTCTCTTCAGATTTAGCCTTAATCTTGCTGCAGACTGCTGGTTTGAGGCCCCCCTTAGGCCATCTCCATCAACTTGGGATGAGGGCTCTTGGTGTAGATCCAGGGCTCTTTTAGATGTTCTCTAAGCCTTTCATTATAATCCATATCCATTCCTTTGTGATTACCCACTGACCTCCAAAACAACTCTCTAGCAGGGACCCCACAACCACCACACTTGGCTTGGACTCAGAGACCCCACAACTACAACAGTTGGTTAAGATCCAGAATAGGCAACAGCCTCAAACTCACAGAGATCCATCTGCTTCTGCCTCCAAGTGCTGGAATTAAAGGAATGCGCCACCACTGCCTGGCAGAACACAATCATTTGTGTAAGTTGGCAACCTACAAAATGGGAAAAGAATCTTTACCGATTACACATCCAATAGATGGTTAGTATCTAGAATATTTAAATAACTAAAAACACTGAACATCAAGAAAACAAATATCCCAATTAAAAACTGGGTTAGGTATAGAACCAAACAGAAAGTTCTCAAAAGACAAAATAAAAATGACCAAGAAACACTCAAAACCGTTCAACATCTATAGCTATCACCGAAATGGAAATCAAACCTACTGTGAGACTTCATCTCACACCAGTCAGAATTCGGTCACTAACAAATGACAACAGATGCTGGTGAGGATGCAAGGAGAGAGAGCAGTCATCTTCTGTTGGTGACCATGCAAACTGGCACAGTGACACTATGGGAACCAGTGTGGAGTTTCTCCCGGAAACTGAGAATCAGTGTATCTATCACAAGACCCAACTATACCTGTCTTGGGCATACCTAAAGACTACATCTTACTACAGAGATTCTTGGTCATCCATGTTTTTTGCTGCTTTACGCATAGTACCCAGAAACTGGAAACAACTATTGAATGGATAATGAAAATGTGTTACATCTACAAAATTATTCATATGTTAAGAAAATGAAGTGGAATTCTCGGGCAAGTGGATGGAGCTAGAAAAAAATCATTGTCATGTACTCACTCATTAGTGGACTCTAGCCATAAACAAAGGACATTGAGTCTATAGCTCCCAAGCCGAGAGAAGCCAAATAAGAAGGTGAACCCAAGGAAAAACATCTATAGATTCTCCTGGAAATTGGAAGCAAACAAGATCGCTGGGCAAAAAATGGGAGCATGGGGGTGGGGGTAGGGGTTGGAGTGGGGATGGGGGAAGGAGAAAGGGGGAGAGAGAAGGGAGAAGGGAAAGACTGGGGAGAGTTTGGGGGCGTGGGAGGGTGGAGATGTAGGAAGGGCAGATATAGGATCAGGGAAGAAGGTATCTATCTACATTAAGGGAGCCATTTTAGGGTTGGCAAGAGACTTGGCTCTAGAGGGGATCCCAGGTGTTCACGGGGATGACCCCAGCTAGGTCCTTGGGCAGCAGAGGAGAGGGTGCTTGAACTGGCCTTGCCCCACTATCACACTGATGATTATCTCGAATATCACCATAGAATCTTTGTTCGGTGACTGATGGAGATAGAGACAGAGACCCTCATCAGAGCAACGGACTGAGCTCTCAAGGTCCAGTTGAAGAGCAGAAGGAGGGGGAAGATGAGCAAGGAAGTCAGGACCGTGAGGGGTTGATCCACCCACGGAGAGGCGGTGTGACTGATCTAATGGGAGCTCACCAAGGCCAGCTGGACCAGGACTGAACGAACATGTGATCAAACAAGACTCTCTGAATGTGGCTGCCAATGGGGGTGAACTGAGAAGCACTGACAATGGTACTGGGACCTGTTTCTACTGCATGTGCTGGCTTGTTGGAACCCTAGTCTATTTGGATGCACACCTTCCTATGCCTGGATGGAGTGGGGAGGGCCTTGTACTTCCCACAGGGCAGGGTGCCCTGCCCTCTCTTAAGGAGGGAGGGGGAGGGAGGAGCGTGAGTGGGGGAGTGGAAGGGGAATGGGAGGAAGGAAGTGTAAATTTTTGAATGGAAAAATTAAAAAAAACAGAAAAAAGAAAATTTCAGAATCCCAGGGATCATTTGGATGCTTACTGAATACACTTACAAATTAATTCCCTAATAAAGACAAATGGAATTAACTCCACTTTATTTGTATGCATACCACCTGTGCATATGTAGAGAAAATAATAAAATTAAATGATGAATGTGAATATCAAAAAAAGAAAAAAAATCATTGTGAGTGAGTGAGATAACTGTGACCCTGAAAGACGGCTATTGGATGCTTTATCTTATACGTGGGTGTTAGCTTTTAAGCTTTCATTATATGCATTTTAATCTGAGTAATCCCAGAAGTTAAGTAACTACTAAGGGAACCGGTGTGAACAGGACCTGTCCCAAGGAAGGAGAAATAGGGTCTAGTGCTAAAAAGATATAAAGGGGGCAAATGCGAGTGGGAGTATAAAGTTCTTAGAGTATTCGTCATAGGATGCTATATAATTCTGATGGATACAGCATGGTACAAATGTTAGAAAGTTTGGTCATTTTTTTTAGTTTTCAACTTTATTTTTAAGGACTATCCATGGTTACACTTCTAGATACTGTTCATAATTTAAAGTATAGATTTTATAAGATTTATAAAAATAGCCTTTACAAGAAAGGTTTTATGTGTTGACCATTAGTAAAGTACTACTCAGAATTTTTGTTGTTTTGTATACAAATCAATTAGGCTTTCTTAGATTGTTGATTCAACGAAATCACAAAAGGATAACTTTAAAAGGCAAAAATGTAATGTTTTGTTCTTCCTGTTAATTTTGTCAGGTTTATAACAGAGTTGGACTCATTTAAACAACTGTTCTGGCTGGAGCCTTTACCGACTTTATCCCTCTGATTAAACATGGCTGCCATGCATTGGGTTACACGTACTCACCAGGTGATAAATCTCTTTATAGCCTTTGCTGCTATTTTCAAAACTTAAAAAAAAAAGCTGATTCAAAATTTAAATTGATATAAAGGATTTTTCTGAGGTCAAAACTTAATGTACTAGTGTAAAACTAGCACTTAATTCTTGTGTCTGGAGCAATCAGCCTATACTAAGCACATTATTTATTTATTTTTTTTATTGCTTTATAAATGATACCATTCAAAATTTCTACTTCCTCCTCTCCTCCCATTTCCCTCCCGCTCCTCCACTCACCCTCCCTTCTCCCCCTCCAGTCCTAAGAGAGGGCAGGGTACCCTGCCTTGTGGGACGTCCAAGGCCCTCCCCACTCCATCCAGGCTTAGGAAGGTATGCATCCAAATAGACTAGGATCCCAAAAAGCCAGTACATTCAGTACAGACAAATCCCAGTGCCATTATCATTGCCTTCTGAGTCTGTCCCAATTGTCAGCCACATTCAGAAGGTTCAGTTTGATCCCATGCTCGTTCAGTCCCAGTCCATCTGGATTTGGTGAACTCCCATTTGGTCAGGCACACTGTCTCAGTGGGTGGACCAACCCCTCATGGTCCTGACTTCCTTGTTCGTATTCTCCCTTCTTTTGCTCTTCAACTGGACCTTGGGAGCTTAGTCTAGTGCTCCGATGTGGGTCTCTGTCTCTGTCTCCATCTGTCATGGGACGAAAGTTCTATGGTGATATTCAAGATAGTCATCAGTCTGACTATGGGACAAGGCTAGTTCATGCACTCTCTCCTCCACTGCCCAGGGTCCTAGCTGGAGACATCCCCATGGACACCTGGGAACCCCTCTAGAGCCAAGTCTCTTGCCAACCCTAAAATGGCTCCCTTAATTAAGATATCTTCCCTGCTCCCATATCTGTTCTTCCTCCATCTCAACCATCCCACTCTCCCAAGCTCTCCCCTACCCTTTCCTTCTCCCTTCTCTCTCCCCCCTCTCCCCTTCTCCCCCACCCCACCCCCCTGCTCCCAACTTTTGCCTGGCAATCTTGTTTGCTTCCACTTTCCAGGAGGATCTATCTATGTTTTTCTTTGGGTTCACCTTAGCTTTTCTAGGATCAGGAACTATAGGCTTAATGTCCTTTGTTTATGGCTAGAGTTCACTAATGACTGAGTACATACCATATTCGTATTTTTGGGTCTGGGTTATCTCACTCAGGATAGTGTTTCCTATTTCCATCCATTTGCATGCAAAATTCAAGATGTCATTATTTTTTACCACTGAGTAGTACTCTAATGTGTAGATGAAGCATATTATTTTGTTCTTAGGTACATTTACAAAAAAGAGTAGGCTTTAAGGACCAGATTTTATATTTTGTTTAATTTTTTTTGCTAATTCTGACAGACTTTTGGCTACTTAGAAAATGGACTTTTAAAAAACCAAGGCTCATTTAAGTGCTATTTATGTTAAGTCTTTTATGTGGCCACTTAAAGTAATGGTATTGTATCTAATAAATACCCTATGCATCTGTAACTAGGAATGTTTGGAACTGTATTATGTACTTTCTATATGATTCAAAAGTTTGCACAATTAAGGACATGCAAGTTTAATACATGCAAAATAACCAGTAAGTGTTGCTTTCTGTAATACACATTTATGTCTGGGTCATGCCTATAAAATGGTCAATGAGATATTTGTGACATTTCTCTGTATTTTTAATCAGTACCATTCTGAAGAGAAATCTGCCATTGGGATGCCATACTAGGTAAGCCTCTTGTCTATACCTATGGCCTCGATGAGCTATTTTGACTATTGTACTATTTGCACCTGTACATCAGAAAATGCGTCTTTGTAGTAACTACCATTGTTCCCTAATTTTTCAAGTTGTTTAAAATTTCTATGGCTAGTACTTTACGCCTATTATCTTATCAAGGCAAAGCACTCTAATTTTGCTTCAAAACTAGAAGCTGAATTATATGTAAATCACTTGTGCGTAGTTCTCTGTACTAATGCTAATGTTGCTGGCTCTTTTATGTCATTTTTCTTGTATGTGTATGCATTGTAAGATAGAAAATCATAAGAACACTCGACCAAGCTGTTGTCTTCCAAACTAGGAATTTTAGTGATGGTAACCTTTTCCAGGTGTTTGATTTTCTATGCATGCTTGATTGTATAACGACTCTTCTCTTTAAGCGAAGGAAATGGCAATGATAACAGAAGATAGAAATTATTCAAACGGACAGGGACAAGGACCTTGAAAACGAGCAGTTCTGACTCTTGTCTTTGGCCGAGAATGCCAGAAGCATTCCAGACAGACACTGCTTCATGTCCTGGTTTTGATTCTGTGCTGACCAGGGGCAGGCTTGCTAGAAATGTTCTAGCTAGAGGTACTGGTGTGTGTCACAATCCCCAACCCAGCCATGTGGATAGAAAGATACATAGACATCTTATAGAGGGGGGAGGCGACAAGCAGACTGGCCAGACAGCCCCTCTACCTCACCTCAGTTTCTGCAGTCAGTCCTGTGAAAATCCCCTAGATGAGCGTCTCCATGGCAACACATTTCTCGTGACTCACTCTTGCTAAACAGCTCTGTCTGCTTCCTGCGTCTTAAGCTGTCACCTATGAACCTATAATAAATTCCTTTCTGGAAATTCATTCTCTCTCAGGCCCAGAAGATTCATTCTTCAAATTGGCCAGACAGGAGCCTAGGGCTACTGACTCAGTGGGATTTTTGTGTGAGCTTCGGGCTTTCTAACTCCTGCGTTAAGTCCATCTAAGGCTGGAAAGCCGCTGGCACACTCAAAGACCCAGTGTTATCCCTGATGCAATGAGACATGCCATAATACTGTGCATTTCTAGAAGTGTGCCCTAATAATGAAACATTATTAGACATTTCTCACCTAAAGAGTAACAGAATATTTGATTTGCAAAGCAACTTTTAAAATATTTGCTTTTGTTGCTTGTGGTCTTTTGACCACAAGTTTACTGTACCCGGCATGAAGTTCCTGTGGGTCAAGTCTCTTAACGGAAACTGGTTTATTACCCCACATCACGCCATTATTGCACTAGTGGCATATCTTTCCAGGCAGGTCAGTATCATAGGATGTAAGACTCAATGCTAAGTAAGACCCTTGTTGTCTTTTCTCTCCTCAGTGCCTGCGCGGCACCTCCAGGCACTGTGTAAGCTGTGTATCAGGGAGAGAGCTTCCTGGTCAATTTGAGCTTGACCTCTCTATGTCCTGCATCCAAAGTGAGTGATGTCTTCGGCAGCTGTGTCTTAGCAGCTAATTATGGTAGTCAACTAAGAGCAGTGACAATAGCCTGTGTTGTTTTGGGTACCTCTGGGGCCTCCCTGACCAATACCTCAATAGGAAGTATCCCATGCCTAGCACCGAAAATTTCATTTAATAACCCATGTATTCTGGGAGCAGCATTGTTCACCCACAGAAGATACCAACTGCTCTGAAAAATATTACATTTTAAATTAGCTTGTAAATTAAGGATTTCCATAAGGCTTCTTCATGTATCTTTAGTTTTTATTAGCACACCACTACTCTCTCCTTTCCTCAATGCCTCTATCCCTATTTACTTTAGCAATGATTAAAAATTATGCATATTTCTATTTATTATTATACTGTATGAATATGTGCCTGATTAATTTAAATGATATCATGATCTCATGAATCCCAGAGATACAACTGCAATTTTATGCAAGTTAATTTATTTTACTTTAAAAAATCTTTTGAAATAATAATTACATCAATGTCTCTTCTTCCCTTTCCTTGCTCCAAACCCTCCGGTATATCTCTTCTTGCTCTTTTTCAGATTCATGGCCTCTTTCTTTCAATCCATATAATGTTACCTCTATCCCCATTTCAGTCTTTAACCCCTCTCCTTCCACGTCCCCCGTGTTCTGTTACCACCTCTGGTTGAACTGTTTCCTTGGTGGAGAATATTTTAGGTTTCTGTATAGCTTCCTCACTCATCCTTCACTTTGGTTAAGCTTTCTGCCAAAACCTCACTTTCCCACCTTCCACCCGCCTTCATGCTCGAAGCTTTCTCTTCCCAGTGTTCCCCTTTTCTGTCTCTTTTTCTCTGTATTTGACGGTCACAGCCCCCTTAAGGTGTCCGTCCCCAGTGGTCTATTTCTAGTTTCATGACTTCCATATATACTTTAGGTTCAAAACACAAAATGAAAGATTCAAAGCTAAGATCGACTTATGAGAGAGAACCTGAAGAATTTAATCTGTCTTTGCTTGGGTGACCCCATTCGGTATATATATTTTTTTCCACTTCCATCCATTTACCTGACTGTTTCATGGTTTTGTTTTCCTTTACAGGTAGTAATATTCCATTCTGTAAATGGACCACATTTTCCTTATCTGTCCATCAGTTGATGGACAGCTTGGTTGATCCAGTTTGCTGATTATTGAGTTGAGCTGCAATGAATATTGATGTGCAACTATCTCCACAGCAGGATATTACATACTTTGGGTATATGTCCAGGAGTGGTATAGCTGGGCCAAATGACAGTTCTATTTGGAGTGTTTTTGAGAGATCCCAAGCTGGATTTCCAATGCGGTTGCAGCCGTTCATACTCCCACAAACAGTGCATGGAAGCGTTCCCCTTTCCTTACTTTCACAACAGCTTTTATTGTCATTTATATCCCTACCCTGCTAATTCTAGCTAAAGTGGCAAGATGACTTCTTCAAGTAGTTTAATCTGTCTTTCTCCATAGCTAAGGGCTTGAACACCTTTCATGTGCTTTCTGGCCAGTTCTCGTTCTTTCTTTCTTTCTTTCTTTCTTTCTTTCTTTCTTTCTTTCTTTCTTTCTTTCTTTCTTTGAGAACTTATTGTTCAATTCCATAGCCTTAAAATTTTTTTATGTTTAATTTTTTTTAAAAAAAAAACATTCTTTGTATGCTGTAGACAGCAATTCTCTATCAGACACATAGCTTACAAAGATTTCCTCCTAGTCTGTGGGCCTCCTCTTCACTCAATTGACAGTTGCCATTGTCGTACAAAAGGCTTTTCATTCCGTCAGGTCCCATTTGTCAATTGTTAGGCTTCCTTTGTGTGCTACTGCAATCATATTCAGAAAATTCTTACCTATACCTGTATGTTGAAGCATATTCTCTCCTGCATTCTCTAGCAGTTTCAGGGTATCAGGTCATATGTTGAGGTCTTTGATGCATTTGGAGTTGGCTTTTGTGCTGGGTGAGCGATAAAAACCCAGTTTTATTTTTCTGCAGATTGAAATCCAGGTTTCCCCACACCATTTGCTGAAGATGCTGCCTTTTTTACAATTTATATTTTTATACTTCTATGAAAAGTCAGATATTTATAATATTTTTTTATTTTTCGTGATCATAATATAATTACATCATTTCCCCCTTCCCTTTCTTCCTGTGTAACCCCTCCTGTGCACCCCCTTGGTCACTCTCCATTCAGGGTCTTCTACTTTTTAACTGTTGTTACATATATCACTATAATATATTTCTAAATACAGATATACAACCCGCTTTATAATGTTACTTTTATATGTATGATCTCAGGTCTGACATTTTGGTGTTGGAGAACCAGGTGGGGGGCGCTTTTCCCTGAGGAAGTCCACGTCTCCTGCTCTCTGCCTTTCTATAGCACTGCTTTTGTTGTTTAAAGCTGTGTCCCTGCCAGCATTCTTCCTCCCATGCCCATTGGTGTCATTCTTGTTCGGGTCTTGCTTAGGCAGCCATGTTGACTAGACTTCATGTGTGAAGCCTCTCTGACGTTCCCAGGACACAGAGTCTTATCACAAACTTCCTGTTCCTCTGGCTCTTACAAGCTTTCTGTCCCCTCTGCCTCCACATTCCCTGAGTCTTAGGTGCAGTAACTGTATTGTTGATGGATCAGTTGGGACTGGACACAACATGATCTCTTGTTCTCTGCATTTTGATTGGGTGTGGTTTTCTGTAATGACCTCTCTTGCAAAATTTCTTTGCTGAGGGGTTAGAACTACACTTATTTATGGGTGTCAGTGTCTTCCTCATGAAGCTTGTATGGTGGCTTATGGTACCAAGAAAGCTAGTCCTCCAGGAGAAGACTTTTAGGTCAGACCCACCTTGGATTCTTGGTGTCCTGTTTCCAAAGTGCACGATATCTTCACAGTAGAAACTTACCTTCAGCCTCTGTAAGGCAACAAAATATAGCAGTAATAGTATATAATGTTTTGAGAGTCTCTTGGACAACCCTGATCAATAATTCAGAAGAAGCTTCTCATGGCTCCTGTTGGGGTTTTGTTAGTCTATGGCTCTTGGAGGGAATATTGCTAGTCCAGATAGAAATCTTCATTTAATCTATGTACATATACACAGACTTATATGCAATTTTAGGTAGTTCGATAAAACTACCATTTCTTATGGTGTCTGTGGAGGCCAGAAAAAGATGTTGTATCCTCTACAATTTACAGATGCTTGTGAGCCACCATGTTGGTACTGGGAATAAAACCTAAGTCCTATGAAAGAACAGGTAGTAGTGTCTGCACTCATGGTCACTAACCAGGAGGGCACACATCCCTGGCTGGTTCTCCGCAGTGTGGTAACACCAAACTTTCTCTAAGTCCAAGGCTTTCACCCTGAGTTTTGTAAACCCTAGCGAGTTTACTCCTCCTCCTGGTCAGCTCTGTATTCTGTTGATGTGAGATTTGGGACTCATGGCCTGTATATTTCTGTCCCTCTTTGGCCTCCTCCCTGCACCCATGATTTCTACTGGCTCAAGTTCTGTTCTGGGTTTTTGTTTTGTTTTTTAAAGTGTGAAAAGGTGCTTTATTCTGTTTTTGTGTGTGTGTGTGTGTGTGTGTGTGTGTGTGTGTGTGTGTGTTTGTAGACTGTCTTGGGTAGTGAACCCAGGGTCTTGTGCATACGAGGGAAGTGTTGTACCACTGAGCTTCATTACCGCCCCCACTAGGGGTTTTTGATGTAGGCACAGAGAGTTATATTTTCTTCTTCTTAGGATGGCCTTCATTGTGCTCCATATATTTTGGTGTGCTGTGTTTTCATTTTCATTCAATTCTAAGAATTTTTATTTCCTTTTTATTTTCCTTAGTGAGTCATCCATCATTCAGTAATATATTGTTCAATCTCTTTAAGTTTGTATACTTCTTTAGTTTTAAAAATCTAGCTTTGTTTCATTGTAGTCAGATAGAGTACAAGCTGTTATTTTAATTTTCCTATCTTTGCTGAGCCTTGCTTTGTACCCTAACATATGATCTGCTTGGGATACGAATGTTCCATGAGTTGCTGAAAGAATGAATGTTCTTTAGTGTTTAGGTGGAAAGTTAGGGCTATTTGACTTATGATATCTTTACACCCCAGTTTTTCCATTTATTTTGTGAGGATGGCAAACCTATTGTTGAGATTAGGGTGTTGAAGTCACCCACTAATTACTGAGTTGGGGTTAATCTATGATTTATATCAAGCGTTATTTGTGTTTTGAAATTGAGTGGATCTGTGCTAGTACTCTTAGTGGACTGCTCCCTTATTAGTAAGAAGTGGCCTTCTTTAGCTCCTTTAACTAGTTATGATTTGCAGTCTTATTTGTCAGATATGAGAATACCCACACTCCTTGTTTTACTGTTCCATTTTGCTTGGAATACCCTTTCCATTAATTTACCCTGAGGTAGTAGGTGTTATTGATAGGAAGGTGTGTACTTTTTGAGAAGCACAAAGGATAGATCTGATTTCTAAGCCACTCTGATAATCTGTGTCTTTTTATTAGATGAATATACACTATGAATATTCAGTTATTTATTAAAGATGTATATTAATTAATCATCGCTTCACTGATTTTTTTTTTGTATTTTCTTAGACCCTTTTATGCTTAGCTGTCTTGTTGTTGCTTTTTTCCCCATGTGGCCTCTTCTGTGACTAAAATGTTCTTTCCAGCTTTTTCTATGGAAAATTAATTACTAACATAATTATATATAATAAAATTATATATATATATATCATATAACTATAATATGATTCCAGGAGTTTCTTTTTTAGATTTGTTTGTTTGTTTGTTTAGGTATATGGTATTCTGTCTGCTTGCATGCCTGCATTCCAGAAAGGGCATCAGATCTCATCATAGAGAGTTGTAAGCTGCCATGTGGTTGCTTGGAATTGAATTCAGAAACTCTGGAAGAAAGGCTAGTGCTCTTAACCTCTGAGCCATCTCTCTAGCCTGAAGGGTTTTTTTTTCTGGTCCTGTCTGTTTGGTTTTAGGTATGCCTCTTATAGCTGGATGAATGTCTCTTTAGATTTGGAATTTTTGTTGGATGATTCTTTTGAAAGCATTCTCTATGCCTTTGCCGTAGCCTTCTTCTATGGCCATAATACCTAGATTTGGGCTTTCACCTTAAAGAGAACATTCTCTTCATTTTTCAAAGTATTGTTGATGTTGACTGAATTTAAGTTCTGACAACAATTTAAGTTCAACAAGCTCATTATGTTGCCGAGGTTTTCCACTAATTTTCTTTTGTCTCTGTCTTTGTCTGTCTCTGTCTCTCTGTGTGTATGTTTTTGTGTGCGCATATGCGTGTGTTTGACACATGGTTTCTCTGTGTAGTCCTAGCTGTCCTGGAACTCACTATATAGACCAGGCAGGCCTTGAACTCAGAGATCCGCGTGCCTCTGCCTCCTGAGTGCTGAGATTAAAGGTGTGCTCCACCATCACCACTCAGCTCCACTGATATTTATAATTGGCTCATTGTTCACTTCCAGCTTCATTTCTGTTTGGGTTTTCTTCAGTATTTTTTTTATCTCTTTGTTGGCTTCTGTTTTTCAGACCTGAATTGGCTTCCTTATTATTATTCATCTGCGTGTTTCTTATTGAAGCACATTATGCTCACTTTGAGTCCTATGAACATATTTTATCAGTCTTTTGAATTCTTTGTTTAGAATTTTTATCTATATAATTCTCATTGCAGGACGTTATTGTGCGATTAGCCATTTTTAGAGGACACATAACTTAGATTTTGGTATTGTTTTTGTTTCTGCATTGTGACTTGTGCATATGGTGTCATTTTCTTGATATTTTTCTTTATTTTGTTTTTTTTCTTATTTGCATCCTATTTTTTTTTCTTTTAGTGGGAGTATTTATAAAGGTCAGGAGAAGACTAAGTGATAATGGGGTTGAGATGTCACTTTCCTCTGTGCTGCTAGACAGGACCCCAATCTTTATCCTTAGTCTATGTTCCAGCAGTCAGGCGCTGTCCACAAAAATATTCACTATCCAGGGGCCAACACACTGTGAAAATAGAATAAGAGTTGCCTATGCAATATTCACCTCTTAGTTTCCAATAGTCTTAGAGGGTACGGTAGTGCTAACACTATTTTGTGGACTAAATAGTAGTTGTCATGTCTGAAAATGGGGAGGGACACACACACACATGCTGAGATAAGTGATTCTTATTTTATTGAATGAAAAATAAAGGTAGGAAGATTTTTGTAGGTATAAAGGTAAAGAACAACCAATAAATGTCTTTTCTAGTGAGGTAGAAGAAACTGTATCTTAACAATTAATGTACAACATTGCTGGTGGTTCTATGAAAGAATAACCAAATATGATAAGGAACAAAAATTATTGAAACATGAGGGGAAAAAAGCTAACACAAAATACCTTAAACCGAGAGTCCCTCATATAGCCAAGTTCTATATACAGACAGGTAAGCTGATAACTACACCTATTCCCCCCATACATAGACGCACACGCATACACACACACACACACACACACACACACACACATACACACACACACCCTGTAACCTGAGTTAAAAGATATTGTTCCAAAGCCGGGCGGTGGTGGCGCATGCCTTTAATCCTAGCACTCGGGAGGCAGAGGCAGGCGGATCTCTGTGAGTTCGAGACCAGCCTGGTCTACAAGAGCTAGTTCCAGGACAGGCTCCAAAACCACAGAGAAACCCTGTCTCAAAAAATCAAAAAAAAAAAAAAAAGATATTGTTCCAAAGATCTTACATGAGTGGACTTCCATGTTTTTTTGCAGTCCCAGTCGTCCTTTGCAGCTGTGCACTCAGGCCAAAGAGAAAGATAGCATGCCCTTTGTGTGCTGGCCAAGCAGTACATTCTGAAGTTAAATGCCTCCGTGCAAGTTGACCTTCTGCAGGTCTGTGCAACACTTCTCTGCACTTGGGGTAGCCTGGTGATACACTTCAGCCATTTAGTATTGCTCCTTGTGCTTAGGCAGCATACCCTGAGTTACCATTGGCCCATTCCCTGCCTCTGCTACTGTGTGGTATGACTCCCTGTGGTTGGGCGTGCTACCCTGGGTGACCACAGGCTCATGTCCCACCTTCACCATCGCTTGGTGTCCCTTTGTTAATTTTTAGTGTTTTTATTGTCTTTAGAATAGATCGAATTTTTATTGTTTTGATTCTTCTCTTTCACTGGGTCACACTAAGCCATCTTCTAGTTTGCCATATTACCTGGAAATCTCTTGCAAACCATTAAAATAGCAATTGAAGGGAAGGAAATTAAAGAATGGAAGAGAAATCTACACTCATGCCTACTACAGCATTCTTCACAATATCTAATATGGGAAACCAATCGTGTCTATCAATGGAAGAATAGACAAAAAAACTAAATATCTAATTGTAAGAAGAAGGAAACCCTGTGCTTCTGACAAAAGTCATTAACTTGGAGAGCATTATGTTTAGTAACATAAACTAGGTATAGAAACACTAATGAAAATGTGAAATTATAGAGGGAAATTGGAGAAAAAATGTTAAACTTATTGAGTATCCCTTATACAAACACAGGAATAGTTTATATGTATATATGAATATTTATGTAGCCACATAATCTCTAAACTTCACAGCAGTTATATGAAGGACATAATATTAAATTGACTTTACAGAGTTAAAAGTCTAATCAGGTTCTCAAAAGAAAATCAAGGTAAGGCTAGACCCTTATTAACCTAATTCCTCCTTTAGCTAGCTAAACAGCCAGACTATTGCTTTTGCCTCTTCCTTTTCTGACAGGAAAGCACCCTTTATATGGCCATACTACTTTAGTCACTGTATATGACCAATTAGCGTGGCTTTGGTTAGAAAGTTATTGAAGGGGATGATGTGAGCAGTCCTCTTCTAGTTGTAATAGGAGAGGAAAAACAAATTAATTCTCCCTTGGCTACAAAGTGAAGTACAAATCTAATGCTCTCTTTCAGCCTTCCCTGGCAGATAATGGAATGAATCCCACTGAGTGTTCCAGGTTGATGTTTTTCAGAGAACATTTCAGTCCAATTTGAGTGTGCACCGCTCCCACTTCATATGTCCATGTTTCTGCTAAGGTAAGTGCTCTTGTTGTATTTTTGAGGCAAATCAGAAGACCCATTTGATTCTGCTGCCTACTCTTTATGAAATGCTCTATTTTGTGTCTTGATGGTCTGAACCTGTGTTTCCAGCGCAGCCCAGCTAGGCATCCTGGTCTTTCTGCCCTTCAGCTCCATCAAGTCACATCACTGAAGCTTCTTAATGTCTACTTAATAGCTCAGGCTTCAGCATGCACTGAGAGCAAGCAGAACCTCAGGCAGAAGGTCTAAAACAAGCAACCTCACAGTTGTGTGTCTTATAATCCACTCTGAAATGATAGCAATAAGAAAAATGCTTGGTACCGTCATTAGAGCACAGTGACAACTGTGCTCTTTATGAACAGAAACTGTATTGGACACATTCTTGTCTTGGACCCCTAAAGTCAATAACTTACCTTTATTTTTGCTTCTTATGACTAGAATCTGTCACCCAGATTATGTTGCTAGTGGTGTTCTTTTCAATATAATGAAGGTGATTTATTCTATCTTAATTTTCTTCTGTGAGAAAATTTACCTTCATCTAGTCATCTACCACTTCTGTTTTCTTGCCACTGGAGTAATTGTCTGGTGTTTGTGATCATATTATTTTGACATGGTGCTCTGTCTAGTTATCTTTATCCAGTTGTCTTTTCCTTTTTTAAAAAATTATAATATTTTTTACTAATTCTTTGAGAATTTTGTACAGTGTATTTTGATCACATTCACCCCAACTCTCCTGGCTATTTCCTTTCAAATTCACTCCCATTTCCTTACCCCCCCCCAAAGTTTTTAAACTTTAAATTGTTGCTATTATTATTTTACTTTGATATGTAGGTTTGGTTATAGGTTTTCTCTGGTTTCTAAAAGTATTTTCTGAAATTAAGTTATAATTACATCATCTCCTCCTTTCCCTTTTTTTCTCTCAAACTCCTCTCATGTACCACCCCCCCATTTTTCTCTCTCAAATTCATAGCCCTTTACTTGCTAATTATTGTTACACACACACACACACACACACACACACACACACACACACACAAACCTTGCTCAGTTCCTATAATGTTACCTGTATGTATATGATTTCAAGGATGACCACTGGTATTGGATAACCAACTGGGGACTCTTTCCTGGGGAAGACTTATTTTTCACCTTCTCTGCATTCTTTACTTGCCTGTCGCTCATGTCTAGGGTTGGGGCCTTGTAAGAGCTCTCCCTTCTACATAATATGTTTTTGGGTATTGTCCTTGTTCAAGTCTCATTTAGACCGCTGAGTCATTGAGACTTCATAGATGTAACTTTCCTGGCTTCACAGCCCGAATTCTGTCCCTCTGGCTGCTACAGTCTTCCTGCCCCTACTTTCTTGATGCTCCCTGAACCTTGGCTGTTGTGCTGTAGATGGATCAATTTGAGCCAGAGACCACACAATCACCACTTCTCTGTGTTTTGATCAGTTATGGTTTTCGGTCTCTGTATGTTGCAAAGTTTCTTTGTTGAAGGGTAAGAGCTACACTTGTCTATGTGGACATAGGGATACGTATTTCAAATGAAGGTAGGAAATTATACTTGTGTTGTGACAGTTGTATGTTTCCCTCCAAGATCTATGACCTCACTAGCTCTAGTAGTTGGCTAGGTTTCCAGTGCCAGCCCTGATTTCCTAACTGCTGAGTGTGACTTAAGTCTAATTAGACAGATGTTGGGTACCGCCAAGATATGAGTACCACTCTTGCACCCTTAGGGTGATTTTGCCATTCTGGTTATTGTTATAGTTCATAGGTGCCATAAGTGACAGTTGGTTGCTTTTCTTCCTTGGAAGATTACATAGTATCTTCTGGTGCCATGAAAGCTAGTCCTGCCAAAGGAGGCTTTCCAATCTGATCCAGCTCACATGCTCAGTGTGGTGTGTCTAAAGTGCATGGCATTTCTAGCAATAGGAACAAACATTCCACCCCTGGGAGGCAACTAAGGACAACAACAATGTACTGTAATGTTTTGGGAATCTCTTGGGCTCCTCTGACCAGTAATTCATAAGGGAACTTCTCATGCCTGGTGTTTGGGTTTTGTTAGCTAGTTTATGGACTGTGGGGACAGTATTGCCAGCTTAGGTGGTAAGTTTTAATTAAAGCTATGTGTGCACATGAGCTTACATATAATATATTATGTGTAGTTTTAGGTAACTAAATAAAAATATTTTGAAATTAAAATATACTTACATTGTTTTCCTCTTACCTTTCCTCTTCTCAACCCATCCCATGCCCCCCGATCCCTCTAAAATTCATATCCTCCTTTTCTTCCCTTGTTATTTTATATGTACATCCATATGCATAAACCTATAAATATAGAAACTGTTGAATCCATGTAGTGCTGCTTGTATATATGTGATTTCAGGGCTGAACACTTGGTACTGAATAACCAATTGAGGGTTACACCCACCCCCAGTTTTGTGTCCTCCTTTGGGCTTAATAATCACTCAATTCCAGTTTGTGATGCCCCTATGTTTTTAGATGTGGAGTCCTCTGCTGGAGCAGGGTCAGTCTGCTGGCAGCCACCCCCTAAAATGACACTGACTTTCCTGCCCCCTGAAGCCATCTGTCCATAGCTTCTTAATTACACTAGGATCTTTACTGGCTTGGTCTTGTTGCCGGAAGCCACTGTTTTGCTTCAGCCCTCCCTGACCTCTTTCTGGCTCTTATGATCTTTCTCTTCCTCCGTGGTTCCTGAGCCTTGGGGCGGGTGTGATATAGACGACTGCTCCGCTGACACTGATGCTCAGCGATTCTTTTCCGGTTGTTTTCTACTGAGCCCCTTTCTTCTAGTTTGGAGCTCTAGAGAGAGAGAGAGAGAGAGAGAGATAGAGGAGAGAGAGACGAGAGAGAGACAAGAAGAAAAAGAATAAGGAGAAAGGAAAAATGAAGAAAAAAAAAACAAAAGAAAAAGACAAAATATAGATGAGCAATACATCACTAGATCTCTCTAGATCCATAATAACCAATACCCGCACTCCTCCATCCTTCCCCCTCCCTTACCCTCCTCCCCTCCCCCTCTCTCTGTCTCTCTCTCTCTCTCTCTCTCTCTCTCTCTCTCTCTCTCTCTCTCTGTGTGTGTATTAAATGATTTAGTACAGATGTTAATTATGGTTATATTTTTGAAAAGATTTCTTTCTTAATTTTCCAAATGTTTCTATATTTCCCATATGTTGGACAATGATCTTCACTAAATTTATCAATACTTCATTTAAATATTTCATGAACAGAGACAAGAAAAACAAAACTTAATTCTGTCCAAAGCTAATCAGATGGCTACCAGTTACAAGGCACCATGGCAGGGTTCTTTAGAGGAACAGAATGGATAGATGAACATATTACTATGTAAAGGGATTTAGTGAAGTGGCTTGTAGACTATGCTCTGGCTAGTCCCATAATGACTGTGTCTGATGGAAAAGGCCAGGAATCCAGTAGTCATTCAGTCCATGAGACCGACTGTCTCAGTCTTCGTCAATGCACGGTGGAATCCTTAAGAAGCCTGTTCTCTTGCCAATGACGTATGGTCTCTGCACAGTGTGCTTCTTGCCACCGTAAGGACAATAATGACCTCCTCTACTCCTCATTGTGTGTTTCCAGAGGAAGTAAGGGCAAGCGGGCTAAAAGTGAAAGCTTCCTTCTTCGCTCTTCTTTTATGTGGACTGTCACCAGAATGTGTGACCCAGATTTAGGGTGTGTTTCCCTTTCAAATGATACAGATTTAAGGTAGATCTAATCCCCCCCCCCCCTTTTCAGGTGATCTGAGCTTGAAAATTCCTCCACAGGTGTGCCCAGTTTGAGTTGTTGTTAATTTCAGATGCAGTCGAGTTGAAAACCAAGAATAGCCATCGCAAGTCCACCCCTTGTCAGTCTGACCCACAACCAATATCTCCTTATGTCATGATTAATTACCAAATGGAAACAACAAGGAGGTCATAATTATATCTAACATGATAGAACTATCCCAGATCGAAGTGAAAACACAACTATCCCACGTACAATTGCAAACACATTGTATATTTTAGAATAGGTGGCAATACCCCTTGAGGGACAATCTTTTAATGTCTCATAGCTTAAATATGATAACAATTGGTTTTATCTTAATTGGTGTTATATGATAAAGACAGAGGAAAGAAGGCATAAGTATCTGCTTAATGTATGTGTGTACATTCACAAAACATGCTCTTAACAAAATACGACAGAAAGTCTTGTGTCAGCTATAATGCTCATGTCTGCAACTGGTCACGTGGCCTTCATGGGTATTGATAGCTACCCTCCTCTACTATGCATTCTGAATTTCCTCTACCCTCAGCAAGCTCCTCAGCAGCTCTTGGCTGTTTTCCTAGAGAAGTGAACCATAAATGCAAGATCAGGACCAATGGAGGCAATGAGGAAATAAAGAACAGAAGACAGGCATCTCCAGAAGCAGAATTGTTCTTTAATCAGAACAAATAAAGGGCCATATATAATCTATCTTTCTTTCTTCCTTCCACCCTTCCTTCCTTCCTCCTTTCTTTCTTTCTTTCTTTCTTTCTTTCTTTCTTTCTTTCTTTCTTTCTTTCTCTTTCCTTCCTTCCTTCCTTCCTTCCTTCCTTCCTTCCTTTCTTCCTTTTTTCTTTTCTTCCTACTTTCTTTTTTTCTTTCTTTCTTTTTTTTTGAGACAGGGTTTTTCTGTGTAGCTTTGGAGCCTGTCCTGGAACTAGCTCTGTAGACCAGGCTGGCCTCAAACTCACAGAGATCCACCTGCCTCTGCCTCTCAAACGCTGGGATTAAATGTGTGTGCCACCATGGCCCAGCAACATAATATTTCTTACTTCCGTTATGGGGAAGCAATTCAATTTCCCCTTGGAAATCTAGGTCAGTCACCGTTCCTAACACTGTTATTTCTTTCTTAGGCTGTTGGGTTAACGATATCAGAATCTCCAAGTGGGGTAAGTCTGAACTTCCAGTCCAGTGGAATGTTTGTTGTATCTCCTGGTAGGAGCATTTCCCACTCTGGAACCCAGACTTATAGGCTGGTAGAATTTAAGGTCATGGGAAAAGAAAGTAAAAAATCTCCTAGTGGATTGCTAGTTACATTTCCATTTCTACCCCTTAATTCCTGAACTCATGAATCAGGCTGTAGGAAAAACTATTATACATAGAATGCTGATTTAAAGTATATACCGCCTTCTGGAGAATCCTTCCCCAGCCCTCTAGGGAACTGTCACCTAACCGGTGCTGTACCAATGTCTTCAAAAGGCCTTTCCACTATTCTGTCAGGCCAACTGCTTCAGGATGGTAGGGAACATGGTAAGACCAATGGGTTTCATGATAATTGGCCCGTTGTCACATTTATTTGGCCATGAGGTGGTTAGAAGCAATACGATGTGGAATACCATGATGGTGGGTAAAGCATTCTATAAGTCCACAGATGGTGGTTTTGGCAGAAGCATCATGTGCAGGAAAGACAAATCCATTACCAAAATAAATGTTTACTTCAGTAAGGACAAAGTGTTGTCCTTTCCAGGGAGGAAGTGGTCCAGTGTAGTCAACCTGCCACCAATCACTGGCTAGTCACCCCAGGGAATGGTGCCATACCAGGGGCTCAGCTTCACACCTCATCTCTGCCCTCTAAATGGCTGATTTCTGGAATCAAAATTTGCCAATTTTTCTTCCATTGCATTCCATCTGCAAAAGCACTTCTACAAAAGCTTTCTGCCAAAAGTTTCCTCCTGCAGATGACCACATATTACGTTTGATGTTATGATTTCAATCTTTTCATTTGTTTAATGGCATTTAATGAATCATTATCAGAAAAGGAATTAAGATTTACTCACTCATCTTGCAACGAAATGCTTTTATTTCATTTATGTAATATATTTAATAAGGCTTGGGGACATAGCTCATCAGTTAAAGTGCTTGCCACATCAGTAATAGAATCAGAATTAGGACCGCCAGAACCCATGACGTATCTGGAATTCCAGCTTTGAAAGGTAGAGATGGGAACAAAATGACGAAGGGGACCAGCCGTATCTGCAAGCTCTGAGTTTGATTAGGAGTGATGCTTAGACAAATATGGTGGAAGAGAAACTGATAAAGATTCCCAACATCAAACTTGGGTTTTCACACACATGTGCACACAAACACATGTACGTGCACATGTATACATGAATACATTCTTCTTTCCATGTGTGTGTGTGTGCACATACACATATAAACACATACACACACAACATACACACACATACACATGAAAAGAAAAAACCCTATTTCTCCTGCAATGTAAATTAATTCAACATTTGTTTATAGTGAATAAACCTGGGAGATCACCACATTCTATTCTTTGTAGACATTTCTCGTAAATTAATAGGGAATCCTAGAATATAAATTGAAAGTTTAGAAAAAAAAAAAGGAATAACTAAGGTGTAGAACAGTGACTTTGCCTTCAAAAGAAGTAACTTACAACTGAGCAGGTTCTGACATTGTGAGCATGAGTATAATTATCTTAAGACAGAGAAACTATTGATTTGGAAGTCTAGATTTTTTCCCTTTGAAGGATCAGTTATTGGACAAATGCATACTCAATACTTATGATGGGCTCGTCTATGTTTCAAGGCCAGAATTCTGTCCACAGGGAGTTAGGAAATGACAACAAAAGAGATAATAAACATGTGAAAAGATTTATTTGCTAGGTATAAGGTGAAAAAAATTCAACCAGAGGAAACCAAATGCCAGCGGTTGTTTCTGGTAGTAGAGTCACCAGCAAATGATTCTGAAACAGTGGTTCTCAACCTTCCTAATGCTCAACCCTTTAACACAGGTCCTCATGCTGTGATGACCCAACTATAAAATTATTTTTGTTGCTGTTTCATAACCATAATTTTGCTACTGTGATGAATTGCAATGTAAATATCTGATGTGGAGGATATCTGATAGGAGAGCCCTGTGAAAGGCTTGCTCAACAACCCCCAAAAGAGTCGTGACCCACAGATTGAGAACTATTGTTCTAGGCACCCTAGTGATAAAAGCCTGTGACAAAGGACCTTTCTTTCCTTGATGCCACCTCACCTTACTGTGAGGTGAAGAAGGAAGCAAGTGCTGCTCTTCCATTAAACATAAAGAACTCGAAAGAACAGAGTCAGGAAACCAGGGTACCCAATTAAAAGCTGGAAGACCTAGACAAATGTTCAAATGGATAGGCAGGCAAACCATTAGTGGTGTACTATCGTTGGGAGTGGGAGAAGAAAATATTTCCATATGAATACTACTGAATTGATAGTTTTAATTGGTTAAATTGTGTTTGTGATACATCCAAACACAAGCATGTTATACTTTGGTAAAATGAGTAATAAAGACCCATAAGAGAAGAAATAGATACCCAAGAAATAAGATACATAAGAAAAAAATGAAATACTATAGTATGTATGGCATGATGATGGGAATGTGTAATCTCTGATTTGTTGAAAGTCTATCAGGCTCTTCTTTACGCACCAGGCAGTGTTTTAGATACCATGTTATATTGGTGAACAAAGCAAAGTTGCTTTTCTCATGAGCATCTGGGAAGGTTTATTTGCATGTATGTGGAAATTACTAAAAAAATTATTTAAGAAATAGTGGTAACCTTTTGGAACCATAAACAGAGAATTAGTGGGAATTTAGTAATTTAATTTCCATTATTTGCTATTCATATTGTGTAGGACAGACAAGACTTTTCGCTTTTAAAACTAAAGGCTTTTATTATGAAATATTTATTATAACCATAATATTAAAAACTTGGAATAAAACCCCGCAACTTTCACTGTTCCCTGTTACCTCAGTCATCAGTTGAAAGTCACCGTTTCTTATCATCTCTCTTCGAACATTAACATAAATAGGCTCATATATCCAATTTCAGGGTAATCTTTATTCAGTATTAGTAAAAATGCTAAAATCATCACCATTTGATGACTGAATAATATATTAAGCTTAATAAGGTCTTTTGATTTGTTTTTGTTTGTTTGTTTATTTGTTTTTTGTAACAGTCCTGGCTGTCCTGGAACTCGCTCTGTAGACCAGGTTGGCCTCGAACTGCCTCTGTCTCCTGAATGCTGGGGTTAAAGGCTTGTGCCACCACCACTTAGCTACAAGCTTTAACTTATTTTTTATTTGCTTGTTTTTGAGACATAGTATCATGTAGTCAAAGCTAACCTTGAACTTGCATTGTAGTGAATTATAATTTCTTGTTGTCCACTGATAGCCAGAGAGGAGCGCAAGTTTCTCTTTAGAGTATCTTCATTTTTCTTTTTTCTTGTAGTTTCATATACCATTTATTTATTAAGTTATTAATCTGGACCTTGTAGATGCTGGAATTTGAACCTGGATCCTCTGGAAGAGGAGCCAGTGTTCTTAATCTCTGGGCCCTCTCTCCAGCCCCAAGTATCTTCATTCTTACCGGGCAAGACAGCTATGCTTTTTGTCAGATAAACAGGAAGGGTGCTTCTAAGCTGGCTCCCGCGTTCTTGCATCTGAACATTGTAGGCAGTCAGATGAATCAAACTGTCGAATTTTTTAAGCTTGGCAGTTGCACGTGTGATAGAATCCAATGTGAATCTCCCACTGATATCTTAACAGACATTGCTAGTAGGTGGTCCAAATGTGAATTATCTCTAATCACGACAATTGCTTCTGGCACATCTTTCAGTCTCTTTTGCCTCATTAACAGCCAATCTTAGCCAGCACTACCCTGCTTGATGGGGCTTATACAGGGCTTTCACTAGAAGTGCCTCCTCTGTGGACTACTCTTGGGTCATGGGAGGGAGTTGGGGTGGGGGAGTTAGGATGGTGGTTGGGAAATGGTCCTCTGTTCTCTAACTTGTGTTGTTCCCGGAGAGCTCTAGGTACATAGGGTCATGGAAGGAGTCACCAGATCAGTGACAGGTGATTGCCCAAACTGGGGTGAGAGAGGAACTCATGTCCTTCTTAGAAGTCAGAAGGTGGTTTCAAACACATGCCTGGTGGTTATTTGAAACATTGGCTTTTCAAGGGTGAGTGGATGGGACCTAAGTAGCTGGTTCTTTCTCCCTAAGTCCTAGGAGACCCTCTTGCAGAAGTGGCCATCCACCAATCACCTGTGTCAGGACCTCAGGCTCCAGGTACAAAAAGTACATACTGTTGGCCAGTTGTACAGTGTTTGTGGCCAGTCCAGTTTTGGTGGCCATGTCAGTCTTTACGGTGGCACCAATATTGATGGTCTCCTCAGTGTTGGTGGCTACAATGACATCAGCATTGGTGGCCAGTATTAGCCAGCATTCGTGACCGGTGGATGACTGCCAGAGAGAAAGTTTACATTTTGGGAGAAGCTCAAGGTGGTGAGCAGAGGCACACAGGTAAGGCATTGCCAAGATGATTTTGTCTTTGGAGCACTGTGTCTGGGTCTGTAACATACCTAGGCATACATTCTCTGTAAATTTGGCAGAGTTGCCATTCTCTGTCTTCATTTTCTTGGCTATGCTGAAGCCTTTTTAGTTGTTACAGGTTCACTGCTCACTTGTTGCTGTTATTTCCTAAGGTATCAGAGTTCTGTTAAGGAAATCATTCCCTATGCCGTAATTTATATCTTTTAACTTTGATTAGTATATCAAAAGTTTTAAAATTCTGTTTATCTTTTTTAAAGGATAACTCTTCACTTTGTTGATAGTTTTTAATTGTTGTATTTGTTTTCATTTCAATATTTTTGGCTCTGATCTTTGTTTTATCTTTTCTCCCACTAATTTTGACCAGGGCTTTTTCTTACTTTTGTAAAATCTTGTGATATATTAGGGATTTATTTATTTGGCATCTCTCTGGTAATCTGGACTTTGTGTGTGTGTGTGTGTGTGTGTGTGTGTGTGTGTTTGCCTGAACATATGTATCTGCATCACAAATGTGCCTGATGCCTGCAATGGTCAAAGGAAGTTGGATCCCATGGAACTTGTTCTGGTTGGTTATGAGTCATGTGAATTCTGGGAACTGAAGCTAGGTTCTCTGCATGAGCAAGTGCTCTTAACCACTGAGTATCTCTCTACCTCATCTCTCTAGTGTTGTAGAGTAGGTGCTCATCAACCAACCCCCGGAGCTGTTGTCACTTTATCTTACAGTTTATGAGAAATCATATTTCCCTTTTCATTTCACTCCAGATTCTTTTTATATTTCCCTTTCTTCCTTAATATACCACTGATCACGCAAAAGTGTATTGGATGTGTTCATATGTTTATATATTTGTATTACATAATTGTTTAAAAACTATTGTTAAGTAATTATTAAACCAAAATATTCCTTACGGTCCAGAGAAGATTTTCTAGTTATAAACGTATGCTTTTCTATGGCACAATCAACTTCAAAGTGAACCCTGAATAGGGTACAGAAATTTGTGAAACAATAATTTGTTTTTGTCAATGTTAAAAAATGATTCAAGCACATGTTGATGTAACAGAAATGAAACAAAGTTAAAGACAGACTCACAGAATTTCTGATTGGGAAGTGAGTAATTATCAGAAGTATCTGAAATAAAATTACAAATATAATAGTGAGATGAATGCTTTCATATATTGATAATGAGATATAATCATTATGGTTCCTGGAAAATCGCTGAGAGTTTCCCTATCAAAAGCATACATATCTTTGGAAATTAATCTCATAACCAAGACTCTGGTATATAATAGGTATTATCTAGAATATGATCAGTAACATTTCAGAGATCATTTTATAAGAACATGGATAAGATTTATTTATTTTTATATTAACTTATATTAAAATATTTGATATATCAACAATTTCATGCTGCAAAATAATATTTCAATACAAAGCAGTTCAAAGAGTAACTGTTCATTGAACTGTTAAACTTTATTATAAATTAAAATTTTTTAAGGTTCACCTTGTTACTTAGCTTCTCTAGGATCACGAACAATAGGCATATATAGATCCACCTGGAAAGTCGAAATAGACAAGATCGCCTGAGAAAATTGGGAGCATGTGGGTGGGGGGAGAAGGAAGGATGGAAGGGAAAGAGGAGCAGAGAAGGGGAGGGGGAGGAGAACGTGAGAAAACAGGATAGCTGAGATAGGGAAAGACAGAGATGAGAGCAAGGAAAGAGATATCTTGACTGAGGGAGCCATTATGGGGCTAGCAAGAAACATGGCTCTAGAGAAATTCTCAGAAATCCACAAGGATGACCCCAGCTAAGACCCTAAGCAGTAGAGGAGAGGGTGCCGGAACTGGCCTTTTCCTATAGTCAGACTGTTGAATATCTTAAATATCACCATAGAACCTTCATCCAGCAGCTGATGGAAACAGGCAGACCCACATCAGAGCACTGGACTGAGCTCTCAAGGTCCAATTGAAGAGTGGGAGGAGTGAGAAAATGAGCAAAGAGGGCAAGACCATGATGGGTTCACCCACTGAAACAGTCTACCTGAGCTGATGGGAGCTCACCAACTCCAGCCAGACTGGGAAGGAACAAGCATAGATCCAAACTATTCCCTCTGAATGTGGGTGACAGTTGCTTGGCTGGAGCAGACTTTGGGGCCACTGGCAGTGGCACTGGGATTTATCCCTACTGCATATACTGGGATCCTATTCTCTTTGCATGGATACTTTGCTCAACCTAGATGTAGTAGGGAGAGCCTTGAACCTTCCCCAAAGCAATGTGCCTTATCCTCTCTGTGGAGTGGATGGGGGGCTGTGTGGAGAAAGGTGGGGGAATGGGAGGAGGGGAAGGAGTGGGAACTGGGATTGATATATATAATGAAAAAAGATAGTTTGTTTTCTTTTTTATTTTTAAAGAAAAAAATAAATTCATTTTTTTTCATTCTCATGGTTTATTTTTTTTATATTTAAAAATTTCCATCTCCTTCCCTCCTCCTCCCCCTCCCTCCCCTCCTCTTCCCCCTCCCTCCCCTCCTCCTCCCCCTTCCCGCCCCTCCTTCTCCCCCTTCCCTCCCCTTCCCTCCACCCATACCTCCCCTCCCTCCCTCTCAAGGCCAAGGAGCCATCAGGGTTCCCCACTCTATGCTAAGTCCAAGGTCCTCCCAACTCCCCCCAGGTCCAGGAAGGTGATCGACCAAGCTGAGAAGGCTCCCACAGAGCCCGTCCATGCAGAAGAATCAGAGCCCAGCGCCATTGTCCTTTGCTTCTCAGTCAGCCCCCGCTGTTGGCCACATTCAGAGAGACGGGTTTGGTCGCATGATCCATCAGTCCCATTCCAACTGGAGTTGGTGATCTCCCTTTAGTTCTGTCCCACCGTCTCCATGAGTGAACGCACCCCTCACGTTCCTGACTTTCTCCCTCATGTTCTCGCTCCTTCTGCTCCTCATCAGGACCTTGGGAGCTCAGTCCAGTGCTCCAATGTGGGGCTCAGTCACCTTCCCCATCTGTCGCCAGCTGGAGGTTCCCTCACGGTCCTGACTTTCTTTCTCATGTTCTCCCTCCTTCTGCTCCTCATCAGGACCTTGGGAGCTCAGTCCGGTGCTCCAATGTGGGGCTCTGTCATTTTCTTCATCTATCGTCAGGTGGAGGTTCTATGGTGATATGCAAGAAATTCATCAGTATGGCTATAGGAACTGGCCTTTTCAGGCTCCCTCTCCTCAGCTGCCCAAGGAACCAACTGGGGGCGTCTCCCTGGAAACCTGGGAACCCCTCTAGGGTCAAGTCTCTTGACAGCCCTCAGGTAGCTCCTTAAATTAAGATATATGCTTCCCTGCTCCCATATCCACCCTTCCTATATCCCAAGCATCCCATTCCTCCGAGCTCCCCCCATTCTCCCCTTCACATTTTTCTCTCCCCATCTTCCCTTGGCCCAGTCTCGCCCAACCCTCAAGTTCCCAATTTTGCCTGGCGATCGTGTCTACTTCCAATATCCAGGAGGATTACTATATCTTTTTTTGGGAGTTCACCTTCTTATTATCTTCTCAAGGATCCCAAATTTATAGGCTCAATGTCCTTTAATTATGGCTAGAAACCGATTATGAGTGAGTACATCCCATGTTCATCTTTTTGGGTCTGGGTTACCTCACTCAGAATAGTGTTTTCTATTTCCATCCATTTGCCTGCAAAATTCAAGATGCCATTGTTTTTTACCGCTGAGTAGTATTCTAGCATGTATATATTCCACAGTTTCTTCATCCATTCTTCCACTGAAGGGCATCTAGGTTGTTTCCAGGATCTGGCTATTACAAATAATGCTTCTATGAACATAGATGAGCATATGCTTTTGTTGTATGATTGGGCATCTCTTGGGTAGATTCCCAATAGTGGAATTGCTGGGTCCTGGGGTAGGTTGATCCCGAATTTCCTGAGAAACCGCCACACTGCTTTCCAAAGTGGTTGCACAAGTGTGCATTCCCACCAGCAATGGATGAGTGTACCCCTTACCCCACAACCTCTCCAGTTTTTACAAAACATTGCATTTGACTGCTCTTAGTCTCTCCCGCACTGGTATCCTCAATTATTTTTCTGATCTTCAAGTAGGGAGTCAGCAGTGTCAGTAGGGAGCACAGAGCTTAGAATGACAATCACCAACCCTGCTAGAATATTCAGAAACAGCTGGCAGACCTGTGGCCATGGCAGTTACACCATGGACTGCTTACTTTTGAAACCCTGAAATGAAGACTGTCAGAGACTTATAGAGGAGGAACTAAAAGGGACTACCTGCTTTAAAAATAACGGTGCACACCTTTAATCCCAGCAATCAGGAGGCAGAGGCAGACGGATCTCTGTGAGTTCGAGGCCAGCCTGGTCTACAGAGCATGTTCCAGGACAGGCTCCAAAAGCTACAGAGAAACCCTGTTTCTAATATTAATTAATTAATTAATTAATTAACCTCGGGTTTCCCCTCCCTCTTCTCCTCCCAGTTCCTCTAACACCACCCACCCCCAACCCCTGACCCCACCCCTGTTTCCAACCTCCATTCAACTCCTCTGTTTCTGTTCAGGGAAGGGCAGGCCTCCGATGGCTATCAACAAAACATGGCATATCAAGTTGCAGTAAGACTAAGCACATCCCCATGTATTAAGGCTGTGCAAGGTGACCCAGTATGAAGAGTAGGGTCCCAAAAGTGAGTAAAAGTGTCAGAGACAGCCCCTGTTCCCACTGTTAGGAACTGGAAACAGCCCTGGAAACTAAATGCCCAACCCAAAATTATATAGGATTTAGTAGTAAAAGAAATCATGAACAACCTGAAAATTGAGTGACAGACGTTATGAAAATTATGGTAGAATAAAATCTTCAAATTGAAAAAATTTAATATTAAGTTTCAGTATAAAGTTTACTTCTAAATAGAATTCTAAGTCCTTTCTCTTATTTATTTTAATTGACATTTACTTTTCTTGACTGAAAGTTAATTTTCCTATCATAAAAATGCACTGTTTGCAAAGGATTAAGTTAGATTTAAAAAATTCTCTTATTTAAAGTGCAATATTTAAAGATTTAGATAGTAGCATTCATATACCTAGCAAATTTTGGAAAATTATTTCATGAATTTGAAATCAAGTATGCATAACATAAAATAAATTTTAAAAGGTACGCTCCAATATTTTCAACAAAATAACACACAAAGGATAATAATTTTGCAGGTTTCTTTTTAACTTTACTGTTATTAAAGTCCTGTCACAACTGGGGAAAAAAAATCCTTGTTCCTCTACCTGACTATCATACTATTACAAGTATGACTCCAAGAGGCTGCAATTCCCCCAGGAAGCAGGCACAAGGCAGTGCCAGGAATAATGCTAACAACCTGTCTGATCACCTTTCTGGAGAGACTGGAGTTTACAAAAAGATGGGTCAGTGATAGGTTGGCCATACCCTCACTAAGACTCCTCAGCTGTGCACATTCCTGGCCCTCTCTATGTAAACTTAATTTCACTTTAGGATCACAAAGATGGCCAGAGAGGGTATCATGAAGTCTGCCTCCTCCTGCCTCCCAATGTGGCAATCTTGAATAAAGCTCCCCTTCCGGGTTTCCTTTCTGTTAATTTCAAGTTCATTGGCTTCTCAAGGGTGGATGGACAGACTTGGCTTCTTGGGGTATAGACGGTAACAGTAACTCTAAGAGGAGTTACCCAAACATGAAAAAAAATATGACACCTTGGAAGTGATTCATAAGAGAGTCCAATTTTCCAGCAGACTCATCACATGTGTGAAAACAGTCAATAGAGTGCAGGTAGGCAGAGCAGCGTGGGGTTAACAGCATGGGCGCAATTCTAATCTTTTGGATCTATCAGAGGAAAATGACTTCTCTTACCATGTGCCTTACGCTTATTCCCAGAAGTCTCCTCAACTATCTACTTTTATTTGAATGTTTTTTAAGGCATGCAATCTATATTAGTTTTTTCTGTAGAATCTATGGAGCCACAATACTAAAAATTTAACAAAACAATTCGAAAAACACTAAGTTGCAGACTAATAAATACTGTGTTTCCTCAAGTTCTCTAGACTATGCAACCAAGAGTAAGTTACATTAACGCAGTCCAGATTATCAGATGGGAACTTATCTTTATGGTTGCCTACTGAAAGCAATCCATCAGAAGCTCTACATTAAATTCGATGTCAAATTATTCTTAGGATTGAACAATAATGCACGGAGTGCCTTAACTTTTATTAGTTTTAACTCTATCAGTTGCCTCTAAAAATATGTAATTAAATCCTTTAACTTGCTTTAAAATAATATGCTGCCTTTGCCTTCCATACTTTCTAAATTAGCAAGTCATCCTTGGACAGAAGAAAGTGGATCACGTGGAAGAGGGCTCGGCTTCAGCGGCCCTCTTCCGTCTTCGTTTATCCCGACTGTTGCTTGCCACTAAGGCTGCTTTCTACATCAGCTTCCGATGTTATCGTGGATTAGTCATGTGATTCGGGATTTAATGGCCATCCCTTTTGCTCTCCTCTCTATAACAATAACATGAAAGGAGCCCGGACAGACACAAAGCCTTTGTCTTCTCCCTATGTGTCTTTCTGTCACCATTTGTGAAGCAGAATAAGGAAACTTTCTCATAAAGTTCAGTGGGTATGGTTTTCACATCTTCTGGTAGGGTCATGTGTTAGAAAACACACAGTTCTCCACAGGAAGGAACAGTTTTTAGCTACACTTTTATTGCCTGTACTGCATTTTCTCCTCCCTGCTCTCCCTCCCCCTGCTTTCAGCGTGAAGCCCCTAGAGCTGGCTTTGAAAGCCCTTTTTTTCTATATAGAATTGAGTCTGTTAAGAACAGAAACGGGTGCTGACAAAGAGTCAGTTACGTTGCTGCAAATAAAGGATAGTAATTTGCATTCACTTCAAAACTAGAAAGAATCTGGCGATTTGGTGAGTTGTGGAAGATAGGGTAGTCAAGATTTGAATCACTGAGATTTGGAAGTGGATATTTTCCACATCTAATAATGCTTTGATTTAACATCCTGGATATGTAGAGGAGCAGATTGTTCAGGTCAAGGAAAATGGCCTGCCACCAGGTCAGCCCTAGAACTAGCTGCTCAAGTCATGTGCAAATGAATTTTCTGTTGAGATTGTGTGTGTGTGTGTGTGTGTGTGTGTGTGTGTGTGTGTGTGTGTTTAGATTCTTAATTTTTTTCACTATGATGTGATAAGATGAAAGAATTCATTTCATTTTATCAGTTTGGGTAAGACTTGTATTCCGGCCTAAATGTGATCTCTTATCAAGACTATTTCTGAGAGACTGAGAGTGTACTGGCTGCAGCCTTTGAAAGGAATCTTTTATTAGTGTGGATTAAGTTTATTGGATCTATCATTCATTTTATCTCTGCTGTTTCTTTGTTGATTTGTTTTACATGGATGAACTCTGTACTCGGAAAAATAAGAGTATTGTAGTTATATTTTTTATATCTGCCATGTGTTGCTCTATGTCCAGTAATGCTTGTATCCTTAAATTAAGTACTCTGATATTTGGTGTATTTATCTTTACAGTTGTTATATACCTTCTTGTTGGGTTGGTATCGTATTCAGTATGTAAAGCTCCATTTTATACCATTTGACTTGATTCTTGCAGGCATTTGGATTCTATTTGCTTGAGATATATTTTCCTTTCTTTTTATGTTCAGTTTATGAAGACCTTGTTAGTGAGGTGAGTTTATTTCAGACTGCGAAGAGTTAAGTCCTGTTTTTAATTCAGTCAGACAGCCTGAATCTTTTCCTTGGAGGAGTTAAGAAAGTTTACCAGGGCTAGTTTTGAAAAATGTGAACTAATTCATGTTATCATTTTTTTTATTTTCTTGGTTGTTTTGAATAGTGTATATTTTTTCTCTCTCTCCTATTAATTCCCTTATATTGCTGTTTTGTTGAAAGTGGTTGATTCTGTCTGAATTCTCATTTATTTATCTATTTTGTCCTTTTGTTATTAGCATATATTCATTATATATGGCAATTGCTTTATTATTATATTTTCAGACATGTATATAATACATTTTGTTCACACTCATGCCCCGTTACACTTTGCCCCTCCTCGCTTCTATACTGATCCCCTTCTTAAAAGTTCCCCTTGTGTACACAAATTGTTTTAGTTTATGGTCATCTTGGAATGTGGTTTGCTTTAATAATGAAAAAACACATAACTGTATTAATAATCTTGATTGACAGTTTCTCTCACGTCTTGAAATACTTTATTCCATGTTCTCCAGGCTTTTAGCATTTAACGTGCTAAAAATTATATTCTAATAATGATGAGATTTTTTAAAAAATTCTTTGTAAGTAACTTGTAACTTATAAAAGTTAATTTCAGCTGTCAGTTTGGTTGGGTTAAGAACTATTAAGGAGATTAATGAGACAAGCATTTGGGTGTGTCAGTCAGGGATCTTCCAGAGAGGGGTGGACTGTGGATCAAATCTCATCTTGAATGTGGACAATACTGTCACATGGGTTGTGGTCTCAGACTAAATAAAATATGCTGGTCTTGAACTCACAATCCTCCTGCCCCGTCCTCTTCAGCTCATTGAAGAGGTGTGTCTACCACCACTGGTTGTCTACCTGCTTAAAAATTTTATCTTTGTCTTTATATATTTCAGAATTTGAAGTTTTTGAATCTTGGGATGTATTTATTTAGTTTTATTCTATTTGATATTTACTTAGTTTTTTTTTTTTTTAAAAATTAGATTTCTTTTTAGCCAAATATGGTCAGTGTGCAGTCTCTATTTCTAGAATGCCTCCTCAGTCATAATCGATTTCCTCTTCCTTCTGTGACTCAGAGGGTAGGATAGCACCTTTAGGATCTTGAGGCTCTATTTCCTTCCTGTTGTTCTTGGTGACATCAGGTCTATTGATACATTCTTTTTAAAAACATTTTTCTCTTATAATTTATTTTTATATTATGTGTATTGATGTTTTGCCTGCATGTATATCTGTGTGAGGGTGTCAGATCTTGGAGTTAGAGACAGTTGTGAGCTGCCATGTGGGGGCTGAGAACTGACCCAGGGTCCTCTGGAAGAGCAGCCAGTGCTCTTTAACTACTGAGCAGTCTCTCCAGCCCCTACTGATGTGTTCCTAACTTCACTCAGTTTTCTGTCATCTCTATTTTACTTCTAAATCCAATGAGTGTTTTGTTTCCATTACTTTCTTTTTCTGTTATATCTTTGCTGGTTTTTTATTAGTTCTTTGAGAATTTCATAGATGTATTTTAATTGTATTCACCTCCTCTCCCCACTTTTCGCAGTCCGCTCCCCTTCTCTCTCCACCCAACCTTCTGACCTATTTTTTTCAGTTGATGCAGCCCAGATGTTCTTGGATGTGTGGTCTTCGTCTGTACTCTTAGAGAAAGCTATCTCCTCCCAGTAGCTAACAAGTGCCAGTAAATAGCTTCATGACTAGAGATGGGGTTTTGCACCCAGCCCCACTCTCCATGCTAAGAGTCTGTCTTGCTTTGGCTTGCCCAGGTTTTGCTGAGTTTTTAATTTTTGTCTGTTTTGGAAGAAACTGTAAGTAATTGTAAAAAAAAGACTTCTTGTGATAACTACTACCCCTTTCAGCATTTGTCATTCAAATCGTTAACATTTGCAGTTTTAGTTTCGCATGAAAAAAATCATTTTATAGTGTCCTATGTATTTTAGGTATTATTAAGATCTACAGAAAAAAACTATATTCATCTTTCATGGTTTTAGCTTTAGATAAGGTCTTGATACACAGGCATGGCTGTCCTAGACTCCTTATGTAGACCAGGCTGTCTATCCTCCTACCTCACACAGATTACAGATGTATGCTACCACTGCTGGCTCAGGACCTTGAACACTGTCAATGTTTTATTTTTTAATTTATTGAAAATTTCCACTTCCTCCCCTCCTCCCATTTCCCTCCCACTCCCCCCACTCTCCCTCCCCTCCCTCTCTAGTCCTAAGAGCAGTCAGGGTTCCCTGCCTTGTGGGAAGTCCAAGGTCTCCCTGCTCCATCCAGGTCTAGGAAGGTGAGCATCCAAACAGACTAGGCTCCCACAAAGCCAGTACATGCAGTAGGATCAAAACCCAGTGCCATTGTCCTTGGCTTCTCAGTCAGCCCTCATTGTCAGCCACATTCAGAGAGTCCCGTTTGATCACAGGCTCGTTCAGACCTAGTCTAGCTGGCCTTGGTGAGTTCCCAATTGAAGGGCCCCACCATCACAGTGGGTGGGCGCACCCCTAGCAGTCCTGACTTCCTTGCTCTTGTTCTTCCTCCTTCTGCTACTCATTTGGACCTTTGTACATAGGTCCCTTCTTTAGGCACAGCATGAGGTACAGGTAAATATGTAATATTTTTTTCTTTTGCACCCTGGATCCCACTACAGCAAATACAAAGTAAGAACTTGCCCTTCCTTAGCGCTGACTAGGGAGCCATTTAGCTCTTAGCTCTCCCAACGTTATCTCTCCATCAGCATGTAAACTGCTATCACTGGGCTTAGCTGCCTTCAAATGGTGGGAAAGAATGCAGACACTCCCATGTTGTTTGATGGGTGCAGGAACTCGCATGCTCACGCCTTTCCTGAAGCTTGGAGGGAGGAAGATGAGGAGGAAGTGGGGTACTGATTATCCTTGCCTTCTACCCCTATTATTCAAAGTTTTCCACCTTTTGGTTCCAGATGGAGATGGCGGCTCTGTTTCCTACACATGTGGTCAGTGACACCAACATAAGAGAGAAACGAAACACTCGCTACCCCTCCCCTAGTCTTTCTAAGCGGCGTGGAAACTTTGGGGTGCCAAGTGAGGATCACCCCTGCCTCCGAACCACCTACATCGACCTTACAGCTGCTGGTGGAGTCGGTGTGTTTATTTCCTAGTGGAAAGTGCTCTCCGAAGGGTGGGAAGAAATTGAGTGTCAACTAAATCTAACTGAGGAACTTTTGTTGTGTTGCATTTATGCCATTGACAACAAAGGGTCTGGTCTATGGTAGTCTATTTTTCTTTTCAACCTCGTTGTATTGAGAGACATGTCGGAAATTAGTGAGGTACACATTGTGGCCCATCTATGAGTGTGTTTCCAGAGAAGTTTAAATGAAGAGGGAAGACCCACCCCAAGTGAGAGTGACATCAGCCCTTGGGCTAGAGTCTCAAAGGGAGCAAAAAGGAGGACGCCAAGGGAATATTCACAGTTTTTGTTCTCTGAGCTTTGACTAGAGATGAAAAGTGTCCAAGAGCCTCATATTCCCATGGCTATGCCTTCCTTGCCATGAATGGCATCTTTTAAAACTGGGAATCAAAAGAAACCTTTCAATTCTTAAGTTGCTTTGCTAAGTATTTCGTCACAACAACGAGAAGAGGCAATCAAAACAAATTCTTAAGTACAGTACCCTGGCAATACCCTCACTGCGAATTTCATGCCAGCTCCTTACACTGAGTGAAGGATCTGATGTTTTCCTTGCTCCTACCCACTAACTCTGTTCTTCAGTGCGTCACCTACTGCTTTGCTAGGCTAAAGACAAAGAAGACAGAACTTCTTGTTTGGTCCCCAATGCCCCCTGGAGTGGGAATTAGAGTCAGGACATCTGGTTCTTTGGTGGAAGGAGGGCAATCAGCCTCCCACTGTGGGGAAGAGACAAAGAGAGAGGTGTTTTTATGGGGTAGAGCTTTGTCAAAAAACACTTTCTGTTCTGTTAGATGAGAGCTATTTGCCTGGGGGTAGGGTGGGAATGGAATATTCTTAAAGGTGTTCTCTCTCTTCTCCCCCACCCCTGTGTGTGTGTGTGTGTGTGTGTGTGTGTGTGTTGGTAGGTCACAGATGGAGGCTTCAGAGTCCTGTCTGGGACGTGTGAATTTCAGCAAACAAAATGGCATCAAGCACAAGCCCTGGAGCCTTAGGCAAGTTAACTTCTTCCCACTGTTTCAGAGGATTTGACTCCCTTGTCTGTGCTGCTTGTATTTTGTCAGTTTCAAGACATGAGACGGAAGTTATAAAAGGGGGGCCAGGTGGCTGATCTGGCTAGAGTGAGCACATTCACAGAGGCACGCACATCTGTTTTGTAAACCCACTCAGGAAATTCTGAAGCATAAGAAAGTTTGAGAAGCACTTGAGTTACTAGAAAACCGTGTTTCCGGGAACCACCCGAGCAAAGTTTACAGCAAATTCTGTATTTCAAATGCCAACGAGGCAAATCTGATGGTAATAGAGGGTTCAGAGTGGAGGATAAAGGAAAAGGCAGACAAAAATGTAATGGTAGATCTGGCCTTGACAAACTGGGGGTCACGTGAAGCATGCTGGGCAGGGTTTGAAATGCTGACTAAGAATTACTGTGATTAAGCTCAGACTCCAGTGCAAAGCTCTACCAGAGTTCAAATTCCAACTTCCTTAAATTCTAGTTTTAAGACCTTTGGCCAAGATACTTATGTGAGCTTTTGTCTCTCTAGCCCTAAGATGGGAATAATGAAGGCATGGATTTCCAAGAGCGGTTAGAGTCCCGTGAGACAATAACTAAATACTTTGCCGTTTTCCCTACACATCAGGTGCTCGGTGCGTGGTAGGAGGTATATTTTCGTAAGAATCAGTTCTGAGGTGCTCCTCCAGAGGCAGGCCGGGAAGTTGTGAAAGAGCTGTGAGATTTGCTAAGATGACCTTTGTGTGTTTACCCAGTAAGCTTTTTTTTTTTTTGAAGGAAGATCTTTCCCAATTCTTTCCAGGCCAAACAGTCCAGTGGAATTTTCATTAGGTTTTGGTTACTTTTGACCAGAATTGAGGGACGGAGGGTGGAAGGGGAGGCATTGGGAATAGCACCATGTTCCGTATACCACCACTGGCATATGTTTTTCTCATGGAAAGTTGAGGACAATGGGGAAATCATACAGATGTTAAGGGAAGAACCAGCATTTGGTATTGGATATGCTATTATTTCATTATCACGACACCGCCATGAGAAAGGTAGCGTCATTGGCACAATTCAGAGGATTGAAGGGACTTGCTCAGTCGCAGTCCTCCTAAATTACCTGACCAAACTAGAACTTAAACACAAACTATGAGATTTGCTTTTTGTGTACTTGCCTCTTTAAGGGAAATTGCATTTTCTTTTTCAAAAGTCTATCAGCATTCCTTTCTATGACTTTCCAATGTTCTTCAATTTCTCCCTTGAAGTCATCTGTGATAAGAGAAAAAGCAACAATTTCAAGATTTAGAGAAACACAAAAATTATTAAAATCTTCTTGAATGGTTGCTATGTGGTAGGCGCTCTCCTAAATACTGATCATTTAGTAGAGTACAAAGTAGGGAATATACACAAGTGGAAAACTGTACCATAGCATTATTGTTTAATTTACAACACAAACTTTAGATGTTTGATAATAAATGATGGGCTGAGGTTTTTACTTAATTTTTGAGATTAAATGTTAATTTCTCCCTTCCCTTCCCTCCCTCCAACCTCCCATTTACCCCCCTCCCCCTGTTTTCCCTCAAATTCATAGCCTTTTCCCCCGCTAATTGCTCTTGACGATAACCTATTCAGTCTGAATAATGTTACTTGTATTTATGTTTTCAGGGCTGACCATTTGCACTGAGCAGTTAATTGGTGTGCTCTTCCTGGAGGAGGCCACTTTCCCCTCTCCCGGCTCTTTTCACTTTGGACTGCGTTTTTGATTTAGTTAGAGTGGAGGCACAATAGCCAGGCAGAAACTGTAGCTTGGCAACCAAGGCCACTTTTCTTTCATCGCTAGTGGATGCCTAGAGATTTTTCAGGGAAGATTTTGAAAGCTAAAGTTCATTTATAAGGGAGTCTAGTCAAAGCAAGAAAACTGAGGGTGATGGGGGTGGGGAGAGTCGTTGGAATTAGGAAAAAGAGTAATTGTGTGTGTGTGTCTGGAAACAGAGGCTGAGCACAGCTTATACTTTACCTACTGCAAGGATCAAAAATCCAAATGGGATCTCAGAAAGAGTGCTGCATTTTTCTTCAAGATTCAAAGCCGTGCATGATGTGATCCCAGCATTCAGGAGGCTGAGACAAGAGAATTGTGAGCTCAAGGCTGACTGATATTTTCTCTTTCTCAATTATCTATGTGTGTGTGTGTATATATATGTATAGTATATATATTCATTAAGTCTAGGAAAAAATTAAGTGAGCATGATTTAAAAATTATAAATCATAGATATACATATAAATTGTTCTAGAATTTTCTTCATGTTAATTAAAGGCAAATAGGGTCAAACTAGTCAAGTACTGTGACAAATAGGGCTGGAGAAAACAAAATGTTCTTTCCTAGATCATAATGCCTTAGAGAAACAACAACAACAAAAATGAACCTGAGAGAATTTGACCAGGTACACAATTTATTACCCTTTAGAAACCTGTTGAAGATGAAGGGCATTGCCACTGGTAATAGTCTTGAAGATCTCAGATGTGTAGCATTAGGAAAAATAGAATAATCCCTACTTATAAATTTATAGTTACAGAAGCCAGGGATAGCTTTTAACCTCATCCAGAAGCTTTAAAAATTGCTATCTTTGGCAAGAAAGATGGATCAGTGGTTAGATCACTTGCTGCTCTAGTGAAGGACCTGGGCTTGGTTCTCAGCACCAGCATGGTGGCTCACAATGGTCCATAATTCAAGTTCCAGGGGATCTGATGACCTCTACTGCCCTTCATGGGCACCAGGTAGACGTGGGATGCCACACACTGGCACATGCCATATACCAGTCCCATACATGCATGCGAGCAAAATAACCTTGCACAGAAGAAATAAAAACAAATCTTGCGAGGTGAGGTAGCACATGCTTTTAATCCCAGGACTTTGGGGGTAGAGGTCTGTGGATCTCTGTGAGTTTGAGACCATCTTGATCTGTATAACAAGTTCTAGCCCAGCTAGGGCTACAAAGTAAGACCAAATCTCAAAAATAAGGATAGTTCATGCCCTTGTCAGTCAAACACAACTAAGAGATGTTAGTGGGCATTTGAAATGATCTGAAATTTTAAAGTGATTTTTGAGATAAGCAGACATAAAGATAACTGTCCACAAACCAGTTCTCTGTGACCCACCATCACCCCAGTTTGTACTTTGGAAGAGTAAGCTATTATCAAGTTAAGAGTTATTGGGCATAGACAAGTTAAAGAGCTGGATATATGCTGGGTGGAGGTGGTGCACACCATTAATCCCAGCATTCTGGAGGCAGAGGTAGGATTTCTGTGAGTTCAAGGCCAGTCTGGCCTATGGAAGAAGTTCCAAGACAGCCAGGGTTACATAGTGAAACCATGTCTCAAAAAACAAAAAGCAATCAAACGAAAAAGAGCTAGATATACACAATGACTTTCAAAGATTTACTTTGTGTGTTGTGGGTGTGGGTTGTGTATGTACGAGTGCAGAGCCTGTGGAGGACAGAAAGTATCAGATCTCCTGGATTTAGAATTGCAGGGAGTTCTGAGCTACCAAGTGTGGGTGCTGGCAGCCACAATTCTCTGGAAGAGCAATAATACAGAGGCTCATATTGGGTGTTAATGTCCTTGACCCTTGGATGTTCATTTGATTTCCAGAAAATCCATTGTGTTGCTATAAGAAAAACAAATTCATCTACCTCATTTCAAGTCCCCAGCTGCAGTATAATTAGGAATTAATCACTCTCTTTTTTCGCCAAGTATAAGACACTATCCTGCTTCCCTGTGATTGAACACACACACACACAAATTTAATAAAGAAGGTAGAGTAATTTCCTAGGACAGTTAATCTTGTTATTTAATAAAAATGAGGTCTACCTCATATTTTAAATTTGTTGTCTATAATGTGGCATAGGTTCTTGGGTTACATACATATTAAGTTAATGAAAACTATGACAAGATGCCATCCGTGGTCCAGGTGGAACGGTTTTACTGAAAGCCTCTATGAGCTTCTTCACTAATTAAATTTAAATAAACTGGCCTGACTGGTGAGACTAAAAGTGACTCTTAAAGTGACAGTTTGTCGTTGATTTGTAGACTTCTTGGGTTTTTTTTTAAGCTTCCAGCTTTCAAGCTAGAATGTAGAACTGTTACTATAACCATACCTCATCTCAGAACTTCAGCCACTTGACTACTGGTTTTCGTGACTGTTCTCAATGATAATTATTTCTACTCTGTATTTTGGTATTTAGAATGCAATATATGGAATGAAATAGTCACAGCTGGTTTGCTGGTCTTTGTTTATTTGATTTTGTCTGTGTGTTTTTGTTTATTGAGGCAGCCCCTCACGATGTAGCAGAGGACAGCCTTGAACTTCAGATTATCCTGCCTGTTTCCCGGGTTGAGATTACAGACATACCCATTGGGCCTGTAAATCCTAAACAGTTATGTTACATGGTGGTATCAAAGACAGAATTCATTGGAATAATAATTTATTATTTCATTTAGTTACTCTACCACGGCTCAAATATCATGTATTTCATTCTGGATTCTTTGTTAAGTTCTAGAAGAAAAAAAAAAACCTAGGTAACCCTGGATTTGAAGAAATCTACAAGGTCAGTAGAGAGGGGCGGTCAGGAGTCACAGGGAAAAAGAAAAATGGCAAACTAGAAGAAAAAGACACTTTGCAGCGTCTCCAGTGTTTTGAGTATGGCCAGCTAGATCCCGGGTGCTTCAGGATGTGTGTGCCTGACACACGAAATTCAATATTAGAAAAGAGAGTTCCAGAGATTCTGGCTATCATAAAATAGGGTGAGAAAATGTGCAACACCGTGTTACAGGTGGCAATGGATGACACAGAGGAGAGCAATAGAAAGCAGGAGGAGGGACAGAGAGAAATGGCATTTAATTGAAAAACAGCATGATCATAGGTGGTCTGGAAGCTACATAGTAGGCTCACTCTTGACAACATTTGTGTTTCTCAACACACAATCGTAGTGCTGTATTTTTGTTTTGTTTTTGCTTTTTTGGTTTTTTAAAAATTTTTTGAGAGAGGGTTTTTCTGTGTAACGGTCCTAGCTGTCCTGGAACTAGCTCCTGTAGGCCAGGCCAGGCTGGCTTCAAATTTACAGAGATCCGCCTGCCTCTGCCTCATGAATGCTGGGACTAAAGGTATGCACCACCACCGCCCGGCAAGACTGGAAGCTTAAGTGTCTAGGAGGTCAGAAGCTGAGCAGGAATATGTGATTGCATATAGGGACTGAGCCTTAAAAAGCCATGGTCATGGGAGCTGACATACACCAAAACTCCATCCAGGACAGTTTGTTGACCAGCCTTCAGCAGGTTTCATGGGGGGATGGAGGAGCACAGATTGACAGCAACATTCAGCATCAATTAGGCTCTGAGAGTACAATGATCTATCTACTCTGCCCAGAGCAAACTCTAGATGAGGGAACGTTGTATTCCATGCTACTTTGTTCTCTGGTCCTAAATCACTCTAGTGGACCAATGCAGCTACACAAAAGGAACAAGGGATTAATAACTCTCATCCCTTGCTGGCTCCAAGAGATACATAACCCAAGAAAACAAAAGGTAGCACAGATTGGCATAAGAAGTCAATACCCATGCTTGAGCCCAAATACTTCAGCAGAGACAATGTTTTTTTTTTATTAAGGATTTTGTTGCATATGTTGTTTTCATCATATATTAATTATGACCTTTAATTTCCATTATTCTGATTTCTTGTTTCTGTGATTTTGAAAAATGTGTATGGACATTTTGACTGCATGAATCACCTGCATAAAACGCTGGCTGAAAAGGGAGTTAGATCCTCTGGGACTGGAGTCACAGACAGAACTGTCATGTTGGTGCTAGGAGTCAAATCTGGATTCTCCGCAAGAACAGCCAATACTTTTAGCCATTAGCCACTAAGCCATCTCTCAGTCCCATTGTTTCAGTTTGGAAATCATCTATCTATCTATCTATCTATCTATCTATCTATCTATCTATCTATCTATCTATCTATCTACCTACCTACCTACCTACCTACCTACCTACCTACCTACCTATCTATTTGGTTTTTCGAGATGGGGTTTCTCTGTGTAACAGCCCTGGCTGTCCTGGAACTCCCTCTGTAGACCAAGCTGTCCTTAGACTCACAGAGATCCATTTGCCTCCACCTCCTGAGTGCTGGGATTAAGGCATGCACCACTGACTGGCTCAGTTTTTTATTTTAATTATTTTAGTTTTTCTATTATTTTACATTTGGTTCTGTCTTAATTTTTTCTTTTTAATTTTATTATCTTTTAAAAGATTTTGGTTTGGGGCTGGAGAGGTGACTCAGTGGGTAAGGCACTGGCTGTTTTTGCAGAGCTGGATTCAGTTCTCAGCACCCACACGGCAGCTCACAGTTGTCTATAACTCTTGTTCCAGGGGATCTAATGCCCTCCTCTGACCCCACAGGGACTAAACACACCCATGGCAAACAGACATACATGCAAGGCAAAACAACCATACAATAAAAGTAAATATATAAAATTTTAAAAAGTAAAAATAATTTAGAAAATTGCTTTACTCAACAATGACCATCACGGCAAGCTATCTCTCTCTCTCTCTCTCTTTTTTGGTTTTTCGAGACAGGGTTTCTCTGCAGCTTTTTTAGAGCCTGTCCTGGAACTAGCTCTTGTAGACCAGGCTGGCCTCGAACTCACAGAGATCCTCCTGCCTCTGCCTCCCGAGTGCTGGGATTAAAGGCGTGCGCCACCACCGCCCGGCACGGCAAGCTATCTCTAACAGTGAGAGTGGCATGCGATATTTTGGCAATAACTAGTAGCTGTATGATTGGAGTACTCAATAGGGGCAAACTCATGCTTAGGCCAGTAAACATTACCAACTATTTGGAGCTAGTGAGGTGATAGATGTTAGTGGAGAACCCACTATTGTCGCTTTACTAAGCCAGCATAATCCCTAATAGCATTCTAAATACTTACCTTTATACCCACAGGTAAGTGTGTCTCTCAGTCCTCATCAAAGACGCTTCCTGACACCAGTGAGAAACCAGTACAAAAAATATAAGCTGTTAAAGTGCAGAGAACAACTGGTTGATTATGTGGTGCCTAGCTCCAGATGATACATCCACAACACAATGGCCACACCCAAGACTTGGGGGAACACTGAAAAGGAGAGGTGGAAAGCTTTTAAGACCCAGAAGAATGGAAAGTCTGCTGTGCAATTGTGTCTCCTAGAAATGTCAGAAAAGCTACATCCATTATACCACAACAATATGACTTCCCAAACAAGATCCAAGCAATGACGACACTAATAGACATGCTAATGTGGAAGGGGCAAATCCCAAGAGGCTCTATCCCTAGACAAAAAGCTCTAGACCACTAATGGTAGCTGAGGGAGAGAATTATTCTTCCTAAGGGATCAGCCTTCTAATTGATTATCCAATACCAAGTCCTGAAATCATATACATGTAAGCAACATTAAGTGAACTCAGCAGGATACGCAGATACATGTAATGATGGTAATTAAAGAAAAAGAGACTACAATTTTGATAGGGAATACAGGGGTGGGGGACTTGAGAAGGGTTGCAGGGAGAAGGCATAGAGAGATTGGAGGAAAGAAAGGAAGGGGGAAATTATGTTATTATTTCAATTAAAATAAAATATTAAGAAGATAAAATTGGGAGTATGCTGAGGCTGGGATATAAAATAAATAGATAAATAAAGAAAAATTGTGGCTTATATTTTTGCACCCACTATTCCTGATGTTAGTCTTAGGTTGGGGATGCCATGGTGCTTGATTTTTAATTTTTGTATCTTGTTCATTATTATTTGTTGTTATTGCTGTTATTTGTCTTCTTATTTTTGCACAGTAGTATGGACTGATGGAAGCACCCCTAAGCATGTTGCATAGGCAATCTGCCAGTTCACCTTGTTCTGCACACAACCCATTCTTGTTCAAACTTCAGTGAGTCCTTTAAATCAAAGAATTGGGAAGATTAAAAAAAAAGCTGATCACCAAACCCAAAATAGCCATGTCTGGTTTAAGCTAATACTGTATATCTATCCCTATAGCAATAGCAAGGAATTATTGAAAGCAGTATTTTTAAAAAACTTTTATTCTATATACTGGAAAATACAGAAGAAATGAATAGACCTCTAGAATAACAAAACTGAACCAAGAGATTATAAAATATGTGCATAGATCAACCAAGTAATGAGATTCAAACAATAACACAAAGTGTCCAAACAAAGAAAAGTTTAGTTTATATAGCTTCATCCTTGGATTCTACCAAACCTTTAAATAAAACAGCCAAAATATTCTTTATAATGTCCAATAAAATTAAGGAGAGGAAAACTTTCAAATTCATTGTATGGAGCAAGGATTACCCAGATACCAAAATCAGATAAGAACACTACAACAACAAAAATATAACCCCAAAGCCTTGATGAATATAGATGCAAAAATGCCCATAAAATACTTGCAAATTGAATTCCAGAACACAATAAAAAAGATCATACACTATGAGCAAGATGGCTTCATTCTAGGATGAAATGATAGATTAACATAAAAAGCAGTAAATGCAATATAGAACAGAAATAAAATCAAGGACAAACAATGTTACTATGGCAGTAGATGAAGAAAAGTCATTGACAAAATTTTACATTACTTGGTATAAAATTCCAAAAGAGTAAGAAAAGCATTGTACTCCAACATTGTGAAAGCTATATAGAATGGGTTCATACCCCAAAAATATACTGAATGAGGGGAAATAAAAGCCCTTTCTCTAAAACCAAGAAGAGATAAGATTGTTACTTTTACCGTGTTTGTTTAATGTATTGCTTTAGTCAGATCAACAAATCAATATAAAGAAATACAAAGGGAGTAATAGCAAAGTAGTAAATAAATTTTTCCTATTTTCTAATAATATCCCAAATAATAGCCTATGTTTAGAAACTCATTAAAAACTCCACCCAAAAACTTTTTGAACTGACAAATTCAGTAAGATACCAGGTATAGTTACTTTTCTATTGCTGTGGGAAAGAAAACACAACTAAAGCAACTTGTAGAAGGAAGATTTATTACTCTGGGATTTATTGTGAAATAATCTCTTTGTACACTGTGAAAATGTGTCACTTGGATTGGTTTAATAAAAGCTGAATGGTCAATAGCTAGGCAGGATTTTCGGGGCAGAGAGGATGCTAGGAAGAAGGACAGAGACATGGAGGAAACAGGAAAGCCTGAGGGACAGTACATGGATGAGATAAATTTGCCTGGGGCAGCACATAGATTCATAGAAATTGGTTAATTTAAGTTATAAGAGCTAGTTAGAAACAAGCTTAAGCTATTGGCCAAGCTTTCATAATTAGTAAGCTTCTGTGTCATGATGTAGGAGCTGGCTGATGGGACAGAGAAAGACTTGCTATAGGGATTACAGTTCCAGAGGGAAAAAGAGTTCATTACCATCCTTTCCAGGAGCGTGGCAGCACTGGAGCAGTAGCCAAAAGAGAGCTTACATCTTGATCCACAAATAAGATTCAGAGAGAGAGGAGGGGGAGAGGGAGAGAGAGAGAGAGAATGGCAAGAGTCTACAGAAACCTTAAAGCTATCCCTTCCCTGCTCTATGTTTTTTTTTCTCAAAGCAATAGAAAAGTAACTAACAAGGCCACATCTCCTAATCTTTCCCAAATAGCTCCACCAACGAGGGACCAAGTTCACCAACTGAACCTATGGGGGTCAGTCTCATTCATCCCACTGCACTAGGGCACAAAATTAACTTAAAATTGTATTTTTTCTATATCCTGATTAGAAAAACAATGCAGTTCACAATATTGTCAAAATTAATAAACACTTTGATTTAAATGTAGTCAAAGAGGTAACACTCTTCTACAGTGAAAAGTATTAAAAAATCAAAGAAAGAAATTCAGGAAGACACTGGGAGATGTATTTACTGCCAATATTTCTGGACCCCCCCCCCCAGAAAAAGAATAGTTAAAATGGTCATATTACTAGAACTGATCTTTAGGTTGTACACAACCTTCAAGCTGGCATGTGTCTGTCATCCTAGCAATTGGAAGATGGAAGCCGGAGGGTAATGAAACTGAGGTCAGCCTTGATGGAGGAGTGTCTATGTTACTTTCATTATTAATAAAGATACTGCCTTGGCCCTTTAAGAGAACAGAAAATTAGGTAGGCGGAGTAGACAGAACAGAATTGTGGGAAGAAAGAGTTGGGGAGACGCTTCAGGCAGTCACCATAGTGAGTCGCCATGCTTCTCCTCTCCGAGATGGACGCAGGTTAAGATCTCTCCTGGTAAGCTACCCCTCGTGGTGCTATATAAATTACTAAATATGGGTTAAAGCAAGATATGAGAATCAACCAATAAGAAGCTACAGATAACGGGCCAGGGGCCAGGCAGTATTTAAATGAATATAGTTTCTGTGTAATTATTTTGGGTAAAGCTAGCCGGGTGGCGGGACACAGTCCGCCGTTCCATCTACACAGCCTAAACAAAACAGCAAGTTCCTGACCACTATAAACCGCAAAGCTAGGCTTCCAAAAAATCAAAGTGACCCAAACAAAAGATATTTTCATAGAACAAAGATATTTTCATAGAACTAGAACAAACCATCCTCAGATTCAAATGGAAGCTCAAAAATCCAATTAGTCAAAGAGCTCCTGATTCAAGAGCTATCGAAACACCTGGCTTCACACTGTGCTGTAGAACCATGGCAACAAAAAGGCCATGGTACTGCTATAGAAACGAACACAGAAACCAGTGGCAAAGAGCAGGACACCAGCTGACTGCCTCAACTTCCCCAGTCACTTTCTGCTGAATATTGTCAGTGCTCAATTTGATGATGTTGTCTCTGTTGCTATTTGCTCTTTTACGGAAAAGCCTTCACTGTGGGCACATTCTCCTATGCCCAGGAATCCTCTAGGTCAGGATCTTTGACTGGCTGCCTTAAAGGGCTTCCTCAGTTAGTTACTTTCTACGGGATGATTGGAAACTCTTAGTCTGGTACTGTTACTTATATGCTGTTCTTTTGTTTAAACCATTAATTTGATGTTGTTTTTCTATCTGTCTGTCAAATCTCTTACTATTTATTCTTTTTTGTTGTTTTGTTTTTAGAGACAGGGTTTCTTTGTAGCTTTGGAGCCTGTCCTGGAACTTACTCTGTAGACCAGACTGGCCTCGAACTCACAGAGATCCGCCTGCCTCTGCCTCCCGAGTGTTGGCCATAAAGGTGTGTGCCACCACTGCCCAGCTACTATTTATTCTTTTACTTTGACTTGTATACTTCATGTAACTCGTTCATTCATAACTAAATAAAATAGGTCATTCTCCAGATTGTCCACAACAAATTAAATAATTTATCCTAGAGTAGCCATCCAAAGTTGGTACATTAAGGATTTTGATTCAAATTATCAGGTTCTGGAATTCTACACTTAACAGGTACAATATTTGCTTTATGACAGACCTGGCGCTTAAGTGATTAAGCCTAGCAGGGACATACAATCAAATAAGGTATATGGAAATATGATAAGTGGCTTCTTAAGATTCCCATCCCCCACTCACTCAGGTGAACATTAGTGTAGATTCTATGAGACGTTAATCATAAGCCATTTATCATCTGATTAGGTTAGTCTGCATGATAATTCTATTTATTTATTTATTATGCATACAATATTCTGTCTGTGTATATGCCTGCAGGCGAGAAGAGGGCACCAGACCCCATTACAGATGGTTGTGAGCCACTATGTGGTTGCTGGGAATTGAACTCAGGACCTTTGGTAGAGCAGGCAGTGCTCTTAACCTCTGAGCCATCTCTCCAGCCCTGCATGATAATTCTTATTGGGCCTTAAAAGCAGCAGAAGAAGGCAGAGAGCATTAGAGAGGAGAGAGGAGAGAGGAGAGAGGAGAGGGGAGAGGGGAGAGGGGAGAGGGGAGAGGGGAAGGGAGTGGGTGGAAAGGGGAGAAGACAGAAGGAGGAGAGGGAAGAGAAGACAAAAATATTGCTTTGCTTTGGTTGGCTATGGATATATAAGAGCCAATGACTGTGCAAAGCTTCTCTACCAACTTCCAGCAAGTATATGGTGACTACACGGATTGAGTGTCAAAGAGAATTCTTCAGAGCCTATACATGAAAGTGTGGGCCCTATTCGGAAGTCAGCACCTTAACTTTGGACTGTGGGAGCCAGAGTAGAGAAAGGAGCAATTGAAACCAGGGTAACGTGTTTTTCAAAGGTGTTGCAATTGTGGAAATGTTTGTTTGTTTGTTTGTTTCATTTCCCGCTCTGAGTACTGCTCAATTTTATTCCTTCAAATGCTTCTTTCTCTGCCGATTTGTTTCTGCTCCAGGAAATACTACTGCTTTATGTTGACTTCGTACCAGCAGCTTTCCTCAGAAAAACTTGTGCTTTATCAAGAACCTCTCAATTTAAAAAAGTAGAATCCTATGGAGTCTTCAGATTTCTGTAGATATAGAAACATATCATCTGCAAATAGTAGTTTGATCTCCTCCCTTCCTGCTTGTATTTCGCATCTTTTTCCTGTGCAGTATCTCTGCCTAAGACTTCTATTAGTGTATTAAAAACACAGGGTGAGAGTAGACATCTTTTTCTTTTTCCAAGTCTTAGATGAAAGGGTTTCATCTTTCCCCCACATTTGGTCCAAAGCTGTGTGTCATATGTAGCCTTGATTGCGTTGGCAAGGATGCAGAGTAAACAAACTCTTAACAATTGCTGGCAGGAGTGTAAAGTCGTACAGTCACCAAGAAAATATAACGGATAGGCCCGCCTCCCCCGAAAACTATACATACGATATGATACAGCATTTCTGGATGTAATATGCAAGTGAAATAATACCATCATATCAAAAAGGACATGTTATATATGTTATATATGTACATAAAGGCACACAAAGAAATTATTCAACCATAAAATAGCATCATTTTCTCCATTTCAGCCAAATGGCTGGACCCAGAGGGTACATGGTAATTAAAGAGATCAGGGAAAGACAAATTGTGCATGTTCTTTTTCATATGTAAATGTTAAAGAAGTCAATCTGAATGTAGAATTAGTGATTACTATAGCCTGTCTTGAATGTGGAATTAGAGGTGGAGGTCACATAACAGGTACCAAAGTACAGTTGGATAAAAGTAATAAGTTCTAGTTTTCTATGGCACTATGAAATATCTACTAATTCACAATAATTTAGTACATATTTTATAAATGGCGAGAAGAAAAGGTCTTGGATCATCCACACACAAAACAGTGATAGTGAAATGAAATTACAGTACATGTATAATTATACTCTCTAGGCATTATTTAATTTGTACTGTACCCTATATTTTATAACCAAAATATTAATAAATAAAATTAGAATGTGGGCTCTGTGCCAGATGCTCTGACTTTGCACGGCTCTGCTATTTACTAGCTATGACATAAGACCAGGCACTTAGCCTCTGTGTTCTAGTTTCTTCAGTTCCAAAATATTAATAATGGTGTCTTTCACTCAGAGTCCGCCCGAGGTTTAAATGAGATAATTTGTGTTAGAGAGATTAGAAAAATAACATAATAAACATCCAACACATTATCTTGAGAATTTTTGAGAAAATCTAGAAACTCATTTAAATTAAAATTTTGTTGACAAATGCCTTTTAGAAACCAAATCATGTAGGTCTGAATAATTGCCAAATATGCCCCTTTTAGGTGCATTTTTTTTTTTTTTTGGTTTTTCAAGACAGGGTTTCTCTGCAGCTTTTTTAGAGCCTGTCCTGGACCTAGCTCTTGTAGACCAGGCTGGCCTCGAACTCACAAAGATCCGCCTGCCTCTGCCTCCCGAGTGCTGGGATTAAAGGCGTGCGCCACCACCGCCCGGCTAGGTGCATTTTTTTGCATAGGCAGACCAGTAGCCATTTCGCATTTAGTCTAGATAGTTTCCTAAGTTCTTAGGAGACTGTGAGATGCCTATTTGGCCACTATCTTATTTCTTCTAAGCTGTACCACATTCTCGTTTTGTAATGGGACCACCACATGCTTTGCATTTTATCTCCAATAGTCACTGCTTCAAGCACACATCCATCCACCGGTGTGCCCACTGTGGAAGTGCCACTTATTTGTTCCCCTCTTCCTGTCTGTGAGCCCTTCGAATCTTACCAATGTATCTCAACAGAGCATCCTATTCCCTGTTCACTAGTATAACATGGGGCATATAAAAAAACACGGCCACATCACACTGATTTTCAAATTATGAATATTAGTTTGAGGAAATATAAAGTCAAGTTTAAAGCAAAAAAACATATGAATTCAATTCTTTTAAATCATAGTAAAGATGCACACAGAAAGTTTATATATCAAATACTATGCTTTGGGATATAATATTTCAAGATAAAGATTATGAACTTCAGATCAACTGAGATTTAACTGACTTCAAAACTTGTTTTTCTTTGCTGTGCTCTACTGCTAGTTGACTATTTGTATTTGAATCATCCTGCTATTTTGGTGAACATAGATGGTATAGTCAAAAGAAGTTACCCATGAGGATTTTAGACAAAAACTTTAAACGCATTCCTTTTGAGAAAATATGTTACTGCTACACACGACGGGCATGAACCTTGCACACAAAAAGCTGAGCAAAGGAAGGCAGGCACTAAGCAATATATACCAATAGATTGCATTTATATAAAATTCAAAACAGACACAACCTAATCTACTCTGTTAGAAATTAGTATGGGTTTATCTTAGGAGAAGGTCCTAACTAGAACAGATAATAATATTTGATACTAAGGAGCTGATAATAAATAATAATAGTAGCCGGGTGGTGGTGGCGCATGCCTTTAATCTCAGCACTTGGGAGGCAGAGGCAGGAAGATCTTTATGAGTTCAAGGCCAGCCTGGTCTACAGGAGCTAGTTCCAGGACAGACTCCAAAGCTACACAGAAACCCTGTCTCGAAAAACCAATAATAATAACAACAACAATAATAACAATAGTTTTGTTTTCTGATCCTGGTGTTGATTGCACAAATGTGTTTATTGCATTCTACACACATGATGTTTGGCAGTTTCTTTGTTTTTCTTTCTTTCTTTTCGAGACAAGAGTTTCCTGTATAGTTCTGTCTGTCCTCGAATTCACTGTGTAGACCAGGCTGGCCACAAACTCAGAGATCTGCCTGCCTCCTGAGTGCTAGGATTAAAGGTGTGAGCCACTACCACCCAACACTTGTTCGGCAGTTTCTAAGATGTAATTGCCATATCTCAACAAATCTAAAGTTATGCTTATCAAATTAGCTCCATGGACAGTATTAACTTATATCCTATTTATGCCAGAGCTTTTAGTATTGGACGATTGTATAGTGTCTATCATAAGGAATTGACAATCAATTATTGTAATTACCTACTAATTCTATTCCCAGTTCCTAGGCCACTCTGCTTCTCATTGTATATATCTTTGAGTAACTGACTCAACAGCTCTGTACCTTGTTTATCTCATTTATCAAACGAAGAGAATGAGCAAATGCTAGCACATAAATGTTATGAATTAATTCCTGCCCCTTACCTAATGATCACCCAGGCATCATAATTATCACTGTAATTATTATCCTACCTGTCTTGCTCCATTGAACACTTTCACTCACCAGACACAGTGTCAGATTCTCTATATCTTCTAGAAAGTTATATGTAATGCTTCCAAAATTCCAAAACACAGCTACAGAAAAAAATTAAGATTTTGTGTCTACAAAATGTTGTCTGCACAATTGTTGCCCATCTAAACCTGTAGGAAAAAAAAAGTGTAATGTTAATTCTTCAAAGTATACATTGATGTTCACAAATTTCTAACTCTTGGCAAAATTTCTGTTTACTGAAGTACTCTGACATACAACTGCCTTTCTTGTCAGCATCCTATCATTTATTGTCTTCATTACTTTATTCAGATTTATTTAACTGAAATTTCCCAAGAAAAAATTTGATTTTCCCTTTGTGTAGATGAATAGCTAAATGCCTAAATTAGCCTTTGCTGTCTTTCTCCCCTATCATGGTTGCTTCATTTGATGAGACATTGTAGAGAACAGAGGGATGTAACGGCCAGTTTAGACAATATGGCACTGGAATAGATAGCCAACATGAGTCAATATGGCAGTTCCTGGACACCGGAAGGCTCTGAATTGGCACAAAATGGCTGATATCTGATGTTCCCAAAAGTAAAGAGTGACGCAGTCTTTTACATTGCTGGCAAAATGTCACTTCATTTGGGTTTTGTATAAATGTGACCTTGAGGCCAGAAGCCTTTAGTCTTTAACCTTTGAGTTCACAAGCCTAGCTGTGTGTGTGTGCGCGTGCGTGAGTGCACGAGTACTTATGTACAACCCGTGTGTGCCCACCTGTAGCTGGGTGCCTGTCAGCATCTGCTTATCTTGCTGTATCGTGGCTCTCACCTGGAATAAAGTAATTGAATTTGCCTGCAGGTCTGCAGCTCTGCACATCTTCTTTAATCTCCCAGGCTCTCGACCTTGGACCCTTCAGATGTATCATTCTGAAAACAGATTTAGCTTACCTTATAAACATAAAAAATTACTCATTTTATATTTCCTATTATTTTACGTTGATAAGAACCAATAAGAAACTTATAAAAAAATCCAACAAATAAAAATGGATCTGTTGTTTTGCCTAATAACCCATAGGCTGTGCCCTAATTTGGGGGCAGCTATAAAATTTTATGACCTATTTGTGTTAAACCTGATTTCTTAGAACGACATGTGTATCCTCTTCTTTTAGATCCTGAAAGGTATCTGTACCCATCATGCCCATGTTGTGGCTGTAGAAGCCCACTTATTGCACTGCCATTAAAATAGTCTTTGTCACATCTTCCACTTCATGCCCCTTGGCATTCACTCCTTCCTCTATATTGCCTGTGTCATCATCTGATATACTTATCTCAACTAGTGTATCCTAGCTGCATTTCTTCCCTAAAGCTTGCTTTTTGAATCTTTTCTCTTTAGTCCTTTATAGATTTCTCCCAATCAGCAGGGTTTATCTCCTCTCCCATTTTGTTTCAAATCTCTGTTAAGATTTTTGCTCTTTAATTTCATGCAAATATCTTGAAATATTATAATTTAACTTTTTGCCTACATATGTTGAGTGTACGTTTGCTACTGTGTATTCCATTTGGCTTTACAACCTGATGTGCTTCTACTGAAACAATGTGTTATTGATTTATTAACTTCCATCAGGAAAAAAAAAACTGTATCCCTTATTTCATTCATGCTGTTCTTCCTAAGCATCAATGAATGTAAAAGACTATTGTTTGATAAAATTATTCAGCCATTTATTAATGATAACTTTATGTGGACATGCTAAGAAAATAAAAGTGATATTATTCATTAATTTCTGCCATATCGAAGAGATTTCATTCATTTATTTTTTTCTTTTATTGAATAGAAATTGTTTTTATACAATATATTCTGATCACAGTTTGCCCTCCCATCTTCTCCCAGATCCTCTTAACTCCTTACCCATCCCACTTTCTGCCTGCTTCTCTAGCTCATTAGTATATCTTTTATTTGCTTTAAAAAAATTCTGCCTTGAATGGGACTGATGGAACAGGGGACCAAACCGGACTCTCTGAATGTGGCTGACGGTGGAGGAGCATGAACTCTACAGCATGGACGGGCTCATTGTGAGCCTTGTCAGTTTGGTTGCTCACCTTCCTGGACTTAGGGGGAGCTGGGAGGACCTTGGACTTAACATAGTGAAGGGAACCCTGATGGCTCTTTGTCTTGGAGAAGGGTGGAGTGGAGGTATGGGTGGAAGGGAGGGGAGGGAAGGGGGAGGAGGAGGGGAGGAGATGGAAATTTTTAATAAAAAAATTCTGCCTTTTTGCCTATTTGTTTTCTAAAATAAGTGAGTATTGTAAGCCTCCCTTTCACTGGACCCTACATCAGTGAAATGAAAATTACTTTAATTTCTTCTGAGAATTAAATTGTACAAGTAGATCATTAACCAATACATGGATGCAAACTCTTTGAAAGAGGAAGAATGACCAGCAGGCCCCAAAGGCATAAATATATTGTGATCTTATTGTGTTACCATCCTGAGAAGGAATGAACCACAAAATAAGCAAAAGTAGCTGCCTGAAGTTGACATTGGCAGGAGTCTAGTGAAATAAGAAATCTTACCTATTCACCTATAAGAGAAACCATCTTTGCTAGAAGATCCAGCACTAGAATAGATTTATGCCATTCAATTTGGTTGCGAACCATGGTTTACTCAGCAACCACCCCACAAAACCCATCAAACATCCTTCATTTTGCATTAGTCTTCTCTGAGTAATGATGTGTTGGAGTCAGAGTACATAAGTTTAACAGGCAATCAATTAGCTGTCATTTTCTCATTTAATTTTAATTCAGGTTTCCTTTGCTTTTTTTCAGGAGGAAAGTTCACTGAATGCATAGAGATGAGCACCTGCAGTACGTGTCACAGTGCTATTTCTCATTGAAAATTCCTAAGCTGCTCTTCTTTCATCTGCATCTTCATCTGTGTGAAGTACCCTGTGTGACGGTGTGACGGACACTCGCAGCAGCTGTAAAGCAAGGGACTACAATCTGCATGTAAGTCAACCCTTGAATCTTCAAATATTTTTTCCTGTAGCTCCCTAAAGAAGATCCATAAACTACTTACATTTTAATGAATATTTAAGTTGATACCTAAAGTTTGTCAAATAGTTTTAATTGAAAAAATTATAATTAAATTTCAAGGTCATTTGTGGGATGGTATGAATCCAAATATTTTAAAATAAATAAAGTTTTCCATCATTCACAGACATACATTCACATACACATACATCAGGCTTTTAGTACTGTAGCAATTTGAGATGCATACCCATCATCTTTAAAACATAGTACTGGAGTCCTCTTGAAAAGTTGGAAATTTTAGGTTGTTTCTTTTGTAACTAATTTATCTTTTCCACCTCCAGGATTTTTGTCCTAATTTTATCTAGTTTTTATTTTGCCGTTTCATCAACCAATCTACTTTTCTTTCTTTACTGTAGCAATTATGGCTATTACAATTAATTTTAAGGACTAAAATGTTCTGTATTAGCATTATAATTATAGGAAGTGTACAAGCAGCCAAAAGAATAAGATTATTACCACCTTTGAAAACTATTAAAGATTAAAAAATAAGTTTAATTAGAAATTCACTTAGAGGCCATTTTTCTAATAGTATATCCTAACTTATGAGTATAAGGTATGGAATCTGTTACTAAATAGTAATATAAATATATAGTTGTAACAATATCCTTTCTTTGTTTTCTTTCCAAATAATATGCTAAAACCAATATAATGATCTATCTTTATAAATTATTTTGATGATTCTATCAGTTAACAACTCAATTTTGTCCTTCTTCAATTTTATCCAAGGCAAATAACTGGAAATCATAGCTCTGTGAAAGAATTTATTCTATAGTTATTAGAGTCATTCTGTTATTCAATATACACACTAATATATATCTCAAAAACTCTCCTTGTTTCCCCTGGGATTTTTACACAAGGAGGCAGTGGGTAATGAACTATAATAAACTGTGAATGTGCAACAGAAACATGTCTTTATTTTGTAAAGTGGGGAAAAGTTAATTGCAAAAGGAGGATGGCTTGACTTCAGGCACATATTCTAGCAGTTCAATTTTAGGAAAGAAGATATATGAAAACAGTATCTAAAAATGTTTGCTTTTAAACTGTATGTGTCCTGCTTTTGAAAGAGTGTGTGTGTACTACTTACACGTCTACTGACTCAACTTGTTTTTACCATCAGTGTGAGAGTTTGAATTTTCTTAATCCTAATATGTCTATTTTAACTCCTTACCATCTACAAACTACAAGATTTCTATAATCACTGCATTTTTTTTTTAGATTTTTACCTGAATGTTTTCACTCTCTGATGAGTCTTTGGATGGCAAGTTGGAGGCATCAAATCATGTAAAAAGCAGCGCCTGTCCCCTTTGATGTTATATGAGACAGAAATGAAGAGGTCTTTGTTAAAAGCAACTGTGTTTTACTTTATTTCCTTAGTTGTCTTTGGTGCTCCCCAAGTCCTTTCCTTTGATGGCTTTCCCCACTGGTCTGGATGGTCTTCAGCATCCATAAGCAGTGCACTGTGAGACCAGCTCCTACTGCTGCCTGGTGTGTTTCTGCTGATAGTTTCTTTGCAACTTGGAATGAGGCTTCACATACAACAATTTCCATAGCGATACATTCCCATTTGACTAGAATATAGCAAATTTCATGTTTTGAATGAAAACAGACTTTATAGGACTATTATAGAAATTCAACACCTGGTGCTATGGATCAAATACAAGCCACTGTGCTTGCCAGCTAAGTGCTATGCCACTGGGCTATGCACCAGCTTAGGAGTATTTTAATTGCTACAGAATTTCCTACAGGCACTGCTCTATTCTTACAGATATTATACTTGGATAACCACTGAAATGGTAGGATTATCTTGTCTGATTATTTCTACTTTGTCTTCTTTGTGGATTTGAATCAGACTGAAAAAACCAGTTGTTCTACTCATTTCTACCTTACCACGAAATGCTTCTCTTTTTCATACCTAGCCCTCCGTGTTTTTTTTTTTATTTTAATGTTTTATTCTGAGCATTTCCCCCTTTCTCATTTTTATTTCAATCTCCCGTTGACTTTGTAAATTTTGAGAAAACTTAATTCTTTTGAAATGAATTCCAGTTTATTGAATTGTTTGTAACACTAAATCCCATTCTACACAACACAATGAGACAGACATTCACTTTTATCTTATATTTTTTCCAAGTTCCAGTTTTCTTAAAAATAGTATATTTTCTTATGAGAAAAACCATGGATATATAGATTGGAGGAAAAATAGCCTTTATCATTACCATCTTCACTAAGAGATCGTACGTGCTCCTCACTGACATAATTATATTCCCCTTAAAGTGAATGCTCCACCCTTCCAAGAAAGCAGGCCAGTTAACTTCTTGATCTTATGCAATTTACTCCAGAGCCATGTGGCTTTAGGGTTTCAAGAGGCAGAGTGAAAGAATGAAAACAGAAGCCCCTAGTAAAAGCATCAAACCTTCAAAATCTTAGAGGCCCAACCAGGTAAGAAAATCAGTGAAGCAGATATGGTAGGCATTAGCAAATCAGAAGTCAAACCTTATCTAAAGAATGTAGCCACTATTCACCTGCAGGCAAATTATGGCGTGGTATGAACCCAATGTGACTAGATCATCTGGTTTCAAAACTGAAGTCATAAATCTTTGTTTGGGAAATTTTCCAAGTTTTAGGTGTTGGCAGGCCAAAGCCAGCCCATGAATTGCCACTTCATAACTTATATTTCAGAGATTAAGGTGGATATGCAGCACTGGCATTTCTGGGCATTCAAGAAAGACTGACATGCACATTATTTATTTCTATGTACACTAAATGAACAAAGCAAAAATTATTAGAAGATTGCAGGGAGCATGAAGGTAGAAAATATAACTCCAGAGTAGACTATGTGCTAAATAGATTGTATATTTGTTCCTTTATGTCATTTGATTTTTTTCTAGATTTAATTTTGTAATTTATTTTTACCAGGAGTCAATTTATTTCATTTGCCTTATTTTCCCAGAGGGATATATATCAGAATAATTACTCTCTCTGTATTTTTCTGTCTCTGTCTGTCTCTCTCTGTGTCGGTCTGTCTCCCCCATGAACTAATCCAGCTCTTTAGAGCATGCTTCTTGTCTCCATCGTAGTTGCTAAAGATCTTGTCCTAGAGAGAAATGATTGAACTGTTCTAAGGTCACATGGTCATCAGTGACTATGGTGGAGTTTTAATCCCAGTCTCATTGACTCAAATCTTGCCCTTCTTACCTAACTCTTTCTCCAGTTCTGACGGGATTGCTTTATGATTGTTAATTATTGTTGTTATTATTATTATTTTCTGGCTACGGATGCGTAGGAGTGAGGAATGATCAGATTTTCCTTTGGGTTCTGTAGATCCACTCTGGGAAGACAACACAGTTTATTAATTCAGGACTTGCTTCTTTAGAATAAGTTCATAAAAGTAGAAGTGCTCAGTAAAAATTGTCTGAGTTCCTTCAATATGGATTAGCAAACTGGCCTTCATAAGTTAGGCCTACTGAATCACTTAATTCCTGGAGGAATATGAAGTCTTCTTTCTCTCCATAGCTACTAATAGTGCCTCAGATAATGCTTCTGAGAAGGCTTAGGCATTCTGTATGATTGTCTTGCAAATCTTTATTTATTGATTTTTGTGGTGCTCCACACAGAACCTTGGGCCTTGTGAATTCAGCAACAGCTTACCTCTTTTCCAGGTTCCCAGACGAAATGTTCAGTTGTTTTCATGTTTAAACAAGATAAAGTAGCTTTCTAGTATCTCACAACAAGGAAAAATGTGTCAGAGAGAGAAAAGGAGGGAAAGAGTGAAGGATGGAGGTAGAGAAATAATTACCTTTTATCTACTTGGCTTCTTTTCCCTTTTTTGTATTTAATTAATGTTTTTGTTTTCATTTTACATTTTAGCCCCAGTTTCCCCTCCCTCCCCTTCTCCTGTCCCCATCCCACCCCTCCTCCATCCACTCCTTAGAGGGGGTAAGGTCTCCCTTGGGGAGTCCAGGAAGTCTAGGATATCAAGATGAAGCAGGACTAAGCCCCTCCCCCTGGATCAGGGTTGAGCTAGGTATCCCACCATAGGGATGGGCTCCAAAAAGCCCATGCATCCTGGATAAGTCCTGGTCCCACTGCTAGGGCCCCCCCCCAACAGATCAAGCCTTATAACCATCATCCGCATTCAGAGAGCCTTGTTCGGTCCCATGCAGGTTCCCTGTTTTTTTATTTTTTTAAAGGGCTTAGATTTAATGAACAAGCATTGATGTTCTTGTTCGTTGATTCTTTGCTGTTGTCACTTTATAGCTGACACCTCATTTACCTCCTTTCTGTTTTCTCTGTTGTCCTCTTTATTTGAACGTCTAATACACTAATTTTTGCTATTATTTGGTATTTAAAGTCTTTAAGCATATAAATTTGACTCTGAGTTCATTCACACAATACTCCATAAATCAAATATTATTAAATGTGGATGTGCTAAAAATGCAGATTCTTGCTCACCGTCAGTTAATTTGGGGTGAGGCCCAGGAATCTCTGTTATTAACAAATCCCTAAAGCTATACATAGGGCAATCTTATGGTAATTATTGAGATATATATTTTCATTATAATTATGTTTATAATTCACTCTAATACAAATAGTCACGTGTGCTGCAACAAAGGTGTTCAGTTTTCTTTAATTTTAAAGTGTTTTTCTTCCTCATTTTTGTTAATAGTACTACCTTTAAGAGTAATTAAAGATGACTAGTTATTAAATATTATTAAATTTCCCTTTATTTTGAGAAAAGTTAACCACTTTCTAACAGCTATGAACTGCTGCTATCTAGAATCAGCCATTGCTGAGTTTATCATGTTTGCTTCCATTTTAGAGACAAAGCACATTTTTACAGCTTTAACCCCAATTCCGTTTAGTCATTGTCTGGAATCCTGTGCCATTTCCTCTTCCTTGTGGCTGTAAGTTTACGAAGACTGCCTCTTGCATATTTTCTGTATTTTTAGGTTGACTACCTCTTGTATGTTTTCTGCTTTTTTTTTTTGCAGTACTAGAAATTCAACCCAGGGTTTTTTTCACACACGAAGGGTTTGTGCTCCATCAGTGAGCTACAAGCCATTCCCTCTAGCCTATTTCTATGCACATTTGAACATGTATCTAAAAATCATAGAATGATATTTGATGTGTGCCAATTAATTATTAATATAAATATATTAAATATAAACCAATACAAATACAATTATATTTAAAGCAAGTTCTCTTTACATTGTGTATTATATAAATATTAAACCTAGTGTATACAATCACGTTTTTATTCAAGTATATAATGAGCCTGTATTTTGTTTTATACTGAGATTTATTGAGGTATTTGTGACTTAGTGATTTTAAAATGCTCTTAAATTATCTCTAGGTTTTTGTACGGGAAAATGACTTTTCTGTGATCAAAGCATGAGAAATAAATAAATGATTTTGAAATGATTTATTATTCAGGTTTTATCAGTAGTACTGTTTTTATTTCCTTTACTTAATAAATTAAATAGATAAATGTTAATTTTGCCACTACTATTGTGTGCCTGTCAATTTTTACCTAAACTCTTGTCTGAAAATATATTTATTGTTTTTAAAAATTATAAATGCAGCATATCCATCAAATTCAAAATCTTATCAAAATAGAAAATAAGAATTATTAACAGTTTCAGCTCTTACTAATTATTACCTTTATCATCCTGGAGTAAAGCCTTTCACATTTCTTTTCCACACATACAATCTACTAGCTTTCTGATCAATATCTACATGCCTGTATTGTTTCCATTTGTTTGGGAAAATATAATTCATATTAAATATCATCTATTGTTTCCTCATAACGATACTGCATTTTAACGTATACTTTTAGATAGAGACACTTAATATTACATGAATTAGCCACCATCTTTTAGACACAGGGATTATTTTATTGTATGGCACTATCATAGTATGTTTGAGTAATCCTGTGTTACACACACGTTTAAAATACCCAACACTATGTTTCTAAATGCTACGCTGTTAATATACATCATACATATGCTTTTTTGCATCGATTATTAGGTATTTCTAAACAAAGGTGCAAATATTTAAAATGTCCATTTGTATTTTCAAACTGCCGTATTACAACAATTCATACTACAACTAGCATGAGAGTGCATTTTCTCGGCTCCGGGTCAACAAGGTTTAACATTCTCTTTCATCTCTGCCAATGCGATAAACTCGGAGTAAAATCTCATTGTTTTTACTAGAATCCCTTCGATTAGCAGTGAGCTTAATCATATTTTAGAAGCCTGTTGGCCGTTTTTCGTCTCTTTTGTAAAATGCTCGCTCCCGCCATGCCTTCCCTTCCCCCACCCGGGTGTTCGTTTTCCCTTTTTGCTTTGTCAGAGTTCTTTACTATTCATTTTTCGTCCTTTGCATGGGGATCGGTTCAATTCAGGCTTTCATCCTTTCACTGCCTCCCAGATTGCGAATCCACATTCTCCATTGGTCTTTCAGTGGCTGCTAAAGAAGCTGCCTCCCTCTTCCTCCTCCCGGCCTCCTCCCTTCCCCCTCGCCTCGCCTCGCCTCGCCTCGGTCCCCAGGCTTTCTCTTCCAGCCTCCTTCCTTTTCCTTCTCTTCCCCCTCTCTTTGTTTATTTCTCTCTCCCTCTCTTCCCCCCCCCCCACCCCGCCCCCCTCTGCAGGGCAGGAGTTTTGCGCTCGGCCAAGCGACTGTCGCTGGGCTGGCGCCGCGTCAGCAGGGGGCGGGGCCTTCCGGGGGCGGGGCGGAGCGGGAGCGCGGGCACCGCAGCTGCAGGAGTTGCTGGGAGAGCGCGCCGGCAGATCACAAGGCGGCGGCGGAGAAGGCCTGCAGACCTGCTCGCTCAGCCCTCGGCCTCGGCCTACGCCAAACCCTGTGCGCATCCGACGATCGGGAGCCGCAGCCTCCATTCATCTCTGAGGTACTGTGTTCCGCGCTGCTCGCGGGGCCGCCCAGTCCTCTGCTGCGGCGCCTCCTTCCTTCCTCCTTCCCTCGCGCCCTCTCGCTCTCCAGCGCCTTCCCTGCCAGCCTGCGTCACCGCGGCCGCCATGGCTGAGAACGGCGAGAGCAGCGGCCCCCCGCGCCCCTCCCGTGGCCCTGCTGCGGCTCCAGGCGCGGACACTGAGCCGGCCGAGCCCAAAATCATCAAAGTCACTGTGAAGACTCCCAAAGAGAAGGAGGAGTTCGCGGTGCCCGAGAATAGCACCGTCCAGCAGTTTAAGGAAGCGATTTCCAAACGCTTCAAATCGCAAATCGATCAGCTCGTGCTGATTTTTGCCGGAAAAATCTTGAAAGATCAAGATACCTTGATGCAGCATGGCATCCATGATGGACTGACTGTTCACCTTGTCATCAAAACCCAGAATCGCCCTCAGGGCCAGTCCAACACGCAGCCTAGCACTACTGCAGGAACTTGCACGACCACGACCACCACCACCACGACGGCGCCAGCGCGAGCGTCGACCACGGGTCCCAGGAGTCACCCCGCACCTACTACCACAAATAACAATCCGTTTGCGTCGGGGACCCTGGGAGGACTTGCTAGCCTTAGCAGCCTGGGTTTGAGCTCGACCACCTTCACTGAGCTTCAGAACCACATGCAGCACCAGCTCATGGCTACCCCTGAAATGATGATCCAAATCATGGAAAATCCCTTTGTTCAGAGCATGCTTTCGAATCCTGACCTGATGAGGCAGCTCATTATGGCCAATCCTCAGATGCAACAATTGATTCAGAGAAACCCAGAAATCAGTCACCTACTGAACAACCCAGATATAATGAGGCAGACTCTCGAAATCGCCAGGAATCCTGCCATGATGCAAGAGATGATGAGAAACCAAGACCTGGCTCTCAGCAATCTCGAAAGCCTCCCAGGTGGCTACAACGCTCTGCGGCGCATGTACACTGACATTCAAGAACCCATGCTGAATGCCGCACAGGAGCAGTTTGGGGGTAACCCCTTCGCCACGGTGGGGAGCAGTTCCTCCTCGGGGGAAGGCACCCAGCCTTCCCGCACAGAAAACCGGGATCCACTGCCCAATCCTTGGGCACCACCGCCAGCTACCCAGAGCTCTCCCACCACCACCACGACCACAAGCAGTGGCAATGTGCCTGGCAGCAGCTCCACCGGCAGGCTCAGCGGGAACACCGTGGCAGCAGCTAGCTATGTTGCTAGCATCTTCAGTACCCCAGGAATGCAGAGCCTGCTGCAGCAGATAACTGAAAATCCCCAGCTGATTCAGAATATGCTGTCTGCACCCTACATGAGAAGCATGATGCAGTCGCTGAGCCAGAATCCAGAATTGGCTGCCCAGATGATGATGAGTAGCCCGCTGTTTGCAGCAAATCCTCAGCTGCAAGAGCAGATGCGTCCGCAGATCCCGCATTTCCTGCAGCAGATGCAGAATCCAGACACACTTGCGGCCATGTCAAACCCGAGAGCAATGCAGGCGTTGATGCAGATCCAGCAGGGGCTACAGACACTAGCTACTGAAGCACCTGGCCTCATTCCAAGCTTCGCTCCAGGTTTGGGGATGGGAATCCTGGGAACCACCCTAACCCCTGTGGGCCCAGTCACTCCCATAGGGCCCATCGCTCCTGCTATAGTTCCTTTTACACCCATAGGCCCCATTGGGCCTATAGGACCCACTGTTCCTGTAAGCTCTCCTGGCTCCACCGGCCCTGGGATCCCCACTGTAACCACTGTGACCAGCTCTGCACCTACTGAAACCGCAAGTCCAACTTCAGATTCTGGTCCCAGCCAGCAGTTCATTCAGCAAATGGTGCAGGCCCTGGCTGGAGCGAATCCCCCCCAGCCGCCGAATCCAGAAGTGAGATTTCAGCAGCAACTGGAACAGCTCAACGCCATGGGCTTCTTAAATCGTGAAGCAAACTTGCAGGCCCTAATAGCAACAGGAGGCGACATCAATGCGGCCATTGAGAGGCTGCTGGGCTCTCAGCCATCGTAATTACGTTTCTGTACCTTGAAAAAAATGTATCTTATTTTTGATAATGGCTCTTAAATCTTTAAACACACACAAAATCGTGCTTTACTTTTATTTTGATTCTTTTAAATCTGTCTACTTATAAATCTAATACCATGCATTTTAAGGTGGAGTCCCTCCCTTCTTTCCTTCCTGCTCCTCCTCCGCCCGCCACCTTCCCTCCCACCCTCGCCCTTCCCTTCCAGCCTGCCCTCTCCCCTCTTTGTTTCCTTCCCTCCCTCCTTCATTTTTCTTTGGATTTCTTTCCTTCTCTGATTTGTATGGTGGGGATCAACGCTGTTTCACTCAAAGGTGTTGCATGCAAACACTTCTCTTTATTCTGCATTTATTGTGATTTTTGGACACAGGTATCAGCCTTCACAGTTGGGTGAACAAGTTCTGTCCTACAAATGTCCAGTTTATTTGCATTTTAAACATTAGCCTATGATAGTAATTTAATGTAGAATGAAGATATTAAACACAGAAACAAATTATTTGAAGCTCTAATTTGTGGTAAAATATTGCTTATTGTGACTTTGGCATGTATTTTTGCTAGAAAATGCTGTAAGATTTATACCATCCATTGATCGTTTTTGTTATTATTTGTACACAGTACGGTAAGCACAATTGGAATTGTACATCTAGAGGTATTACTGTAGAATCTCTGAGCAGAATATGTGTAACCAAAATAAGAAAGAATCTAAGAAATACTCCTGAAGCTAGGTATGTCTCATAATTTTGTAGAATCTTACAGCATATTTGATAAATTTCTCCGTGAAAATGTTGGCTAGGCAAGTTCAGTTAAAATATAGTAGAAATGTTTATCCTGGTTTCTCTAAGTATACATTAATTGTACAGAAAACTTACAGTGTAACATTGTGTCAACAGTTGCAGATTGATTGTATATGACCTTAATCTTTGTGCAGCCTGAAGGATCAGTGTAGTAATGCCAGGAAAGTGCTTTTGACCTAAGATTTCCTCAGCTTCTCCCATGAAGAGACCCTAATATGCATTTTGATTTGTAATTGGAAATGTAACTTTTACTGGAAGTGTCATGTGATGTCTGCATTACTTTTAACTGCTATGTATAAAGGAAAGTGTATCTTTTGACTCTATCAGTTATTTCTCTTGTGCACAGGGAAAAATGCATTAAAATGACTAAAAAAAATAAAAAAAATTTAAAAATGACAAAGCTGTTCCTTTTTGCCTTTTGGCTCTAGAATCACCTGCAGAGGGTTAGCTCTCCCCACAACTATTTATTTAACAATGCTGCGCAACAGGAAATTATTTTGACATGCAGATTTAGATGTTCTAATTATTGCCCCAAAGGTTAACCAATTATTAATTATTTCTTCACATATTTGAAATGAACATATTCATGCTTTGTTTTATATTTGAATTTTCTTTAGTTCCACTGAATTCTGTAGGCCTAGCACACCAGTCTGAGGTGGGGCTATGACTTCATATGTTAGGGTATATCCTGCTAGTGATCATTTTTGTATTCAATTTTTCTGATGGTTTTCATGTTTATTTTATTTCTCACCAGATGAACGTTAGCGTTAACAGGCTTCCCTCAAAACAGTATATTGAAAATTTGGCTGGGTTTATTTTAAGTGGATAAAATGGAAAACTATAGTATTCCATTGTTTTCTAGAAACATTTGTGGGTTTATATGGTTATTTAGGTGGGGTGTGGGCTACCGGGAGTATTTTTTAAAGCAGGATCTCATTGAAAGTTTTATATCTTTTGAGAATTTTATTGAAGTCCTGTCTAGTTCCTGATAATTGTATTCTTAGGTATTACACTAGGAAGCTCATTGTGCTACTAATAGGAGCTTCTAGTATGTTAATGTCATTTTTAGTAAACAATTTTTTTTCAGACAGTTTAGATTAGCAATTCACCAAGACCTATTTCATAAAATTCTGGTTGGTCTTTTTTTTCCTGGCACGCTGCTCTAGCAACGGTAAGTTGAATGCCCTTTTTGTCAAGTGTATAGCATAGGTACTAATTGCATGTACTACATATTCTATAGTAGTACTAAGTCATAAAGACGAGAGTAGCATTTTGGTTTTATTTTTTTGCTTTAGCCAGATGTGTTTGCTGCAGCAATTCTGTTTTGTGAAGAAACATTTCTCTGGGAGAAAGCCAGTAAGTTTGCAAAATTCTGTATAATTAATTCCTGGTAAGATTCATTATACAGCAAATACTGGCCATAATTATTTTTAAATAATTTCTTTTAAATGTACCTAATAACATCTATCCCATCCACGTTTCTCAGAACAACAGCTTAGGAAATGGTGATCAGTTATTTCACTGCTGTGTGGTACTGGGTGTTTGAGATCTTCACAGAGCTGGCCTACAATAATAAATTTAAGATTTAATGAAGTGAATGATTTTAGAAGTAAATACCAAAACGGGAGGCATAGAAAATGGCAGTAAATCTGTCGCCACATAAGAAGCTGGATGTCATCTGAGGCCTGGCTCAGGCAATTAAACATAGATTTATTTGAAACATTCAAGGAACAGAGAATCCCTGAGCTTTGCCAAATGTATATTTTAAAAATTATGCTGTGTAATTTGAGAAAAGATCTGTGTCTTTATTAAATCCATGGCTTCTCCCACATTTTAGTTTATTAATTTTAAAAATGCCTTTATGTTGGCCTCACTTTAAATTACTTGTAGCTGTTATTCTCCTTATGTGATCTATTTCCTAGTATTTTATTGCAGGGTTTTTTATAGTCTGTTTTTATTTGGGGTTCTTTCAATGTATGACCAATATATTCACCTAATCATTATTGAATCAAGAAGGTATAGCCTGAATGACTATGCCTTTGTTCAGTTACTGAGAGTCACCGCTTCCGGAAGTTTTCTGGGTGGCAAATGCCTGTAACTCAACAGCATGTGGTAATGAGGTGGGAGCTTAAGGCAGCAGTGGTCCCAGCAGGAAAACTTCACCATCAAGAGAGCCTCATCACCAAGAAAACGGCTCATTTGCACCTTTGACCTCTACTTCATGTATACACAGGTATATGTACATATACATACTCATGCTCGGGTGCACACACACACACATACACACACATACACACACACACACACACACACACACACGCACGCACACACTTCCATTTATGGTGAGCGGGGACAGGTTGTAAGGACAGATAACATCCTGTTGGTGCATGTAAAGGGACTCTTGTTTCTGATGCAGACCTCCATGTTGAGAAACCGTGACCAGGAGAGAAGATAATGTGCTCTAAATTGTGTCAAAACAGTAGCACAATGGAGTAATTGTTATCAGGGCCTACTATAGGGATCAGATGCGTGAGCCATATGGGTTCCACACTTATAAAACTGACTCAAATCTAGACTTGACCTTATCCTCAAATAATTAGTAAGTCCAGCCAAATAGCTAGAATTACCTAATAAAAGATGTTTAGCATAAATCTTAATTTAGTAAAAGTAAACAGTTTAAGTGCTGGTAAGTTTGACATTTCTAGATTGATATTAATACTGGGAGGCATACATAAGAGAAGTTAAACTTCCTTCAGCTTCTATTCCCCTTGTTCAGTCCTTGTTCTTTAAGTTAGAAACTCCTAATAGGTTTGTCCCACCCGTTTTTTAATCTGTCAGGCTTTCATCGACCTTTCTAAGGCTGGTAACATATTTTAATATGACCCCATGAACATAGTTCCCAGAAATTCCTTGAGAGTTCTCTTGCCCTTTTTGTTTTGACAGGCTTTGCTCAATTTTTGTTTCAATCCTTTTTGTCAGTTTGTTAGAGGAAGAACAAGAATTAAGAACCTGTTTTTATAAAGCTGTCTTAGCAGAAATCTGTTGGGATACTTCAGGGAAAGACAATTTTATAAAAATAGAAAGGAGAAAGTTGATTTGGCAGACATCAAGCACAGACAGACCACACACAAGAAGGAGCATTTTTTTTCAAGTGATATAGGTGTTTGCTTAGGCTTTAAAATTTAGGTTTGGACCCTCACCCCAAGATTTGATAAAAGCTCTTTTAACCAACAAAGATAAAGGTTTTTAAAAAATTCAACCTTTGAAAAAGTTTTTTTTTGTTTTTGTTTTTGTTTGTCCCAACATCCAATGGCAATAATATTCAGTAAATAGGAATTGAAGCATATAGCTTCAGCTGTATCTGAGCACAGACAGGCTGGAGGTTTTTTAAGACAACATATTCACAACCCAACTTCAAATCTTCTTAGACTAGAGGCTGGGGTCAGTGGATAAGAGCACCTGCTCTAATTATGAGGGCCTGAATTGGAATCCCCAGCACTCACATAAAAGCAAGACATTGCTATGTATGCCAATAACCCTAGCAATGTGGGCTGGGGACGTCCCAAAAGCTTGCTGGACAACCAGTTTGTCCCAACGGTGAGCTGTTTTAGTGAGAAACCTTATCTCAAAGCAATAAGGCAGAAAGCAATTGGGAAAAAAACACCTGATGCCTTCTCTGGCCTCTATTGGCTTATGTGCACCTGCACACTCGTGTGTATGCATCACACATATCACACACACACACACACACACACACACACACACACACACACATGCTTCATGGGCTAATATGCATATTAGCCAACTTAAGCTAATTTCAGGAAAATATTCTATAGTTTAACTATTAAAAGAATTACTGATGAGCATGATAAAGAAGAAATGTTCTGCCTTAACATGGACTTCATAATACCATCTTGTCACATGTTAATTTCTCTGTTACATTGGAATAGCAATAATTCCCAGCAAAATCACTGCTATGTTCAATTATCATAACAACTTTATAAGATAGGACCATTTTTATGTTTCTTTGTTTACAGATAAGGCTAGGTAACTTTTAAAGGTTACGTTGCTATCAAGGGTCAAATTCAAGATTTAAACCAATTTGTGAGATTCCAGAACATTTTCTTAGCCAGTTCAGCATACTGCACTGTGTTAGATCTATTCATCTGTCTATAAATCTATTCATCTGTCGTAGAGATGTATAGTTCTATATCAGGTGGCCTGGTGTTGTTCAGTAGTCCCATTAACTCTTGTTAAATAAATACATCTTTGCTGCTATTTACCCTGGAACAGGTTACATAAAAATGCACACATGAGAACCAACTTTGTCATAAATGAAAAAGCAATTTAGAGCCCTACCTTTCTGACATTTGAGTTAAGACAATATTTGAAACTGCTTTTTAATAATGTCTGTCTACAGTGGCCTAATCCATGTGGTATATCTGAAGTTGGCAGTCATGTGGGCTCCCTTGTGCTACAGCTGCTCTGGAGGATGTCTACTTTATGGTGAACTGCTTTCAGAGAGCTTAGGAGACAATAGCAATTGTGTACCTCACTGAGGCATTTGAAAGTTCCTTAAAATATCTTTGAGAAGAGAATGGAGTAGCATGGGCTAGATCAGTGGTTCTCAACCTGTGGGTCATGACCCCTCTGGGGGTGGAAAGACCTTTTTACAGGGGTCACATATCAGGTATCCTGCATATCAGATATTTACATTACGATTCATAACAGTAGCAAAATTACAGTTATGAAGGAGTAACAAAATAATGTTATGGTTGGGGATCACCACTGCATGAGGAACCATATTAGAGTCTTATTAGCATCGGGAAGGCTGAGAACCACTGCTCAAGATGATAACAGCTGGAGAGGAGATGGGCAGTATTCTGGATGGACTGTGTTCAAAAGTGTGCCAATCAATGCTGATAGAGGTTTCCTATCGCACTGCAGATGTGCACAGAAGGCAGAGTAAATGTAGCTTAATGTTACTAACAAGAACCCAGGAGAGGCTGGAGAAAGGTTGAACCTAGTAGGATTAAATTGAATAGGATCTAATATGAATTGCTACTCTTTTCAGAGTTGAGCCACCAAGAGTAGGTGACTATGAGGCTTGACAGTGGCATATGTGAAAAAGATTCTGGTTTTTATTTTCTGTAAGTTCAACCTGAACTACCTGTGTGAAGTTACAATGCATACACCTGTAATGAAAATTTCGACTTTGTTAGAAGAGGCATGGTGCCCAGAACAAAGAAAGAAAGTTTTGTTCTGTACTTGGTAGTTTATGTGGAAGACAGGGTCATATCAGAGTGCTACAATTAAGATGTACACAGATAACCTGGAAAGTGACCAAGATGGTGAGTGGGTTACACACAGCTACAACAATTATTGAAAAGGTCAGGAATGCTGAATGCTTTCATCTAAGGAGATTGTGGGCAACTTCAAGTAATGGAAGGCTCGCCATGCAGAAGAACCGTAACATTTACTTGGAGTACCTCCAGAGGGCAGATTAATTCAGATGAAACAGGAATCTGAAATTTGGCTTGCTGTTAGGGACTTTGTAGTAGTAATCAAAGATGCCTTCCAAGCAAGGTCTGCTTACACAGAAGCCCACTTTGTTGAAACAGTCAAGAATAGTTTCAGGGATCAGGTACAACTCTGGAGTAGATAATCTCCAAGATTCTCAGTAAAGCTGATCTTCTCCTATTGGGCTTTTCAGCTTCTCAGTGGTGCTGCGAAGGTCTGGAAAGAAAGTGATTATTGTATCACGTCATGTTACGAATATCTGCATTTTATAGTTTACTAAATGGCAATGTAAAAGTAAGATGCCCTACCTTTGCTGACATATATGATTTAGGAAAATTCATTACCCATTTTCTTTTAAATGCTGATTCTAAGAAAAGGACTCAAACTACATATTCTTACCCTGAATGTCATAAACTGTTAAGAGCTTAAGAGTATAAAATGGGAGGGAATACTTAGGTTGAAGGACTGTGGGTAGGGGGTGTTTGATCTATTCTTCTTGATGATATTCCCATATCCTCTCTCATTTGCGGTAATGCTTAAGGTGGTGCAGACGCTGAGAGTAGAATGTACGATATAATGGCAGAAGGCATTTTTTAAAAACTTCCATATATAATTTCTTGGTTACAGTGATCCATTTAGAGAATAAAAACTGTTGTCTTTTCCTTACATGGCACCAAAATTATCACATGAAATCACCTTAAGATTCTAAGTAACTACACTTTGTCCTAGGATCCTTTTTTTTTCTTTTTTGAGACAGAGTTTCTCTGTGTGTAGTCCTGGCTGTCCTGGAACTCGCTCTGTAGACCAGGCTGACCTCCGAACTCAGAGATCTGCCTGCTTCTGCCTCCCAAGTAAGTGCTGGAATTAAAAGTGTGCACCACCTAAAGAACCTGGAGAAGAGTATCCTAGAATTAGTGATAAGACTGACATTCACATCACATGATCCTTATTTGAGGAATATGAATTGAATTTTAAATATTTGTGTGCACGTGTGTGTGTGTGTGTGTGTGTGTGTGTGAGAGAGAGAGAGAGAGAGAGAGAGAGAGCTCAGTATTCTGTGCACATTCGTATTGATGAACTACCCTGATACATGTCCCCCATAGGTTTGGCTTTCTGTATGAACCTTGACCTGGGTGACCCTTTTGTTACTAGAAGCCATAAGGAAATGGTCTTGCCTTCTTACTTTACTCCATACTTTGCCTGTGTTCATAAATATAGCCCTCTATGTAAATGACTTCAGCTCCTTTGCTTTCATTTTACAAAAATGACTTAAATATGGTTTTCAATTTGCACGGGAAAATGTTAACGTACTATACTGTAGAGTTCCCCTAAATTTTGAACCTAATTTCCCTCTGTTATTATCGTTTTACATTGCTTGCTGTGGTGTATGTATTATAGTTAATGAAGCAAGTTGGTAAATTATTATTCAGTCCACATTTAGTCCAGATTTCCTTAGTTTTTATCTAATATCTTTTTGCGTGGTTCAGCAATTCATCCAGGCACCCCATTCTATTTATTCATCAAATCTTCGAGCTCCTCCTGACTGTGGTAGTGTCTCCATCATTCCTTGTTTCTGATGACCCTGACAGACTTGAGGAGTGCTGGCCAGTTACTTTCTTTAATGTCCCCCTATTAAAACCTCTCACTTCTTAAATATAACTTCAGCAGCACAGACACTGAGAGAAACAATTAATAAACAGGACCTCCTGAAACTGAAATACTTCTATAAAGCAGAGGACATGGTCAACAAGACAAAATGACAGCCTACAGAATGGGAAAAGATCTTCACCAACCCCACATCAGACAGAGGTCTGATCTCCAAAATATACAAAGAACCCAAGAAATTGCTCATCAAAAGAACACATAATCCAAAAATAAAAAATAATGCGTAATTCAAATAAAAAATGGAGTACATACCTAAACAGAGAAATCCCAACAGAGAAATCTAAAATGGCTGAAAGACACTTAAGGAAATGTTCAACATCCTTAGTCATCATAGGAATGCAAATAGAAACAACTCTGAGATTTTTTTAAAAAAATATTTATTTATTTATTATGTACACAATATTCTGTCTGTATGTCTGCAGGCCAGAAGAGGGCACCAGACCTCATTACAGATGGTTGTGAGCCACCATGTGGGTGTCAGGAATTGAATTCAGGACCTTTGAAAGGGCAGGCAATGCTCTTAACCACTGAGCCATCTCTCCAGCCCCCAACTATGAGATTTCTTCTTACACCTGTAAGAATGACCACAATAAAAAACACTGATGACAGCTTATACTGGAGAGGTTGTGGGGAAAAGGGAACACTTCTGCATTTCTGGTGGGAGTGCAAGCTGGTACAGCCCCTTTGGATGTCAGTGTGGCAATTTATCAACAAATTTGGAAACAACCTTCCTCAAGACCCAGTAATACTACTTTTGAGTATATATATCTAAAGGATGCTCAATCGTGCCACAAGGACATGTGCTCAACTATGTTCATAGCAGCTTTGTTTGTCGTAGCCAGAACCTGGAAACAACCTAAATGCCCCTCGACCAAAAAATGGATAAGGAAAATGTGGTACGTTTACACGATGGAGTACTACACAGCAGAAAAAATAATGACATCTTGAATTTTGCAGGCAAATGGATGGAGCTAGAAAACATTATTTTGAGTGAGGTAACCCAGACACAGAAAGACAGTTATCACACGTACACACTCATAGGTGGTTTTTAAACATAAAGCAAAGAAAATCCCAGAGAACTTAGCAATGAGGACACTAAGAAACACTTACATAGATCTAATCTACATGGGAAGTAGAAAGTAGAAAAAGACAAGCTCTCCTGAGTAAATTGGGAGCATGGGGACCTTGGAGGAGGGTTGAAGAGGGCAGGGGAGAGGCAGGGAGGGGAGCAGAGAAAAATGTAGAACTCAATATAAATCAATAAAAAAGAAACTTGCCTTTCATTTTTCTTATGCTTATGGATTTTCTAAAAGGACTATCACTAAGTTAAAGTACCATTTTTAACACGTCAGACTATGCATGCACTATCGACATGACTTCTTCCAGTTGCTATTGACTTTGCTATTGCTATCTCTTTGCTGGAAGATACTAGTGTGTTAATATCATCCACTGTGAAGTTATTCTCTTCGATCCTTTCCATACTGTGCTCTTGGAAGAAGTTGCCATGTGCAGCTCATATAATAATTTGTCTCCTTGAGGGTGGAGAATCTATAGAATATTATTTAGAGTTTTTCTTAGAATGAGATTTGTCCCCGTCACAATTTATTTATGTTTATATTTTAGGTTATAACCCAATACTATTTATTTTGTTGCTTAAATCCTTCAGCTTTGGCCATTGGTGCTTTTTGAAGTCTATCCCTAAGCTCAAATACCATTATTTGAGGATTCCTCATTCCTTACTTTCTGACACTTCAAGATTCTTGAAGGTTCCATTGAATATTTCTTGGTTTGATTCTCTAAAGAACCCTGGTGCCATTTTCTCTAGATTTAGGGTAGAAGAGGAGGTGGGAGGAAGGGAGAGGATCAGAGAAAAAAATATAACTCAATAAAAACAATTGAAAATGCTAGAAAAAAAGTCAAGATCTGGATTTTAGGTGTGCATGTTGCTACTGAGGTATATCAAGTCTAGAGCCTTTTAGCTGACAAAGCAAGGAAACATGCATATCTTTGGCTAGTGTATACACACAGTTCTAAATTTTTCTTTTGTACAAACTCGTCTGTTTTCTCTTTTAAGGTAATCATGAGATTACCGGATGTTTTATATCTAATCTGTTACCCAAAGGACCACATTGTTCACCCAAGCCTGTGCCTTTACGTAGCAGTAATCTCTCATTGTAACACTGAGGAACCTGGGTTCTATCATTTGCTACCTACTCAGTTATTTAATTCCAGTGTACATTTATAGACATACTAGAATTGTTAACATGTATCTCATGGGAAACAGCTTTATCAAATAAAGTTAAATATTTTGGTATAATTTGATTTACCACTAACATGACAGACTCGACTATCTCCCAAGTAACTTAACTCAGCACTTTTATTTCTACATCCTTTTTAAAAATATTTATTTATTTATTATGTATACAATATTCTGTCTGCGTGTATGACTGAAGGCCAGAAGAGGGCACAGGTCTCATTACAGATGGTTGTGAGCCACCATGTGGTTGCTGGGAATTGAACTCAGGACCTTTGGAAGAACAGGCAATGCTCTTAACCTCTGAGCCATCTCTCCAGCCCCTAATTCTACATTCTTCAGTGAAGTTGTTTCAAACAATGTGTGTGTGTGTGTGTGTGTGTGTGTGTTGTGTGCACAAACATGTGTGAGGGTGTGCATGCCGTTATCCATTAGCAGAGACCTGAAGAAGATGTCGGGTGCTTCGCTCTATCATTTTTTTTCATCCTTTCCCTTATTTTTTTGAGACAGTGTCTCTCACTGTACCTAGAAGGATGGCAGTCAACAAGCTTTAATGATCTTTCTGTCTCTGGTTTTCATGGCATTGGGGTTACAGGCACATACACACTCACGCCCAGCTTTTTATGTTTGTTCTGGAGATTTGAACTCAGAAAATCATGCTTGCATAGATTGAGCCATCTTACATGCCTATGTTTTATACATTTGAATATAGTTACATTGTTTTGAAATATTTTATATTACAACTATAGGATCCCTTAATTTCTTATATAATTTGTAAAAGTTTAATATACATGAAGCTTCTCTCTTCTAGAAAAATTCTTTGGGTTTTGACAAATGAATACTGTCATAATATATAATTATGGTATCATATAATATAGTTCAATTGCCTTAAAAATTCCCCTGCGCTTCATCTATTCAATACTCTGAGCCTCTGGAAAGCACTGAACTTTTATTACCACCATGAGTTTGATTTTTCCAAAAAGCATGTGTTTGGAAGCATACAGTATATAAAGTGTCTAGAATGGCTTGTTTGATGTAGCAATTTGCTTAGAATCTGTCATGGATTTTTATTCATGGGATAGGGACATTTAATTTCATTGGAAACCCCTATTTGTCTGTCTTACCTAAGGATAGCGCTTCTAGCTTTGATGATTATGAGTACAAGTGCTATAAAATTCACATGCCATTTTCCAAATTCGTGTTTCCCTCTACCCTTTGAAAAAAGTAAATTAATTAAAATTGTAAATAGACTTCTGAGAATAAAACCCCTTCTTTGCACATTTAACATATTCCAACAATGTAACAATGGTTACTTGGAATATGCACTTATAAAATCAATTTAAATGTATAATATAGTTAAGAAAATACAACACTCATAACCAGAGATGACCACTATTATAAATTTGGTGCTTCCTGTACTGTTTCATGTATTTTAATATGCATATTTTAAAACACGATCATGCTCAAAAGAAAGCATTTTATTGTTCCTTTGACTTTATATTACAGATATATTTTTTTATCCCCAAATTTCACTTTTATGAAAAATAAAGTTACAGATGGCATATGATTATCGTGAAAAGAATCCAAAATTAGGTAAAGATAAAAGCTCTTCTCCCATTCACAGGATAAAGGAGTTGTAGGGGGGACATTAACGATTTGTCAATGTACGTGTATGAATTTTCTAAGTCAGAAAATAGATATTTCTCTTATTCATTTAAAAGTATTTCAATGTGCACAACATTTCAATATCTGAATACACTCCATTTATTAATATTGATTAACAAACTTTTAGGTTTTTCACAATTTTTCTTTATAAACACCACAGTAGTTACCATATGTGTGAATTTAACTTTGATCACTTTCTTCAGTTACCTTTAAGTTGTATTTATCAAAGTAGAATTGCTGGGCAAAAACATTCACACATTTAAAGGAGAAATGCCACCAGTTTGCACCCCAGAAAGCCTGCACCATAGAATAAACCTCTTCATTTCTTTCCCAATATTGTCTCAGCTTCAACCTGTGACATCTAATATGTAAAGCATAGTTTTGCTGTTTTGCTCTGCATGTTTGGATGATGAATGGAGTCAACATTTTCTTATATGTTTAGCAATAATTTCCTTTCTTCTTATATGGATGGCTGTTTATCATCAGTTTATATTCTCATTACATTAGTTTCCCCACATTAATACAGAGAGATACTCATATATTAAGTATGTTTGTTAGTTCTTTGTCTCACACTCTGTCTCCATAAATTCTTTCCCCAATTTATCATTTGTGTAAAATTTACTTTGTGTAAAATTGCTCTCTTGGCTTATTTTCATTGTTAGAAGACTACTTGAGACTGGATGGTAGAGACATATGTAATTCATAGTTCTAGAGATTAGAAGTCCAGGGTTGGACAGTCATATTGGGGCAGACCTGTTCAAAAGGGCAGGTGGGGGCACGTGGAAAAAGCAAAGCACTTATGATAGCCACTTCTATGGTAACTAAGCTAGTCTCACAGGAGTGAGAAGTTTCTCATTCCCACAAGAAATCAATCCAGTCCTTTGACAGTGAAATTAGTCCTTTCATGTTTGGTGTTTAAGACCCGAAGACCTCTTAACGGTCCCATCACTTCTCAAAACCCTTTATTGGGGAACAAATTTCATTTTGCATGTTTTATAGGTTATAGGACATATTGAAATCATGGCAGTCACTGATTTGTTTTCTATTTTTTAATAAACAAATTTCCAAGTCTCTTGGTTTAGATTTTTATTATGGTAACATGAGAAACTTTCTTCTACATTTTAGTTTAGTACCTTTTCATATTTCAAGTTTTGTTTCATCTGAATTTTGCCTTTATATATGCTTGGAGATAGGAAACAGCCATTACGAATGGATAGTTAATTTTCCTAACATCATTTAATGGATAGCTTACTCCAGTGGATCTCAACCTTCCTAATGCTGTGATCCTTTAATATAGTTCCAAACATAAAATTATTTCATTGCCTCTTCATAACTGTAATTTTCCTACTGCTACAAATCACAATGTAAATATCTGATAGGCAGGATATCTGATACGTGACCCCAAAAGGGTTGTGATTCACAGTTTGAGAACCACTGCCTTAATCTTTTCCCCACTGGTTTCAAGCCATGCACCTGTCTTCGATTAAATCTTTGCTTGTGTTTTCTGTTTCTGAAGTCTCTGTTTCAACATATTTGTCTATTTTCCTACTATTTTCTAGTTGTTTTAATTTCTGTAAAAGTGTCCTTTTTATAGCAGTTCTTTTACTAAGTCTTTGTTTCATGGTGCTATAACAAAAATACCCGAGAGTTCTACATCTGGATCTGTAGGCAATGGGAAGGGGAGTGACACTGGGCCTAGCTGGACCATTAGAAACTCTAAAACCCACCCCAGCTATGTACTTCCTCCAAGGCCACACCTCCTTAATTTCTGTCAAGTAGCATCATTCCCTAATGACTGAGCATTCAAGTATATGAGCTATGGGGCCATTTATATTCATACCACCGCAACCACTGTTGCACCTTTAGAATTAGCTCGTCATGCTGGTTAGTGCTGTGCTTCACAGGTGTCACAGCTGGATAGAGCTGTTGATTGCATCCCTCCTTTGGCAGCTTGCATAGTATCTTCTGTTACAATGGAAGTGAGACCATAGGAAGGAGGATTTCATCTTGGAATTGTTAAAGTCTTGTGTCCTAAAGTGTGTGTTGTCTTTAGCATCTGAGATGCAGCCAAGGGCAACAGCAACAGGCTACTTTTTTTTAACTTGAACTATGCTGACCAAAAACTGCAAAGGCAGTTTCTCCTACCTGGTACTGGGGTTTTGTTAAATAGTCTATGGGCCTTGTAGTATGTATTGTCAACCCAAGTGACAGAACTTCATTTAAGGTGTGTGTGTGTGTGTGTGTGTGTGTGTGTGTGTGTGTGTGAGAGAGAGAGAGAGAGAGAGAGAGAGAGAGAGAGAGAGAGAGAGAGATTAGGTAAATATAAAAGTTCAAATAACCTTAGTGTTATTTGTCCTTCATCTCTTCTCCTTCTGGAGTAACCTCCCTCCACTCTACCTAATGAGAGGCCACTTCCCATTTTATACATCTTCGCCTTCATTTCCTGTATTTTCCTCAAGCCACCTTCCCATGTTCCCTTAATATTGTCTTGGTTTCTATGGTTACCATATGTTATATACTCACATGTGGAGATGGCTGTGTCTTTACTTGGTTTTGGTGTTAGAGAGAGATGGGGTTCATACAAGAAGTTTGGGAGTGCTCTGTTTCTACTTTTTCAATAGTTTATAAAGGATTGACTGTAGAGCTTCTATGAATGTTTGAATTTTGCTATGAATTCCTCTGGTCCTGGACTTTTATTTATTTATTTGTTTTAGCTGAAAGGCTTTTTATTACTATTTCAGTCTCCTCATTGCTTATGGGTCTGTTTAGGTTGTTGACTTCTTCTTGGTTTAATTTTGGTGGTTTGGATGAATGTAAAAATACTTCCACTTATTTTAGGTTTTTCGGCTTAATGGAGTACAGGTTTTTCAAGTATTCCTTTATAATATTTCTGAATTTCCCTGGTCTCTGGGGCAATGTTTCCCTGTTCATTTCTGATTCTGTTCATTTGAATCTTTCTCTCTCTTGGTTGCTTGGGCCAAGACTCTGTCAAGCTCGCATATTTTCTCAGAGAACAAGTCCCTACATTCACTGGTTCTTTGTGTTGTTTCTACTTCCTTAATCTATGCTCTGAGTTTTATTAATTCTTGCCATCAGCTGTGTTTGGATTTAGTTTGTTCTTGTTTTTCCATATTTTTGAGTCACATCATTAAGTCATTTAATTGCACCTTTCCTGATTTTTTTTATGCAGTCACTTGCAGTTAAAAATATCCCACACAGGACTGCTTTCAATGTCTTCCAGAGATTTTGTTGCATTTTCATTTAGGTCCAGGAAATTTCTTTCTGGCTTGCTTGCTATGTTCTTTGATTCATTTATCATGCAGTAATGAGTCATTAATCTCCTCGAGTTTTTGACTTTACTAGATTGTCGTTTGCTGTCAATTTTAAGTTTAATTGCATTGTGATCAGATAGAAAATATGGAATTACTTCAGCATTTTTGAATTCATAAAGATTTCTTTTGTGTTCAGAATGTGTTCTGTTTTAAAGACACTTCCATGAAGTCTTGAGGTGGCTATTCTTTGGTGTTTGGGTGGAATAGTCTGTGGATATGTGTTAGGTTCATTTGATGTATAATGCCATTTAATTCTGAAGTTACTTGGTTCACTCTTTTTTTTTTTGTCCAAATGACTTGTCTATTGAAGAAATCACCTACTATTATTGGTGTAGAGTTAACCTTTGTCTTTAATTCCTGTAGCTTTTTATAAAACCAGGTGCACAAGAGTTTGGTGCATATATTCTTAGTATTGTAATATTTTCTTGAGTAATTGTTTGCTTGATTAGAACAAAGTGCCCTTCTTTGTCTTTTCCAATTAGTTTAATCTGAAGCCTACTTTGTCAGATACTAGGGTATCAACACTTTCTTCCTTCCTAATCCCAGATGCTTGGAATTCGTTTTATTGTATTTTCATTTTAAACTATCTTTCAAGCTAAGTTGAGCTTCTTGTAGAAAATAGAAAGATAGATTTTTTTTCCCTTAATCTATTCAGTTATCCTGTGACTTTTTACTGAAGAATTGAGGCCATCAATATTTAAAGTTTGCCTGGCTCAGTGGCATATGCTTTTAATCCCAGCACCCTAAAGGCAAAGGCAGGCAAATCTTCATCAGTTTGAGGCCAGCCTAGTTTACATAGTAAACTTGAGGCCAGCTGCGGCTACAAAATGAGACCCTGTGTGTGCAATTATTGTTTATTATTTTAAAGCGTGTGAAGATTGCTGTCATGCTGCTCTTGTCTTTTTTTTTTTTTTTTGCTATTTGCGTTCTCACTCGTACTTTGTGTTTCAGTAATTATAGCTTTGTTTTCATTCTAGAGTTTCTTGACTATCCTTATTCCTCTCTTCAATATGCTTCTAATATTCTCTGTAGGACTGATTTTGTGAACAGAAACATTTTTTTAGCCTGTTTGTATCATGGAAAGGTCTTGTTTTTCCTTCAACTATGGCAGAGAGTTTCCTGGGTACAGGAGTCTAGGTTGATAGTTGTGGTCTTTTAGAACTTGGGTGGATTGCTTCAGGTTCGTCTGGCTTTCAAAGTTTCCATTGAGAAATCAGGTGGTATTCTGATGGGTTTTCCTTTAATGTAGCATAATTTTTTCTCTTGCAGCTTTCAATCTTTTTTTTTTTTTTTTTTGTAGATTTAGTGTTTTACCTCTGATAGACTGAGGGGAATGTTTTTCTGATCTTGTGTATTTCCTGTTTTGTATGCTTCTTATATTTGAATGAATATGTGTTTTCTTTAGTTTGAGGGAAGTTCTCTTCTGTGGTTTGTTGAAGATTTGATCTATGACATCGAATTGAAATTCTTCTCCTTCATCAATGTCTATTATTTGAAGATTTGGTCTTTTCATGGTTCCACATATTCCTTATTTGTGTTTTTAAAATATCGCTTGCTTGTATAATTCTTCTACTTTTTTATGTTTCAATTTTTATATTTTATTGTTTAAAACAATCTTTTCTCATTTTGCATACCAGTCTCAGTTCCCACTCCCTCCCTCCCCTCCTCTGGTTCCCTCTACATTCCCCTGACCCCAGCCCAGCATTCACTTCTCAGAGAGGCTAAGGCTTTCTATAGGAAGTCAACAAAGTCTGACACATCACTTTGAAATGGGACCAAGACCCTCTCCCCCTGCATCTAGGCTGAGCAAGGAATCCTTCCATAGGGATGGGCTCCAAAAAGACAGTTTATGCACTAGGGTTAAATAGGGTTAAATCCTGGTCCCACTGCCAGTAGCCCCACAGACTGCCCAAGCCACCCAACTGTCACCCACATTCAGAGGGCCTAGTTTGGGCCAATGCAGGTTCCCACACCATCAGTCTGGAGTCAGTGAGCTCCCATTAGCTTGAGTCAGCTGTTGCTGTGGGTATCCCCATCATGATTTTACCCCTTTATGCTCCTCCTACTCTCTGACTGGATTTTGGGAGCTCGGCCCTGTGTTTAGCTGTGGATCCCTGCATCTGCTTCCATCAGTTACTGGATGAAGGTTCTATGATGACAATTAAGGTAGTGTACTTTATTGTCGGGTCCTGACACTGTCTTCTACTTGGTCATAGCTTGTGAAGTTTTCCCCTGGGTTTCCTAATTGTGTTATTGAGTTTTTCTCTTCCATCTTTATTTCAGCGTGTGTTTCCTGGAATGTTTCTATCTCGTTATTGAATTCAGCTTTCCAATCTGGATTTTCTTGGACCAGTACTAGAGTTTTCTTGGGCACCCGTAGGACGTGTTTTGCTATTTTGTTTAAATTCATTGAACTGTTTGTGTCTTCTCTAAGCCCCTTGAGTTCTTTCACGATGGTTTTCATTATTGTTTTAGATTCTGTGTCCTGGAGTTCATCTAGGTAATTCCCACTAGAAAACATTTCTAGTTTCTAGACTAGTGGGTTTGATGGAGATGTGCTCTTTGGGCCATCCACATTGTTTTTGTTTTTGTGATGTGACTGGGTCTCACGGGCTTCTTTTGGTGGTATGTCTGGAGTGAGACCCTGTTCTGTTCCATTTAAGGAAAAACATCTTACAGCTTAAGGAAGTGTTTTCTCTTCCAACCTCTTACCTGTTTGCTATCCCAGTTTTACCTGGACAATCCAGCTCTGCTTGGCTAATCTGATTTCAGGGAGCGTGAAAAGTACACTATCATTCAAGTTACTAAATCTCCAGGACAAAGGGAAGGTCATTGAACTTGGGTTCACCTAGATGATGCCAGTCAGGGCAGTCCTGTGAGGTCCCTCTTACCACCCATTTTTCCAGACGGACATCCTTCATCTCAACTTTTTTTTCCTAACTGCCGCACTTTCTGTCTCTTGGGTCCAGAAGCTGCCACAGGGGAAATATTGTTATCTATGGAATGTGCGGGTATTCTTTGTTGCTCTGGAATTCATTTATGCCTCCGGGCAAGCACTGGAATAGTTTAATGTAGATGTAATTTTTCTCTGTATTTTAAGTTTTTCTGACTTTTTTCTAGTACACACCAGAGGGAGAGGAGTCATATTTTGCTATTTTCTGCTCTATAAAATCTCTTGTTACTGATCAAAGAAGTTTCTGTCTAGTTTAATTCACTTACTACTCATTTTCTGAAATTAATGCATGCTTTGGGGATATGCTATCTTCACATTTATGAAGGTGAAATTCAAATGTTTTATGGAATGCTTCTGATTTCAAAGTAAAAAATAGAGTGGTATTGATGTTATTTGATATTGAACAATCATCTCTTCCCTGTAACTCCAAAACATTTCTGTCACCCTTAAAGAAAATCCTGTATCTATTTATCAGTGACTTTCCCTTTCCCATAAGCCCACTCTTCTATATCTGGCAACCTAATTATTAATATACATCCTGTCTATATGGATTTCCTTATTTTGAATATTTAATTTTCATGGAATAATGTATGATCTGTATGTCTTATTTCTTTCATTTAGCATAATATTGAAATTCATCAGTGCTCTTATAGCATAGATTCCATTCTTTTAATGCCTGGTCAATATTTTGTGCTTTAAGTATATAGTGTCTTTATAAATTAAGTTTTGATGAATATTTGGATTCTTCTACTTTTTAGCTATTGTAAATAATTATTGTACAGAACTTTGCACAAATTTTAGATTGAACATCTGTTTTTAAGTACACATTGAGTACTTCACTGTATGTCTAACTGCCAAATTGTTTCACTTTGCCTGTGCACTCTTACATTTCTCTCTCTCTCTCTCTCTCTCTCTCTCTCTCTCTCTCTCTCTCTCTCTCTCTCTCTCTCTCTCTCTCTCTCTCTCTCTTTAAGGCTTTCTGATTTTTTGGTTTTGTTTTGTTTTGTTTTGTGAGACAGGGTTTCTTTGTAGCTTTGGAACCTGCCCTGGAACTCGCTCTGTAAGACCAGGCTGGCCTCGAACTCACAGAGATCTGCCTGCCTGTCTCCCGAGTGTGGGGATTAAAGGCGTGTGCCACCACTGCCCAGCATGTATAGTATTTGTGTGTGGCTTTCGACTTGCATCACAATGAGCCCTATTTCATATCCTTATTGTCCATTTTTATTCCTCCCTTAGACAAATGTTCCTTTTTGGCCCATGTCTTATTTTCATGTATATTTATAGTATTCAATAGTAGATTTCTTTGTGATATTTTCATACCTGAATATCACCAACCTTGATCCTCTTCATCCTCCCATTGCCCTCCATTATCCCCTCCTCCTTACCCTAAACCTCTTTCTCTTTCTTAGCAATCTTTCATTTACTTCTGGGCCTTTGATATCCTCCTCTTTCACAGGCGAAAGAAAACATGCAGTGCCTGTTTTTCTGAGTCTGAGTCTGATTTGCTTTTTTTTTTTTAAAAATGTCAGTGTACCTTCACCAGTACAATTGTAGGATTTTTTTTATTCCTACCAAGGATTGAACCTAGGCTTTCGTGATGCTACTTAAGCACTCTGCCAATGAGCTGCAGCCCAAGTGACTGATTTACCTATTTAAATTCTATTTTATTTTTTAGTATATGATTTTTCTGCATGTTTATCTGTGCAGCACATGTGTGCCTTGTGCCTGCAGAGGCCAGAAGTGCCTGTGAGAATTCTTAGAACTGGAGTCAGATGGTTGTAAGCTGCCAGCTGAACCCAGGTCTGCTGCTGGAAGAGCTGCCAGTACTCTTAAGCACTGAGTTATCTCTCCAAACCATGATTTGTCCATTTAAAAAATGTAATCATACGTTTTTTTCTTGAGGTATAAGATTTCTTTTAGTTTTATTTATTTGTTTGTTTACTTACTTAAAAGATTAGAGGACAACTTTTAGAAGTTGGTTTTGTTCTTCAAATGTGGGTTCTGGGGATCAAGCTCAGGCTGTCAGGTTTGTCTGGCAAGCACCCCTTAACCACCAAGCCATCTCCCTAACTACCTCTATATTTTAATTAGATAAAAGACCATTACTAGCTATATGACTTTGCTAGGACTCCCATTTGCCATAAAAATAACAGAAAGTGACTTAAAGTAAGTAATATAAATATAATTTGTGTACAGTTCTAAAGGATAAAGGTCTGAGATAAAGATGCCAGCAAGTTTAATTTATTCGGAGGCTTCTCTCTTTACCTTGAAAATGGCAGCAGCATCTTGCTTCATCCTCCGTTCACAAGCATCCCTGTTGTCTCCTTTTATATGTTTTTTTTTTTTTAAGGATATCAGTTAGATTGGATTGAGACCCACTCCAAGCAAACAGAGAGAAGAGAAATGGTGGAGAGGCAAGGTATACCTTCAAAGACATGTCTCCAGTCGCTTGCTTTCTCCATCTAGGCCCTCCTTCTTTATAACTCATTCAGCTATAATTTAATGAATGAAGCCACTGGCGAGGTTAGTAACCTCATGATCTAGTCACTTCTCAATAGCACCACCAGGTGGCCAAAAACCATAAACATGGGAGCCTTTCCAGCACATTGCAGATTCGAGTCAACAAACCCAGTAACACAAGAACAAAGACCTGTTTAAAATCAGATAAAGGATCTTAATTAACATTTTCCCTAAAGAAGATATGCAAGTGGCCAACATGTATATGACAAAACTGTCAGCATCAATAATCACCATAGAAGCCAAATTGAAACAAAAATGAAATATCACTTCATAGCTATGGAGACATACCTTAGAGGCTAGTATCAAAAAGATGAATGGTAATATATATTAGAGAGGACATGGAGAAAATGGGATCCCTGCAATGTTCTTTCAAATGAAAAACGTATTAAATTGTATGTAAGTTCCTCCAAAACCTAAAAATAAATCTGTAATATGATTGAACAATCACACTACTGGAGAATCTATTCAAAAAAAGTGAAAAAATATGTCACCGAAATGTCCCCATTTCCATGTTCATTGCTGCAGAGTAACCATGTAGCATAGTAACCATGATATGTGTTCCTCAGTCTAAGTGTCCATCTCTGGATGAGTGTGTGATGGTTAGGTCTGAGAGCTGTAATAACCCGTGTGTCATTTGTCAACTAGACAAAACTTAGAGTTACCTGGGAAAAGTGACTTTGGTCATGTCTGTGAAGACCCTTCCACGGTGTGTGGCACTATTCCATAGGCAGAGGAGCCTGGAATACATAAGAATGGGGAAACCAAACTGAGGATTAGCATGCAGACATTAATTTATTAATTATTAATTTATTAGGCTCAGCTCTTTGCCACAGATGTAACGTGATTAACTGCTTCCAGTTCCTGTTGCCCTGATTTCTCCACAAAGATGGATTATAAACTGGAATTAGGAACCAAATCAACACTTTCTTTTTAATGGTATTTCTGTCTACATATTTTACCACGATAACATGAAAAGAAAGTGAGACAGAGTAGTTCAAGAAAACATAATCACCATACACAGTGTAATAGTATTCATCACTAACAATATAGATGACCTTCTAGAATAGTATTCAGACACAGGAAGTGATATTATCTCACTTTAAAGCATAATCTAGAAATGGATGAATTCATAGAAGCAGAAAGAAGAATGATTGTTTCCATGGACTTGGTTGTGAATGGGGTTAGGCAAATGTTATCAAATGATACAAAATTCTAGTTACATAGGAGGCATATGTTTAGGAGATCTACATATGTACAAATAACATTATATGGTCTGGGTAGGTTATATTTAGGGATATGTATGTATGTACATATACATATATGCATGTAATAACAATAAAAAAGAGACCATGAATTTGAAGATGGGCACGGGCTGGATTATGGGAGGGTTTGGAGGGAGGAAATGGAAGGGAGAAAAGTATATATATTATAATTTCAAAAATAGATGTTTCTTAAAAGAAAAAAGGAAAATATCTACTGTATAATATAGTGGATATAGTTAATAACAATGTATTCTTTTATAATAAATATTTTTGTAAATTTTTGGAGAATTTCTCTACTGTGTTTTGATTATATGTACCCTCAGTTCCTCCCCTTAACTCCTCCCACATCCACTCCACATCCCTACACCCCCAACTTTATGTATGTCTTAGGTAGGGCTTCTATTGACGTGAAAAGACACCATGACCACAGCAACTCTCATAAAGGAAAACATTTAGTGTCTCACAGTTCAGAGGTTTACCCCATTATCATCATGGCGGGAAGCAGGGCAGCATGCAGGCAGACATGGTGCTGGAGTGGAGGTGAGAGTCCTTACATCTTGACTCACAGGCAATAGGATGTGGTCTGAGACACTGGGCATGGCTTGAGCATATATGAGACCTCAAAGCCCACCCTCACAGCAACATGCTTCCTCCAACAAAACCACACAAACTCCAACAAGGCCACGCTTCCTAATAGTGCCATTTGCTTCGGGAGCCATTTTCTTTCAAACCACAAAAATATCTTTTTAAAAAAAATATTTAAGAGCTCATCAACTCTAAACTGTACTTGATCCACTTACCAGGAGCAAAACCCTTAAAGAATAATGACTCACCTTTTCCGAGAAGACACAGTTTTGGTTTGGTCCACCCCAATCTCTTGGTTCTTATGATCTTTCCACACCCTCTTCCATGATGGTCCCTAAAGCTTACAATAGGTTGCAATGTTTGATGTCCCATTTATGCTACGTCTATACTCACTTGACCAGTTGTGAGTCTCTGTACTGTCCACCATCCACTGCACAAGCAAATTTCTCTAGTGAGGTCTGAGAGCTGTAATAATTCAGGTATAGGAGTGATCCTTCCCTGGGTCCACAGCAACCACCACACTGTATGGTAGGTAATAAATGGCTTAATATTTCTAGACAAAGTTTCTATAAAGAAATTATATAGAATATTTTGTCAGGCTGAAGAGATGGCTCAGTGGTTAAGAGTGCTGACTGCTCTTCTGGAGAACTTAGGTTCAATTCGCAGCCCCCACATTGCAGCTCACAACTGTCTCTAACTCCAAGATCTGACACCCTTACACTGACAAACATGCAGGCAAAACACCAATGTACATAAAATAAAAATAAATAATTTCAAAAGGACTAGTTTGACAGTTATAATTTGCAAACAAAATTATAATTGATTGTTATAACTGGGCTTAAATAATTTATTGGTATCATTAGCCTTATGGATTCTTTTGGATTTTCTCTTTGTTAGGGTCTATCTTTAGTGACAATAGTGTTACTCCTTTTCTTTATGTGCTCTGGCCATAACTTTGAATATTATGCTGAGTGAATGTGGAAGGACAGATATTCTCTTCCTATTCTTAATTATGGGCAAAGGGTCCAGGCTCTCAAGACTTGGTGGTGATGTTTGCCTGGGTTTTCCATATGACTTTCATACATTGAAAACGTCTATTCTTTATGAACTGCATATAGTTATCACGATAGGGGTACTGAACTGTGTCAAATACTTATTTTATGCTGTTTGTTTTGCACTCTATTCATTATAGTGTTATAGTATATTTCGATGAATTATATTTGTATTTAAACAATCACTCATTCCAGGAACAAAAACTACCTTATTTTTAATGTGTAATATTTTTAGTATGCTGCTGTCCCATGATTTTCCTTGGCTGGCAATTTATTAATGGTTGAAAATACTCACATTTTCTATTTTTTCCTTCTGTTAGAGTCCTAATTTGAATTCTGTTGCTGTAGTAAACACCATGACCAATAGCAACTTGGGGAGAAATTGGCTTGTTTCATCTTGCAGTTTGAGGTAACAGTGTATCAATGAGGGAAATCAGGGCAAGAAATCAAGGCAAGAATCTGGAGCAGAAATCATGGAGGAAAGCTTCTTACTGACTTACTCCTAGGCTCAGTTCAGCTCCTTTTCTTATATAGTTACGTCCTACCTGCCTAAGGGTGATACTGCCCACAGTGGGCATATGGTGCTCCTACGTCAATTATTAAGCAAGAAAGTGCTTCACAGACAAGGCCACTGGACAGTCTGATGGAGGCAGTTCTTTAGCTGAGAGTTCCTCTTTACATGCGGATCAAGCTGACAACCAAGATTAGCCATCACAAGTCCATACCTCATTAACTAGACACACAAACACATCCCTGCTAAGTTACAACCTTTCCTTGTCCCCCCCAAAATCATGTTAATATCACAATATAAAACAGCCCAACTTTCTTTTTTTTTTCTCATGGTTTATTTTTTTTTATATTTAAAAATTTCCATCTCCTTCCCTCTTCCTCCCCCCTCCCTCCCCTCCTCCTCCCCCTTCCCTCCCCTCCTTCTCCCCCTTCCCTCCCCTCCCCTCCACCCATACCTCCCCTCCCTCCCTCTCAAGGCCAAGGAGCCATCAGGGTTCCCCACTCTATGCTAAGACCAAGGTCCTCCCAACTCCCCCCAGGTCCAGGAAGGTGATCGACCAAGCTGAGAAGGCTCCCACAGAGCCTGTCCATGCAGAAGAATCAGAGCCCAGAGCCATTGTCCTTTGCTTCTCAGTCAGCCCCCGCTGTTGGCCACATTCAGAGAGACGGGTTTGGTCGCATGATCCATCAGTCCCATTCCAACTGGAGTTGGTGATCTCCCATTAGTTCTGTCCCACCGTCTCCATGAGTGAACGCACCCCTCTCGTTCCTGACTTTCTCCCTCATGTTCTCGCTCCTTCTGCTCCTCATCAGGACCTTGGGAGCTCAGTCCAGTGCTCCAATGTGGGGCTCAGTCACCTTCCCCATCTGTCGCCAGATGGAGGTTCCCTCACGGTCCTGACTTTCTTTCTCATGTTCTCTCTCCTTTGCTCCTCATCAGGACCTTGGGAGCTCAGTCTGGTGCTCCAATGTGGGGCTCTGTCATTTTCTTCATCTATCGTCAGGTGGAGGTTCTATGGTGATATGCAAGAAATTCATCAGTATGACAGCCCAACTTTCAAAGTACCAATCTGGACAGGATGTGGTTGCGCACCCCTTTAATCCCAGCATGTGGGAGGTAGAAGCATGTGGATCTCTGTGAGTTCAAGGCCAGCCTGGTCTACAGAGTAAGTCCCAGGACAACCAGAAATGCACAAAGAAACCCTGTCTTGAAAAACCAAGAAAGGTCCCAAACTTTGTTTAAAATGTTATTTAGCTCTTTCTAGCTGGGAAGTAGAGAGGATCCTCTGAAGATACCATCACCCCCAGAGAACAGGAAATAAATTTAAAAGATTATGATGCCCACATTCCCAAGAGATCCCTGGCATAGGCTTATGCCATATTGATAGCAGAGAAGCCTGAACCTTCAGAATGCAGTATGTCTTTCAGAGAATAGCTGGAAGAGCAGGGTGAAAACGCCTATTCAGAACTGTGAGTCCCAAGTATTCCTCAGAAACATACTCTCAACTACTGGCTTAAGGGATGGTTACTTAATTGAAGCTGAAGGAGTTTATGGAAAGACCAAACAGCTGAAAACTTCTCCAAATCTTTATTTTCTACAAACAAAACCAACTCAGAAATATAATTGGTGAAACAGATACAACAATGTATCCAGGACAACAACATAGACGAAAGTCCCAGTTGTAGCACGAATAATTAAAAACCCAGAGAAAGATATTGGGGTTCAAGATGAAGAAGATATTGGGGTTCAAGATGATGAGGAAGTAGCTCTTACCTCTACTTCAGACTGAAAGGGGCAGTCCTGCCTCCATGATCCTCAGACTGAGATTGAGCTGAGACCTGTCTCCTCTTATTTTAGATTCCTCTCTAGTGCTGGGACAAAAGGCGTGCACCACCACCACAAGGCCTCTATGGCTAAATAGTGTGGCTTCTGGGATTAAAGGTGTGGAATCCCCAAAACTGGGATTAAAAGTATGAGTCACCACCACCTGGATCTGTTTCTAGATCCATTTTGTGTATCCCAGGGTAGCCTTGAACCCACAAAGATCCATCTGACTCTGTCTCCCAAGTCCTGGGACTAAAGGTGTGTGCCACCACTCTCTGGCCTCTAATGGCTTAGCTTTGAACTCTGATCTTCAGAGAATCTTTATTTATTAAAATACAAATAAAATATCACTACACCCAGTCACAACTAATTGAGCTGTAATCAACACTGGAAACTACAAAAATATTTCATAGTTGGTACAATCTTTAAGAAAATAGATGTGTTTCTCTCTTGGTATTGGAGTTGATATCATATCTGTATCTAAAAACACAGCTATGCTTCTTAATGAACTATACTTAATTTATAAGGCAGTAACTAAAATTAGAAATATAAGAACTGCTTTAAATTATTTACTTAAAATATTTGCATTTTATTGTAGTTCATCTAAATGAACATTCATATGTAATTTATATAGATAACAACTATCTGTATAAGAAACTATTTTTGATTTAAATGAAGAAAATATTTAACCAATACTATTTAAGATAAATATGCTCTAATGATCCTATTGCTATTTTAACTTTCCCTCAAAACTTATTTTCTTCATGGATTTGAACATTCTATATTCAATTAGAAAAATATATATATAAATCAGGACTGCTATTTCATCTAAGATGGACAACAGTTTCTAGATTTACCTATTCATCTCAAGAACTAAAAGAGTAGATGAGATATATAAAAAACATTTTCAAGGTATTAAACATTAGGAAGCAGAAAAAAGCGATTCTTGACATGAATAAATCAAAATGAATGCAATTGTTTCAACTTAATGCTTGGAAAGAGTTTCCAGTTTGTGTTACAGAGAAGAGGAACCCAGTCAGAGTCCTTTGCTATTGACTTGAAGAGATAATGAAAGATCAATGTACCTTCAATTTGCAGCACAGAACAGAGAGGAGAGGCTGGTATATATGAAGGGCTGGAGATATTCTTTGGGTTTCCTCAGAGAAATCAGATTAGGACATTCATAAAAAGAATCTACTGCTCTAGGAAAGAATTATCAGTGAATAGAGACAAGGATGTCAGACACTCACATATCATTGACAGAACTGACTATTCCCATCACTCATACTAGGAAATCATTTCACTTATGAAACGCTACATAGAGTACCAAGTACCATCTTGTCTCGGTAAGGGTAAATAATTAGATCTATTCTACAATGCCCTATTTAACCTTGATAATATCCAGCAAGTTTTAAAAATAAAGTCATAAGGAATAATACTGATTCTAAGTAACAACTGTAACAAAGAACTGAATTCAGGGATATTCATAGTAAATCCAGTAGTCTGCATCACCACTAATGCAAAGTATTATTCATACTGTCTGATATCTAATAAAAAATGAAAAAACTGGGCAAATAAAACTTATCATACAGAGACAAATTCTTGGAAATTGACCTAAACTGATTTATATATTTGAACAAGGTTTAAAATTTTATTCTATAAGTGAGGAATTAAGAAATAAAACTGGAAAAATACATAAGATATTGAAAACCTGAAATAAAAAGTAAACTAATGAGAATAATTGCAAAGAAATCGCATGTCAAAATTAATGATGTCAAGGGTATAACAATGAAAAGAATCAAGATTAAACATGAAAAGACCAGAACTTTCAAAAACTGAGTGTGATGTAAAGAGCCATATAAAGTCACAAAAATAAAAATATGGTTCAGGTGCCTCTAAAAGGGCAAGAAATGAGGGCAAGGATAGCTGATTAATATTTGAATGCATAATAATTTTAAATTATCCAGATACAATGATAACCATTAAGTTCATTTGCTAAGGCAAAATAGCAAAGGTTACATAATTTAAACAGCAGAAACGTGTTTTGTCGTGTCTGGATTCTAGAAATCAGACATGAAGGTGTTGCCTTGCTTGTTTTGTTTCTGAAGGTCTCTCCCTGTGGATTGCACATGACCTCGACTTATTGTGTTCTCACACAATATTTTCTCTGTATACATACATCTCTCTAGCATTTCTTTGTGCTTCACAATTTTCTCTTCTTGTGAAGGCTACAGCGAGACTGAATTAGAGCCCATTGTCAGAGCTTTAGGCCCCATCAAATCTAATGTGACATTCTGAGGTATTCGATATTTTGGCTTCAAAATATCATTTCAGAGTTATACAATTCAGCATATTAAAGCTAATATCTGATAAATATGATAAGTGTAATAAACCTATAAAGAAAGCTACACCAAACAAATAATGGTTACAATGATAGAAAAGATACTGGCAGTCTTCAAAGCAGTGAACAACAAGCCGCTTTTCTCTTTTTTCTAAGGAATGAGAACAAAAGAGCATGAAAAAAAGGTCAGTAAATTATGGGGGAAAGTCAACATAGAATTCTACACCCAGAGAAAATGTATTTAAAGAGTAGAAATGAAATGATGGCATTTTTAAGGGGGAAAGTTGTTGAAAAACTTCATCACAAGTGGATATAGACTACACACAAAGCAAAAGGTCTTTTGTGCAGACAGACAGAGGTACCATATAAAACCGCGGAACTTCAGATGGGAGTGACGAAGACTGGACGTGTCCATGTATGGATTGTTTTATTATGTGATGTATACTTTAAAAGGTAAAAATCTATTTGAACAGAGCACGTGCAATGTAGTATGAAATGAATAACATAATCAAAAGTGAAACATTGGACAAAATATAAAAGTCACAAGTAGGAAAACTACACAATTGAAATAATAAAGTAGAATACGTACAGTATCACTTGTAATTAAATTCTGATACGTTAAGTGCATACTACAATTTCTGGCAATGACTAAAATCGTGAAACAAGTAATTATAGATAATCTGTCCAAAAGGAATAATAGATGATAATACATCTATTAATTTTAAGCTGGGAGATGGAAATGTGAATTAAAGAATATGTAAGTGTGTGGGTTTAAATCCAACCAGATTTGTGAACTGATAAGACCATTGTTCTGAGCCTCCAAATATAGGATGTTTCGTCATCATCAGTATATTCTACTTTTAACAAACTTACTTTAAATATAAAGATAAAAATTCCACAAATAAAGGAATAGATTCAGCAATTTTGTACATTGTCGCTTTATAACTCGTCTATCAGATAAGGTATTCTAGCTTTCTTCTTTGTCAAAGTTGTTTCTCTTCGTGGTTATTTTCAAGTCAGTATCATTTAGAGAAGTCTTTCTATTTAAATGAAAAATAATAAATTGTATAAGAAATAAAAAATAAATCTCACCTCATGCATATATGATGACGTAATATTGGTATTGTGGCAGAGAAAGGGTGCTGTTTTACACTGTGGATGGGCTTATATATTGTTGCAGCCATCATGGAAAACAGTGTGTACATTCCTAATGAAATTTAAAATAAAATTACATGGCCAAATTAAAAAAATGTTAGTTAGATTTATTTATTTTATTTGTATAAGTGTTTTGCCTATATTTAAGTACGTGTACCTTGTTTGTTCCTGGTGCTTATGGAGGTCTGAAGAAAACACTGGATCTTCTTGAATAGGAGTTATGGATGATTTTAAGCCACCTTATGGGTGCTAGGAGCTGAACCTTTAAAAGGGCAGCAAGCACTCTTAACCACTGAGCAATCTCTTTAACCCAAGTCCTATTCTCTATAAAATGTTTCCAACATACTTTAAAGTTGAGTAGTTGCTTCTAGCATCTCTGAGTAAGTTGACAGAAGAAAATAACTCCATGATAAAATTAACTAACGTCTATCATTTCAGGATACAATGACAAAGGAAAGGAATGAAACTCAGTGATAGTGGTTGCAGACGTGCACAAACAGTCTAAAGGTTTCTAAGAGTGGCCCAGAAGATAATCTTCTCTTCAGCAGCATAAAGCTCAAGTTGCGGAAAAGCAAACCAAAGCCCTTATAGTAAGATTGATTGAGTTACAAGGGAAATTCAAGTTCCAGTCTTAAAGGCTTAAAAAGTAAGGGCACTGATTCATAAAAAGTAAGACGCTGTAACTTTGGATTGAGATGTGTAGAAAGACCCTAATAAGGCTGAGGACTCTGAACCCTCAGATCGGTTTAATCCCAGCACTCGGGAGGCAGAGGCAGGCGGATCTCTGTGAGTTCAAGGCCAGCCTGGTCTAAAAGAGCTAGTTCCAGGACAGGCTCTAAAAAAGTTGCAGAGAAACCCTGTCTCGAAAAACCAAAAAAAAAAAAAAAAAAAGAAAGAAAAGATTCTGAAAGGTTTAATTCACCGAGGAAGTAATTTTTCCACTCTTTAGATGATGCACCCTCACCATCTATAATATTGCCTTCTCCACTTTTGCCTGAGAGATGAATCTTTCTTCTTTTTCTTTGTGCCAAGCAGAAGGAACTTCCTTGGAGGTGATGCCTGGCAAAATATTACTGAGCTCTCTCAGGTATCCCAATAGTCGCCTCTAGACCTATAGCCAGACTTAAGGCTAAACAGTTTCCTGGAGGTAAGAGTGAAAGTATAGTCCATGATGAGGTACGCCACATCACTAAAGAGCTTAATGAATATGCTAATTCATTCAAACAGAATATGGAGAATATGTGAGGGAATGGATTTTAAAAGCACGTGGAATAATGGTGGAAAGAACTAAAACTGGATCAGACTGAATTTATTGATATGGGGGCCACCGAGTAGAGATCCTAGGTTGAATATGGAAGCTTGCACAGCCAAAATCGTGTCAAATTTGTTTGATTGGTTGGCTGCATAATTTATCATAATAAGTGGAGGTGTAGCCGGGCGATGGTGGCACGCGCCTTTAATCCCAGCCTCGGGAGGGCAGAGGCAGGCGGATCTCTGTGAGTTCGAGACCAGCCTGGTCTACAAGAGGCTCTAAAGCTGCAGAGAAACCCTGTCCTTGAAAAACCAAAAAAAAAAAAAAAAAAAAAAAGTGGAGGTGTGTACCACCCCTTGAAAACTGCAATGCTGAGAGTGGTTACACTTTGTAAAATCCAATCCTCGCACATTGGGAAGGTACCAGAGCCAGACACGCCCTTCACTAATGCTATAAGACTCAAAAACGGTGAGGGGGGCACCAGTATATTTAAAGAACTTTGTTATTGATCTTTTCCTTGTGCCAGATCTTAGGGTTGGAAACACTGCAGTTTAATTGGATGAATTAAATGTGACAAGTTAAATTGGGTCCTGGAATAGCAGAGGCTAGGTGGAAACATTTAATGGAGCCAAAGATAATGTGAATGTACTTATCATAACAGGTAGCATAGGCAAAGGCAATGTCTCAGTGGGCCTACCTAGAAAGGGAAGCATAAGAAAATGGTTTGTATGGTGGAATGACTTGTATGGCCCTTTGGTACTGACTAGTCAATCATGGTATTTCCAAGAATGAAATAGAGGCAAAATCTACTATGTTTTTGTTTGATATGTATAGGCAGAATATTTCTCAAACAAATGAAAGAAAAACCACATTGGCTTGTGGCAATAGGAGTAATCTTGGCCCATGAAACAATTTCCAGAATTGAGCCAGTTTGCAGACCCTTGGATTATGGCAAGGCCAGGTTTCCATGAGCAAAGACATTTATAAAATACCCCAAAGTTTTAAATGTAGGTTTTCTCCTATCCTTCTCTAGAGGGACTCATAATCTTTTACAAGGTAACTGTACACAGTGAGAAAGGAAATAGTAAGACTTTCTTAGGGTCTATTGGATTCTGAATTGATGATGATTCTGGGTGAGTCCAGGAATCATTGTGACCCTCCAGTCAAAGTAGGGGCTTATGGAGGTCAGGTGATTAATCTAGTTTTGGCTGAAGCCTCACTCACAGTAGGTTCAGATACACATCCCAAGAACACATACCTGTGGTTATTTCCTGAGCCTCAGAATGTCTGATTGGAATAGATTTACTTAGAAGTTGGTAAAATTCTTAACATTAATTCCCTGACATGTAGAATGAGAGATATTATGGCTGGAAGTCACTGAAGTTGTCTCTACCATGAAAACAGTGAACCAAAAGAAATTTTGCATCCCTGGAGAAATTTCAGAAATTAATGCCACTATCAAGGACTTGAAAGATGCCGGAGTGATGTTCCACACCACATCACCCTTTAACTCTCCTATTGGGTTTGTGCAGAAGACAGATGGATCTCATGGAGAATGACAGCTGACTATCAAATAGCGACTCCAATTGCAGCTGCTGTACCAGATGTGGTGTCCTTATTTGAGCAGATATGCAGCTATTGATCTAGCTAATGCTTTTTTCTCTGTACCTGTCTATAAGGACCATCAGAAGCAATTTTATTTCAGCTGGCAAGGCCAGTGGTATATCTTTAGAGTTTTACTTGAAGGATATAGTAACTCTAGCCCTGTGTCATAATGTAGAAGGGATCTTGATTTTTTTGTTTCTTCTACAAAATATCACACTGGTACACTATGTTGATGACCTTATGCTCATTGAACCAAGTGATCAGGAGGTAGTAACCACTTTGGACTTGTTGGTAACACATATGTGCATCAGAGGATTGGAAAAATCAAACCAATATTCAAGGGTCTTCTATCTCACTGAACGTCTTAGGAGTCCAGTGGTGTGGGGCATTCAGAAATATTCCTTCTACGGTCAAGGATAAGTTATTGCACCTGGTCCCTCCCACCACCAAGAAAGAAGCACATTTACTGGGCCTATTTGGATTCTGGAGATGACACATTCCTAATATGGGCATGTTACTCTGGTCCATATACCAAGCGACTTGCAAAGGTTTGTGTGGGACCTGGGACAGAAAAAGGCTCTTCAACAGATCCAGGTTGCTCTACCACTTGGACCATATGATTAAGCAAACTTGATGTCACTTGAGGTGGAAACGTTTTTGGAGCATTTGGCGGGCCCTTACAGGTGAATCACAGGAGAGACCTTTGGAATTTGGGAGCAATGCTCTGCCATCTCTGCAGACAACTCTTCTCCCTTTGAGACATAGCTCTTGACCTGCTATTTTTCCTCAGTGGAAACTGAACATTTTGACAATGGGTCACCAAGTTACCATGAGACCTGAGCTGCTCAACATGAGATGGGTGTTATCTGACCCACCAAGTCACAAAGTAGGATGTGCACAACAGCAGTCTATTATCAGATGGAAGTGGTTTGTATGTGAATGGGCCTGAGCAGATCCTGAAGGCACAAACAAGTCACATGAAGACACTGCCCAAATGCCTATGGTTTTTACTCCTGCTATAATGCTGCTTGCTGCCAAGCATGTACCTTATAACCTCATGGAATGTTCCTTAACATCAGATGACTAAGGAAGAGAAGAGGAAGGCCTGGTTTACTGATGGCTATGTACATTATGCAGGTACCACCCAGAAGGGGACAGCTGAAGTGTTACAACCCCTTTCTGGGGCAACCCTGAAAGACACCAGTGAAGGGAAATCTTCACAGTTGACAGAACTTAAAGCAGCATACATTGTCATCTATTTTGTTTGGAAGGAGAAATAGCCAGATGTGTGATTGTTCACTGATTCATGGACTGTAGCCAATGGATTTCAAGTCAGGGACTTGAAAAGAGCATAGTTGGAAAATTGATGAGAAAGACATCTGGGGAAGAAGTATGTGCATAGATCTCTCCAAATAGGTGTAGCAGCAGACCGCTTGTTCACCCGACCACCCAGAACCAAAATAACAACACAGAAACTATATTAATTAAAGCTCTGTTTGGCCCATTAACATTAGCTTCTTATTGGTTAACTCTCACATCTTAATTTAACCCATTTCTATTAATCTGTATAACACCACGAGGTCGTGGCGTACCTGCAAAGTTTCAGCACATCCATCTCTAGCAGCGGATGATGCTATGACTCTGCCCTCTTCCTCCCAGCATTCAGTTCCATCTTCCTTGCCTACCTAAGTTCTGCCCTATCAACAGGCCAAGGCAGTTTCTTTATTCATTAATGGTAATCACAGCACACAGAGGGGACTCTCACATCAAATAGGCAAAGAATATCAAGATAATTGTTCCCCCTGTAAATGTTCAACAGAAGGTCACATCAGCAGAGGAGAAGGTCAATAATCAAGTAGATAGGTTGATCCGTTATGTGGACAGTCAGCCTCTTTCCACAGATATCCCTGTCATTGCCCATGAACAAAGTGGCCAAGGGTGGAGTTATTCACGGGATCAACAGAATGGACTTTGACTCAACAAGGCTGACTTGGCAGCAGCTGCTGAGTACCAGGTCTGCTAGTAGCAGAGACCAACAATGAGCTTCTCTGGGCATATGGTATCATTTCCAGGGTTGAGTAGTCAGTGACCTGATGGCATGTTGACTACATTGGACAACTTCCTTTGTGGAAAGGACAATGCTCGGTCCTTACTGGAATAGATATTTATTCTGGTTATAGATTTGCATTTTTTTGCATGTAGTTCTTCTACCAAAGGTACCATTATGTAGACTTACAGAATGCATTTTCCATTGTGGTTATACATATTCAATATGTACATTCTATATACATACATACACACACACACACACACACACACACACACACACACACACCAGCTTTAGTCTGACCAAGGAAACTTAGTTTGCAGGCAGAGAAGTGTGACATTTTGCCCACGATCATGGAATCCAGTGGTGTTACCATGCTCACCACTATCTAGAAGCAGGCAGTCTGAGAGAACAGTGGAATAGTCTTTAGAAGATACAGTTATAGTGACAATTATGTGACAGTACCCTGGAGGGCTGGGACAGGGTTCTGCAGAAGGTGGTATATACTTTGAATAAGTGTCCAATATATGTCTATGTTCCTCCCTCCCCCCCCTCCCCAGGATCTACAAGTCCCTAGTTGCCTACTGGGAAAACTTTTGCTTCTTGTTCCTGTTACCATAAGTTCTGCTGACCTGGAAGTTTTGACTCCAAACAAGGGAGAGATCTTGACACTCAACAAACATTCCATTGAACTGGAATCTCAGACTTCCCCAGGATACTTTGAGTTTTTGATACCCTTAAACCAGCAAGCTAAGAAAGGAATAATAGTGTTAGGAGGGGTGATTAATCCAGATTATCATGGGGAATCAGATTGCCTCTCAATAATGGAGGTTGGAAAGATTATGTCTGGAGTGAAGGAGATGCTTTAGGGCTTTTTTTGCTACTACTGTGTCCTGTCATTAAAGTAAATGAGAAACTACAACAGACTAATTCAGGCAAGATTACAAATGGCACAGATCCATTGGGAAGAAAGGTATGGAAAAGAGCTAAGACCTGCTGAGGTTCTTGGTGAGGGTGGAGGAAATACAGAATGAGTAGCATAGGAAGGTAGCTGTAAATGCCAGCTAAGGTCATGTGACCAATTACAGACATGAGGATTATAATTGACATGAGTATTTTCTGTCATATTTTGTTAAGAATGTATTTGTACATATATGCACACAATCAAGTGATGTTTATATTTTGTTTCCTCACTTTATCATATAATATAACACTATGATAATAATGGTGGTTATCATATTATGTTATGAGACAGTAAAAAACTAAGCAGTCCTAAAGGGAGACTGCCACCTATTCCAAAATATAGAATGCATTTATGGTTGTATATCATATAGTTGTATTGTGTTATGCATAATTATAACCTAGTTATTGTTTTCATATGGAAATTAAACATAACTTGATTGTATATCAAGTTGACAAGGGGTGGATTTATGATGACTAATCTTGGTTGTCAGTTTGACTACATATGGAATAAACTAAAATCCAAACAGCTGGACATGACAGTGATTTCCTTGATTGGATATTTTGATAGCTCCTCAGATAGAGATGAAGCCTCATGTGCTCTTCTCTCATTCATGCTAGAGATTTGAGTGGCTTGATATTGCGCAAAAAACTATGACATGCCAATATATTCTCAAAGGGAAGATAATGGCAGTTATATCTTGAGGGTAAGCAACATTTGTCTAATTGGACTTAAGGTCCACTTAGTAGGAGAAAATTCATGCCTGATACTGTAAATCAAGCAAACTTTCCTGGTTGGTGAGGTCATGGGGAGCCTAGAGCAGAACCTATTATTTCCACTGTCTTAAGCCAATATAATTCCTAGCTACATTCTAAATACTATATTATACCCACAGAAAAGTGTGGCTCTTAGCCCTCATCCAAAAAATTTCTTTTTGCACCAGGTGTCAACCATTTCAGAAAGCTAAAACTGGTCAAAATACAGAGAACAACTGATCATAAGGTGACCAGGCCCAGCTGCTATATCTTCAGCACAACCTCTACACCTAAGGCTCAAGGACCTCTACAGAAGAGGGGGAGGAAAGCTTGTAAGAGCCTGAAGACCAGGGCATCTGCTGCAAGATTTTGTCTTCTACATGACAGGGAGGCTCCACCCCCACACTCTCAACAACACGGTTGCCTAAATAACTGAATAGTGACAACGCCAGTTGACACGCTAGCATGGATGGGGGAAATTTCACAAGCCTCCACCCTTAGATGAGGAACTATAGAGTGCTGAAAGAGAAGTCATCAGTCTTCCTCATGGAAGAACCCTCTAATTGGCTACCCAACATCAAGTCGTCAGTCCTTAAAACATATCCATATGAGTAATACTAGATGAACTAAATAGGTTTTAGTTATATAGTCATATGTATGTATACATGTGCCAATAATAATTAAAGAAAATGACAAAGTGCTCAAAAATTGAAGTAGGGCTTGGAGGGATAGGGGCAATGAGAGAGGGGAAGCAGGATATAATAGAGGATTGAAGATGATCAAAGTCTATTATATACATATATAAGATGTTATAATGAAACCCATTATTTTGTAGAATTGTTAAGTATTAAAAATGAAAAATGATGAGACTGAAAAGATAGCTGAGAGAAATTGAAAACTCTGGATTCCGACAGAGTTTTATTATGAGCACTATACTTTAGGAAGTGTTTTCGCCCTGCAAGTATAATATGCACTAATTCCCAATTGCTACTAGGAAGAGGCCATGCAAGAGGTTATGTGTGGGAGACAGTGAATACTTGCAACCTAAAGAGATGAGTAGATGTAGTTCTTTGGCCTAAGGCTTCTCCTCTCTTGCCTTCAGAGCTTGTTTCTGAGGTAGTGATGATGACATTGGTGTGTTAAAGCCCCGTGACTTAAAAAAGGTTGAAATGGTAATTAAAAAGGACTGGCTAGGACAGGAAACACACACAGTAACAGCAGCAGCTGGGAGATGCTTTGCAAAAAAAAGGATTGCTTCGTTATTTAGTTAAAGGACAATATTTTGAAAAATCCCATTTCTTTTTCAAATTATTCATGACAAATGAACATGTTTGGAGAGTTTATTTCTCTGGAGATTTTGTCCTGGTGGAATGCCTGGTATTTATAAGAGAGTTACACTTTCTTCAGTTTGAAGGCAAAGGTATTACCATTTCTGCTTTCTTTCCTGGGATAGGGACCTTGGGGAGGTTTATAAAATCCATAGAGTCAAAGAATCATTATCTTCAAATCTAAAACAGACATCTCAGTGTTATCACTAAATTTCTTAGAAATAAGTTTCTCTATTCTCTTCTGGACAGTTTAAATCCCCACTTGGGAAGAAGATTTCTTTATTTGCAGCAAGTGTGGGCAAACATATTGCATATGAAACTCGATACTGTACAGAAGTGTAGTTAACTCAACAGGGAACCAAAGAGTGGACCTGTTTTGTAGACACTTACGTGGATTGAACTGCAAATAGTAAGTTTTTAAAAAATTACATTTTTATTTGCCTACTAGTGGGATTCATAGATGAAAATAAGAATCTATTACTGCAAGATTGTTATATAGTAGAGGTTTTATTGTCTTTTTGTATAGCTCTTTCTTCTGAATTAGAATAGTCCATCCAGGAAGAAGGAGGTGTGTGTGTGGGAGGAATCCTTGCAAGGTTTAGGAACATCAGAAAACTAAAACCCTCACAAGGCTGCTCCCAAAATTTGTATAAGCAGTGAGTAATTGCTGGGGGAAGATCCTCTTCTTGGCAATTGCCAGCAAGTTGATCAGGAATCTTGAATGATATATGTCTGATGATTTGTAAACCCATATTTGAGTTGGTTTTGGAGATACAGATGCCTTTGAATCAACCATTCCTTTATATATAACCACTCCCCATGTAGTTTAGTAACGTTATTGATTTAACAAGCAATACTTGGGGAGAATAATTTCTTTTCTCTGTCATTGGTGCTTTATCTGGGTTGAATTGATGTTTGTTTACATCTCTCTATGGTAAGTTATATAACACAACTGGAGTGCAAGCATGAGCCAACATAGCCAAAATTGGCCCCTGGTATTGATTATTAGACATGTAATTAGAAGTTTTTGACTGGTTTAAGGGGAAAAATGCACATTTTGGGGGAAATTCTGAAAGAGTAACTTTTAATGTCTTATTGTGGCTATATGAATGCTATGATTCTTTGCTGCAGTGCCCTTCAATTGCAAGGCCCTGGTTTTGGGTGATAAGAAAATGAAACCAAGGGCCTTGAGCCACCGTTAGGGGAACTTTGTTGGATTGGAAAGCCAGGGTGCTTTTCTTCCCTCGTGCTCAATATCCACTTTGGTGAATGCGGTCTACCACAGGAATGCGAAGGATAATCGAATGTGGCTTATAGACTAGTGGAATGTGTTTCATTCCTGAAAGTAACTACATATAGGATGTGATCCTAAGTCAATTGCGACATCAGTCATGTGGCTTTTACTATGGATGGTAAGGCAGGTAACTGAAATAACCTGCCCTCATAAGGTGGGAATTATATCAGAAAAAGATAGGTAGATGCTATCTTCTGCATTTGCCTCTGATACGGCATGACATGTGGAAAATAGGATGAGCTGGAAATGTTCATGGCCATTTCCTAAAGCTGGAATGGGCAAGAAAAAGAATAAAAAAATTGCTTTATGCTAAATAGCACTTCCTGAGATGCAAAACAAGAAATCAATGAAGAGAACTCTACAGTGATGAGAGAATTAAAAGGTAAAAGTGACAGAAGCTACTCCTCGAGTCCAAAGTTTTATCCAGAAGTGAAAAAATGCATGATTCAAGATATAGATGGGGACCTTTGTAATGGACCCATGCATAATACTATGACAATCAGAATAACATGGCAATGAACTGCTTGCATCCGGGAAAGGCTTTAAAGCAAGCATCGAAGTGGCCTTCCATATCCTTCCTCATGAGGCTGTGGGACATGGAGGCAGATGGGATCAGTATGAGTACTCTATAAGTGAAGAAACTGAGTAACATAGGTGCCAATATCTTGAGCAAAAGCTAAGTAGCCTGAAGCAATGCTAGAGAAATCAGTCCTGAAGGACCACCTCATAGAGAGCCACTAGGAACATTGCATTGATGTCAGATGTGGCGCCCATGAATATTAGGAACTGCAAGCCAGAGTAAGAAGGCTAGGCATTACTAAAAAAAATTGAGTGTGTTAGCAATGTTGTTTAAATGCTGTGGGCTGGATAGAAATGTGTTCACAGGAGCACGAAGAAAGAAGTCAATCCAGCAAGGACTGCAGGACTGATATGGGACTTCACTGGGGTGTGAGTGTTACACAGTGGGAAATACTGTAGCAGATCTGAAGGGTTTGGTCTGGCATTTGTGGCTCATAATGTGCTAAGGCATCAAGAAAGAAGACATAAGAGTGGAAAGCAGACAACAGGGATTATCAAGATCATTTGAAAACAAATGTGACAATATTTGTGTTGAGTTGAAGTTCCTATGGGGAAAAAAAACAGAAAGCAAAATGTTGTGGTGATGAGTTTTTAGAAGGCTTAAGCCTAAGTGTTTACCAAAGAGGTAAATAAACCACGGAGGACAGGACAATATAGGTGACAAAGATTAAGCTTGTCCTATGGGTTGAGCAGAATCCTACCTAGAATATATTGTATTTACTTTCCTCTGCGAGAAAATACACTGGGGATGGAGGTGGTAAACCCAGCTTGGGATTCTTTAAGCAGTTGGGAGTAGCCAATGAAGATGTGATAACCATGATACTGGCATGGTGCTTGTCAGAACTAATGATCTTGCTGGAGTAGTGGATTCAGCAGACGAGCCTTGCTTCTGAGCTAAGCAGTGTGACCCTGCCCATTGGAAGTGGAATTGCTTGTACAGAATGACTATCATTGCCTAGAAGTAAATAAGGTAATGTCCTTAATCCACACTATTATACCAAGCATTGCTCTTTTGATGAACAGTTCATGCAACTGATGGAATTATCTCATTCTGTATTAGACCTTGCCAATATCTTACTTATGTTTTAGTTGTTGAGTCATAGACCTATTGGCATTTAACTGGAATGGAAGGTGATGTGCCTTCAGAGATCATACCTACCCTCCATTTGAAAGTTTTATATAATTATGACCTTGAGTGTCTTACAAATTTGGAGAAACACCTGGAATAACAGCAAAAATAGTAGTTAAAGGGTTTGACTAAGGCACCCTACTTGTTTGGAAGAAGGCACACCCAGGAACCATAAGATTGCGCAAACATCTCAGTGTCAGAGGTGGGCTACGTATTGTTGATTATAGAGGCTCCTAAATCATCCTCCTCCACTACAGAAAGCATTGCTCTTAGTTGCATGTCAGAATATATAGCAAGTCCTTATATTTGAAAACCACAAATTTTGATTGCTTGTTTTTTAAAAAAATCAAACCAGGACTGAGCTGGATGCTCCTTCCCTGATAGCTGGCTTTTGTAGTGCCAGAAGATGCTATGTATAGGCTACTGGGTAAGAACTGTTCCCAACAGCCCTAGTCAATTATAGACTCTGCATGTTACACTGTCAACATGCCAGGCAAGAATTGCCCATTGGTATAGTAGTGGCACGACTGCTGTGGATGCCACCAACAGTTTTCTAATTGGATACAGACTCGCTACATAAGTGGAAAACCATTTCTGATACTGTAATCCAGGACAAAATTTTATGCCTTGGGTTGTTGTAAGACCCAGTGGGTAAGACTGTATTATTTTATTAAACAAGCGTGTTTTGTCTGACAAAATTTCCCTATTTATGTTGTTCTCATAAATTACTTCTGTTGTCAGTCTTTGTCTTAGAGGGAAACGTTTCCCCCAGTGAACAGTCATATTTAGTAAGGCTGAAGAGAATTAATTGTTGTTGTGCTATTAATATATAATGGTTCAAGATATACATTACCATTCCAAAATGTAGGGAATGGAGCATAGTGAGGAAATACTGGACCAAAACTAGACCAAAAACCAGCTATACAAACTCCCAACTCTACATCTCCATGTTTAATGTCAAACTGCTCTTCAGATCTCCAGCTCCTCTCAATATTGTCGACTACAATGCACTTCTCTCTTAGGCTGGTTTTACTCTCTTTTTTCAGCTTTTCTTGGCAGGTAACCCACAACTCTGTCATTTCCAACATCTTGGGGTTTTCAAGGCAATCCAGATTTCACCTTCATAGTTTCACTAAATGGCCTTTCTGGGTCTGCATGCAGGGACACCTCTGATATATGCCTGGCCTCAGTAGCTTTCCTTAACCATGGAGAGAGATTTCATAACCTATTTCTTCTGTCCTTGACTATAAAGCCGGAATCATGTGACTGAGATCATGAGAAGGAGCTGAGAGTTTTACATGTGCCATGTTTACTTGCTGGGGTTGGAACATACCCCCTCCTTGTCAGTTATATTTCTGTTTTTAATGCTTCCCTTCATCACCTAAGCTTGGCTATTCTGGAATTTACTTTGTAGACCAGGTGGACCTTGAAATCAGAGATGTGTCACCCCCTGCCTTCTGAGTGCTGGGATTAAAGTTATACACTAGGACACCTGGCTGTTTTTCTTTAATTCCTTTTCATTTTTCTTTAATTCCTTTCCATAAGTTGGAAGCTTAGCTGGGTGGAGTCTTGCTGAGGTCACTACTCCCTTTATTCCACTCAGCATCATTTTTCTTTAAACTTCTTGGTCTCTTCCAACTGTACACTTTGTTATTTTTACTTGATCAGCTTGCTCCTTTTCACTAGAGATCCACATGAAAGTGAACACTACTAACCGCAAGCCATACTCAGTTCTAGGCTGTTCTCAGATTTCCTCTGCCAGTGCAATCAATAAAAAACTCTTCAATTTATAGCCTCATCAGACCTTTTTGGACAAGGGCAAAACCAGTCACATTCTTTGCCAAAATATCACAAGAACAGCTTCTAGGCCACATATTGACATTCTCCTCCCACAGTTCAAAGCACCACCGTCTTTTATGTTTCTACTAGGATGGCCCATCAAGTTCCACCTAAATATTCAACTGCTTTTCTAATGAACATGAATAAAAAATAATAATAAAGGTCTTAAAGTCCAGATTCCTCCAAATAAAAGCATAGTCAGGCCTATCACAGTAATACCTCACTCTTGGTACCAACTTCTGTCTTAGTTACAGTTTCTATTGCTGTGAAGAGAAACCATGACCACATCAATTCTTACAAAAGAAAACATTTAATTGGATTATTGGATTAACTGTTTTGCAGTTCAGATGGTTAGCCCATTATCATCATGGTGCAAAACATGGCAGCATGCAGGAAGACATAGTGCTGGAGAAGGAACTAAGAGTTTTACATCTGGATCAGCAGGCAGCAGGAAGAGAGAGTGAGCTACTGAGCATGACTTGAACTTCTGAAACATCCAAGCCCACCCACCCCCAGTGACACACTTGCTCCCACAAGGTCACACTTGTTCCAACGAGGCCACGCCTCCTAATAGTGCCATTACCTATGGGCTTAAGGGGGCCATTTTCATTCAAATCACCATAATGATTGCCTTAAAAAGTGAAAAAAAAATTAAATGTCGGCCATCAACCAGATGTATTGTAAGGTCATAGCCATCTTCAAAATGACTCTTCCATTCTGCAGGCCTCAGAATGGCTTCCATTCTTTAAGACCAGGAAAGGCTTCCAAATGTGTTTTCCCATAGGTTTGTGATTATTTAAAACATTTAGAACATGAAAACAGTTTTCAGATCACCATTCCCTATTATATCATCCAATGAAAAGTCCCACTCTTAAAGTCTTTTGAGTTTGATATCTCTTTTAGAATGAAGCAAACATTAAAGCTTCATTCTTTGATGCATTTGTTATGTGCTTATACAGAAAAGAAAGAGAATGAACTGAAACAAGAAGCCATCCCAGTTTCTTTTAACACTGGTATAGATAGGGTACAAGAGGGAGACAAACTTCTACTAGCCACAATCATTTAGTATATGATAAAAAGAGCTGAAGATGGCTGGACGATTTATTGATTTCCAAGAATATGCTATCCAGCACAGGAAATTCTGATATGGGATGAACTGGTGCTATTTTGAACTTTTATTTAGCAGAAAGAAAATCTACTTTTTGACAAATATCTCAGAATAGTTTAGCTACTTTTCTTTTGTACAAATCAAGTTTGTTTTTAGGAACATGTATAGGATAGGTACTAGGAGAAAATGTAGCATCCTGTGTGTTCCTCAAAACTTCCCTCACCAGAAGAATGAACGATTGTGTTTATTAAAACTGGGACTTGGCAGCTCCCAACTGAATCTACCAAGTCAGAACACCCAGAAAAATAAAATAGAAATTTATATTCAAGGCCAGCTTAAGTAATTTTTGTGATGGCAAATTTTTGGAAAATATATGTAGTGGTAAAAGAAGTTTTAGAAAAGTTACAATTATCTAGGTAGCACTTAATATACATTTGTATTAAAAATAATAGAGGACCTAAGCTTGTGTTGGAAGGAGTATAGAGGAGTGTTAGAAGGGAAGGAGTGGAAGATATGATCAAGCTATATTGTATATATGTATAAGACTTTCAAACAGTAATGAGTAAATAAATATATGTAATAAAATGTTAAAAATAAACTAAAATAAATAAATAAAAATAAAAGTATAAAACAAAAAAAATTTGCTAGTGCCTGGAGAATCCATACCCATACCCTGAATACTTTTTCTGATTTAATGGATTTCAGTACCAGTCTCGGGCATTCAAATTTATTTTAAATTTAAATTATAAGTTATATAATTAAAAATAAATTAATAGGTCTGTTCACCTGTGAGGTCTGTGGAACTCTGAAACACAGCTTGCTCTGATACTGAGGGGACCTAAGAGGTGAGTCAGTAGCCACAGGGCTGGACAGCTAGATGCCCCACTCTCTGGGACCTCCCCAGTGGGAACAAACCCAGAGGCCCCTCCCCACATTCCTTGGCTTTTCTAGCCAACCAGCAGGGAGTTTTCCTGCAGCTGGGCTATCCACCAAGCCACCCAGTCCCCAAACCCACCTGTTCACCTGTCAGATTCATGGAACCCTGAAACACATCTTGCTCCAATACTGAGGGGACCCAAGAAGGCAGACCAAGAAAAACGACCAAATACTTAGCTACAGAAAGAATTGGACCAAGATGCCAAGACATTGCTGGCCTCATTTGAAGGAAGAGATAGGTAGGCACCAATGCAAGAATTCCTCCAACAGCCTAAAAAAGCAACATGGTAACACCAGAACCCAGTGGACACACAACAGGAAGACTTGATCATCCTAACCCAGAAGAAGTAGAAGGAAATGACTTTAAAAGTAACTTTATGAAAATGATGGAGACCTTTAAAGAGGAAGTGAAAAGCTCCCTTAAAGAAATGGAAGGGAAGACAAACAAAAAGAAGAAATTAACAAATCTCTCAAAAAAAAACCCCAAGAAAACCAATAAGAAACAATCAAACAAATGAAGGAAACAGTTCAAGACTTGAAGACTGAAATAGATGTAATAAAGACAATACAAACCAAGGGAATTCTGAATATGTAAAATATAGGTAAACAAACAGGAATTACAGAGACAAGTATAACCAATAGAACACAAGAGATAGATGAAAGAATCTCAAGCACTAAAGATACTATAAAGGAAATAGACTTATTGGTCAAAGAAAACATTAAATACAAGAAATTCTTAACACAAAACATTCAGGAAATCTGGGACACCATGAAAAGACCAAACCTAAAACTAATAGGGATAGAAGAAAGAGAACTCCAGCTCAAATGCCCAGAAAATATATTCAACAAAATTATAGAAGAAAACTTTCCCAACCTAAAGAAGGATATACCTATGAAGGTACAAGAAGCTTACAGAACACCAAATAGACTGGATCAAATAAAAAAATCCTCTCACCATATAATAATCAAAACATAAAATGTGCAGAATAAAGAAAGAATATTAAGAGCTGCAAAAGGAAAAAGGTCAAGTAACATATAAAGGAAAACCTATCAGAATTACACCTGACTTCTCAATGGAAACCATAAAATCCAGAAGGTCCTAGATAGATGTGCTGCAGATACTAAGAGACCATGGATGCAAGCCCAGACTACTATACCCATCAAAATTTCATTCACCATCAATGGAGAAAACAAGATATTCCAGGACAAAAACAGATTTAAACAATATGTATCTACAAACCCAGCCTTACAGAAAGTACTAGAAGGAAAACCTCAACCCAAGGAAGCTAACTACACCCACAATAACACAGACTTCTGATAACCCCACACCAGCATAACCCAAAGAAGGGAAACACACAAACACTATTACAGAAAAATAACTGGAGTTAACAACCACTGGTCATTAATATCACTTAATATCAATGGACTCAACTCACCTATAAAAAGATACAAGCTAAGAGAATGAATATAAAAACAGGATCCAACCTTCTGCTGTTTACAAGAAACATACCTCAACCTCAAAGACAGACACTACCTCAGAGTAAAGGGTTAGGAAAAGGTTTTCCAATCAAATGGACCTAAGAAACAAGCAGGTGTGGTTATCCTAATATCTAACAAAATTGATTTCAAACTAAAATCAATCAGAAGAGACAGAGAAGGACAATTTATACTCATAACAGGAACAATTCACCAAGATGAAGTTTCTTCCTGAATATCTATGCCCCTAATATAAGAGCACCCACATATGTAAAAGAAACGTTACTAAAACTTAAATCGTACATCAAATCACACACACTAATAGGAGATTTCAACACTCCTCTCTCAAAAATGGGACAGGTCAACAAGACAAAAACATAACAGAGAAATAAGAGAACTAACAGATGTAATGAATCAAATGAACTTAACAGACATCTACAGAACATTCTACCCAAACACAAAAGAATATTCCTTCTTCTCAACACCTCATGAAACCTTCTCTAAAATTGATCACATACTCTGTAACAAAGCAAACATCTACAGATATAACAAAATTGGAGTAACCCTCTGTGTCTTATCAGATCACCATGGAGTAAAGCTAGAATTTAACAACAATACTACTCTCAGAAAGCCTACAAACTCATGGAAACTGAACAGTAAACTACTGAACCAACCCTGGGCCAGGGAACAAATAAACAAGAAATTAAAGTCTTCTTTGAATTCAACGAAAATGAAAGCACAACATATCAAAACCTATGGGACACTATGAAAGCAGTGCTAGTAGGAAAGTTCATAGCACTAAGTGCCTGCATAAAGAAAACAGAGAAAGCTCAAATTAGCAACTTAAGAGCATAACTGAAAGCTCTAGAAAAAAAAGAAGCAGACTCACCCAGGAGGAGAAGAAGACAGGAAATAATCAAATTGAGGGCTGAAATCAACAAAATAGAAACACAGAAAACAATACAAAGAATCAATGAAACAAAGAGCTGGTTCTTTGAGAAAATCAACAAGATTAACACACCCTTATCCAAACTAATCAAAAGGCAGAGAGAGAACACCTAAATTAACAAAATCAAAATGAAAAGGGGGCCGGGCGATGGTGGCGCATGCCTTTAATCCCAGCACTCGGGAGGCAGAGGCAGGTGGATTTCTGTGAGTTCGAGACCATCCTGGTCTACAGAGCTAGTTCCAGGACAGGTTCCAAAGCCACAGAGAAACCCTGTCTCAAAAAACCAAAACCAAAAAAAATGAAAAAGGGGACATAACAATTCAGAGAATTATTAGGTTTTACTACAAAACCCTGTACTCCACAAAATTGGAATATGTAAAAGAAATGGACAATTTTTAGATAGATACTATATACCAAAATTAAATCAAGACCAGGTGAGCAATGTAAATAGACCTATAAGCTGTGAGAAAATAGAAGCTATCATCAAAAACTTCCCAACCAAAAAATGTCCAGGGCTTGATGGTTTTAGTGCAGAATTCTAACAGAACTTTCAAGAGCTAATACTTATACTCCTCAAAATTTTCCATATAAGAGAAACAGAAGAGTCATTGCCACACTCTTTTTATGAGGCTACAGTTACCCTGATACCAAAACCACATAAAGACTCAACCAAGAAAAAGATTTACAGACCAGTCTCACTCATGAACATGGCTGCATAAATTCTCAATAAAATACTGGCAAACTGAATCCAAGAACACATCAAAAAAATCATCTATCATGATCAAGTAGGCTTCATCCCAGAGATGCATGGCTGGTTCAACATAAGAACATCTATCAATGTAATTCATCATATAAATAAACTGAAAGAAAAAAATATGATCATTTCATTAGATGCTGAAAAAGCATTTGACAAAATTCAACACCCCTTCATGATAAAGGTCTTGGAGAGATCAGGGATACAATGATCATATCTAAAGATAATAAAAGCAATACACAACAAGCCAACAGCTAACATCAAATTAAATGGAGAGAAACTCAAAGTGATCCCCTAAAAACAGGAATAAGACAAGGCTGTCCACTCTCTCCATATCTCTTCAACATAATTCTTGAAGTTTTAGCAACATCAATAAGACAACACAAGGAGATCAAGGGGATTCAAATTGGAAAGGGAGAAGTCAAACTTTTGTTATTTGCAGATGATATGATAGTGTACATAAGTGACCCCAAAAACTCTACCAGAAAACTCCTATAGCTAATAAATACCTTCAGTGATGTGGCAGGATACAAGATCAACTCAAAAAAATCAGTAGCCTTCCTATACACAAAGGATAAAGAAGCTGAGAGGGAAATCAGAGAAACATCACCTTTCATGATAGCCACAAATCACATAAAATATCTTGGGGTAACACTAACCAAGGAAATTAAAGATCTATTTGACAAGAACTTTATGTCTTTGAAGAAAGAAATTAAAGAAGATACCAGAAAATGGAAAGATCTCCATGCTCTTGGATAGGAATAATCAACATAGTAAAAATGGCAATCCTACCAAAAGCAATCTGTAGATTCAATGCAATACCCATTAAAATCCCAACAGAATTCTTCACAGACCTTGAAAGAATAATAACTTCATATAGAAAAACAAAAATCACAGGATAGCCAAAAACAATTCTATACAATAAAGGAACTTCCAGAGGAATCACCATCCCTAACATCAAGCTCTATTACAGAGCTACAATAATGAAAATAGCTTAGTATTGGCATAAAAAGAGACCAGATGATCAAGACAATTGAATCTAAGACCTGGATATTAATCCACACACCTATGAACACCTGTTTTATGACAACAAAGCTAAAATTTTACAATGGAAAAAAAGAAAGCATCTTTAACAAATGGTGCTGGCATAACTGGATGTCAACCTGTAGAAGAATGAAAATAGATCCATATTTATCACCATGCACAAAACACAAGTCCAAATGGATTAAAGACCTCCATATAAATCTGACCACACTGAATCTGATAGAAGAGAAAGTGGAATGTAGCTTCAATGCATGGGCACAGGAGACCACTTCCTAAATATAACCTCAGTAGCACACACAATAAGAGCAACAATAAATAAATAAATGGGACCTCCTGAAACTGAGAAGCTTCTGTAAAGCAAAGGACACAGAGTTAATAAGACAAAAAGGCAGCCTACTGAATGGGAAAAGATCTTCACCAACCCCACATCAGAGAAAAGACTGATCTCAAAAATATGTAAAGAACCCAAGAAGTTAAACATTAAAATTCTAAATAACCCAATTACAAAATGGTGTATTGAACTAAACAGAGAATTCCCAACAGAAGAATTTCAAATGGCAAAAAATATACTTAAGGAAATGTTCAACTTCCTTAGCTATCAGGGAAATGCAAATCAAAACAACTTTGAGACACCATCTTAACACCTGTCAGAATGACTAAGATCAAAACACCAATGATAGCTTATGCTGGAGAGTATGTGGAGTAAGGGGAACACTCATTCATTGCTGGTTGAATGTATACTAGTGCAACTACTTTGGAAATCAGTATGGCAGTTTCTTAGAAAATTGGGATTCAACCTACCTCAGGATCCAGCAATACCACTCTTGGGAACACACCCAAAAGATACTCAATCATACTACAGGAGCATTTGTTCAACTATGTTAATGGCAGCATTATTTGTAATAGCTAGAACCTGGAAACAACCTAGATGCCCATCAACTGAAGAATGGATAAAGAAAGTATTGCACATTTACATATTAGAGTACTACTCAGCGGTAAAAAACAATGACATCTTGAATTTTGCATCAAATGGATGGAATTATGATGGAGGAGAGTTATCTGTCTATGTTTCTTTCATTGGTTAATTAATAAAGAAAACTGCCTTGGCCCTTTAAGAACAGAAAATTAGGTAGGTGGAGTAGACAGAACAGAATTGTGGGAACAAGGAAGTAGAGTTGGAGAGACGCTTCAGGCAGTCACCATAGTGAGTCTCCATGCTGCTCCTCTCGAGATGGACGCAGGTTAAGATCTCTCCTGGTAAGCCACAACTCGTGGTGCTACCCAGATTACTAAATATGGGTTAAAGGAAGATGTGAGAATTAGCCAATAAGAGGCTACAGATAATGGGCCAGGCAGTGTTTTAAAAGAATACAGTTTCCGTGTAATTATTTCGGGTGTAAAGTTAGCCGGCAGCCGGGTGGCAGGACGCAGCCCCGCCACTTCCTTCTACAGAATTAGAAAACAATATTCTGAGTGAGGTAACCCAGACCCCCCAAAATAAATATGGTATGTACTCATAAGTGGATACTAGCATAAACAAAGGACATTGAGCCTATATTTCATGATCCTAAAGAGGCTAAGTAATAAGGTGAACCCAAAGAAAAACATATATTTTCCACCTGGAAATTGGAAATTGACAAGATCTCCTGACAAAATTGGAAGCATGGGGGCGGTGGTTAGAAAAAAAGGGAGAAGAGGAGGGTTGAGGAGAACTTGAGAGAATGGGATAGTTGAGATGGAGGAAGGACAGATATGAGCAAGGAAAAGAGATATCTTGATTGAAGGAGCCATTATAGGGTTAACAAGAAACGTGGCTCTAGAAAAATTCCCAGGAATCAGCAAGGATGACCCCAGCTAAGACCCTAAGCAATAGCGGAGAGGGTGCCTGAAATGGCCTTGCCCTGTAGTCAGACTGATGATTATCTTAAATATCACTATAGAACTTTCATCTAACAACTGATGGAAACAGAGGCAGAGACCCACATCAGAGCTCTGGACTGAGCTCCCAAGGTCCAGTTGAAGAGTGGAAGGAGTGCGAGTATGAGCAAGGAATTCAAGATCATGAGGGGTTCACCCACTGAGAAAGTTTGCCTGAGCTAATGGGAGCTCACCAACTCCAACCGGACTGGGAGTGAATGAGCATAGGATCAAGCTAGTCCCTCTGAATGTGGTTGACAGTTGGAGCAGACTGAGGGGCCACTGACAGTGGCATTGCAATTTGTCTCTACTGCATGTACTGACTTTTTTTGGGATCCTATTCTCTTTGGATATATACCTTGCTCAACCTAGATATAATAGGGAGGGCCTTGGACTTTTCACAGGGCAGGGTGCCTTGCCCTCTCCTAGGATTGGAGGAAGTGGGGTGGGAGAGTGTGTTGAGGAAATAGAAGGAGGGGAGGGACTGGGAATTTGGGTTGGTATTTGTTTTAAAGTAACAAAATAAAATAAAAAATAATTAATAATATAATTTAATTTTTATTTATGTACATGTGTATAAATGCACATGTGTACAGATGTCCATAGAGACCAGAATAGGGTATTGGATACCATGGAGCTGGAGTTACATGTGATTGTGACTTATGCTACACAGGGGCAAGCAAGTGAACCTAGGTCCTCTGGAAAAGCAGAAAGTGTTTTTAATACACAAAGTTATCTTTCTAGCCTAATATCGAATCTTTAAAACCTTCTCTCATTGACTCTAATATGTAGCCACATTGAGAAGCATTTATTAGAGATAGAGATATCTGGGCTTACTTATTTTAATTTTATTGATTTTTATTGAGCTCTATATTTTTCTTTGCTCCCCTCCCTGTCTCTCCCCTCCCCTTCAATGCTCTCCCAAGGTCCCCATGCTCCAAATTTACTCAGGAGATCTTGTCTTTTCCTACATCCCATGTACATTAGATCCATGCATGTCTTTCTTAGGGTCCTCATTGTCTAGGTTCTCTTGGATTGCGAGTTGTAGGCTAGTTTTCTTTGTTCTATGTTTAAAACCACATATGAAGCCGGGCAGTGGTGGCACATGCCTTTAATCCCTGCACTAGGGAGGCAGAGGCAGACGGATCTCTGAGTTTGAGGCCAGCATGGTCTACAAGAGCTAGTTCCAGGGCAGGCTCTAGAAACTACAGGGAAACCCTGTCTCGACAAACAAACAAACAAAAAAAACCCACATATGAGTGAGTACATAGGATAATTGTCTTTCTGTTTCTGGGTTACCTCACTCAAAATAATGTTTTCTAGCTCCATCCATTTTCCTGCAAAATCCAAGGTGCCATTATTTTTTCTGCTGTATAGTACTCCATTGTGTAAATGTACCACATTTTCCTTATCTGTTCTTCCGTTGAGGGGCATTTAGGTTTTTCCAGGTTCTAACTATGACAAACGATGCTACTATGAATATAGCTGAGCATGATTGAGCATCCTTTGGATATATACCCAAAAGTGGTTTTACGTGGTTTTGAGGAAGGTTGTTTTCTAATTTTCTGGGAAATCACCACACTGCCATCCAAATGGGCTGTACCAGCTTGCATTCCCACCAGCAATGCAGCAGTGTTCCCTTTACCCCACAACCTCTCCAGCATAAGTTGTCATCAGTGTTTTTGATCTTGGCCATTCTTACAGGTGTAAGATGGAATCTCAGAGTTGTTTTGATTTGCTTTTCTCTCATGACTAAGGATGTTGAGCATTTCCTTAAGTGTCTTTCAGCCATTTCTGATTCCTCTGTTAAAAGTTTTCTGTTTAAGTCTGTACTCCATTTTTTTTTTAGGATTATTTGTTCTTCTGACAACCAATTTCTTTGGTTCTTTGTATATTTTGGAGATCATACCTTTATCTGATGTGGGGTTGGTGAAGATCTTTTCTCATTTTGCAGGCTGTCGTTTTGTCTTGTTGACTATGTCCTTTGATCAGAAGGTTTTCAGTTTCAGGAGACCCCATTTATTAATTGTTTTTCTCAGTGTCTGTGCAGCTGGGGTTATATTTAGGAAGTGGTCTCCTGTGCCAATGCATTCAAGTGTACTTCACACTTTCTCTTTTATGAGGTTCAGTGTAACTGGCTTTATGTTGAGGTCTTTGATCCATTTGGACTTGAGTTTTGTGCATGGTGATAAACATGGACCTACGTTCATTCTTCTACATGTTGATAAACAGTTATGCCAGCCTACTTCGGGGCTCTGGCATATACTGCAGACTAACTGAGACATCCAGCCTCATAACAATTATTGGTTGGATTCTTGAACTTTCCATTGGTGCACAGCTATTGTTGAACTGTCTGGACTATAGCCTGTAAGCTATTGTAATAAATATAAATCCCAGGTCCAAATTCATGTCCTTCCACAACTTTCATTTAGTAGATTTATCTGACATGTTGCTGTAGACTGAAAGTTAATTGAAAAAAAAAAAAAAAACACTTTAAAGCATTTGGACAACATTTAAGATGGCTTATGAAGATTGATTTTTTTTGTTTTCTTGTTCATGCTACTAAAAAATCTCTGTGCATATCCAAGGGAGAAGGCAAATCTCTAATGGCAAAGAAATTGGGATTTCTGACCCAGCTGAAATGAGGCCTAATTAAGTGAACTGAAATGATAATCAATTCTAGTTTGCCCTTCAGTGCTAGCCCCTGGTTGGTACCCTCCTGCCAAGTGCCACAGCAGGGAAGCCATTGGATAGGTAAGTGCTTTGCCTTTCCACTGCCTTGGCTCCCTGCAGAGACTTGCAAATGTCTCCTCTGAACTCTTCCCTTGCTTCATCTGCTGTTTGCCTGGGTAGCTGTACCCGGCAGGGGGTACCTTGGAGGGCCTCTTTAGGACCGAGGAGCTTTTGGTGGGATTAATTATGGGAAAAGCTGTGGAAGCTTTCAGAGGTTAAAAGGGCAAACAACACAGAAACGTTCAATGTGCTCAGTCATCTGCTTACCTCTAATAAACAAGCAAGCTAATAAATGTCAGCTAACTCATTGAGAAGAAGGCAATGCACAAAACTCTTACATTTCCACATTCTTTATTATGTTGGTGGGATAATAGTGTGATCACTTTATTAATTCTATAGTCATTCCTTTATCTCCTTATTCTCTACATGACAAATAGATCATCTGGAAATAGATGTAAACTTCCCTTCAGACCTCTCATTAATTACAAAATAAGAAAAGGGACCCAGAAGAAATACCAATTCACAAACTTGGAATCTGATAATTTTATTAGTGAATAAATTAAACACCCTGAAGACATACAGGCAGCCAGTACATCACTACAAAGTTTTAGAAGATAATCAACTTCCTATATATAGCATTCTAGTTACAGCTGTTACGCCTGACTGCTTGTTTAGCATGCACTGTTGGTCTTTTCTTCGTGTTTTGCTGAAATGCATGTTTATGTGTCATGTATGTATTGCACATAAAGACCAGAGAAGGGTGTCAGATCCCCTGGAGCTGGAGTTACAGACAGTTGTGAGCCACCATTTGAGTTCTGGGAATTGAACCTGGGTCCTCTGAAAGAGCAGTCAGTCAGTACTCTTAACTGCTGCAAAATCTCTTTATCCTCCTGTTTCCCCTTTTTAATACACTTTGATAATATCCAATTTTCCATAAAGTTTGCACTAAAAGGCTGATAAATCTTCAATTTGTTCTTTTACAAAGATGCATTTGTTTTTATTTTATGTATATGAGTGTCATGCTTGCATGTGCACCACCCTCAGAAGTCAAGAGGTGGTGTTGGGTTCACAGGAGCTGGGTTTACAGGATTTGTGAGTCATGTGAGGGTGATGGGATGAATCCAGGTCCTCTGTAAGCCTAGCAAACACACTTAGCTACTAAGCCATCTCTCTAGTCCCTTCAATTCATCCTTAATATTCTGTGTATCCAACAAAATCAAAGCAACACATACAATAAAGCAATGGTTAAGATTATGCAAATTTTAAAGCATAAAGGGTATCTTGGGTGAATAGCCTTTGATAATATGCCACTCATATGTAGATTCATTATTGGTGACAACAAAAATTACACAAATTACCCACCCTGTACCATTGTTATATGATTAGTGACATTTTTGTGATTGGTTTTGTAACTTTGCTTTCCTATGTTCTTTACAATCTGAGAATGATTCTAATTGATAGTTATTTGTAATCAACACTGGAGGCTTGGTAGGAAGGGGTGTGATATAGGTTTTCACATCTAGCTCTGAGCACACCACAGTCTCTTATTTTCATGCAATGTCCAGTTGTGGATCTCTGTGTCAATTCCCACCTACTGCAAGAAGAAACTTCTCTGCTGATGGTTGAGAGATGCATTGAACTATGGGTATAGCAATAATACATTAGAATTTGGTTTAATACTATATCCATTTAGCATAATAATAGCAGTAGGTTGTTCCGTAGGGCCTGTCTTGTCTCAGCTTCTTGGCCCATTAACAGCACAGGAATGAGTTTCATCTCATGAAGCAGGTCTTAGGACCACAAAAGATCAGAAAGTGGTTTGCTACCTGTGTGCCATTTGTGGCACTTTCACACCAGCCAGCTTATTTTGTCAAGCCAGTTTTTATTGCTGCTCATGAGTTTCACAGCCGGGTGTCATTGGGGAACTATTTGTTTTTCTCAGTAGCATGCATAACATCACCTCTGACACTATGAAACTAGCCAGTAGAGATGAAGCTTCCAGGTGAATAGCAACTTCATTTCTCCATGTTCTTTACTCAAGTATTTGGCGTCTTTGGTAAGAGGGACGCTCTGTCTTTCTACATAGACACTTGCTCTCCTATGTTAATTGATGCTTTATTCACAATAGCCAGAAAATGGAAACATCCTAGATTTCCAGCAGCTGAAGAATATGTAATAAAATTGTAGTGCATTTACACAATAAGATATTATCCAGTTAGCAGAAAATGAAATCATGAAGCAAGCAGGTAAATGAACGGAACTGGAAACCATCATTGAGGGTTAACATTGCATAGTTTCTCTCCCAAGTGGATGCTAGCCTTGATTCTTTAAATATTTATATTTCATTTGGAATATTCAAAGGAAGTTAGGTCACTACTAAGGGGCCATGGGCTAGAAGAGAATCTTTCAAGGGAGGGAGCATAGAGTGCAGTGGTATTATAATAAAACAGGAAGTGTTGAGTGGGATGGGGAACAGAAGGGCAGGATAGAGTAAGAAACATGGATGGAAAGCATTAATTAAAACTACAGACCTTCTGAAAAAGTCATATGGAAACTTACTATTCTAGAATCTTCCAATAAAGAGAATTTTAATAGAGTTACTCTATAGTGAGGGTACAGGAGATGGCAATACTGTGACTAAATACCCATACTGATAAATAAAAGTCCCAGTACCAGGAATTGGTTACCTCTTTTTGAGTTCTTGGCCAAAGAAATCCCATAGACCTATAAGCATTATAGGCTATTGCCAATGCTCTAGAACTTGACAGTAAGATCCAGTACCATTTGTTAAAGAGGCTGTCTTTTCTCGTATTTTTTTTTTTTTTTTGGTTTTTCGAGACAGGGTTTCTCTGTAGCTTTGAAGCCTGTCCTAGAGCTAGCTTTAGTAGACCAGGCTGGCCTCGAACTCACAGAGATCCGCCTGCCTCTGCCTCCCAAGTGCTGGGATTAAAGGTGTGCGCCATCACCGCCCGGCTACTTTGTTTTTGTCTTTTCTCTAGTGTATGTTTTTCTCACTGTTCTGGAGAGGTTTTGGTTTTGACAAACTGACAGAAGTTAGAGTGGTCTGGAAAGAGGATCTTTAATTGGGAAATGCCTCCATCTGATTGTCGGTAGATGGATCTATAGGGCCTTTTCTTGATTGATGGTTTACATGACAGGCTCAATTCACTGTGGCTGGCACTATCCACCGGCAGGTAGGTAGGTGGTCCTGGATGGTATAAGAAAGCAGGATGAGCAAATGATAAGGAGCAGGGCAGTAAGCAGCTCTCTTTCATGGCCTCTGCTTTGTTTACTTCCTGCCTCTATTGTTTCCCACCTCAAGTGTCTTCCCTGATGTCCCTTCATGATGAACCACAAGTACAAGTGGAAACAAACCCCTTCTTGTCTAAGTTCTTTTGGTCATCGTGTCTTTTTTCCAGCATTCAAAAAAAAAACCTAAGATGTATTTGTTAAAATTTAGGTAGCTTAAATGATGTTGTTTTCTTTCTGAGTCCTACATTTTATTGTACTGGTCTGCTCAAGTTGGACTATTGAAGGATTTCTGGTGGGTAGATAAAAGCCAGCATTCCTCAGGAACTTGTGAAACCATTTCCCATCTTCCAAAAGGAGTCATTTCCCTTATACCTGGTAGAAGGAACACAGGCTACTCATAGTTGCATATTAAAGCCCATGGCAGACTCCAGGCTCACTCAGTCACAAATACTTGTTATACATTTCAAAGCTTCGGCCCTGGCCCTTCTCATCTCCCCAGATACCTGTCTGTACTCTTTATAATGGTGAGAGTGTCTTTCTGCTACTCTGTTCTCCCAACTCTCTCTCAGATAACCCTGGGTACGTACATTCTGCTTTCCATTTTGTCTGTTCTAGAATCTTCCAAATGCCTCTGGATGCGCTCTCTCTCTCTCTCTCTCTCTCTCTCTCTCTCTCTCTCTCTCTCTGTTTGTCTGTCTGTCTGTCTGTCTCAATTATTCACATAAAAAAACACTCTCCTTAACTGTACTATGGAGTGGCAATTTTAGGGGTTTGCTTACTGCACCTCCTCACATCCAGTGACGTGACCAGCATATGTTGGTTTGATTGTTATGGCTTCTCAGTTTAAGATCAGGTACCACGATGCCTCCAGAACTGCCCTTTCTGTTAAGGATTGTCCTGGTTATTTGAAGACTTTTGTACCTCTATATTGCTTTTTGGGATTTTTTTTATATCTCTGCAAAGAATGCCCCTGGGATTTTAATGGGAATTGATTTGAACTTGCAGGTTGCTTTTGATAACATAGCCATCGTTTATAGAAATACACACACACACACACACACACACACACACACACACACACGTGTACAGCCTGTATCTATTTTTTAGACTCATTCAAGGAGAACAAGATAAGGAGTCGGAACTGGTCAAGCCCTATTGATTTCAATGTGTAAATGTCCCCCATTAGTGAAGCCATTTTGAAATCTACTGCTGTGTTTACTTTTCCTGTTTTGCTTCTGATATGTTTTTATCTGTCTAGGGGGCTTTTTATAATGAGTTGTCTTCAATTTTATGAAATAATATAAGAAAAATGCTATTAGTTATTTTTTCAATATTTTCCCTCTAGATTTATTTAATGCACATGAGTGTTTTGCTTGCCTGTATATCTGGGTACCATGTGCTTGCTTGATGCTTACAGATGTCAGAAGAGGGTGTCAGAAACTCTAGAACTGGAATTATGGACAGTTTTGAGCTGCTATGTGGGTGCCAGGAATTGAACCTGGATCCTATGCAAGAATACAAGTGATCTTAACCACTGATCCATCTCTCCAACTCTCTTTCATTAATGATCAGCATAACTCAGTGCTGAGATCATCTTGTCTTGAGATTCAGTTTGATAGGAAACTCTGATTAAAGATTTCATGAGAAAAGCACTTTACCCACTGATCTGGGATGTCCTCCTGTATATATGTTGCTTTTATTGGTTAATGAATAAAGCTGTTTTGGCTTATGGCAGGGCAGAATATAGCCAGGCTGGAAGAGATATATAGAGAGTCAAGGAGATGTCATGTAGTTGCCGAAGGAAAAGAACCTTACCAGTAGACCAAAGTCTCGTGATGATACACAGATTAACAAGAATGAAATAATTTAACATGTAAGAATTAGTTAAAAAGAAGCCTGAGTTAATAGGCTAACCAGTGTTGTAATTAATATAGTTTCTGTGTGATTATTTGGGTCTGGGCAGCCGGAAAATGAATGTCCATTTACAACCCCATGAGCCACTTCATTTAGCTTGAAATTAGTTAATCTTCTTTGTTCTGATATGTGATTTGTGTTTTATATATTTATATTCAGATCAATAGTCATGACACCAAAAATTGTATGTACAGGGATTAGAATGTAGCTCAGTGGAACCATGCCTGGCAATGCAAAAACATTCAAGTTCAATTTACCTTGAGTACAGAGATATACAGAGAAAAGAAATAGAAATAATGTTTTTGACGGCTATTCTTTCTTGTCAACTTGACTACATCTGGAATGAACTATAATCCAAAACTGGAGGACACACCTGTGAGATATTTTTTTGTTGGATTAAAGTGAGTGAATCTATTTTGAGTTTAGACTTCTGAGGCAGGAAAATGCTTGCCTTTGTTCCAGATCTTGAGGTGGGAAGACACACCTTTAATCTGGGCCATACCTTTGGCTGGAAGTCTATATAAAGGACATGGAGGAAGGAAGCTTTCGTTCTTTGCCTGCTTGCTCTGGTCTTGCTAGCAAGTCCATTCCTTCATTGGCTTTAGAGCCTAATACTTAGGGACTCCAGCATATAATGAAGACAAGCTAAAATGAACAACTACTGGATTCTTGGATTTTCCATTCCTAGCCAGCCATTGTTGGATTAACAACTGTAGCTTGTAAGGCACTCTAATATTATACATAAAGAAAGAGAAAGAGAGAAATCAGTCACATGACATAGCAGATTAATTAATATTGTCTTCTCTTTCTTAGGTGAGGCATGGAGATAGAGTAGATTGAGAATCATTAAACCCCTGTTTTCATTAATATTAAGGGATAAAATGAAAAAAGAAAAGGTTGGTGGATGTGGGCTGTCACTCGAGTGGAGGATACCTAAAGTATTTTACAAACTGTTGCGTACTAATGATTTATAATATTTTCTAGAAAACTGAGACGTTCATAATGCTTCACCTAATTGCAATGGTAGGTACATAGTTTAAAATAAAACAGTTCCTGGGGAACTGTTGCATCGAAGTTCTCTACTTCGAGCAACAGTCAAATAAGGACAGTAAAGAAACCCCCTTCCTTAGCACACAGCCACAGAGAGATGACTTGTACAGTTAGAGCAGGGAAGCATGGATTCATACGCAACCACTCAGAAACACAGTCTGCCGTTCAGTGGGTTCTTATGTGTAAGAACCATGATTGCCTTTTATTTAACTCTGCATTAAGTACAGTGCTTGGCATTTGATTTATGGTATGTAATTTATCCTTCATACGAAATATAGAGAATAGATTTAAAAATTTGAATCTCCATCAGGGTCCTCAAGATGCTTGTAAACCACTATTCCATGCAGATTGCCTTCCTGTAGAGATAATAAAATGGCCCACTAAAATATGCTTGGAAAACTATTTGAAGTCACTAGAACATTTGTATTACTTATTAAACTTTATGATATTTTTGACATGTGGTATTTATTTTGGTAGAATTAATTAGAATAAAAGGTTCCTATAATATGACACAATTAGCAAAGAAGAGCCTGGGCTTTTTCTAGAAGGTGAACAATGGTTTTACTTCCCTGAAAATACATAGTTGTCTAAATGCTGGGAAAATCAAGCCCTATTCAAAGAAGTTTCCCTCTTTTCCCCCCACTTGCCATAGTATGTAGGAAGTACTGTTTTTACTTAAGGAGCAAAGCCAGAATTGCTAATTATAGAAGATGCCTCCCAATATAGTGAACCGATGTACTCAAAATTCTAACACCCTGCTGCTAAATACCAACATCTTCACGGAGCCCCTACCATTCCTACTGTCAGAACTCAACTGTCGTATGGAAATTAATACTGGATTTATGATTTATTGTTCAGAGCTTCTGAAGGCAGACTACATTTTTATTTACCCCTGCTTTTTCCTCTGTTAAATGACTGCAGTAGAAAACCCAGGCTCTAAGCAGATAGGGCTTTTAAAAAGGTAGAAGCAGACCCAGACTACAACTTGCCATCTTGGGGTAGAAGGAAGCCTGATTATTGTCACGTTGCATGAGTAACACATTAGCCAAACCCCACTCCCCTTTCCAGAAAAGTGATGTCTGTCACATAGCCTAAATCCTATAGACTAAGTCTCAAGCCTTGGTCACGTAGCATTGCTTATTAAGTAAGCCTGCTTTCTCAAAAATGCATGACCTTTACCCTAAAACGTTTACAAGTGGATACCTTGCTTTGCCTGGCTACTTGGGTCCATTGTTTCAGTGTTGACAAACGGCGTATCTCAAGGATGATTGAACTCTGGGTCTTTCTCTCTTAGGCCCGTCACTTCTCCCTCTCCCAAAGTTAACAGCCTGGCTTTATATGCTGCAGATTTTTGCCATCTCAGAAGCAACACCCTACATATGTATCCATCCATTTTGTGAATATTTACTGAATACTTTAACAACATATCACACATTGTTCTTCATTCTAGGACTATAATGTGGAAAAGGGATTCTTGAGATTGTATTCAGGTGGTCGAGGTCAATAGCCGATTTGTAAATATATGGCCATATATAAATAAGTAAATTGGATGGAACCATGGAGTTTGCCATGCCTAGCTATTTTGAGAGACATGTTATGATTTCAGCCACAACAAGGCTAACACTTTTGGGTTCTAGGGCCATGCATGTGCAGACAAGCCCTCAGAAAGAAGTGTCTAAAGGCCCTAGAACCCTGGGTGACTCACGTGCGATATGTATTACATCATCCATGTATGACTCAGATAAGCCCTTGTGTGCATGTGTGAGCCCCGTCATCTGTATATGACGGAGCCATGACAACCTCCTGTGCGCATGCGCTAAACAGCTTTTAAAAGCTGGACTGCCATCCCACCCCCACTTCCCGCCCTGGCCTACTGACTTCTCCAGGCCTGTACACGCCCCATCTAATAAACTCCTAAGCGCGTTTGTTGCATGTTCTGTGTTTTCTTCTCACCCGCGCCAGGTAATTTCACATGTGTTATAGGTTTTTCGGGTTACAGTTAGTACCTCCTGGGGTACATTGTGCCTTCCAGTTCCTGAGAGACTGATGCACTCCCTTGGGCAGTGAAGCATTCAGGCTGCTTTGTGTTTCTCTGTGAGTTCCCTTAGTAGTCAAGGAGGCATGAAGGCTTGACAGGACAATTGGTCTTAGACATTAATCTCCTGTACTCTGTATGACTTGAAAACTTCACTATATCCTGGCAACTTCAACTGTATCGATCCCGGCAATTTCCATCATATTCTGTTTCTGATAAAGGTATAAAAAGTCTGATTTCTCTCAATAAAATTGTCACAGCCTCAGCTGTGCTGTGTCCCCTCCAACCTGGCCTCATTTCATACTCACGGCCGTATCGGGTGACCTTGGCCTGGTAAGAAAGTGCAGGTGCTTGTCATAAATAAATAACATGAGATTATAAAAGGCATGAAGGACATAAAGCAGGAAAATGTGGTGGACCTGGCTTGTTAGAGTGGTAGAGTATTTTTGGTTGAGTGGTTAAGGATCCTTTTTCCACAGAGATCTCAGCTGGGCTCAGAAGAGACAGATAATCCAGGAAGGATGTCTTCAAGAGGTCCCTTCTGTGTCTAAACATGTTACTCAGCTGCTAGGAGTGCATTCTGCTCTTCTAAAGACATTGAGTTTGGTTCTTTGTGCCCACAGCAAGCAGCTCACCAAATCTGTCAAAGATAGCAGGTGGTTACAGAGGCAAGGAAATGGCGTCAGATCCCCTGAAGCTGGAGTTATACTCTTTCCCGAGACCTCTGTGAGCACCCACACATGTATCATACAGATAAATACACACATAAATAAAGAAAAAGCAAATTTATAAAATGAGATTCCACCTATAAAATATGGAATTCTATGCTCTGGGAAACTAGAACATTATTTGTTTTTGCTGTGCTTGCTTGGCAGTGTAGAAGGTAGATCACTTAAAAGTTCTGAGTTTGTATTTGAAATCATATAATTTAAAATTCATAAATCTGAGAATATACTAAAAATCATTGAATTGCAGATTGTAAGTGGAATGCATGGTATGTGAATAATATTTCATTAAGGCCATGTAAACAGAAGCTTTAAAGGATTGTAGAGATGGCTCAACAGTGAAGAGTGCTTACTGTTCTCAGAGGACATGGGCTCAGTTCCTAAGATCCTGCATGGCAACTTCCCAAGGATCTGACTCCTCATTGGCTTGGGGCACATATAGTCATGCAGGATCATAGACCTACACATGAAAAGAAATGAACATTCCTTTTCTAAAGAGACTCTTAACTTGAATTCCATGTATACTCAATGTATTCCATATTTTAGAATTCTTAGGGCTAATGGTGGAAAATAAATTACATTGTTATTTTCAGTAGTAATGGAGGAACGATAAAACAGATATAATTTCCCCTTTCATGGTAACTGTAGGAAACAAGGCATAGAATAAAGAGTAGTATCAGATTGCCAGTAATTGAAATCACAGAGGTTTCCATTTCATATTGCAGCTGTTAATGCTATTTGAATTATAATTTCTGCCTACCAGGACTTTAAAATCATGACAATAAACTTATATAGATACTTTATTTAATACACTGTTATAATATCAAATGACACATTTCAAAATTATTTTTAAATAATAACATGAGTGTTTCGATATAATAGTTTATTTTATAGTCCTGTCTTTGAAAATTAATGTTTTAACTAGCAAACAGTATGATAGGTTTGATTATGACATTGTATGCATGTATGTCATTGTACTCTGCTCATGTACTCATCGCCCCCTTTCCACATCCTATGCTCTTTTCCTCCCCCCAATAGTCCTGTTTCCGCTTTTATGTTATATATATTTATATGTAGTCAACATTTGTCTTTCATTTCTTCCCATTCTCTTCTCTTGTTGCCTCTGACAGTACGCCCTTTTCTACCCTCAAACAGCCCTCCTCCTATTTTCCTGTCACTTTCTCTGGAGGCCTGAAAATGTGAGCCTGTTTCCACCTTGACCAAAGATCAGAGAGCTGGAACTTTCCTCTAGTTCCTTCAAGGTTATTGAGCTTCTACCTCAAAGAAAGGTCCCACCTAGGTAAGGAACAGAGAGTTTTGCTCGCTAGGTTATTGTCAACAGGTGTGGCTAATTGCCAGCCCTTGTGCTCCTTGAATTGAGTAGATTGTTCCCACTTCAAACAAAAGTCTAAAGATCCAACTAAGTTCCCATTCCCTTTGTGGAGATAACAATGGATTCACCCAGGGAGTGGTTTGCCTACAGAAGGTTTTGGTCTAGGGTGTGAGTGTGATTTGTTTTGTCCTAGCAACAGAATGTTTAACTATGAAAGTAGCAGGCGGCTTTCAATTGGTCTGTTCATTTCCTTGTATCATGTTAATGCAGTCTTTTGACTTACTTCTACCTTTTGGGGTCAGGGGTATTTTAAACAGTTGGAAATTAAGTGTGGGTGAATTTTCAGTACTCACTGGAATTCCCTTCTGATACTATCCTATATGTTTTTCCATTTTATTATTTTCAGTCACATCTTCATATTCTTTACTATATTTCTAATTCCCCATGCCTCTCCCCTGGCAAGAGGTATTTTTTTTGTCCAAGTGGTCCTCGACAACTTTTCTATTGCTATTAAGAGAAACCATGATCAAGGCAACTTATAAAAGGAAGCATTCAACTAGTATTTGCTTACAGTTTTAGAGGGTTAGTGTAAAGGGAAAATTAAAAACGCTGCAGGATCCCTGGTGGTGGCAGGCAGTTGGCCATGTGGCAGCAAGCAGTGGGCAGGGGGTCCTGAGAGCAGCCAGTCCCAGGTAAGGATGGCTGCAGGTCCCCGAGCAGTGGCTGGTCCAGGGCAGGGAGACACATGGTGGCGGGGGAGAGGGGGCAAGAGACGGAGACATGGATAGGCATACCATGCAGAGTGAGGTTGAATATTTATTCCATGGGTCATGGAGGGGGAAGGGAAAAGGGGAGAAGAGGAGAGAGAAAGAGAGAGAGAGAGAGAGAGAGAGAGAGAGAGAGAGAGAGAGAGAGAGAGAGAGAGAGAGAGGAGAGAAAGGGAGATAGAAGGAAGAGACAGAAGGGGGAAGGGGAGAAGTGGGGAGAGGCAGAAGCTGCCTCTTCCAGAGGGAGATGGAAAAGGGAAGGAACTCAGGCTGGAAGCTGAAGATCAGTCTGTCTCAGCAGATGAGGGTAGGGGGTGGGGGTGGGCGTGGCTTGTCTCTTAAAGAGACAGAACAGATCATTACAGTTAGTCCATTATCATCATAGCAGGGAGCATGACAGCAAACAGGCAGGTATGGTACTGGAGCAGTAGCTGAGAACTTACAACTGTTCACAAATAAAGGCAGAGAGAGAGAGAGAGAAAGAGAGAGAGAGACACAGAGAGAGAGACAGAGAGAGAGACAGAGAGACAGAGACAGAGAGACAGAGAGACTTGTCCTAGCATGGGCTTTTGAAACAGTGACATATTTTCTCTAATTAGGCAATACATTCTAATCCTTTCCAAACAGTTCCATCAACTGAGGACCAAGCATTCAAATATTGGAAGCTGTGTGAGCCATTTTCATTAAAACCATTACAACGTCTTACACACACACTCACACACATACACACTCTCTCACACACATACAAGTCTACCTTTTATATGTGAGAAGAAGCATGCAGTATTTTTCTTTCTATGTCTCACTTATTTTCTTTACATGTTGCTCTTCAGTTTTATCCATTTTCTTGTAGATGACATAATCTCATTCTTCTTTTGGACTGAATGAAATATATATCACATATCACTGTTCATTCATTTATTGGTTGGCAGTTAGGTTTATTCCATGTCTTGGTTATTGTGAATAGTGTTAAAATAAGCATAAACCCTAATCTGTCTGTGGTATGCCAGCATACATTCTTTTGAGCATATGCCAAGGAGTGGAATAGCTGGATCATACCACACAGACCTAATTTTAGTTAATTGGTGAACCATTGTAGTTACTCCTGTACTGCCTGCCCAGCTGATACTAGTATTGTATATGGGTTCCTTTCCCCAAATATCCTTATACGTTCCTCTTATTTTAAATTTACGGTAAGCATTCTGACTGGGTGACATAGAATTTCAATGTAGTTTTTAATAAATAAAAAATAATAACTTTAATAAAATGGCTTTTAATAGTATATGTACCTTTCAATAATAATCAGTGTTGAATAATCAATTTTACATGTTCTAAATAGCAATATTAAATAATGCTTTTAGTTTAAAATAGTGTAATTTCCATCATCTTTAATGTGGCATTCAGAAGCAAAGATGCAGATGAAAAGAAAATCAGATGAGATATAAAGTAATTAGCAAGATGCAAAATAAAGTATCTTATGAGTATAAAAGCACATTCCACAGATATATTTCCATGATATGAAAACACGCATTTTGAATATCTTGATTTGAGACATGTACAACTTAGTCGTATAATCATGAAACAAGGAGCTTTGAACCAAACAAGAGTTTATTTGCTAAGCTTAAAAATTAAGCATTTAAGAACCTTCACCTGGCATTGGATGGAGAAAATGACAGAGCCCCACATAGGAGCACCGGACTGAGCTCCCAAGGTCCCGATGAGGAGCAAAAGGAGGGAGATCATGAGCAAGGAAGTCAGGACCGTGAGGAGTGCGTTTACCCATTGAGACGGTGGGACAGATCTAACGGGAGACCACCAAGTCCAGTTGGAATGGGACTGATGGAACAGGGGACCAAACCAGACTCTCTGAATGTGGCTGACAGTGGAGGAGGACTGAGAAACCAAGGACAACGGCAATGAACGTGAACTCTACAGCATGGACGGGCTCACTGTGAGCCTTGTCAGTTTGGTTGCTCACCTTCCTGGACTTAGGGGGAGCTGGGAGGACCTTGGACTTAACATAGTGAAGGGAACCCTGATGGCTCTTTGTCTTGGAGAGGGGTGGAGAGGGGTGGAGAGGGGTTATGGGTGGAAGGGAGGGGAGGGAAGAAGGAGGAGGAGGGAAGGAGATGGAAATCTTTAATAAAAAAATAAAAAAAAAATCAGATACAAAAAAAAAACAAATCCTAAAAAAAAATTAAGCATTTAAAGAAAACTTTTACAGTGATATTGAAAGACACTTTATTGGTTTTTTAAAGTACAACTGTAAATGAGAACATTTTTCTCTGGAAAATTAGGTTTAAAATTGTTCTATGTCAAATAAATATAATGTCTACTACAACATATTCCTGTAGGGAATTCTAAAGTGGGTAATCCTAAAATTCAAATTTCTCACTTGAAAATTCCTAAAACTAGTATTGTTCCTTAATTTTTTAAAAGGCTATTAAATGATACCCACATTTTCTGAATTATTCCTAAACTACCCTCTTTCTTAGAAAGTTTTCACAGTGGGCAGTGATAGCGCATGCTGTTAATCCCAGCACTGGGGAGGCAGGGGCAGGTGGATCTCTGTGAGTTCAGGGCCAGCCTAGTCTATAGAGTGAGTTCCAGGACAGGCAGGGATACCAGAGAAACTCTGTCTTGAAAAATAAATTAATGAAATGATATATAAACACATTTCCTAAGAAGAATATATACAAAATAATTCATGCATTGTTATTTACAGTTTCCTAAATAATATTACATAAAAAGATAAATTCTTTCTAGTACTACTTGCTTTAATTAACAAAGAATATTTGATGTATAGAATTGCTGGATGAGTAATTCTAGAGAAGACTAATTCTAGAGAAATTCTAGAGAAAACTGATAATACAATTTTTATGATAGTAACAGTCAAGTCAGAAGCACTTACATGCTAGGAGACTGTTTATCATGCCATTCTTTCAATAAATAAAACACTGATTAGTTAAATGTGAGTGCAATTTGCTGAAACAACCTTACAACATCTCCCAAGAATATGAAAATCTTTTAAATATTGTGCATATGCAAATGTGCAAAACTAACGAAATGCAAACAATTATGGAATGATCAGAAATAGCTTTTAAACATAAAGCACATTTCTACTTAATTTTGAATCTCCGTCTTGTATCAATTTTTCTTCTGGTACCAATAATCTTCACTTAAGTCATAGGTTTGCAGACAGCCAGGAAATTTCACATCAGAAGAAATGTTGGGTTGATGCAATATGTATCATAAGAAGAAATAGTTTGTTCTATGAGCAGAAGACGTGTTTTCAGGCATATTTCTGATTTTTAGATAATCAACGAGTCCTGAAGAAAATGAGTTCAGGGCATGTATAAGGAATCGCCTCCACTGAAATAAAAATAGAAAATGACAAAAAGGATCCATTAGATTAACTAAAGGCTCAATAGGCAGACAACATCACCCTTCTGGTTATGGTGTTAGTGATATAGAAGGATAAGAAAAATGCTCCATCAGTCCCATTCCAACTGGAGTTGGTGATCTCCCATTAGTTCTGTCCCACTGTCTCCATGAGTGAACGCACCCCCTCACGTTCCTGACTTTCTTTCTCATGTTCTCTCTCTTTCTGCTCCTCATCAGGACCTTGGGAGCTCAGTCCAGTGCTCCAGATGGAACATGCGACCAAACCCGTCTCTCTGAATGTGGCCAACAGCGGGGGCTGACTGAGAAGCAAAGGACAATGGCGCTGGGCTCTGATTCTTCTGCATGGACGGGCTCTGTGGGAGCCTTCTCAGCTTGGTCGATCACCTTCCTGGACCTGGGGGAAGTTGGGAGGACCTTGATCTTAACATAGAGTAGGGAACCATGATGGCTCCTTGGCCTGGAGAGGGAGGGAGGGGAGGCATGGGTGGAGGGAAGGGGAGGGAAGGGGAAGGAGGAGGGGAAGGAAGGGGGAGGAGGAGGGGAGGGAAGGGGGAGGAGGAGGGGAGGAGATGGAAATTTTTAAATATAAAAAAATAAACCATGAAAAAAAAAGAAAAATGCAAGGTAGTTGAAAACAAATGCCATAAAAGGTGCCAGCAGAGCATGTCATGTCCCATTCTAGGATGGTTTGCATCATTGCAGTTTTTCTCGGTAAACATATGAACTTTAGGGTTACTTTTTGCAATTTGTAATGAATATAATTGGAATTTTGATTAGGATTACACTGTAGATAACTCTCAGTTAAGTAGCCATTTCCACTACATTAAACCTACTTGTGTGTAAGTAGGGACGATCTTTCCATCTCCCAGTGTTTTCTTCAATTTCTCAATTTCTTTCTTCAGTGTTTGAAAGTTCTATTTCAGAAGTCTTTCACCCTTTTGTTAAGTTTATTTCTTGGTATTAGTTCAAGGCTATTATGGATGGTGCTATTTTCTTGTTTAATTTTTCAGTATGAATTTTGTACATTGTAATCCCATGGATTTTCATTGTGTGTATTTAAAAAGCCTTATTCTTGGGACTGGAGAAATTGATCTGCAGTTTCTAACACTTACTGCTCTTGCAGAGGACCCAGTTTTGATTTGCAACACTCACACGGTAGCTCACAATCATCTGTACTCCAGTTCCAGGTGCTCCTATACCTGCTTCTGACCTCTGTAAGCACCAGGCTCGCATGTAGTGCACATACACATGCGCAGGCAAAATTATATGCACAATAAAATAAAATAAATAAATCTAAAACAAACATAAAACTTATTCTGGAAATTCACAGGTACCACCAGACTGCCAAAAATATCTCTGTCACAAAAAGAATGTTTAAAAATATCTACTTAACGCTATTCTAAGTTAATGTCCTCCTCAAGAGAATTATACATGTATCAAGATTTATTTGTAAGTACTATGACATGTCTTTGGACATTAAGAGCCATATCTGCCCACATTCCTACTAGTAATTACTACCGATAGTAGATACAATATCTGCTGTATAATAATAATTGGTTGGTGTAATAAATGTTTGCTGAATAAATAAATTTAAGAAATAAGGAAGGAGGGAGGAAGTGTGTGAGAGAGATATCACGGAAGTTCTTTAACGATGGGTTAAGTGTTGGCTTTAAATTAACATTAATATAGGAAAATTAATGTATCAAAGATGTTTATCTGAAATAGGCATGTGTCAATAAAGCAGGAACAAAACTAAATATCTTATGAGGGAATGCTTAGTGAAAGACCTTGGCAACACAAAAGCCAGAATCAGTAAGTAGCTGTGTTAATTTAGACAGATTATGCCACTTTCTTTTTTTTTTTAAAGATTTATTTATTTAGTATGTATACAACATTCTGCCTCCATGTATGCCCGCACGCCAGAGGAGGGTGCCAGATCTCATTACAGATGGATGTGAGCCACCACGTGGTTGCTAGGAAATGAACTCAGGTCCTCTGGAAGAGCAGCCAGTGCTCTTAACCTCTGAGCCATCTCTCCAGCCCCTTATACCACCTTCTTTACATGAATTTTATCATCAGCAGGATGAAAGAATGGAATAATCTCCATGATTAGATATACCCTCATGCTCTGAATTATAAGTGGTAAGGAACCAAGAGAAGTAGAGAACACTATAAACAGATCCAGAACCTTCAGCTGGTTATGCTCCCATTGCATACATGTGTGTGCACATGTGCACATACATACACATGTGCACATGTGTGCATGCAAGCACACACACATTCCTATCACCCCCTCTCTGTCATGCATAAATTTGTGCATGCATGCACAAACACTAGAATTTCAGTCTTTAAGGATTTACACAGTCTGCTTTCTCCAAACAATAAGAGAAAGAGCTCTATAGAGCTTGTGTGTAAGAGCAGTAGGAGGTAACTACCATCTTTTCTTCTATACAATCCTATTAGCGTCAGACTGCGGTTAAGAGTACAAAGGAGCAATGGCAGCAGACAGCTTACCTTTCTGAATCTTGAATAAGCCCTGGCTTTAAGAACATCTGTTCTTTTCAGCAGAGAAGCAGCGTGAGAGGCTGGAATAGCAACTGGCAGGCCTCTGGCAGGAATTAAGCCAGAAAAGCAAAGAAACACAGGAACTGTATTTTTTAAATGTCTTTTCTTTGATTTTATAAGTAACGTATCAGATTTGTATGAAATGTGAAAATCTATAAAAGAAAAATATCAACACAAATCATTCATAGGTTTGGGACACATAAATAACCACTAGTTTCTAGTTAATTTATAGGAGAGTATCATAAGTACCTACTTTTCTGATGTTAAATTTTTTTTGCAATGTCATTAGCCAAGTTCATTAAAAAATATATTATACGGGTTTGTCTTATAGCTTTTTATGGATCTGTGATAATTCCTATCCTTATTTTGTAATGATTCTATTTTAAACATTAAAATAGGACATAAGTGAACATAAAATGCTCCCATATTTATAAATTTATCTTGTAAAGGTACACTGCCAACATCACACGCCCACAGTTCCTAACCCTTACTCTCTGCACTGAAAATATTTTCATCTATTCTTTACCCTGTAAGTTTCAGGGTAGAGGCATCCCTTTTTCTTACTTGGAGGGGACCCTTGACTGATTTTTTGTCTCTTTCTCAGATTACTTTTCATATTTTAATATATAATTTAGATTTTTCCCTTTTTATTGAAAATAGAGTTTTTCATATAATATATTCTGATTATGGTTCCCCTTCTCCAACTCTACCCAGATCCTCCCCACCCAACCAAATTCACAGTCTTTCTTTCCTTCTCATTAGATAACAAACAGGCATCTAAAAATGATAATAAAATAAGATAAACAGAAACAAACCAGTACAATACAAAATACACAAACAGAAGAAAAAGAGCACAAGCAACACATACAGATGCTAGACATACATTCACACACAAAGAAAACCCATAAAAACAAAATCAGAAACCATCATTCATCATATAGCTTTTTTCCCCAGAAAAAGCACTGTGAGACAAAAAAAAAAAAAAAAAACCAAAAACAAAAACACAAAACACAAAACAAAAGAGAACAAATCCCCCAGACACCCAAAATATCATTGAGCTTGTTTGGTGGTGACTCTACCGCTAGACATGGGCCTGGCCCTAAATGTGGTTTGTATGCCCAGTGCGACTCCACTGGAGAAAGCCATCTTTCCCTTGTGAGTGGTTATTGATTGGAGCTAGCTTCTGGGTTAGGGATGGGGTTTGTGGCCCTTTCCTCTCAGCACTGTGCAGGGGATTTGCTTGCTGCCCCAGTCTCTGGGAGTGCACATGTGTTAGTCATGTTGTGTCAAGAATGGTCTATGCTAGGGGGTCAAGAACATGCCAGAGGAACCCACAGGGACAGCTGACCTGAGCTCATGAAAACTCAACAGACTCTGCACCAACAGCTAGGGAGCCTGAATGGGAACAACTTAGGCCCTCTCCCTATAGGTGACAGTTGTGTAGCTTGGTCTTTTTGTGGGACTAGCAATGGGATCACCACCTGTCCCTGGCTCTTGACCTGGCTTCTGGGACCCTGTTCCCCATGCTGGATTGCCTCATCCAGCCTGAATATAAGAGGAGGATCTTGGTCCTGCCTCAACTTGATGTGCTACCCTTTGTGGACTTCCACAGGAGGCCTACCCCCTTTCTGAAGAAGAAGTGGATAGGGAGTAAATGAGACAGGGGAGGAGGAAGGGAACAGGAGCAGAGGAGGGAGGGGAAACTGGTCAGTATGTAAAAAAATGAAAAAAATATTTAATAAAAATTTAAAAATAACAATTTAAAAAAGAATGGTCTCTGAATGGTTTCTGTATTTGTTCCCATCAACTATAGGGGGAAGCTTCTCTGATGATGGCTGTACATGACACTGATCTATGACAGTGTCTTGACGACTCCTAATAACATTCTGCTATACTCATATTATCTTGTTCTGATTTTTTACAAAATTATCTCCATCTCAAAACAGGCTAAAGTTTTCATTTAACGATTTCTTTTTCTTGGACCTTGCTTTTCCTCTAATTCAATCTCAAAATTCCTTTTAAAATGGTCTATTTCAGGAATAGAGGAAGGAGAAGAAACCTAGGTCAACAAACAGGAAATGTTTTTAACAAAATCACAGAAGAAAATTTCCCTGACCCAAAGAAGGATATGCCTATACGGGTACAAGAAATTTTAGAACACCAAATAGACAGGAATACAAAAAAAAGCCCACTCAGCACATAATAATCAAAACACTAAACAAAGAACAAAGAAAGAATATTAAAAGCTGCAATGGGAAAAGATCAAGTAACATATAAAAGCAGACCTGTTAGAATTATTCCTGACATCTCAGTGGAGACTCTAAAAGCCAGAAGGGCATGGACAGATATGCTGCAGACTCTAAGAGACCACAGATTCCAGCCCAAACTACTATACCCAGCAAAACTTTCAATCACCATAAATGTATAAAATAAGACATTCCATGATAAAACCAAATTTAAGTAGCATCTAGCTAAAAACCCAGTCCTACAGAAGTATTAGGAAAACTTCAAGCTAAAGCGGTCAACCACACCCAAGAAAGCACAAGGAATAAACAGTCTCAAACCAGAAAACCCAAAGAGGAGAAACACACATAAACACAACCACAACAAAATAACAGGAATGAACAAACACTGCTCATTGATATGTCTCAACATCACTGGTCTAAATGCCCCAGTAAAAAAAATACCACTGGTGAATAGAATATCTGACAAAATAGACTTCAAAGCAAAACTAATCTGAAGAGATAGAAAGGACACTACTTACTCATCAAAGGAAAATCCACCAAGAGGACATAACAATTCTTAGCATCTGTGAGCCAAACTCAAGGGTCCCCAAGTTTGTAAAAGAAACACTATTATTGCTTAAATCACACTTTGAACCTCACACACTAATAGTGAGTAATAAACTTCAGTATCACACTCTCACCAATGGGCAGGTCATACAGAAAAAACACTAACGAGAGAAATGCTGGATATAACAGATGTTATAAATCAAACAGACTTAACAGATATTTACAGAACATTTCAACCAAGGACAAAAGAATACACCTCTTGTCAGCACCTCACCGAACTTTCTCCAAAACTGACCACATGCTCAGACACAAAGCAAGTCTCAACAGATACAAGAGAACTGAAATAACCCCCTGAATTCTGTCAGATCACCCCAGATTAAAGCTGAATATCATCACAACAGAAACAACAGAAGGCTTAATGCCTTACAGAAACTGAACATTCACCGTTCTGCATGGCTAAGATCAATAAAAGAAAAAGACAGTTTATGCAGGTGAGGATGTGGAATAAAGGGAACATTCATTCATTGCTAGTGGGCGTGCAAACTTGTACAGCAACTATTGAAATCAATGTGTCTTTTCCTTAGGAAGTTAGGAAACAATCTACCTCAAGATCTGGCTATACCACTCTTGGGCATATTCCCAAAGGATGTTTTATACTATCTCAGGGACATGTGCTCAACCTTGTTCAATGTTTCTCTATTCACAATACACAGAAATTGAAACAGCTTGCATGTCCCTCAACAGAAGAATGGATAAAAATGTGCTACATTTATACAATGGAATGTTACTGTTAAATGAAATTATAACCAGGTGTGGTGGCTCACACCTTTAATCCTAGCACTCAGGAGGCAGAGGCAGATGGATCTCTATGAGAGTTCAAAGTCAGCCTAGTCTACAGAGTGAGTTCTAGGACAGCCAAAGCTGTTACACAGAGAAGCCCTATTATGAAAAACTACCCTCCTCCCAAAATTTACTGGTAAATGGATGAAACTAGAAAAAAAAATCATCCTGGATGAGGTAATCCAGATACAGAAACACAGAAAGACAAATATTGTATGTATTTGCTTATATGTGGATATTAACTGTTAAGTCAATGATAAACAAGTTATCATCTGTGTAACTACAGAAATTACATATAGAGTAAGGTACTAGGAACATGAGGGATAGATAGATCTCCATAAGAAAGTAAAATAGAATAGATAGTTGTGAATGGATTGGGTGGGATGGGGGCAACTGGAATGGGAGAAACAAGTGAGAAAGAATTGTAAAGAGGAGATGAAAGAGGGAATATGGGGAGAGATAACTATAATTCAGGGCTATTTAAGGGGTAATATGGAAACCTAATACCATAGAAATTTCTCAAAATATATACACATATGAAGATGATGTGCTGTTTGTTAGTTTCCCAGACACTCAGGTGTGAAATATTCACACTGAAACTATATTAATTGCAATACTGTATTTCTAGCTTAAGTGTATTTCTAGCTAGGTCTTACATCTTAAATTAACCCATTTCTATTTTATATTTTACCATGAGGCTCGTGGCCTACCAGCAAGGTCCTGCTGGCAGCTCATGTCTTTCTCCTCTGGCGGCTACATGGTGTCTCACTGACTCTTGCCTACTCTCTTTCTATATCTTTTTAAGCCTGGCTATATTCTGTTAAGTCATTGGCCAAAAGCAGATTCTTTATTAACCAATGGCAATAAAACATATTCATAGCACACAGAGGGGAATCCCACATCAATAATCTAAATGAATTTGCCAAATAATGGAGGAGACATAGCCCCAACTAGATATCTCATTACCAAATGAAGCTCTCAGTATCAGGAATGGAATACATCTAATTGAGTTGTAGGCCAAAGGGGTCCCATGGGAACTTCTTGATGACATAGCCCTATTGCTGAAGACAATACCCACAGAACTCATTGAACATAGAGAAGTTGAGCTGATTCCTATATTGATCCTACTTGCTAGTGTCTTTGGAAGGTACTCTGCAGGCTACCAAAGGAGAAATACAAACACCAAGCCAGCCACAAATTGTTTGTTCCATAATGGTGTCCTGCCTGCAGGATATGCTAGGGCAATGGTAGCAAAAAGTTTGTAGAAGTAACCAACCGATATCTGCTTTGAATTAAGGCTCACTCCAAAAGAAAAAACGCGTATTAGGTGCTACTTGGATGACCAAGAGCCTGGGACTAAATAGCCCAGGGACCTTAGGAAAAAACCAAATGCTACTGTCCTACTAAATGAATGTAGCAAAAAAAAAAATTGACTCCTAATGGTATTCTGCTGCACTCCTAGATCAGTGCCTTATTCAGCCATCATTGGAGACATCATCGAAGAATCTTCCTTCTGTAGCAGATGGGAACAAATACAGAGATCCACTGCCAAAAAAATATGCAGAGAGGAAAAGACCTTGGAACGTTCAGTCCTAAACTGGATGTTTCTTTCAAATCCTCCCTCAGAGCTCAGGGAACCCTGTAGAAGAGGAGACGAAAAGAGGGTAAGAGCCAGAGGGAATGGAGGACACCAGGAGAACAAGGCCCTTTAAATCAGCTGAGCAAAGCTCGTATGAACTCACAGAGACTGAGGCACATTCAAAGGACCTGCAAAGGCTCTGCTCCAGATGGTCACCTAGAGCTGAAAAGAAAAATGGACACAAGCCCCTATCCCTAATGCAGATGTAATCTCCAATTGATAACTGCTTGCAAATGATAATTTAGTTTTTTTTTTCCTAAGACAGTCTCACTGGGAAAACAACCTATTCTTAAGGCTAGACTGCATGCCCAGAAGTAGATGAACAACAGAAAATGAACTCAGTGGTATCTTTGGAGGTTTCTGGTCAGGGATATTTTTATCTTATTTTTTATTTTATTTATATACATTTTAAACATTTCTTTCTTTTTAACCTTCAGGTTCTTCACTTATTATGGCTTTCAGTTTTTCTTTTTTATGGGATTCCTGCATATGCAAATAAGTGTGTCTCTTAGTCTATATCTGTTTATTGTACCTTGGGGTCTTTCCTTCTGCTTGTTTTGTCCTATTCTAATGTGTTAGTATTTGTTTTATCTTATATTTTATTATTTATGTATTTATTTTGGTTTCTTTCGAGGTCTGGTTTCTCTGTAGCTTTGGAGTCTGTCATGGAACTAGTTCTTGTAGACAAGGCTGGCCTCGAACTCACAGAGATCCTCCTGCCTCTGCCTTCCAAATGCTGGGATTAAAGGCATTTGCCACTACCACCAGCTTTTATTTCATTAGTCACTAAGAAGTCTGTTTTCTACAGCCTGGTATTGACATAAAAACAGACAAGAGGACCAATGGAACCGAATAGAAGACCCGGATATTAATCCACACACCTACAAACACCTGATTTTTGACAAAGAAGCAAAAAAAATATAAAATGGAAAACAGAAAGCATATTTAACAAATGGTGCTGGCATAATTGGATATCAACATGTAGAAGAATGAAAATAGATGCATATCTATCACCATGCACATAACTCAAGTTCAAATGGATCAAAGACCTCAACATAAAGCTAGACACACTTAACCTGATAGAAGAGAAAGTGGTAAGTATATTTGAACACAGCACACAAGACTACTTCCTAAATATAACCCCAGTAGCACAGACACTGAGAGAAATGATAAATAAATGTGACCTCCTGAAACTGAGAAGCTTTGTAAAGCAAAGAACATGGTCAATAAGACAAAAGAGCAGCCTACAGAATGGGAAAAGATCGTCACTAACCCCACATCAGACACAGGTATGATCTCCAAAATATACAAAGAACTCAAGAAATTGGACATCAAAAGAACAAATAATCCAATAAAAAATGGAGTAAAGACATAAACAGAGAACTCTCAAGAGAGGAATCTAAAATGGCTGAAAGACACTTAAGGAAATGTTCAACATCCTTAGTCATCAGAGAAATACAAATCAAAACAACTCTGAGATTCCATCTTACACCTGTAAGAATGGCCAAGATCAAAAACATTGATGACAACTTATGCTGGAGAGGTTGTGGGTAAAGGGAACACTCCTGCATTGCTGGTGGGAGTGGAAGCTGGTACAGCCCCCTTGGCTATCAGTATGGCGATTTCTCAGGAAATTAGGAAACAACCTTTCTCAAGACCAAGTAATACCACTTTTGGGTGTATATCCAAAGGATGCTCAATCGTACCACAAGGACATGTGCTCAACTATGTTCATAGCATCATTGTTTGTCATAGCCAGAATCTGGAAACAACCTAAATGTACCTCGACCACAGGATGGATAAGGAAAATGTGGTATATTTACACAATGAAGTACTACACAGCAGAAAAAAATAATGACATCTTGAATTTTGCAGGAAAATAGATGGAGCTAGGGAACATCATACTGAGTGAAGTAACCCAGACCCAGAAAGACAATTATCCTATGTACTCATTCATAAGTGGTTTTAAGACATGAGGCAAAGAAAATCAACTCACAATCCCAGAGAACATAGACAACAATGAGGACCCTAAGAAAGACATACATGGATCTAATCTTCATGGGAAGTAGAAAATGACAAGATCTTCTGAGTAAACTGGGAGCATGGGGACCATGGGAGAGGGTTGAAGGGGAGGAAAGAGGAAGGGAGGGGAGCAGAGAAAAATGTAGAGCTCAATAAAATAAAAAAGAAGTTTGTTTTCTAATGAGAGACAGACAGGGGCTCGGTCAGGATGGGTGAGGAGCTGGGGAGGGACTGGGAAGGAGTTGAGGGAGAGGAAATTGTAATCAGCATATATTATGTGAGAAAAAAATCTATTTTCAATAAAAAGAAAGCAGCATATAAGCATCAGTACATTCCTCTATAAAATTTTCTCAAATAGGTATTATTAAAACAATCCCTGCATGTCTTATACTAGTCTTAGAATAGGAGACTTAACTGAAGAGGGCACATATATGGTAAAAATTAACGTCATCAAGTTATCCTCATTACCAAAGTGATCTGTAAAACACTTGGTATATTTTTTTTCACAGAACCAGAAAAATATTCTAAAAACAGAAAACTCCCAATAGCCAAATCCATCTTGCACAAGAATAATGAATTTGGAAACACACTAATTCCTGGCTTTGAAATACTTAAAAGCTGTTCTAGCTGAAACAACACGGTATTAGGATTCATGAAAACAAACAAACAAACCAACCACATAGGCCAATACAAGAAGATACATAGACTAGAAACAAAAGGTAAAAATCTACAACCAACTAATCTTTTTTTAAATGTTTGTTTGTTTGTTTGCTTATTTATTTATTTATTATGTATACAATATTCTGTCTGTGTGTATGCCTGCAGGCGAGAAGAGGACACCAGGCCCCATTACAGATGGTTGTGAGCCACCATGTGGTTGCTGGGAATTGAACTCAGGACCTTTGGTAGAGCAGGCAGTGCTCTTAACCTCTGAGCCATCTCTCCAGCCCCAACCAATCTTTGACAAAGGTGCTAATGATATACTTTAAACAAAGAATCCTATTTTCAATAAATGGTGCATGGAAAATTGGGTCATTACAGGCAGAAGAATAAAAACTAGACTTGACTCAAATAAAATCAACAAAAACGCATTCATGACTTAGTATAGGACCTGAAGCTACAAAACCTTTAGGAAAAACAGTGGTAATATTTAATGGCATGGGGATAGGAAAAGATGTTTGGACAAAATTCAAAAGCACAGGAGCTCTTTGAAAGAAACAAGAGCAAATAAGTAAATGGGATGACATCAAACTAAAAAGCTTTTGCGCAGCTAAGAAAATAACAAAATGAAAAAAGCCACCTAAAGAATGAGAGAGGCTATTTGCAAATCATTCGCCTAAAATGACATTAACATTCAGAATATATGTGAATCGGTAATGGCATTCAGTAATGGCACAGCAAAAAGGCAAACAAATTAAAAACCATCTAAATTAGAAATGTTCCAGAAACCTAAGTGGAAATTCTGAAAATAAGACATGTAAATGGGCACCATGACAAGCGACTCAGCATACTAATCAGGGGGAAACACAAATCAAAATCACAATGCCATCTTACTATAGTACGAATGCTATCACAGAAAAGGTAGGAAGATTTGGGAAGAGAACAAATACACTATTGGGAACAGAAATCAGTTCAGCTCTTACTGAAAGTTGTTTGGAGTTTCTTTTTTTTAAAAAAATATTTATTTATTTATTATGTATACAGTATTCTGTCTGTGTGTATGCCTGCAGGCCAGAAGAGGGCACCAGACCCCATTACAGATGGTTGTGAGCTACCATGTGGTTGCTGGGAATTGAACTCAGGACCTTTGGAAGAGCAGGCAATGCTCTTAATCTCTGAGCCATCTCTCCAGCCCCTGGAGTTTTCTTATAAAAATGGATCTGCCATGTGTTACGCTGCTGGGGGGGGGGGGGTAATGTATCTAAAGTAAAAAAAGTCAGTACATCAAGGAAATATCTAAACTCTTGCTTCAAGTAGCATTCATCAGTTGATAAATGGGTTTAAAAGACTTTAGTGTGTGTACACAATGGAACACTACCCAATAATTTAAGAATAAGTTCTCTCTGCAACAACATGAATGAAATTGGAGATCACTGTGTTCAGTGAAGTAGATAGAGCACAGAAAGACAAATGCTATAGGATTTCAACTGTATGTTAAAAAGAAATCTAGTTGTATACAAGTAAAGGATAAAATGATGGTCACCAAAAACCGAGAAGCAGTACTGGAAGGAATTAAGGAACATATAAATAATCAGAAAAATCCTCATGTTTAATTTACTATACAATCTAAGATGGAAATACCGTCTTACTTGAATAAAATCACTATCAATATCATAGATTGTCCATTAATTTTAATATCATAAAACATGCAATGGACCCAGAATGACCAGAGCAATCATGAAAAAGAGCAGATTTATTGAAAAACACTTCTTGTTTTCAAAAGTTACTATGTAACTGCTGTCATAAACTTGTGCCATATTGGTATAAAAATACCATTATTTTTTTAAGTGTCAACTTGCTACAAATTAGAATCCCCCACCATGGAGTGCATTCGAATAAGTGTTCTGATTGCTTTGATTGGTATGGGAAGATTCCCCCCATTGCAGTCAACACCTTCTAATAGTGTCTAGATAAAAAGGGTCTGCTCTCTTGGCTTTCCTTCTTTCTGCTGAGCTAATTGATTCTGTTGCTGCTGCTGCTACTGCTGCTGCTGATTTCATAGCTAATGGCAGAACCAACCTTCCCAGGCTTTCATCATGGACTTAGAATCAGTGACAGTTCAGGAAGTTTCCAGACTTCTGGCACCGGACTGGAACTTCTTAGACCCAGCCTTGTGGATTGAGCAGCTACCTATTGTCAGTCCCCAATGCCTAAGTAAGAGGCAACCATTGTGAGGCACTCTGACTGCTGAGACACCCAGACTCAAGGACCAAATGACTATTGGGTTCTAGGCTCTCAGGAAAGATTTTGGCATTGTTTTTATTTTAAAGCTGAGTTAATAAATTCATATGTATACATTTACATATATATTTTCATTTTATTGGCTCTATTCCTCTACAGAACCCCGAATAGTAAGAAGATAGGCAGTGAAATGGATTAGAATAATTTATCCAGAAATTGACTCATAGTCTTGAGCAACTGTGTTGCACAACAGTGGTAAGACAACTCAGTGCAGAAATTTCCAAGAGATGGTGCTTATGTAATTAGACACATTCATTCATAAAATGGAGACATATCTACATTAAATAGCACACGCAAAAACAAGTCAAAGAGTGAAATCAAGGAACTCAGTTTATAGATAAAAATTCCAAATACTTGAAATAAAAAAATGATGGTTTATCTCTATGACCTTAAATTAGGCACTGGTTTCTTAATAAGACTGCTAGATTACAAGCTAACCAAGGAAAAAGATGAATTAACTTCTTTAACATTGTTTAAAAGGTTTTTCTTCAAAGGACACTGTTAAGACAGTGGAAACATAATTCCTAGTAAATTGTATATCTCATAAAGCTTTAGTGTCCAGGTTATATAAAGAGCAAATCCTCAGTTACATGGATTTGAAGAGACAATGCTTAAAAGAAACCATAAATATTTTAAAATATGCTAAAGATTATTAGCCATTATGGAAATTAAAATCAAAGCCACGATGAGCTGCTACTTCTCATACACTAGTGTGTTGATAATAAAACGTGCACAAACAAGTGTTAATAATGGTATGACCAAAAACAGCTCGTTAACTGGTATGAAGACTATAAAACAATGCAGTAATCTGGGAGACAATTTGCAACTTGTTTCAAGTTTTCTATCAACAAACCTTAATAAAACTCTTAGATTGGCCATTATTTTTCAAAGCAGCAAGTACTGGCCATGATGGGAAGAAAATGGAAAACTTACACATGGTTGTACTACCATTTATAAAAATAACTTTCTCAAATAACTAAAAGGGAACTATCATTATTTGTCAGTCTTATTTCTGGTATATATCCCAAAAGAAATAATCATACAGAGTGTTGCTGTACATGTCTCTAATCCCATCACTTGGAGGGTGGAAGCTGAGAACTAGGGGTTCAAGGCCATCTTAAGCTATATAGCAAGTTTGGGGCCAGCTTGATCAACATGAGGCCCTTTCATGAAAATAAATAATAAATAAATAATAAATAAATGAAATCAGCATGTCAAAAGACATCTTCATACTTACATTGATTGTAGCGCTATTCACAAAAGCCACGAAAAGGAATATGACTAAAGTTCACCAACTGATGAAATGGCTAAAAATGTGAAACATAAACACACTGGAAATACATTTACATTCAGCAACAGTAAAGATTTTTATTAACAATTAAATCCTGTCATTTGCGTCAGTATAGATGGAACTGTAGATCATTATGACAAGTAAAATTAGTCAGGCACACAAAAGCAATTAATTGTCTCATCGCATGTATATGTATAATATAAAGTAGGCAATTTCATAAAAATTGCGACTAGAATAGTAGTTACTAGAGCATGGAACAATAGACTAAGAAAGCTTGGAAGCCTGGGGAAAGGTTGATTAGTGGGTAGTATGCTATAGTCAGACAAGAGAAATGAATTATGGTGTTCCCTTACATAAGAGAAGTCAGGACCATGAGGGGTGCATCCACCCACTGAGACGGTGGGACTGATCTAATGGGAGATCACCAAGGCCAGTTGGAATGGGACTGATGGAGCATGTGATCAAATTGGACTCTGAATGTGGCTGATGGTAGAGGCTGACTGAGAAGCCAAGGACAATGGTACTGGGTTTTGATTCTACTGCATGGACGGGCTTTGTGGGAACCTTGTCTGTTTGAATGCTCACCTTCGTGGACCTGGGGGGGGGCAGGGAGGACCTTGGACTTCCCACAGGGTAGGGAACCCTGACTGCTCTTTGGCCTGGAGAGGGAGGGGGAGGGGGAGTGAAGGAGGGAAGGGGAGGGAAATGGGAGGAGGGGAGGAGGTGGAAATTTTTAATAAAGAATATATATAAATAAAAAAGAAACTACAAACAATGATAATACACTCTTTTTTCAAAAAAGCTTATAAAAAGTACAATGATTTAACAAAAAGAAAAGATGAATATTTGAGAACATAGAAATATTTATACTGATTAAACATTGTAAAATGCATGCTATATCAAGACATCCATATATATATAATCTATGTACTAGTTCAAATAAATAAATGATAAAGATCTCAAATTTACAGGCTAACCTTCAACCATAAAGTAATAGATCAAACTAGATTAATACAAGCAGAAAGAATAAATAAAGATCAAGTATAGAAAACAACAGAATTAATCATACTAAGTATAAACTAAAATGACATTTACTTGTACTGATGAAGAAAGGATGCATACAAGAATATTTCAATCAATCCCCGATAGCACAGAACAATCATTTAAATAAGAATGGAAAGGGGGGCTATTGCTGTTGAGCTTAATAACAAAGATGATTGATTACAGGAGAGTACCCTGAATAACTACATACCAGAGATTATATAACCTCCCAAACACAAGGTACGAAAGCTAACTTAAGAAAGAATGAAAGTAGAAAACCTTAACAGATACATAACAGGAAAAAAGACATGACCATTAATTTAAAAAAGCCCCCAAATCTAAAATAGTTCAGAACCAGTTAATTCTAATTTTGGATTTCTACCTCTACTACTTCTCAAACACTTGCAAAAAATAAAAGAATAAAAATCTTCTAATCCATTCTATGAGGCAAGTGTTACTCTGTCACCAAAACCAAAGACAACACAAGAAAACTCTTGGCCAATATGTTTTCTAAATATAGAGACAAAATTCCTCAATGAAAATCAATTCATGCTGAGAATGTAGCTCTTGTTTAGTGTTGTAAAGACTGTCAATTCAATTCTCAGTGCCATACACACATAAACCCTGCTATATTGCACAATAGAAAAATTACAAAAATAGTATTATCATATTAATATAGGCAGAAAACTTTGGATGAATCTAATACCTTTTAATATTATTTTACATGTGACATTTTACTGATAGTTACTGCCTGTTGAACCTTTGCAATCTCTGTATCACTCCATGATAAATTCATTTATATTGTCTCTATCATTATTCTGTCTGCCCTCTTCCTTTACCTTTTCAGTTTCTTCCAACATAGCCCATTTTTCATCCTCTTGTAACTTGTAACTAAATGTTCATAATTATGAGTATGGTAACACTGTAAAGGTAAAGTCATCTGTAGCTATTTCATGCCAACATCCCTGGTTTCAGAATTATTGAATCACCGTAAGTTATTTTCGTCACAATTTCTAGGCATAAGTCTTCTGGAACAGTTCTTTTTCTTTTTTCCTTTCATATATATATAAACAATTTATATATATTTTATATATATATAAATAAACAATTGCCTATAGAGTTGGAAGAGGGTATTAGACGGTATTAGATCCACTGGAGCTGAAGATATATGTGGTTGTGAACTGCCTAGCATGGGTGGAAAGCAGTCTGTGCTCTCACCTACTAGGCTGTCTTTCCAGCCTGGAGAACAGTTCTTCCAGACTCTTTCCCATACTCTTTCTGGGTAGAAGTCACAGACACAATCCAATTTTGGTCATGATAAATCAAGATTGGGTCATACTACTCATCTGGGATTTAAATCAGTCTTATTTCATATGCTCAGTAGCCATGTGTTACTAATGTGTAGTTAGTGGGAAGTACAGTCATAGAGTTATGGAACAATTATCTGGCATCTGGAGTGATTTTTAAAATACCACTTTTCCATGGTGTTGAAATTTGTCCATATCTACTTGACTTTGTACCAGTGAAGAGAGATGACTCTAGTAGGGGCAACCAGAGTTCAAATATCTGCAAGCACTGTAGCACACTCCTGAATCCTGGAGTACTTTGGTTGAAATCTGTACTTTTTCTTCCACTGGCTAAGCACCACAACAAAAAGTATGTCTTTGTCTTAGGGTTTCTTTCACTGTGAAGAGACACCATGACCACGGCAACCCTTATAACATTTAATTGGGGTGGCTTACAGTTTCAACAGTATAGTCCATTATCATTATGGTGGGACATGGTGGCTGGAGCAGGAGCTGAGTGTTTTTACATCTTGACTTATAGGCAACAGGAAATAGTCTGAGACACTGGGCATAGCTTGAGCATATATGAGACCTCAAAGCCCACCTCCCGAGTGACACACTTCCTTCAACAAGGCCATAACTACTCCAAATCCACACCACACAATAGTGCCACTCCCTTTGGGGCCATTTCTTTCAAACCACCACAGTCGTCTTCACAAAAATGATCAGTTTCTCTTTGAGTGCTGGGGATAGTCCTCGTAGTATAAGATTATGCTTCCCAAAGCTGACTCTTCTCGACTCACTACTGATCATGTTATTTCTTCATACTGGCTATTTCCTCTTTGAACTTGACTTTCAACATGCCCTTTTGTTTATTCTTCCATTATGGTCCGAGCTGCTCCTATCTTACAGCTGTCCCCTAGATGTTTTTTCACAAATTTATACTTCCAGTAAACCTTTATTTCAATTCTTAGTTAAGATTTCAAAATGTAAGTCCGGCGGTGGTGGCGCACGACTTTAATCCTGGCACTCGGGAGGCAGAGGCAGGCGGATCTCTGTGAGTTTGAGACCAGCCTGGAATACAAGAGCTAGCTCCAGGACAGGCTCTAAAGCTGCAGAGAAACCCTTTCTCGAAAAACAAAACAAAAAAACAAACAAACAAAAAAAAGATTTCAAGGTGTTTTAGTTCGGGACTTTTTCAAGTTTATGACTTGAAATGTTAAACATAGAAGTTATCATATATTCCCTTCTTACTGGAAACTGATGAAGTTGAGATCTTCAGAAACTATGCTTTCAAAAGATATAGACCTCATTATTAGAGTTGTTTAATTCTCCACATTCAATCTTTTTTTTTTCTAAAAGAATCCTTATCTTATTTAGATTATTCAGCCTGAAATCCACCAAAGGAGAATGGAAAAGGAAACTGAATACGGAAAAGAAAAGCCTCTAAAATGTGTTGAGTTTCCACTAAAGGTGAATTGCTTTCATACGTTTGATTTCTGATAACCATAATTACTCTATAAGATAGTCATTGCTATAACAAATTTACAGATAAAAAGGTTTCAGAGAACTAAAGTTACCTCAGTTTACGTCATTGAATACTATGTCTATCCTTTGAATTAAATAGAATAGAAGGATAAGGATACTTTTAGTATACTTTATTTATTTGAATGTGCATTAACATATGTATATACAAATAGATATCCATATATGTATAGGCAGACATTGATGAGATGGCATTAAACATTCAAAGTATTTAACTTCAAATTCTCTAGCCAACACAAATGGTGTGGACCCAGTAAAGTCACCTGAGTCGCCTTCCTGACTGCCTCACCCCAGTTTGTTGTACAGTCTTGCAGCTGCTTGCCAGGATTCACAACCTCCTTCTGGCCCATCTCCTTCTCTCTGGAACTCAAGCAATCGGAGCCTGCTCTCTAGCTGGGACCTTCTAGCCACCACATGTGACTTGGAGATCTAGAGCCCTTTCTGCTGTCCAACTGGGACTCTCCAGTTGCCCCATCCTTCCTTGAGACCTAGGACCAGTCCACAGCACCAGGAAAAACTTGTTCCAGATTCCTTGACCAAACTTCTTAAGACAACAGACTGTGGCAGACATGCAAAAGATCTAGATGGCGGCTGTATCCCCAAACACCAGACAATCAGAGGAAATAGACATCCCGACTCTACTATGAGTTAGCCTCCACCTGAACATCATAATACCTCTGCTGAAAGAACAAAGGTGGCTTGCACGTAAGAGAAGGAAAAATATCAGGCAACTAATTCTAGATGTGCAAATCCCAACACAGAAAGAAAGACAAAACGAAGACCCAAGTAACCTATCATGCTAAAAAAAAAAGTTTAAAACTCATAGTAATGACCTCAAATGAAAATGACAAGAAACCCCCAACTTCCAGATAAAGAATTTAAGAAGAGTATGATTATAACTATAGTCAAACAACTCAGTGAGGACAAGGACAAAGAGATTAAAGAAATAAGGAAGCTAATCCAAGATGTGAAAACAAAGTGAAAATGTTAAGAAAACCTAAGCTGAAATATTGCTGGAAATTAAAAACACAACAAATCAATTAAATCCTGCTTTTTTTTAAAAAAAAAAAGTTCAACATCCTTAGTCCCCAGGGAAATGAAAGTTAAAACTGTTTTGCTCTCATCAGAATGCCTGAAAAAACGAAAGAAAGAAAGAAAGAAAGACAAGTGCCGGCTGCTGGCATGGATGTAGGGAAAGGAAAACACTCATTTACAGCTGATGCAAACACTGTGGAAATCAGCCTGGAAGTATGTGCAGGTTCCTCAAAAAGCTGATCATCAATTTCCTGAAAGATCCAGCTATACCTTTGGGTATATACCCAAACCCAAAGGACCCTACATCTTACTACAGCGATATGTGCTTATCCACGCTCATTGCTGCTCTGCTTACTCATAATAGCCAGAAACTGGAAGCAGCCTAGATGAACATCAATTGATGAAAGGGTAAGGAAAATGTGGCACATTTACACACTGGATCATTTACACATTGGAATATTTAGCTGTTAAGAAAAGTGAAATTATGAAATGTGGAAGTAAATGGATGGAGCTGCAATCAGTCAATCCCAGTGAGGTTGGCCAGATCCAGGGAGACAAATGCCACGTTTCATTTCACGGGTAAATGTTAGCTTTGACTCTTCAGATATGCGTGTTTCATTTTGAATATTCGCAGAAGTCAAGCAAACAGTAAAGGACAAGAAAAAAATAACTCAGTAATTAAGACTGCTTCCTGCTCTTCCAGGAAACCCAGATTTGGTTCCCAGTATCCACACCAGACCTCTGCCAAATGCCTTTAATTCCAGCTTCTAGGGATCTGATGCCCTCTTCCTGACTTCCTGTGTACCTGTACTAACATGTACATACATGCGCAATTTAAAAGAATTCCTTAAAACAATTTATTATATTTTATTTTATGCATGCGTGTGCCGTGGTATGTCTGTCTGTCTGTCTGTCTGTCTGTCTGTCTGTCTGTCTCTGTGTGTGTGTGTGTAGGTCGGAGAGTCACCTGCTGAAAATAGCACCCCATCATGTGAGTTCCAGGAATAAAACTCAGGTCATCAACTTGGGAGCAAGCTTCTTTATCAGTGAGCCATCTTACTAGTCCAAATTTCTGCCCTGTCCCCATCCAAGGACAGGAAATTTGTACAATAGTACAACTCAGAATAGTGATGACATAAACAAATATTTGGTAAAGATGGAATATGGTCACTGAAAAAAGATGACAAAGTATCATAATTAGATTTTCTGCTACTGTAATAAAACACCATGACATAAAGCAAACGTAGGGAGGATTTATCTCACACCTTTTAGGTGACACTTGGTCACTGGGGAAGTCTGAGCAGGAACTCCTAGGTAGAAACTGAAGCATGTCGCATGGAGGAACACTGCTTACTAGCTTGCTCCCCATAGCCTGTTCTGCCTGCTTTCTTATTTATAGCATCCAGGACCACCTACCCACGGGTGACACCAAACACAGTGAGCTAGGCCCTTCTCGCATCAATCATTAAACTGCCCTACAGACTTGCATACAGTTTGATCTTACGTATGCATTTTCTTAACTAAGATTCCCTGTTCAAGGTATGTCTGTGTTTGTAACTCGACAAAACCAACCAGAAAACAAAATATCAAAGCATTTTCTGGGAACTACAAAAAGCAAAGCAAAACAAAACAAGAAAGCAAGCAAACAACAACAACAGTAACAACAACAAAACCCCAACCCTCAAGGCTGTTTAGTTTTTATTGGATGGCCACAGATATAGACTCCCTGGTTGTTCCAGGTAAGGGGGAGAAGAGCATATGGTCACACTGTTCTCTACCAGTAGTTTGGAGAATCTAGAAAGTCTAGATCAGAGGTTCTCAACTTGTGGATCTCAAACTTTTGCGGGGGGGGGGCTGTTAAACAATTCTTTCAAGGAATCACCTAACACCATTGAAGAACACAGATATTTAGAATTCTTAATAGTGACAAAATTATAGTTATGAAGTAGCAATAAAAATAATTTTATGGTTGAGGTCACCACAACAGGAGGAATTGTCTTCAAGGGTTTCAGCATTAGGAAGGTAGACGACCACTCTTTTATGTATCTTGGAGATACATAAAACTAAATGGAAACGATAAGAAAAGCTAGAGGGTTAAATAGATGAGTAACCAAGAAAAAATGGAAAAGGTTGTGAGTGATAAATCTCCAGGTGAGTTTTCATATTAAAGATGAGAAAATTGTAATATTATTTTTAAAATTCCAGAGCACAAATGGCAAACACACATCCTGATTCATGTTCTTTGGTATTCAAGCTGAATAAAGACATTCCAACTCCATTTATGAAGAGAGATACAAAAAATCTAAATAAAATATTAACAGCTGGCACCCTATACTAATATAGGAATAGTAATGCATCATGGTCACATCTGTTTTATTTTATATCTTTAAATGTGACAAATAAATCCCACAGGTAATTGAAAGAGAAAACTGAAGAAGGTGAACTAAATTACAGTGCAAAAATAAGATGAAATAAAATTTATACTTTTTCTTTTTTTTTTTTTTTTACAAGAGAGGGTTTCTCTGTATAACAATCCTAGCTGTCCTGGAACTAGCTCTTGTAGACCAGGCTGGTCTTGAACTCATGGAGATCCACCTGCCTCTGCCTCCTTGAATGCTGGGATTCACATAGCTAAAGCTTGTGATTTTAAAGATCGTTTCAGAAGAGAAATGGGAAATTGTGTGGGGTTGGGGAACACAGATCTTAGTGGGGAAATCTAGCTTGTGAAAGAGTCCTTATTGCAGAAATGGTCAATAGCAAAATGTAGTTGAGTGATATTTTTATCTCAGAGGTTTGTACTATACTGTTCTGTAATCTACACTACTCCGTTATCTCAAAACCTCAGTAAGTCCGTATATATAACACACTGATACTCAAAATTATACTTGCATAGAAAGACTGAATGGACATATTCCATCTTTGAACCAAACAGTGACTGAAGAACATGTATGAGAAGGGAAGAATGGACTATAGAATTAACCATCAAAAGTAAGACTGAAATCCTAAAACAGGGGCTGGAGATGGTTTACCAATTAAAAATGTAACTGAGTTCAGTTCCCAGTGCCCACATCAGAGGGTTCACAACTGTCTGTAATGCCAGCTCCATGGGGATCCATTGCCTCTTCCCTCCACTTGAGGTCACCTGCACCCGAGTACACATGTCTACATACAGACACATAGTTAAATAAAATAAAATAAAATAATATAAATGCTTTTTAAATCCTAATGTAGGAGCTTATGTAAAGCTTCCCCAAATATATATGCTGGAAGATGAAGTCTTTTAGTGTGAACAGTGAATGGACAGGTGACTGTACAAAGTTCAAGGCCTTGAGGGTAATGAAACATCAACTATTTGACCAAACATTAATTCTGTTTGGATTCTGAGACTTCGTGGAAATTTCACTTTTGTACTTTTACTTATCTCTGTTCCAGGAAATTTTAAATGAATGAGCAAGTGTATGATTTTGATTCTTAGAAATAAGCAATCAGGTTATTTTCCTATTGGAAAAAAGGTGAAAAACTGCAATAAGAATCAATACCAAGAGTAATCCCCCAACTTTTTATTTTCTTATTTTTCATTTATTATTATTTTTGTGTTTTGGTACTTTGCCTCCATGTATGTTTGTGTGAGGGTGTCTGATCTTGGAGTTACAGACAGTTGTGAGCTGCCATGTGGGTGCTGGGAATTGAACCCAGGTCCTTGGAGAGCAGTCAGTGATCTAAACATCTGAGCCATCTCTCCAACCCCCAGCGTTTTATTTTTATAAATAATACTATCAGTATTTATGAATTTCTGTACTCTTTGTTTCCCAGTTATACAAGATATTTATATTTTTGAGCCTTATATATAATGCACTATGCTATGCTATATAAAAATATGCCTAATAGATGGGAGCGGTCTATAGTCTAATAGTGAACCTGAATAAAAATTAGGATAGTTTAAAAGGCCCAGTAGCCATGTAAGGACACAGGTGTAAAAGCAACGTTTTAGCTACACTGGAGGAAGATGATCTGATGGCAACAGTATCTGCCCAGATTCTGAAGGTGCTGTTGAGTTGAAGGACTTTTTCTGCTTCTCGACAGGTGAGAGGGCAACAGTAGGAAGTAGCTGAGAGGGAAGGAACATCTGTGGATATTTTAGGCTGTATTTACAACATTCTGAGCACCAAAGATGCTGAAAGAAGTATTTGATGTCCAAGAAGTCACCATGTGGGTAAGTTCTGTATAGCAACAGAAGCACGAGAGTGGGAATACTGGATCTTGAGACTAACGAGCTATGAAGTAAGTGGTTGCTGTTGAAATTATTCCCAAGGAATACAACTGTGGACAAGTCACAACGTCCTCTTGATGACGAAGGTAAACACAGTAACATTTCCTAAGACCAACATATCCGCCAAGACCTAAATTAGCAAGAATATTTTATTAGGAAGTGAACATTACGCATCCAGGTGCAGATGTCAAGGCTGTCATGGACTATCAGGTACTTAGGTGGACAAAGCACTATCGTCCTTAAAAGTAGAGTTTGCTCTATTTTCAGCACTTCCATGTCAAGGTGGACAAACAGGAAGTGTATATTATGCAATAAACACTGTGATTGGTGTTAGCGACAGAGACAGTACAAACCTATGCAAGCCTCCACGAACTAGACTTATCAATAGGCCGTTGTGCACCTAGGTAGGTTAGCAGAGTTCTCTGCTGTAGCACTAAACATGTCGCATTAATGGGGGGGGGGGGGCTCACATCAGGTTTATCCGCCCAATACAGTGCTATCAGCAACCAGAAAGAGTTAGTCAGTAGTATTCAGGATCAGAAAAGTTTTAATTAAGTCAACTCCAAGCAGTGGTTAGATAAGGATCCTCGCTAACTCAGTCAACCAGAGAGTGACTAAGTGTGGCCAAGAGATGGCAGCAGAAAGCAGCAAACAGCCTTTTGCGGTACTGGCAAAAAATTGCACCTGGATTAGGAGGCACTACTAGACACTTTAGAGAGAGGACTAACTGGGTGGGAGTGGGGGGCGGATCTGAAGTTGACATTACATTCCAAAGGAAAACAAACCGAAAGGAGGGTAAAACGTTAGAGCAGAAAGTTAGTGAATTTGCGAGCAAGTTACTGTATTCTTCAGATAGGTAAGCTGCCCAGGAGCTTTATCTAGTATTTCGGGCAACTTCTCGATGAGTCTCCGGTGATTCTGATACCTTCTAGACAGCAGCAGAGTGCACGTTGCTAAATAAAGCTGCCGGAGGGCCCGCAATAAAACGAGCCCTAGGAAAGAGAAGGCAATGGGCATTGCCTGTAGACTACCTACCCTTCCCCATCTCTTATAACTTCTCTTTCCTTTAGGGGTAAAGGTAAAGGCATGTGAATCACTCTTGGGCGTTTAACTTCATCCACTCCAATCTGTATTATATACTGCAGGCTTGTCTGCAATTTTGTTTTGGAGTGGGAAGCAGTTATTTGCGTTGGCACATTGCTGATACATGCTTTAACCAAAGGGGAAACATTTGGTCAGATAAACCTGTATGTATGCTTCTTGGGCCAAGCTCGGGAGTCCATCTGAAGAGAGGGAGGAGGGATTGTAGAATCCAGGGAAGTCAGGGACATCGGAGGAAAACCCACAGGAATGTCTATCCTGGCTCATGGGAACTCACAGAGTCTGAACCAACAAGCAGGGAACATGCATGGTTTTATGGCAACTTGATAAGTGATGCTTTGCTGAAGCCCATGGGAGCCTGCTTTTTTTCTGAGTAAATAAAGAGGAGGAGTGGATTGAGGGGTGGGACGGAGAAGAGGTGGGGAGAGGGAGTGGGAGGAGAGGAGGGAGAGAAGGTTGCGTTTGAGATGTAAAATAAATAATTAATAAAAATCCTGTATGTTTCCATTTGTAATAAATAGTAGTGTATGAGTCAAGACCCAGAATTCTTAGCTATATCATTAATTATTTAACAATTATATTTCTACTTATTTCTGTTATAAGACAGGGTCAAGCTGAGGTTACCTAGAAATACATGGAAATTAAGAGAACATAGGAAAGGAAAGGATCTTCTTACTCTGGAGCCTGGTTGGCGTGTCTTATCCACTGAGTGCCAAGAATATTGACAACTGGGGTCAGCAAAATAGCTCAACAAGTATGGCACATTCCATAGCAACCTGATGATTTGAGTTTGAACCCCAGGACCCACATAAAAGTGGAAGAAGAGAATTAACTCCACAAAGATGTTTTCTGACCTCCACAGACATCCCTTGGCATGTGCAGACTTACACATGCGTGTACATGCAACACATGCACACACATGCAAATAGAATAAAATTGAAAACACAATTATACTGGCAACTAACAAATTGTTCTGTAAAGACTTCCTATATAAAGGCAATATTCATTTCATAAGCACATTTCTAATAACAATACTATAATGTCAGTGAGCCATGCACAGGGCGTAGACATAAGTAATCTTTGAGTTTAACCTCACTACTTTCCCAGCTGTACCACCCCGCCTTAATTTTCTAAAAATCCAAAAAGGTTATAACCTTGTTTATCAGTAAAATATGTTTCAACTTCCATGTGACCTAGTATAGTAAGAATTCCTTTGATCCTTTTATCTTATCAGCCCATAATCTTATAGAATATTGTCCAGAAAATACACTATGATCTCATTTATAGAAAAGGGAAACCCTTAAAGACCCTTTGAGCATTCACAATAAACCTCAGTTACAATGTTTGTGTGTGTGTGTGTGTGTGTGTGTGTGTGTGTGTGTGTGTGTGTGAAACAATGAAAGAAAAAGAGGCCATGAATTTGAGGGTTGGGGAGACATGGGAGGGATTGGAGGAATGGGAAGGGGAAATATAATTTAACTTAAAATTAAAAATGGTGTCAAGGCCATTTTGTCCCTAGAGGCTCTGGAGAAGAGGTGTGTGTGATTTTATGTGGGATCCAATTGTGAGGTTCTAGAACTGCAGACAGAGTCACATGGAATCTCTGAGTCTACCTTCCAGTACACATTTATGTGGCTTTCTGGTTTCGATCCAACCAGAGGTACATTCCAGAACTTATCACCCCCACACAGAAGCTTCCCAGAGAATTCCTGAGAGGATCTCTGTTTAATGAGCATTTCGTTCCCCTCTAGCTATGGAAGAACTGAGGGGGCCGTCATTTCACATGCCACCACTGCCTGGCCATTTCTACTTCTTTTTTAAGTCCAAGGATGATTCTATTGGAGTTCTGAGAAAAAGAACAGGGAGGAGAGATCTAACTCTTGGCAGCTTTCAGGAAGGGAGATGAAGAAGAGAGCCTTGCTGTTTGCAGTTGGGGTCTACAATTTGCTACACAACAAAAGCAGAAGTGGACTCAGAGAAAAGCCAAACAGCGCGAAGTGCTAGCAAATGCATGCTTGGCCTTTGTCCAACACTCTATCCCACCCCTCAAAACAGATAAATACAACGTTTTCCTTAAGGTTATGCTTTTCTGAGTCCTAACTCAGGAAAGGGGACAAGCTGTGTGGCAGAGGTGCTTATCTTCGATTTCGAACCCTTTACTAGGTTCTTTGTTGCCTTTACTTTCTTTTCAGATTTCATTAGTATTCTGAGGGTTATTATTTTCATGTGGTCTTTACTTTGTTTCTTTACCTGATTTACTTTTACGTGCTGTGTTTTGTTTTCCTCAGATGTGGTACTAGATACCAAACTAAACACTTCTAACACATTAGGTCAGTGCTTTGGTACTAAGCAACAATCCCAGCCCTTTTGAAAAAAAACTGAGCTTTACTTTTTCTATGATCAAATCCCACTAAAACTTTAGCAGAGCTTTAAACATAAAGAATATGAGGTGGGGGAGGCCATCAGCACAAGTAGGCAGAGTAGGAATAGCCAGAGGATTAACTCCAAGCGTATATATCCACCCAATAACAACAGAGGGAGATAACACACATGTGTGGACACTGCTCTCCAAGAGACCTCACCGTATGCTGCTCCCATATTCTTTCAGACCATATGCCATTCACAAATTTGGAGGTGCAAGCAGAAAGAATACAGTATATACTCTGCTATGGACCCTACACTTCTCAGAACTGCTGCAGAGGCATCACCCTTGTAAGACCTTGAGAAACAGGTTTTTCAAGTTCTGATGCAATAAAATCGTGTCAGAATCCAAACTTGGTTGATGAAAATCAAACAAGATATAGGAAATTAACTTGTTGAATAAAACTAGCTTTGCACTTAACATTGACACAACCTCCCATTAGTGTAGAAAGCATCTCTTGGCTTTCATCCACCGAGAAGAGGAAACGACATGAATCCCCAGGGTCGGTCATGCTTGTTAGCAGCAGCCTCAGTCACACTCGGCCTGCCTCCACGTCCATGCTAGGGGCCATCTCTGGCACAATGAGTGGATGGTGGTATGCATGTCACCTCATCCTTTGGGCTTCTTGGTGATCAAGAAGCAGCAGTAGGATGTGGTTAGATGTCTGGAAGCCAATAACTGCAGTTCAAAGATGTGGCTATCACTATGTCAGAAGAACAGAGGTAGTGGATGTACACCCCTGCCCCCGCCAACCCCAAGAAGTCTGCACAAGGCAAACCTTTGCCATCTTAGATATTTATGGTACTCTTTTTAATGACTCTCTCTGTAAACAGTGTTCTGCCTGCATGTATGCCTGCACATCAAGAGGGCACCAGGTCTCACTATAGATGGTCTTGACCAACTTTGTGGGTGCTGGGAAGAGCAGCCAATGCTCTTAACCTCTGAGCCATCTCTCCAGCTACCTTAGATATTTAATGGAGATGAAGGCTGTGGCAGCTGTGCCAGTCTTTTCTTTTTAATCGAAGGAGAGCAGCACAGTCTTTTCACTCGCGTTTCAAGCAGCAGCTGCCATCCAAGGCTAAACAATAGAGATGAAGAGCAGAAGGTGATGGAGTCACTGCATCTCTGCTACCCAACACAAACCTGCCTAACCCACACTTCACTGTGACAAAGCCACACGCACTTCACTTTACTCAAAAAGTGTTTTGGAGGACATGGGAATAATGGGGACCTCATGACTGTTCAAATGCTGTGGTAGCAGATTCTTCTTTTCTGATTTGCCAGCAGTTGCCTCGCTCGCCTGAAAGAGCTATCACCTGGTATAGATCCGCTTCCTTCGTGACTGACAGGTAACACTATGAGGGAGAAAATATGGACCTTCCCCACGTTTTATTAGACACCAGTATTGCATAAATCCAGTCCTCTTTAAGCTTTCCGAATTGCATCCCTGAGAACATTTTGCTAGCAAGAGAACATCACTGAATCAGAAAGAAGAAAACAAGGCAGGCTTGCAGAGGACACTGAGAGTTTGAGAAATGCTCTGATTCTCTTCTGGGATGAAAGTCACACTGCTCCAAATCCCCCAGGCTCCTGCGGGTGCTTCTGGAACCATAGTTGTAATGTCGCATGATCACAGCCAAGTTACAGGGCAGAAAAGAATCGGGGATGGACAATGTCTCTTTTCTCTCTTGTAAGGGCAAAAAGTTTCACTATATTCATAGGACTGCTTAAGAGATGTATTTTAAGAAGTGTACTACTTAAGAAGTTAAGAGAAAGTTCGCTCAGTTGGTATGCAAAGGCATTTTCAGCTCTTGTAGTTTACTTACACACGTGCACATGTATTTTTAAATGCAGTCCCCTTATATAACAGCCACTTGTTCTGTTTTGGGAGGAGAGTATATTTTTGTAGACAGGGAAGCTCAATTAGATATATTTTTCAAACCCCCGATGAAGAGTCTTAGAAGGTACCATTACTACCGGGGTCAGGGCTTGATGGTGGAACACTTGCATATTAGCGTGCACAAGGTGTGGGGCTCAGCTCCAGTACCACAGGAAGAAAAACAGACGGCAAAAATGCTGTCCAGAGGGAGTTCCCGCGTTAGTTTTTGTTGTTTCTTTACTATCTTTATTCATACTTCAGACCAGTTCACAGAATCGGAGTGTAAACGATAACACAGACACACATTCTTGCTCAATGTGTGCGTACAAGTGAGGCTTCCGAGCGGCAGAGATGAGAAGGGGCTGTCTAGAGAGTGCTTCCAAATGGTTCTTAGAAAGCTAAACACCTGCTCGCTTTGGGCAGACACTGGTGAACACAAACAGTTCTATCTCATCAGAGTAGAGATTACTTTAGTCTATATCCTGGCATACTTCAGAGTTGTTAATTGCCAAACAACCTCAAATAGGAGAAGCTCGGGGCTGACCGAGATGTCCACTTCTCCCCAGCGGTCAGACGCTGGGCCTTTCGCTGAGATTCCCAGAAGGCAATGTGCGAGAAACGGAAATAGCAAACCGAGCTGCTCTCTTTGCCACCCCCATCCGGCGCTTTGCTAAATGTGGGCGGTTCTGCTCATTTTTGAACACTAAAACTGAGATCTTAGCCTGAGATTTGCAGTCCTGCTACAGCCGGAAGAAAGGAGGACAGCTTTTATTTTCCATGAATGGGCCAGATGCTCAATGCAAAATTGTCTCTCCAGGGAAAGCTGTGGATATCATTGGTTAGTTGGCATTAAGTAAGTTCCAAATCAAATTCCAGTTGATAAATCTCAGGGACCTTCCAGGAATCACCACCCCACTCCAAACTGGATATTATGTTTGAGTTTGTGCATGTTCTAACAAGATTCATTTCTATTTAAGGTGGAGTGATTTTAAAAATTGTCTTATGAAACCAGCCCACTGTTCATAGAGTAGAGTGAATGCCAAAAAGCAGTTTGGCAAAGTGAAGTCTTAGGAAGTTCAGGAGTGTAAGAGCAATATCATGCTTCTGAGGCAGAAAGTGCTGCCAAGACTTGACGTAAAGCGTTTTAATTGAATACACCGAACAGATAGTGCCCTTAGCGCTCCAACCACAGCTGCATTTCATTTTCTTAACATGCTTCTTTCTGGGGAGAGTTGGGAAGTCAGCAAAGAAAAATAAGAGATGAGCCTGAGGTGGCGGTGACGTGATAAATTAGCTAGAAGTCCACTCTGGGGAGTCGGCCATAGTTGCCAGGCTATGGTGTGTGCAGAGCATACTGTGTCTTTACTTGGATAATTGCCAGCTGAATTCCGGCATGAACTAATGACTGACTCGTTTCTTTCCCTCCCTCCCTCTCTTCTCCTTTTCTTTTTTTTTCCTGTTTCTTGTTTTCTGAGACAGTGTGTTGCTATGTAGTCCTGGAACTCACTCTGTGGACCAGGCCCAATCCACAAGTGCTAGGATTACATACTTGGTTGAAACAGTGTTTGTTTCTTACCACCCTTAGGTAGTTGCCTTTAGATTTGTTAATCGGCATCTAAAAAGCCTAGGAGAGGAGTGCAGTGGGCACAGCTGTAAAGCCAAGGCTGGTCAAGGCAGAGTATTGATAGGCTCACGTGACTAAGGAAAGGTGCTGTTACAGACTGCACAGTGCCATTTTAACCTCAGGGGAACGTGCAACTGCTCAGTGTCTGAGGCCTGAAGAAAATTTACGTCAGGAAATATTTTGCCAAGTTTTGAGGGTTTATTAAAATTGAAGAGGAGGAAGAAAAGTTATTTTGCCCTTAAATGGTAATATATTTCAGGTTTTTTTTTTGTTTTTTAAAGTCAACCCAACATTTACATTTTTATTTTGTGTGAATTTAATCACCTAAATATTTTTGCCTTTTTTAAAAGGTACTAAGGGCTTTTATGTGTTTTCTTTGGTTTGACTTTATTGTGGGGTTTGCTTTTTCTAGAAATCATTTTTATACAGAAGCTTCCCTGAGTGTCCAGGGTCTACTTCAGTCTGTGCAGCCATTTTCATTTCAGTTTGTGTTTGTCTCTCAAGGCACTGATGAACTCTCAGATTTTGTATTCTACTTTAAAGGAGAAAAAAAAAACCCTGAAGAAAAAGACACCTTTTACATACGAGTGGGAAAGTAAGCCATCACTTCAGAAGCACACATCTCAGCATAGACACAAGGAAAAAGGCCATGTGACTCCTCCGAAAGTTCGGAACTCCCGGGTAACCCATTCCAAAGACAAGGAAATAGATGGTATGCCAAATATTTCAAAAGAAGATACACAAATGATCATTGAACTCAACGTGGACAGTGATGACAGCTGAGTGAATTAAGGAAGACAATGTAAGCTATGAAAGAACCAAACTCAAATTTTGGAGATTAAAAACTCATAAAATTGAAGAGGTAATTAGCAAATGACATTACAGCAACATACAAAAATCAACCACACAGAAAGAAAACAACACAGTGGAAGAAAATCTTTTCATGGTTCATTTGAGAGAGAATTAATATCTGTAATTCATAAAAACTCAAACAGCGTTAAGATGACAAAAAATACAATAAAAGCTTGGCAGGTGATCTAGACTGACACATCTCAAAAGAAACAATTCAAATAGCAAATAAATATATAAGAGAGGCTGTACTCACTGGGCAGTGGTGGCACACGCCTTTAATACCAGCACTCAGGAGGCAGAGGCTGGTGGATCTCTGTGAGTTCGAGGACAGCCTGGTCTACAGAGTGAGTTCCAGGACAGGCAGATTATGTTCATTACATGCATAAAAATTATAATGAAACGAAACCCTGTCTCGAAAAATCAAAAAAAAATTATAATGAAACATCTGCATAATTAGTGTGTATTAACTATTATAAAACTGAAAATAATAAATACCATTTGTTATATAAGTGAGATACTCTACAAAAAGAGATCATAAAACTGAAAATATTGGAATTAAAACTCTCCAGAGATTTTAGAAATATAGGAAATAATACTCACACACTGACTGCTAGAATTTCCAGAGAATAAACCTGAAACCGATGGAGACCAAGTCACCATCTGAGGTAGATGGTATCAGAAAGTCAATAAGATGTCAATAGTAAAGAATGAAAGTTCTAGAAAATAAGACAGAAAGAGAAAGAGTCGTCAGTAGGGCTAGTTGCTAAATAGAGTGCTCAGATTCAACTACATAGTGAATGCAACTGCACAGGGCAGGAACCAACACTAAAGACAGAAAAGCTCAAAAATGCATCATCTTTTAATGTAGGAGGAAATACAGAATGCAGAGTGGCATGGGATAGAGGCAGGAGGAGAGAAGGAGAAAAATGCAATAGCTCCTCCAAGCCTTGTACTACTTGCCCTGATCCTTGGGTGTTAGTTGTCTACAAACACATACTGTTGAATTAGTAAAAGAAAGGGAGCTTTTAGATTTTTAGCTGATCTTATTTGTGACTGTCACCCTTGTTCAGTTTTATGATTTAGAGAGTTCTTGGTAGACTCTCAAGGTTCAGGCCTTGGGTTATTTTGTACCCTTGGCACCAATCTGTAAAGAAGGCATGTTACCACAGTTTTTAGGATAAAAGGAAGCTGCAGTAAGCTAAGCTTGGCCACCAGCCCCCATACACCAATTAAAATGTCCTAGTTTGCTTTCTATTGCTGTGATAAAACACCATGACCAAAAGCAACTTGTGGGAAAAGATTATTCGGCTTACACTACTACATTCACAGTCCATCGCTGAAGGAAGTCAGGGCAAGAACTCAAAGAACCTAGAAGCAGGAACTGAAGTAGAGACCACATAAGAACACTGCTTACTGACTTGTTCTCCATGGCTTGTTAATCCTACTTTTTTAGTACAATCTGGGACCACTTGCTCAGGGGTGGTGCTACCCAGTGTAACCTTGAGCCTCCCATATCAATCGTTAATCAAGAAAATGGCCCCACAGTTTTGCCTATAAGCCAATATTATGGAGCCATTTTCTCGGCTGATGTGCTCTCTTCCCAGATGACTATATCTTGTGTCAAGTTGACAAAAGACCAAAACAAGCAAAAAAAAAAAAAAAAAAACAAAACAAACGAATGAACAAATGAAAAAAAAACCAAACACCACAGCAAAGAATAGTGACAATCAGAGAAAAGAGATTCATTCAGTGTGGTTGCATTGGGAAGAGGAAAAAGTGCAGGAGTTCAGTGATTCCCCAAGTTGATATTCAAGGGTACTTGTGAGAGCTCTAAGTTTAAATAGAGGGCAAAACTATGCATAGTTACACAGTTTTGGACAAGGTCTAGTACCACTCATCATTGCCATGGCCTTAGTCTCTCCTGCGAGGTGGTCTGATAGTCACAAGAACCATGTAAAATCACTTCCGGGAATCAAGTTCCTCCTGCTGGGCAGCAGAACTTCAGCCTTTCCTTTCCTGTCCACAGGATTCCTGTGGAAATTTTAATTCTCTGGGGTCTATTGTCTTAAGATTATAATAGCCAATGGGAGGGTCATAACTGTCTGTTTTCAAGATATTTCTTTTCCTTGTAGGGCTGTTACAAGTCTTTTCTGTTTCTTTTAGACATCAGTCTTGAAGGATGTTAGGTGATGTAATGGATTTGGTAAGAAAATTCTTGAAATATTTTGCTGAAAGAATTATGAACAGAATACAAAAAGGAGCAACAATTAGAAGACATTCAGTTAATATCAGATAATCATGATTGAGAACAATTTCCCCATAACCCCCAGATTAATTGCTTTATAAGTGCGCGATGATTTTACTTTTGCCATTGGCATTAAGACAAGGTCTCAATATGAAGCCTAGGGTGCCCTCAAAATCAGTCCTCCTGGTGTAGCCTTCCAAGGATGGGATTACAGGCAAGTGACACCATATACAGGGTAACCTCATTCTAATTTTGACAGCTACCATCTTTTCACAGTTTTCTCTGATGATACCACTGCCTAACCATCTGGTGATTTTTTTTAACTACCTCTCATCTCTGAGACCTTTCCTGGTTGGTTTCATATGATCCTTTGTTGGGTGAGATGACAGATTTAAAGAGTTGATCACAACCCCTCCCATTTAAAAAAGGCCATTACTGTGTTGGTGGCAGGACCCTAGAGAGGCAAAAGTCCTTCTCTATATGGTCTATTCTAGCACCCAGGACAAGGTTCATACTATACTCTAAGAATTAGCTTAGAGAATACCTCTAGGTAGAGGGGTTTTCCCTTTGATGCACCCAATTCCATAAAACAAACACTACTGAATATAACATCACAGACTGACCTCAATAGGACAGTAGTGAATACCTTCAATAACCTACTCTCGCCAATAAATAAGTTAGCCTGCAAAAAATCAAAAAGATGGACTTATTAGATATTTTAAGAATATTACATTCAGCAGACAGAAAATATACTATGTTCTCAGCAACCTATGGGGGTTTCTCCTAAATAGACCATATTTTAGAATACAGAGCAAGTTATAACACACAATAAAATTGAAATATCTTCTCATATTCTATCTGATCAAAATTAAATAAAACTTAGAAATCAACAGCACAAGAAACTACAAAAAATACACAGACCCACCCAGATTAGACATTGTACTGTAGAACAATCAATGGGCCATGAAAGAAATCATGAACGAGGTTAAAATTTTGTAGAATTGAATGAAAATGAAAACAAAACATATCAGAGCACAAGACACGATGAGAATGATTCTAAGAGGAGAGTGTATAACTATGCATAACTATATTAAACTCTTAGAGAGTTTAGGGAGATGAGTCACTGTTTCAGAATGTATATTGCTCTTGCAGAGGCCCTACATTTGGTTGAGCATACATGTCAGACAGACCACAATCAGTCAGAATTTCATCTCCAGAGATTCACTTTTCTGGCCTCTGTGGGCAACTACACCCATATACACACACACACATTTATTAAAGATAAAATCTTTTTAAAGCAAGTCTAATTCTAGTACTGTGGCCTCCAAATCCTTTCTGTTTGTGAGCCACCTCTCCTATATAAGTCATTTTCTTCATAGAAGAAAACTTACCCAAATTAAGAAAAAATATACCCATACAGATAAAAGAATCACACAGAACCTGATCTAGACAAGACCAGAAAAGAAATACCCATGACATATCATAGTTAAAATATTAAATATACAGAAAAATTAAAAAATATTGAAATCTGCAAGAGAAAAAATGAAAGTGACATATAAAGGAAAACCTGTTAGAATAACACAAAGTGTTCACAGTGAACAGTTTGAAAGCCAGACGAGCCTGGAGCAATGCCCACTCAGTTCTAAAGCACCATGACTGCCAACCTAGATTACTGTACCCAGTGAAACTGTGGCATTATTGAAGGAGCCAGAAAACTTGCCATAATAAAACAGCTTAATATTCATACCCAACACCCTCCCACACACACTAAATAGAGTACTAGAAGCCAAGACATCAAGCTAAGGAGGAATAAGCAGAGCCAAAAGACTCTAAAGAGAAAAAAATGAAGCTATAATTTAATGAAATAAAAAGCACAATTAAGAACACAAAGCAGCAAAAATCATCAAATTGACTACAATCTACACACGCTTTTCAATCCTATTTCTACATATTAATGGCCTCAACTTTCCTATTAAACACACACACACAGGCTAGGTGAATGGATTAAGAAGCAAAATCCATGTATTTGTTGTCTGAAGAAACTCATCTTTTTTTCTCAGGTTTTTCAAGACAGGGTTTCCCTGTTTAATAGCCCTAGCTGTCCTGGAACTCACTACAGACCAGGCTGTCCCTTTAAAATTTTTTAAAGTATTTTTATTCTAAAACAACTTTTTATACTTTCTCAATGCCTTTTCAAGTTTCCTTTATTTTTGAAAACGTCATACATATACACAATGAAATATCGTATCTACCCTCAGTTTCCCACTTCCAATCCTCCCATGCATATCTTCCCTAACATATTCTTATCCAAACTCCATAGTTTTCATTTATTTTATAATCCACTAAGTCCAGTTAGTGTTACCCATATATTTGTGTGTGTGTGGGCATCTACTGGAGCATGGGAAACTTACCAGTGTCCATATTCTTAATTAAGAATGATTATCTTATTCTGGAGAAATTGCTCAGTGGTTAAGAAGAGTATTGGCTGCTCTTCCAGAGGACCTAGGTTCAATTCCCAGCACTCACGTGGCAGCTCACATCTGTCTGTAATGTTGGTTCCAGGAGACATGACACCTTCACACAGATATACATGCAGATAAAACACCAAAGTATATAAAATAAAAAAAGAAAGAAAGAAATGATGGTTGTGTCTGTCAAACTGCCCTCTATATGTGTGTTTACACCCATAGATCATGGTTGTTACCTGCCTCAACTCTTAACCATTGGTGAAGCTCCTGAGAACAAGTGACTATTATTGAGGCATGGTGGTCTATTTCTTATTCTTGAGTGGATTTCTGCAGTCACTGCAGGGATCATTGTGGAAGAGGGGTCTGAAAGAATATAAAAGCTGAAGGAAGGGATGGAGTGTTGTGTAACAGTCCCCCAGAGATTGAAACATGCCATCCTGCAGGGAACTCCTTAAGAAGAAAGGTGAACAACTCAAAATAGTTTCAGGAAGTTCCAGAAACTGACCAGATTCACTAGGCTCCTCCCTACCAAAGCAAGCCATAAAACCCGAGAGTTCCCTTCAGACTAAGAAGACTCTGACACCAGACCAGCCGCCTAGAAGGAGAAAGCAGCTGAGCTGCCTGGAAGAGGTTTAGATCAACTGGAACACCTGGAAAGGACACTCCCCAACCTATTGAGCTGCCTGTAGGCTCAGTTCCCAGCTTTGGGAGATGCCACTTGTGCTGGTATGAGCTTTGATGATGCAGTTTGTAGGCTGCTTATCAATGATTTAACAGCCAGCTTCCACCTATAAGTGAATATATACCGTATTTGTCTTTCTGGGTCTGAAAATCCACTATGTAAACATGATTGCTGCTTCACTATATGGTGAACACAGTGCCAGCAAATTTGTCAACTGTAATTTGAAAGGACTTAATAACAGCCACTACAGAGTAAAAACTCTCCCCGGTAATGACCAAAATAAATTGACAATCATGACACCCAATCAGCTTACTATCCTAATTTCAGATGTAGTTCATATGTTACTACTGATGTCAGAGTAATTAAATTAAAGGTAAAGAGATCTTCTCTGGGGTGGGCAAATGACAGTTTTCTGGAAGACAACTTATTTGGAAGTACTCTGGAGATACAGTTCTGCCCTTCATACTCACGAGGGTGAGCCGGATGAGAAGCAAGCACAACCAGGCCTCTGCTGAGACTTGCTATTACCTTAGCAGCTACTGTTAATACACACAAGAAGGCAGCACTGATCAAAAGCAATTTCCACCTTTGAATTGATGTATGGGCAAGATCGTCTATTTTCCTTACTTGGAGTGATTGATATAGATGTTAAAAAGTAGTTGGTTCAAATGGTATTTCCCTAATTGATTTGATCAGAAATTATATTATCATATACAATTTTAAAAAATCTCTTTATTTGGAGAGGTTGTCTCCCCTGACACAACCTGTAAGAGGTAATAAAAGTCAGAATAATAGAAAGGTAGGGACCACTCCTACATCACAACATCCAGTAAAATGACCCTAGTAATCAACTCTGATTTTGTCACAGCAGCAAGTGAAAACTCAGAAGATGTGCACACTCCCTCCCAACACTCTCTATCCATCCTGACAATTTTGCCTCTCAACCTTGTCCACACTGTGTCTTCAAAGAATCAATCAATTGTAGTTTAAGCTTTCCAGTCATGTACTGGTTGCTGTTGTTTTTGTTGTTTGGTCATTTGTTTTTGTTTTTATTGTTTGGAATCATTGTTTTTTGTTTGTTGGTTGGTTGGTCTGAAATGTAAGGAAACCTTTTATTTTGGCTCAATATTTGTCTCAGAGGGTGTGGGACAACAGGCTGGTGATACAGCTTCCCATAGTGTGTCTTCCGTCAGGAAGTTGTAAAGAATGAAGTACTGTCTTACCCCCTCTTGACTTTTTATTCAGTCCAGGAAACTACCCCATGAGATGGTGCTACCTACATTGAGGATGATTCTTCTACACTCAGTTAAACCTCTTTGGAAATCCTGGCACAGGCACACTCACAGGTTGCCTTTTCAGTCTGAGTGATTCTAAATCTGGTCAAGGTGACAATGAACATTAGCCATCACTGGGCGGTGGTAGTGCATGGCTTTAATCAGCAGAGGCAGGAGAATCTCTGTGAATTTGAGGCCAGCCTGGTCTACAAGAATTAGTTCCAGGACAGGCTCCAAAGCTACAGAGAATCCCTGTCTCAAAGAGAGAGAGAGAGAGAGAGAGAGAGAGAGAGAGAGAGAGAGAGAGAGAGAGAGAGAGAGAGAGAGAGAGAGAGAAAATTAGCCACCGCAATTATTAACATGTATTTGCACTTATGCAGCGTATGTTCTTCATTTCCCTTAGCACAATATCCTTAAATGTCAACAATATTGTTGTGTAAACAGTGATGAGTTTCCTTTTTTTAAAACTCTGAATCACTATATGTATTTAGCACATTTCTTTACAATTTATCCATTGGTTTTAGCTATTTCAAATAATATGGTAAACAATATAGAGTGCACATATCTCTTCAAGATTCTGTTTTCATTTGGGCAGTTTCATTTCTGTTACTTATCTTAGAAATGGGATCAATGGGGAAATTAGCCTCTGCTTTAAAAAAGTTACTAGAAACCTGAGAATTTTTACCTCTGGGTACCTCTGGGAAAACAGAGTAGATGATATCTCAAAGTTACTCCTACCTACTTCAAACAAGTTTCCAAATAGCAGGCCACCATATGAAGTGCTGCATATTCATTAAGAAGAGCTAAAAATGGTAAAGAAATGGATATCAGTGGGTTTCTAGCCTATGATGCAAAAGTAGTCTCCTAAATGGCTCCTTCTTTCATCCATGAAACTTAGGTGCCAATTATCAGCAACTTATTCCCATGTGGCATTCGTACTTTGAGAGACAAGTATATGAACAAGTAATTGGTGTATATTATATGCAACACGTTTTCAATGCAATTGTAACATGGAGAAGGAGGCACACTGCTTGTTGGGTCAGGAAGTCAATAACAGAGTCCACTACCAGTCTTCCTTTTCCTTTCTCTGCCTTCTATAGTCTGGTCTCCAGGTAGAAGCCAGAATTCTCATTTGTAAAAGTCTAACCTCAGCCAGGCAGTGGTGGCTCATGCCTTTAACCCCAGCACCAGGAAGTCAGAGACAGGCAGATCTCCGTGAGTTCAAGGCCGGGCTGGTTGACAGAGTGAGTTTCAGGCCTGTGAGGATGGTTACACGGAGAAACCCTGTCTCAAAAACACAAAACAAAAACCAAATCAAACCGAAACATAAGTCTAACTTCATTCCTTAACTTAAAAGCTTTGCATGGTTTCCCCATTTATTTCCTTGAGGTCCACATACAGTCTTACCTACTCCATTCACCTAGCTGGATTCTACATTTTGGCTCCCCCCCCCCACTCTTTTCTGGCTTACTCTATTCTAGTTAAACCAGTCCCTTTATGTCCTGTACTTCTGGAACATGTCAGGTGCCATTCCTTCCTCAGGGCGTTTTGCACCTCTTAAGAATACTATACCTATAATGTACTTCTCTTAAAAATCATCTTTGCTCGCTGGACAAGGTGGCACACATGTGAAGGAGGATTGTGAATTTGAGGTTAATGTAGATAACTTAATGAGATTCATGTCAGTCCGAGTTATCCAAAGAGAGCGCTTGTCTTTAAAAAAGTTATTTGATATTTCACTTTATTGAAGGTAGTGTTACTGTAAGAGGTCTTCAATGCTTATTTATATGAGTTAATACCCCCATCATAGCCTCATTTCCTTGCCTTAGTCTCCATGTTACTGTTTAGTTGATTTTAGATACTTAGCTGTGTATTTCCTCCATCTAAATATTGGCTCCACAATGATGAAGATTGTTATGTGTCTTGTTTGATGCTGAACACTTCCAGGATGCTTCCTGACACACAGTAACCAATAAATACTTGTTCAATGATGAAAGGAAGGAAATGGGATCATTTCCTGACAGCAAAATAAGGTTAAGGGGGGAGTTGTGTTGTTTTTAAACATGGTAGGTATGTAGATGTGTTTTAATTATTAAAATTCTTAAACTGAGAGGAGAAGGGCTCAAGACAGAGTAGGGTAATGTTAGAGTTCAGTCTCCAGAGAGCATGAAAAAAGACACAAGGAAATCTGCCTGGGTGACAGACTGAGTTTTGGAAATGAGAGGAAATTTTTTTGTTCTCCATCAAGAGAAATAAAGGAAAAGATCCATTATAGAAGGAAAATGTAGAATTCGGTGAATGCATCAGCTTCTATGTTTGTGATTATTGTTTGCATTATATTTATCACCATTGTGTGTGTATGAAATGTGTAGGAAAGAGGCTTGCCATACATATGGAGGCCAAAGGACACTCTATGAAATTGGTTCTTCCTCTATGGGTTCTAAGAATCGACCTAAAGTCATTAGACCTGTGTAACATTTTTATGCCCTGAACCATCAAGCCAGCACTACATTGCTTAATTTTAGTGAACATTCTTATTATTTAATCTTGACAAAAGTTCTTGTTTGGTACATGTTATTTTAACGTTTCTTAAAACATCATCTAGCACAGGCTAGCATATACATTGCTACCTGGTCCAGACTAGCTTCAAAGTCACAATTATGGTTCTGCTGCTTCCATCTCCTAAATACTGGTATTAATCATATACAGAATCACACCTAACTTGTGACCACTATTTTTAAATGAGAAACTATGATATCAAGGTAATTTTCCAGTATTATACTGGTAGACAGTGGTAGAAAAGTATAAAAATTCAACTATGCTTGACTTAAAAAAACCATGACACACACATATTTTATTTTACATATGGAAAACCTGTATGGGAGAACACTGGGAATCATTTCTAGCAAGCAACCATTGATGACAGAAGTCAGAAAACAATCAAAGATTACTGCAGGAAAAGGATCTGTAGGAATATCTATAGGTCATCGTGGAAAATGTAAATATCATTCATATAAACGTACATTCAATGAAGAATATGATATAGACAAAATAGAGATGGAAAAAGTAAAATTTTTCCCAAAGTCTTCCAGTCTTCCTTCTGTCCCATATCAGATGGATCCCGATATGAGATAGAAACTCTGAATGTATCTTTTAACAACAAGCTTGGATTTAGAGAAGTACAGAGCCATTGTTTGACTCCAAAACCAGCTGGATATATTAATACATATATATGTATATGTGTGTGTGTGTGTGTGTGCGCGCGCGCGCGCAAATGTATATGTAACCAGTACCTGATCTTATAATCCATATTTTCATTTTCTAGATGCTCCTTAGTGGATAGTTATTTTTCATTTTGTCAACATTCAAATATCCAGAATCTCTTGAGTTTTTGATGACCTGTATTTTTCTGCAAAGATAAGAGCAGAACCCTGCCCCAACCCTATATGACTTTCCTTACCACCTGTATGGTTGTCACTGTTGTGGATGAGCTGCCATTTCTCTTTTTCAATAAGTTTCTCCTTTTCAAAGAAAATCTTTATTAATTTTGGTGGTATTCATAATTTTTCTTGTCCTGTGGAAACAAGAATGAAACCCCTTCCCTAACGTAGCACATCTCCTGGTTTCCATTGTGAGGCCAACACATCCTTGTAGTATACTGGTTAATCCAATTCAGAAGTTTTTTCCATTATCCAATGCCTCTCTGCTGCTGTTGTTCCTTTCTCATTAGAGTTAAGAAAATTCAAGGTTAATAAAGCATTATGCAATCTATTTCTGGGGGTATTTTTCATCCTTTTCTGTTTGTTCAGCATATCCTTTATAGTACGATTTGACCTTTCTATAAATGCCTGTAGGGTTATTTGGTATACCTGTAATGTGCCTTATATTGTAGTAAGCAAAAATTATTTTTTTAGATATATATGCTGGATCATTGTCTGTCTTTATTTGTGCAGGAATGCTCAAGATGACCATAACTTCTAATAAATGCGTGATTACTGAATCAGCCTTTTCCAAGCTCAAGTCAGTTGCCTATTGAAAACTTTAGTATGTGTCTATGGTGTGGTGTACATATTTTAATTTACTAAATTCCGTAACGTGGAACACATCCATCTGCCAGATTTTATTCCTTTGAGTACTTTTAGGGTTTCTCCCTGCAGGCAATGGTGTTTGATTATAGAAAGAACAAGTAGGACATCTCTTTATAATCTCCTTAGCTTGTTGCCATGTAATAGAAAACTCTTTCTTTAAACCTTTGCTATTGACATGATGTTTTTAATGAAATTCAGAGGCCCGCAACACACTTCCAATCTATAGTATATCGATTTCTGCATTACCTTGTGCTAGAGGACCTGGCAGACCCATATGGGATCGGATGTGTGTTATGTATATTGCACCTGGATGAATAATGGAGTCAATTGTGTATCATCTGGTATAAATTCAGTGGTTTCAATATGCAAGACAATGCTTTCTTGTGTCCTAAGTGCAGTGTTTTCCAATGAGACAGAACATGTGACTTTTGACTTTCTGAGTCTGGGTTAGCTCCATTAATATGATGTCTTCTAGATCCATCCATTTATCTGAAATTTAATGATTTCATTTTTCTTGACAGATTTAATTGCATATTTAATTGCATATATGTACCACATTTTCATTATCCATTCATATGTTGAAGGAAGTTTTATGTTTATTTATTTACTTATTTACTGCCTGTTGAGAATAGGGCAGCAATGAACATTGCTGGACAAGCATTTTTGCATTATGATGCTCTGTTAGTATATGCCAAGGAGCTATATGGCTGGGTCATAAGGTAGATTCAGTTTCAGTATGTTGAGATTTCTCCACACCAGTTTGCATTCTCATCAACAGTGAATAAACAGTCCTTTCCCTCCAACTTCAGAATCATGTGATATCAATTGATCTTAGCTTTCCTAACTGGGTTAAGAGGAAGTCACAAAGTTGCTTTAATTTACATTTTCCTAAATGCTAAGGACGGTGGACACATTTTGTGATATTTCTTAGCCACTTTTATTTCTTCTATTAAGAATCCTCTTTTTAAGACACTAGTCCATCTGTAATTGGGTCATTTATTTCCTTGGTTCTTTGTGTTTTGAGTTTTTCTGTATTCTTGATATTGATCCACTATCAGATGTGTAGCCAGCAAAGATTCTCTCCCATTCTGTGGGCTTCTTCTTTCTTCTATTGGTTGTTTCCTTAACTAGACAGAAGCATTTTAGTTTTATGAGGCTCCACTTGTCAATTGCTGGGCTTGATTCCTGGCAAGTGAAGTCCCATCCAGAAAGTACTTTCTACACCTATATCACAGAGTGTAGCCTCTAACAGTTTTTGTATTTGAGGTTTCAAAATGAAGTCTTTGATTAATTTGGAGCTAATTTTTGTGCAGTGTGATAAATGTGGGTCTAATTTAATTCTTCTTCATGAGGACATCCAGTTTCCCCAGCACCATTTGTTGAAGACAAATGTATTTTCTCCACTTCTTTTGCCTCTTTGTCAACTAACAGATGGCTGTAGTTATGAGTACTAACGTTTGGGTCTTTTATTTTATTGGTCTACATGTCGTTTTTTGTGCCAGTACCATATCGGGTTTATTTTTTTACTATAGTACTATAATATAGCTTGAAATCCTTTTACTCAGTATTTCTTTGAATATCTGGAGTCTTTTTCTGGTTCTATATTAGTTTTAGGACTTTTTCTATGCATATGAAAAATATGCTGGGCAGTTTGATTGGGATTGGACAGATTCTGTAAATTGATTTTGGTAGGATGGCCACTTTCACAATATGAATTCCATGACGAACATTTTCTAGTGTCTTTATTTCTTTCTTCAGAGATTTGAAATTTTCACTGTGGAGGTCTTTCACCTCCTTGATTAAGTTATCCTAAGATATTTCATCATCCTTGAAGCTATTGTAAATTGGATCATGTCTGTGATCTCTTTTTCAGTATATCTACTGTTGAAACCACAGCAAATGCCAATATGGCAAGATATCTATCTATCTGTAAAGCTGCAATAAGTAACAGTCACATGTTGGTGGTAACAGCTCTCTAGTATGGTCAAAGACAGTCAGGAAAAGATAATAGTAAATTCATAAGAGAGGTTTTATTTTCAGTGCTTTGACTTCTGAGTGATGGTTTGTGTAGTCTCTTTAACATAAAAGTTGCACCATCTAATGTAATAAAATTTTACATATGTGTGTTTGTATTACTAATGAATACATTCCCATCCTCTTGAACAACAATGTTCTAATATCTGAAATGACAGAGAATTATAAACTATAAAATAAATATCAAAGAATATTTCCTTCTCCAGGAATAACAATTACTAACATAGCTAAAGCTTCAAAGCTAATATCCACATAGAAGAGAAAACAACCAATATTTGTCTTTCTGTATCTGGGTTGTCTTATTATATTGTTTCTAACTCCACTGTGGAGGCTATCCCAAGAAAGAGGAAATGGAGTATAGTGTTATGAACTGACAAAGGGAAAACTGGAACAGGAGAATTGAATGGGGAGGGGGATGGGAGAGAGGGTGAAGGAGGAAATATGAAGAGGGCCAAATAACAGTAAAGGTCTTTTGAAAAGCTATATGGAAACATGATACTATAGAAACTTCCTCAACTATATACAAATATTAAAGGAATTTAAGTAGAGTCGCCATATAATGGGGCACAGAATGTTCCAACTAGACATACTATGCCACCAACTAAAACCTCCAGTGCCAGGAATGAACTACATCCTGTTGGGTCATTGCCCAAAAGGGTCCCATAGACCACCCCACACACACCAAAATATTACCAGTAGTTCCCAAGACTATTGATTATCCTCCACGACCTGGTGTTAAGTCCCTACTACTGAATACATAACTGTATCATTAAAAACAAAGAAATCCAACCAGACGGTGGTGGTGCACACCTATAAGCCCAGCACTTGGGAGGCAGTGGTAGGTGGATCTTTGTGAGTTCAAGGCCAGCCTGGTCTACAAAGCGAGTTCCAGGGCAATCTCCAAAGCTCCAGAGAAACCCTGTCTTGAAAAACAAAACAAAAAAATGGAGAAATCAAGCTGGTGCCCAACCAGAAGCTTCACCCCTACTGACTAGCGTTCATACATGGTGCTGGAAGGTGCTTTTGACACTACCTAAGAACAAAGACAATCATCAATATTTCCCAACTACAAATCCTGCAACTTAAAACAATGACCTGCCTGCAACATATACTGGTGCAATGGTATCTTAACCACGCTCCCATGCAGGACCCATGCCTAGGTGCAGTTGGCCAACACAGAAAGGATCCCTGCTGTTGTGTGCTGAGAGAAAAGAAAGAAAAGAGACAGAGACCAGAGAGGTGGAGGGAAGGGAGAACTTGAACGGATAGGGAGGGGTAGGGAGGTGGGGAGAATTTGGAAGGAGTCGAGGAGGGGATAATTGATCAAAATGTATTGTATAAAATACTTAACAATTTAAAAAGAAAAAAGATTCAAGTTAAGATCCTAGTACTGAAAAAGAGAAAATAAAAGTAATTGCAGCGATGCATTGATGTAGCATTTTGAGAGTTCCATTCCATCTAGTTTGTTTAAAGTTAACTATCTTACTTCAATTAAGTGAAATATGCTGACAATTACAAACAAGTTGCTGTTTTTGAATCCACTGTTGTTTCTTTTGTTATTTTGAGTGACAACTTAGAATTTTTACTAATTGGTTTTTGTTCTTTTTCAAAGGATGTCTGCCAAAAGCATGGGCCACAAGACAATGCATGTGGTATGGGGGTGGAAATGAAGAGGAAGCAGCTCAGCAGATGAGTCAAGGACAGAAATCCTGTTTGTACAAAGCATTCTACTCAGGAAAGCAAGCTTTTGTACAGCCAATAAGAATCTGCAAGCAAAATATAGACTAGAACTTGTTGTTCTTTTCCATTCACCGGGGAATGCAGGAGACCTTTGACATACACTTAAAGTTAGCCAATTAGCCACCAATCAAAACTTACCTGTAAGCTAGGCTTTGAATCAAGGTGAATTGAAGTTGACGATTGGATAAAATAGTCAAACTCTCAGATCACAAGTCCTCATACTGCTGAAACAAGTTTATTCTCCTGCAGATTTTTGAAAGCTGAATGTATCCAGAGAGGTAGATTTCAGCTTTTACTACTCAAGGAGAAGTGGACAGAATCCAAAGATTGTTCAACATTTATTCCCTATGATAGCTGTTTGAAATTGAACTTCAAGGTCTTAGGGGAAGAATGACATCTTCCTAGCGTGCTCTTTTTTTCTAGAACTTCCCGGACAGCACCCAACTTATTATCATGACTAAATGGAGATATTTCGATTCAAGTGCCTGTTAAGTCTTAACTAAGGCTTTAGTTGAATCTTTTGCTTCTCTAAATTTCATTGCCAGACATAGTAAAAAAGGTTCAACTCATTGCATAAGAGTCAATTCATGCTTGTTCTTTTCTACTGACAAATCTATGTTTGTCATCTTCCCTTGTTATCCCCCCAAATACCAGTGGCCATGTTTGTTATGTAAATATTAGTCAAGAGCTAAAACCGTGCCAGAGTTGTCTTCATGTTAACATCACATGGTATAATGCTTTGCACAGAATTCAAAATTATTGAACAAATAAATTTAGAAGAGAATAAGCACTAAAAATAAACTTGTTAAATTTTGCCTTTGACAATTATGACAGGTCTACCCACTGTCACGATACTCTAAAGACCATTGTTTCTGTAAACTCACTTCCCAGTAAATTAAATAGGGGCCCAGGAATGGTCTATTCATTGGCTTTACCATTCTCGCCATCATCCTGAATCAGCTGGTCTAACTGTGCAATAACTATTTGGAGATTGTTTCTCAGTGCCCACTAGGTGGCAGTATTTTGCAGACCCGGGGCAAAGTTTGCCAGGAGGTTTGATATGCTGTGGATCATCCCCCAATGTTAGGTTCTATTTCTTTGATAATATTCATTATTACCTACAGTGACACATCTGCAAAGTAGTTCATGATCCAGAAACTGTATACTCTTTTGGTGTAGAGACTTTGTCACAAATGGAATTCTTCCATGTAGCAATACTACTTTTCAATTGAAATGGATGCCAAAATTGCGATTTAGCCACATTAGACTCCTTGTCACACCTTTGAGGCACTGTACCAACTTGGAGAATTTGGTTATAAGAAATTGTATTACTAATCCACAATGTAGGTGGAATACATAGGAAATTACAAGAGATCCCTTATTGATCTGTGCTGGGATTAAATTCAATTTACACCTTCAGCAACACAATCAGGCAATATTAATAATGGACTTGACATTTCAAAAATGATGAATGGTTCATACCAACAGGTAAAGAACCATGACCAGCTGAGGTGTATACTGAAGGCCAACGGAATTGGAATGGTCAGTAAAAGCAGGTAGTTATAAAAGATCCCACCAAACAATTCCTGCTTTCTGTTTATATTACTTAACTTAGACCTCTTCTCCCTTCTCATAGCCTCCTTTATACTTTCAAAGTCTGAATGCATACGTGTGTGTGTGTGTTTAAATCTATATTCTACACAAAGCATGTTAATTTTTGAATCTGAGTCTTTTTTTTTCACCATATACAATAAATAAATGCATCTTTGAGTTGCCTTCAATAAAAAGCTTCGGTATGATGTCTTTTTTAAAAAATACTTGTTTATGTATTATGTATACAATATTCTGTCTGTATGTATGTCTGCAGGCCAGAAGAGGGCACCAGACCTTATTAAAGATGGTTGTGAGCCACCATGTGGTTGCCGGGAATTGAACTCAGGACCTTTGGAAGAGCAGGCAATGCTCTTAACCACTGAGCCATCTCTCCAGCCCTCAGTATGATGTCTTTATTCTAGAATAGAGAGCAAATATAATGAAAGTTTAGAGAGGATGCAATTGTCCAATAATTTTCTAGTAAGTCCAAATAAGAAGAAAGTTCTTTTCCTTTCCTGATCATCACCAATATTCTTTAAATGTACAAGAGATGAGCTCATCTGTAGGGATTCGTCCTTCACCTTATTCTCAGCTAAGCCAAGGTGATGTCTCAGTTGCTCTCATGGCTTTGGCAGTCATTGTGCACATCATGCTGTTACTTTCTCACAAGTAATTTCCGCTAGTAATTTGTTTTAGGGAATGCTGCTAGGTCGGCACAATCACTTTTCCCAATGTTCTTGAAATAGTTTCAACACAAGACTGTACAATTAATAACAAGCTGCAGTAGTAAGTGCAATGAATGCATGTCAGCATGAATTAAGTAGTTTGGGTGTGAAGCTGTCAACTCCTCTTGCCAATTGTCAGTATGCTACTAGATTCGTTCATCCTGAAAACATGTCTGCTAGATGACACAGATTACTTTAGCTAAGAGAACAAATGTCATTTATTTGAAAATCCATTTGAAACTCTTTGTACTCTCTAGTTTGTGACTCACATCCCGTACCAGGTGTCCTTGGTCAAGGCAGCTATGTTCTGGTTTCATCAATTCTGAGAATGAGAATTTGTGTGCTGATGAACACTCATTGCACCAACAAGGAGTACTTTTTTGCTGCTTGCAATTACCCTTCCTTTTTCTTTTCCCATCGTTCATTTGTCTTCCCCCAGTACCTGCTGGTCTGTTCCCTGTCTATAAACAAACCATGTCATTTTCGGCATTCTGCATGTCATTGCTTTCCAATCACGGACAGATTCTCTGAGGTGTTCAGCTGATATTTGCAGCATGTTGCTATAAACATGCCACTTTGAAAGAGGAGGAAAAGGACTCTTCAATCAATTTCCTTTCGCATGTCACCATGACCCTCAGAGTGAGGCACTGAGGGCTGACAGGAACAAATTCTGGGGGTGTGAAACTGTTCAAATGTTCTAATTCTCAGCCTTACCTTCAGAGCAAAATTGGATCCAATTATAGAAAGAAGGTATCGAACGTACTCTAATCAACTGTAACTGTTGCTTCTCAAACCAAAGTCTGAACTAATGAATACACGACAGGCACATTTTCAACTGTTTATGTGGTTTATCCCGAAGGGGTGAAAAAAAAAAACTGATGATACTGGGTGGAGAGATAATCAAAAAGCTTGTTGTGGGAGAAAGACATATCTCATGGAGTTGTGAATTCTTGCTCATAAGAGAAAATTCCAAGAAATCTTGCCATCGGCAACCAGTTTCTCACAGACAACTTCTGGTTAGAGATTTTCTTTGTATTACTATAGGCAAGCTTATTTCTTCTGCTTTTGAAAATTAATTTATTTTTACATTATCTGCATTGGTGTTTTGCCTGTATGTATGCCTGTGTGGGAGTGGTGGATCCTGGAATTACAGACATGTGTGAGCTGCCATGTAGGTGCTGAGGATTGAACCCAGGTCCTCTGCAAGAGCAGTTAGTGCTCTTTAGCACTAAGTCATCTCTCCAGCCCCTCTCTCCTGTTCTTTTTCTGTGATTATTTTTTCTGAGGCAGGGGCTTTCTCTGTAGCTTTGGAGCCTGTCCGGAAACTAGCTTTTGTAGACCAGGCTGGCCTCGAACTCACAGAGATCTGCCTGCCTCTGCCTCCCGAGTGCTGGGATTAAAGAAAGGCGTGCATCACCACTGCCCAGCTTCTCTCCTGTTTTTAAGAGCAAGAATTAGTTTATTTTTGTATTGAGAACTGACATTTTTATGAATAGTCCAGTAAGAAATAGCATGTGTTTCTTTTTTTCTTTTTTTATATTATTATTATTACAAAATTTTACCTCCTCCCCTCCTCCCATTTCCCTCCCTCCCCCCATTCCTCTCCCCCTCCCTCTCCAGTCCAAAGAGCAGTCAGGGTTCCCTGCCCTGTGGGAAGTCCAAGATCCTCCCCCATCCATCCAGGTCTAGGAAGGTGAGCATCCAAACAGACTAGGTTCCCACAAAGCCAGTACATGCAGTAGAGTCAAAACCCAGTGCCATTGTCCTTGGCTTCTTAGTCAGCCCTCCTTGTCAGCCACATTCAGAGTGTCTGGTTTGATCACATGCTCCATCAGTCCCAGTCCAGCTGGCCTTGGTGTGATCCCATTAGATCAGCCCCACCGTCACAGTGGGTGGGTACACCCCTCACGGTCTTGACTTCCTTGCTCATGCTCTCTCTCCTCCTGCTCCTCATTTGGACCTTGGGAGCTCAGTCCAGTGCTCCAATGTGGGGCTCTGTCTCTATCTCCATCCATTGCCAGATGAAGGTTCTATGGTGATATGCAAGATATTCATCAGTGTGGCTATAGTATAGGGCCAGTTCAGGCTCCCTCTCCTCAGCTAGCAGGTGTTTCTTAAGTCAGAACTAGGGCTGGGAGGTGGAGAAAAGGGGAAGACAAAGAAAGCACCAAGTATTGAGATTCTGAAGACTCTAACTCTCCTGAACGTTCATCTGCACTACCGGGTAAGAAAAAAATATGACTGCCCCTAACAATTAGAACCAACTCTTTCCAAATAAACTTAAACCTAAAACTGTTACATAGGAACCACCTACCATCTATCCACAGATTGGAGCCAAATGCCAGCTTTTCTACAGATAGTCATGTTCCTTCAACTTCACTTTGCAGTATTGTCACAACCTAAAGAGAAACTGAAGTTTATTGAAATTTGTCTTTGATCACTAGCCAAATATGTCTAGGTGAAGAGAATGTCAGATTAGAAGAAGAGCGGTAAAATTCCATCTTCTGTGCATGACACAACCATTATAATCATGAACTCATGACAGCCGAGGATGGCTGCAGTAGGTCAGAAGAATGCACCTGTCTGCAGCCAGAAATGGATGGATGAGGAGCGTAGGGGGCTTCAGGACTCACTGCGGAGCTATTTGCTACTGGCGTATTCAGGTACAGAAGGGTAAAAGGGATCGAAGCCTTCAGTAGTGTACCCGCTCACTGACTGCCCCTCCAGGCTCCAGCAAAAAGCTCTAATACAATGGTCATGCCGATAACCCTGATAAAACGATGTGGATCACTTGCTATACTAACCCCAAAGCTATGAACCTTGGAAATGGACAGCTAGAGATGAGGAACACTGAAGTAATGGGAGGACAGTAAGAGGAGGTAGATGGGGGCAAAGAAATCAAAATACATTTTATACATGCATGAAATTGTTAAATAACAAAACTAATCAGTAAAGATGGAAAAACCCAAACCTATAGAGATAGGTTTTCCTCAATTATGGTAGCATATGTTAATTTAGTGTGTGGGGGTTGTAATCTGTCTTGCTTCCTCAGTCTGCTTTGGAAGGTGATCTTGAACTCCCTGTCCTCCTGTTTCCATCTTCCAAGTACTGAGATCATGGATGTGCACTGGCAAACCTGGCTTTTTACTACACATAACTAATTGACTTTGATTCCTGGGCAATGATTTCAAATTGAGCTATTTCCAAGTCACATTTTAGCTTCTTGGAGCAAAATAGAGTCCTGTCTCACACCTCTGTCTCATTTCATAGGAATACCAAGGTTAATCGTATCAATTATAACACAAAAGGTACACCCTAAGGCTGGCGTGCATGAGAGCTGGACTGGAGAAGCATCTTGAAATACAAATCCAAAGACATCTTTAATGGAAGCTCCTTCCTTCTCAGTGAATCACTAAAACAGTAGCAAAGCACAGGCATTGCTTCAAGAATGTTCCAGCTGAGTTCAAAGCTAGGGTCATCCTTTTCAATCAAAATGTTTTGCCTATTTGGTATGCATGAATGCCTCTGAAAGCTTTTAATAGCAAATGCAAGAGAAAGGATTGTTGCCATGGTGAATTTTCAGCAATCTCTAGCTCATTCATTCTTTTCTTTTTTAAAATGGGGCTCTTTCTTAGTACTGTCAGCTTGCTTTAAAACTTAGCAAAGTGCTGGCCTTGGTCTGCAGACAGCCATAAATGTCAAGTATAGGCATTGATAAAATGCACTAAAAATACATAAAGATCTTAAAAATGCCATCTGAGAAAGAAAAACTGAAATTTTCTACATGGCAAATAGACAATCGTTTGGACAAAGTAGCAACATACAGATGGGAAAAGATTTTCACCAACTCCACATCTAATAGAGTGCTAATATCAACAATACATAAAGAATTTTTAAAAACTAGATATCACAAAATCAAAAAATCCAATTCCAAAAAGGAGTACAGATCTAATCATAGAATTCTCAATAGAGAAAACTCAAATTGCTGAGAAGCACTAAAGAAATGTTCAACACCCTTAGCCATTAGGGAAATGCAAATAAAATTGACTCTGAGATTCCATCTCACACCTGTCAGAATGGCTAAGATCAAAAACACAAATAACAGCTCATGCTGGAGAAGATGTGGAACAAAGAGAACACTCCTTCACTGTGGTGGGAGTGCAAACTTGTACAGACACTATGGAAATCAATATGGCAGTTTCTCAGAAAATTGGGAATCAGTCCACCTTTCAAGACCTAGCTATACTACTCCTTGACATACACCCAAAGGATGGTCAATCATATCACAAGGACACATGCTCAACTGTACTCATAGCAGCTTTATCTGTAATAGCCAGAACCTGGAAACAACCTAGATGTTCCTCAACTGAAGAATGAGTAAAGAAAATATAGTACATTTACACAATGTAGTATTACTGAGCTGTTAAAAAATCATATTTGCAGACAAATGAATGGAATGAGAAAACTTCTGAGTGAGGTATCTGAGACCCAGAAAGACAAATATGGTATGTATTTGTTTATGTGTGGAGATTAGCTGTTATGCCAATGATAGAACCATAACAATCTATAGAGTCACAGAGGGTAGATATAGAGTAAGGAGTGTCAGATAGATCTCGTTAGAAAAGAAAACTAGAATAGGTAGTTAGGGATGGATGGGGCAGGGGAACTGGAATTGGAGAATCAATTGGGGAGAAGTGAGGAAGGGAATGAGGTAGGGAATGCAGCATGGAGAAACAGCTAAAATTAAGGTGCATTTGAGGGGTAGTATGGAAACCTAATAGAGTAGAAGTTTCCTAAAATATATGAAGGCAATCTAAATGAAATCATTAAATAATGCAGGGGATAGAACCTCAACTGCCCATCTCTTGTTACACAATGAAGTTTCCAGTACTGAAATTGGGTTACATCAGATGTTGGCCAAATGGTTCCCATGGAAACCCCCAAACAACACAGGCTACTGTCATGATTATAGGTTGCTAGTCATAAACTGACAGCAAGGCCCTATTACTGAAGCCAACACCTACACAACTGATTGAACACAAAGTAGTTGAGCCGGTGCTTTCATAAAGCCTTCCCCACTATATTCTCATGGCTTTGGTTCAGGAAGGTCCTCTGAATGCTACCAAGGTAGAAACTTAAACATCACCACAGCCACAAACCCTTGGATCTGCAATGCCTGCAGATATTAGTACAATAGTGACACAAATCTTGTGGGAGCTACCAGCCAAAGTCCCATTTGATGTAAGACACCCCAAAAGATAGAACCCATCATTAGAAAGACTTGCTTCTGCAGCAGGTGGGGACAAATACAGAGACCCACAGCCAGACATTCTGAAGAGAGTGAGAGACCTTCAGTCAGTCCTAAATGGGATGTCTCCACCAAATCCCTCCCTTATGTCTCAGGGGACCTTGTGGAAGAGGTGACAGAAAGAGTGTAAGAGCCAGAGGGGATGGAGGACATCAAGCAAGCAAGGTCCATTAAACTAACCTGATCCAAGCTCATATGAACTCCCAGACACTGAGACAGCACACACAGGGCCTGCATGGATTTGTACCAGTTGGGGTCCTGGACATGAAAGACGTGGACACATGCCTCCATCCATGAAGCTATCTCTAAGTGATATTCACTCACAAGTGAAAAAAATAAATTTTCTCCATTGGAGTCTCACTGGGGAATAAACTATTCTTAAGGGTAGGCTGCATGCCCAGTAATAGATGACCAACAGAAAACTAACTCATTGGCATCTTTGGTGATTCCTTGTCTCAAAATGCTGTGTCAAGGCTTTTATTTTATTTTTGTTTACTTTACACACATAGATATACACACAGAGTGTTCGTCTTTTCTTCCTTATAGTTCTGTTCCTTTAGAGACTCTGACTGGTACACCTTGTTTTCTACCTCAAGTTCCATGAAAAGAATAAAATATGTAAACCTAATACTTTTCTATTTTTAATAGAATAACCCTTCTTTAGTAGATATCTTCATTACTAGTATTTGTATATTTATATTTGCCTATTTTATACACACATATATATATGTTATAGTACTTTCTGCTGATAATACAGATTATTTATAAATGCTGTGCATATTTGAGGAGACTGACTAATTAATCTCTTTGTATTTCAATTCCCTTAATTATTTTATGAAGAAAATAACATTAATCTTATTTAATAGGGTCTTTAAAATTAAACAAATTGGTAATATATGAAAGACATGCCTGGAACATGGAATGTGTCCTGTGAATATTATTGTTAAATATGGATGCTGTTTTAACAGGCTTAGAGTATTTATTGTTTTTTTTCTGGCATTAAGATATATATCATGATTCAAGTGACATAGAACCTTATGTAAAAGGAAGCAAAAATAATGCCCTTCCTATGATCTGTTGTTCTGATATGTACTTTTAAAGTGATTTTACAGTTTTAATGGGCCACTGTGGCAGAGATTTGTGGAACAATTCTATTTTGATCTGACCTAAGACTATGGGGCCTGCTTTTGAAATAAGGTCCAAGATACACAGTTCTTCCAGTTGTCTTTCACTGCTGTAATTCTGGAGTCTTCTTGATGTAATGGCTCTATGGACAGTGAGTAGGAGAAGCATTCTGTAGTTCTATTGTTAGGTGTGTGTGTGGAAACCACAGTTGTGACTATGAAGTAATTATGAGACAGTTTATTTTGGGCCATATATATGAATGACCATGGCCCTGCAATATAAATTTGTGTTCCCATTAAATGGCATCTTCCACTGGAGAAGGGGTTACATAAACTTCGACAGTCACAGAACAAATTAAATTGAATGATTACCTTGGATATATGGTGTATAACAGAATGAAGACACCTCTTCAATATGTTTAAGATTTTATTTTAAACATCCTTAGCTTTGGGGTTAGTGAAGCTAGTTGTCTGCTAAACAGAACAATATATGCCAAAATTTTTACCTAATAGATGCAGAGATGTTAGAACAAACATTGGTAGTAAAGGTTTATTAAGAGTAGTAAATGTATTTGTAATAGCCAGAACCTGGAAACAACCTAGATGCCCTTCAATGGCAGAATGGATGAAGAAAGTGTGGAATATATACACATTAGAGTACTACTCAGCGGTAAAAAAAACAATGACATCTTGAACTTTGCATGCAAATGGATGGAAATAGAAAACACTATACTAAGTGAGGTAACCCAGACCCAAAAGGATGAATTTGGTATGTACTCACTCATCAGTGGATTCTAGACATAAATAAAGGTCAGTGAGCCTATATTTCCTGATCATAGAGAAGCTAAATAAGAAGGTGAACCCAAAGAAAACATATAGTTATCCTCCTGGATATTGGAAGTAGACTAGATTGCCAGGCAAAAATTGGGATCTTGTGGGTGGGGGTGGGGTGGCGGTTAGGGGTGATGGGGAGATGTGGAGAGAAAAGTGAGGAGGGGAGGATGGGGAGACCCTGGGGGAATGGGATGTTTGGGATGGAGGAAGGGTGGATAGGGGTGCAGGGAAGAAGATATCTTAATTAAGGGAGCCATTTTAGGGTTAGCAAGAGACTTCACTCTAGAGGGCTTCCCAGGTATCCATGGAGATGTCCCCAGCTAGTTCCTTGGGCAGCTGAGGAGAGGGAACCTGAAATGACCCTTTCCTATAGCCATACTGATGAATACCTTGCATATCACCACAGAAGCTTCATCTGGGGATGGATGGAGATAGAGACAGAGACCCACATTGGAGCGCAGGACGGAGCTCTCAAGGCCCAAATGAGGAGCTGAAGGAGGGAGAACATGAGCAAGGAAGTCAGGACCGCTAGGAGTGCGCCCACCCACTGAGACTGTGGGGCTGGTCTAATGGGAGCTCACCAAGGCCAGCTCGACTGGGACTGAAATAGCATGGGATCAAACCGGATTCTCTAAATGTGGCGGACAATGAGAGCTGACTGAGAAGCCAAGGACAATGGCACTGGGTTTTGATCCTACTGCATGTACTGGTTTTGAGGGAGCCTGGTCTGTTTAGATGCGCACCTTCCTGGACCTGGATGGAGTGTGTTGGACCTTGGACTTCCCGCAGGGCAGGGAACCCTGACTGCTCCTTGGACTGGAAAGGGAGGGGGAGGGGAGTTAAGGGAGGGGGAGGGAAGTGGGAGGTGGGGAGGAGGCGGAAATTTATAATAATAATAATGATAATAATAATAATAATAATAGTTGCAAATGTACACCCAACTAGTTCTGGGTCTTCTAGCCATACCATTCCATGGTCATGAAGCTGAACTCAATCACAGTCTTCAGGATCTTCAGTCCTGGTGTGGTTTCTTCAGAGAACTTCATTCCACAAGTTTCAGTCTTTTAGTGACCTGATACAGGCTGCCAAATTGCAAAGTATTTCTCCGCCTTGTTTTAACCCCCCACCCCCACTCACACACATGCACCACACCCCCCTTCACATATTTCCATGAGACAAGAAGTTGCATTTTTTTTTCTTCCAAGTTTTCTGTGGTTGGGGTAAACTTTTTTTTGGGCCCTTGCTCAGGTGAAAATAATGCTGTGGGCATGTATCAAATGACTATTGCTTCCTTCCCCTTGCAGAAATCAAATCTGTTTTCCCGGGGAGAACCTGTTCAGCCTCCTGAAGTTAAAACTAATTATGGATCTCACACACAAGAATAATATTCCCTACAGTCCTTCTCTAACTTGTTCACAGTTTTGCTTTTCCCACTAAGGTGTTTTTTTTTTTTTCTCACAGAGGTTTTCATTATTGTTTGAATTTGCTTATTTTCAAATGTAGGAAAAAAAACTGTGATCTCAATTGTCAGATGAATCTAAAAGTCATTATTTTCTGTTTGTTCAGCTGTTAAAAAATATGAGAATGGATGCCAAAAGGTGATGGCACATGCCTTTAACCCCAGCATTTGGGAGGTAGAGGCCGATGGATCTCTGAGTTCAAGACCAACCTGAGTTTCAGGATAGCCAGGGCGACACAGAGTAACCCTGTCTCTATCAGGCAGCAAATCACAGCCCAAGACAGATCTTGAAATAGCATTGCTTGATTGGGTCTCACAGTTTCTCCAGTAATACTTAGAAATGAAGAAACAAAGTAATGGGAACTAAACTGAAGTGGAAGGGTTATGATGGGTAGACCCAGGCTTAAAACGCATATTCTTTATTTGCCATTTGGTGACTTTCATTACAATCCCTTTCTTATCTTTAAATATGAGTGCCTAACTTTCAGACATCTTTCAGCATTAAATATAAAAAAATCTAGTGTAGAACAGGCACATGTTCAATCGATGATAATTAGGAAAACCAGACAAAGAGATGGCTTGGTGATGAAATACAAGGCTTGGGTTAAGAAGCGGGAAGAACAATGGAACTTTGACTGTGTAGTTAAGAAACAAGTTTCCGACTGAAGATTGTATTTTTTTCTTTTTTGTTTCCTGAGACAAGGTTTCTTTATACAACCGTCCTGGCTGTCCTGGAACTAGTTCTTGTAGTCCAGGCTGGCCTTGAACTCATGGAGATCTGCCTGTCTCTGCCTCCCAAGTTCTGGGACTGAAGGTGTGCGCCACCACTGTCTGGCCTGACTGAAGATTGGTAAGACAGTTTAGAGAGACAATTACAAATTATCCAGGTGAGATATTGGTGTGAGGTCTTTAATGCAAGACGGTAGTCACATCTAAAACTCAGTTCCAGAAACAATAGGAAGAACACTGCCCTGTGTTTCATCCGAATGTTATATGCGCTAAGATAATACTACTAGAGGCCATTACTAACATTTTCCTGGAAAATTGTCAAAGGCTTTCAAGCAGCTTCCTGGTCTCCTAGTATAATAGCCATGTGGCATTTGGGTGATTCACTTAGCTTTTTACCAAGAGAAATACCTTAAAGAGAGGTCAAGCTCAAATTATGTTTATTGAATTCAAGTAATCTTTGCCAGGCTTTGTTAATTTTATCTGTATATAAGTGCAATGATGTTTTGCCCACCAAATGTTAGAAGATAAGAAACTGAACTTAAGCCTTCCCAGCTTCTGGATTTGAGTCTCTAGTATTCTGTTTCATTGGCTTTCTTCTCTATTTTTAGTTTCAGTGTTTTTTTTTTTTCTCCAGGAAGTGCCACTTCAACATATAATAAGGCTTGACCTTTATCCTTCCTTAGGTTTCTGGAGCCAAACTAATCTATTGTGAGCATATAAAGAAAGGGAAGATTACAGTAAAAATACTTTGTTTTTTTTTAAAGGACTGCAATACCAAAAGTCCAAGCAACAACAGGAAAAAAAAAACTATGTAAAGTTAGACATCATTAAAATGAGGGACTTTTGTGCCTCAAAAGACGCTTTAGGAGAACAACAAAAACACTGAAGGGAGAAAACATTTTGTAAGTATATATCTGATAGGAGTTTAATATCTAGACTATATATATCTGATAGGAGTTCAATATCTAGACTATATATATATATTCTTGTACCTCAAACATCAACAGAAACCTTGGTTCAAAAATAAAATAGGAATTTCCCTTAAAAGGACACCCAGAAGCTGCCTGAGCTTAAGTGCACGGCTTTACACCTGTACACGTACAGGAAGCACTAATTGGACTCAAAGGGGGGATGAAAAGAAGTCATGAAGGTGGGAGTGAGACGTGGTAGGAAGTCTGGGAGTAGTTGGGGCAGATATGATGAAAATCGATTGCATACATGTTTGAAGTTATCAAATAATAAATAAACATTTATTTTAAAAAGAAAAGATGGCTCAGCTGTTCAAGGATGGGCTCATGATCAAAAAGTAAAAGAAGATATACGGATGGATGAGAAGCACAGGGAGATATGGTCAGTGTCACCAATCATTTAAGAATTGCAAATGAGAACCATAATGAGTACCTCTTCAAGTCCATTAGCATATTAATAGTAATAACAATAAAAATAAACAGAAAGTCGTGGTTATAAGGAAAACATTGCTATACAGATGTTTGAGTCTGCCTCTCAATTCTTTTGGGTATAAATATACACTTGGAATTTCTATGTCGTATGATAGTTTCATGTTTTCCTCTTTTGTAAACTGCTGAAATTTTTTTCCTCATTTTTTTTATTAAAGATTTCCATCTCCTTCCCTCCTCCTCCCCCTTCCCTCCCCTCCCTTCCATCCATACCCCCTCTCCACCCCTCTCCAAGACAAAGAGCCATCAGGGTTCCCTTCACTATGTTAAGTCCAAGGTCCTTCCAGCTCCCCCTATGTCCAGGAAGGTGAGCAACCAAACTGACAAGGCTCACAGCGAGCCCGTCCATGCTGTAGAGTTCATGTTCATTGCTGTTGTCCTTGGTTTCTCAGTCCTCCTCCACCGTCAGCCACATTCAGAGAGTCCGGTTTGGTCCCCTGTTCCATCAGTCCCATTCCAACTGGACTTGGTGGTCTCCCGTTAGATCTGTCCCACCGTCTCAATGGGTAAACGCACTCCTCACGGTCCTGACTTCCTTGTTCATGATCTCCCTCCTTTTGCTCCTCATCGGGACCTTGGGAGCTCAGTCCGGTGCTCCTATGTGGGGCTCTGTCATTTTCTCCATCCAATGCCAGGTGAAGCCTATAATTCGTAAAAAAAAAATCCTAGAGAAGCTATATAAGAAGGTGAACCCAAAGAAAAACATATAGTTATCCTCCTGGATACTGGAAGTAGACAAGATTGCCGGACAAAAAATGGGAACATGGGGGTGGGGTGGAATGGGGGGAGGGGGGATGGGGAGAGAAAAGTGTTAAGTCGAGGATGGGAAGAGCTTGGGGGAATAGGATGGTTGGGATATAGGAAGGGCGGATATGGGAACAAGGAATTATATATCTTACTTAAGGGAGCCATTCTAGGGTTGGCAGAGACTTGACTCTAGAGGGGTTCCCAGGTGTCCAGGAAGACGCCCCCAGCTAGGTCCTTGGGCAGCTGAGGAGTGGGTGCCAGAAATGTACAGATCCTATTGCCATACTCATGAATATCTTGCATATCACCATAGAACCTTCACCTGAAATGTTTTTTTTTTTATATATCCACCAGCAGTACACGAGGCTGCTTATTGATGCAATGCAGGGAATTTTAATTGTATAATTTTACTGATCTGGGTCATGTAAAATAGGCCAATGCATGTAGACAGCGTGTTAGATTGAGCAGAGATAATGGAGGAGGTATACTTATTATTCACTGGGGCTTGGGGTTTTTGTTGAATCTAATGACAATTTTTTTTACAGATAATAATGGTGGCTACACAGCACTGTAAATGCATTTAATAACACTGAATTGTACCTTTACAAGTAGAGAAAATGACAAATAATTGTCATGGTTATTTTACCACAGTAAATAGTCTTAGTAAGTGGCAGTGGGGTCTTCTTTCCATGGCTGTTTCCATGAGCTGCCAAACAAGAGATTACTAATTTGAGTAATTTTATAGCCTGCCCTGTGCTAGACAGAGAACGTTGTTGCGATTTGAATGCTTAAGATTTTGATTATTTATTACAATAAATATAACTACTAAGTAAAACAGGGGAACCAGAGTAGAAATAGCAATGTAATAGAGGTCATATGGCAATAAGAATATTAATAAACCATATGTGTCTGTACCCAATAGAACATTATAAAACTATTTCTATATTGGAAACAAAACTTTTGAGCAGGAAAGTGGCAGCAAAGAGTGAGTGAGATTTCAGGAACATAATTCTTAGTACAGCTGGAAGATGAGTTAAAGGGTGAACGATTGGAGGACAAAACAGGAAACAGGAAAGTCAGTGTAGTTACATTACGTGCTGCTGTAACTGTGTACACCAAAGTATGTGTTCAAATATGTGCAATGAAGAAACAAGGAATTCCACAGACGGGCTCTGCAAACATCGGTGACTTAAAAGTTGAAGCGGATAAGGAGAGAAGAACAGCTAGAGAGAACTTGGGAGAATTATGTCAATAACAGAAACAGAAAATTTAAAGCAAACATTTTTGGCTTGGGGGGAAGAGAGACTGAAAAATTAGACTTGAGAACGTTGAGTTTGAAACGTTTGTACATGAGCAAGCTATTCTTCAAACAATTTGAAAGTTGAGGCTGAAACATTAAAAGGAGGTGGGGCTGAAATTTTCTGCTGCCTGGCTCATATAATTACTGAGTATTCTTATCACAACATTAGAACATTATGAAGAAATGAACTGTCAGGCTATGAAAAGACACAGAGGGACTGTAAATGCTTATTGCTAGAGAAAAGAAGCTGCTCTGTAAAGGCTTTGTTGTAGGTTCCAATATTTGACAATCTGTAAAAAATAAAAACCATGGTGGTATTTGTTTTAAATGATGATTTCCAAGGTTTTAAGGAGGAGGGAGAAATGAATACATGGAGCATGGGTTAGGTTCTTATGGCAGCAAAACTGCTCTATGTGACACCATTGTTGCAGGTTATACATTTGACAAAGTCCTTACTTCTGGTGGAGTCTATGGATTTTGAGAGATACTGGTGAATTGGTGCTGGTTTATTAGTTATAACCAGAACATCATGCTGGTGTAGCACAATGGTGACAGGCAAAGCTGTGGGTGGACACGAGGGACAAATGGGAAGGTTATGCTTTTCAGGTAATTGTTCCTGAACATGTTCTTTTTTTTTTTTTTTTTTTTTTTTTTTTTGGTTTTTCGAGACAGGGTTTCTCTGCAGCTTTTTTAGAGCCTGTCCAGGAACTAGCTCTTGTAGACCAGGCTGGCCTCGAACTCACAGAGATCCGCCTGCCTCTGCCTCCCGAGTGCTGGGATTAAAGGCGTGCGCCACCACCGCCCGGCTTCCTGAACATGTTCTTAAAGTCAAAAGTTCTATTTCAAAATTGGGAAGGTTGGGAGGCAGAAGCAGGCGGATCTCTGTGAGTTTGAGACCACCCTGGTCTACAAGAGCTAGTTCCAGGGCAGGCTTCAAAGCTACTGAGAAACCCTGTTTCAAAAAGAAAAATTGGGAAGGTCTTAAATAAGCTGTTTTATACTTAACCAGTTCTAGTCTTAAATTCTTTTTGATATTATTTTTAATTCTGTGTATGGGCACTGCGTCTTTGTGTGGGGATGTGCATATGACTACAAGTACTTGAGGGGTCCAGAGGTGTTGGATTTCCCGGAAACTGGAGTTCAAGGCAGTTGTGGACTCCTGATGTGGATGCGAAGAATGAACTTGGGTCCTCTGCAATAACCTATGCAAGTGCAGGAAATAATGAGTTGTATTTATAAACAGATTAATATAATTTCCAAGGAACAATAGCTTAAAAGTAACAGAATTGTTTTGGAGCACAGCTAGCCTTCTTTTTTAATATTGTCGGGTAATGTTTGCAGTGTTACAGGTAGTGGGTCTAGGACTAGATGAACCAGGCTAGATTTCAGTTCCACCTTTACCAGCAGCTTTCTCAAATTTTACTTTTCTGGAAACCTTATTTTCCTAAGCAAAGTAAGGGACTTGAGTTAGGTCATGTAAGTTTCCTTTTAACTTGAAGTTTTTACTGTTCGGTGGAACATGGACAGTTTCATAGCAAATTATTAAGTTCCCCAAGATAATACCTTCTAGTTTCTCTATCACAAAATAGCTAAGGAAATAAAGATCGTTTTGCATTTCGCAATGGAATGTAAATTCGTCACAATCTTTTGAGGTTTCTCCACACCTTGACTTGACTATGAGAAGACACATGCTGTCGTGCTGTCGTATCTCAATTCTAATTCTCTTCTAAGTCATAGAATTTGGAGTTACTCAGACATCCCTAAATAGCCCATTTCTTAGATCAAAACTTACCCAGAGGGAGAGAGTTAAGATATACCATCATTTTCAGCCTCAGCCACAGGCTGAAACTGTCTTGAGCTTTATATTTGAATTGTTGTTTTGTTTTTGTTATTCAAGATAGGCTGGCCATCATGAAACTCACTCTGTAGACCAGGCTGGCCTCAAACTCGGTGATTCACCTGCCTTTGCCTCCTGAGTGCTGGGATTAAAGGTGTGCACCACCACTGCCCTTCCCTTCAATGTCCACCCCATCTGTATGGTATGAGGAATGTACATTCTAAGGTCAGAAGTGTTTAGGACACTAGAGTACCCTTAGTCATGCAAGTGCTTACATTTTATGATACTGTTAGACTCTCAATTCCTCATATGTAAAAAGAAAAGAAATTAGTGTCCCCTCTCCGGAACTCCCTGGCCAGCAAAGACACTGGATATTAGGACCAGAAGACACATCGGGGAGGTGAGTGACTTCCTGACCCCTAGGCAGCAGCCTGGGAGAAGGATTACAGCCACTCCCTGACCGGCTACACTTTCTAGTCTTCCGGCTGGGGCTAGTCTCACTGGCTACTGCCTCCATCTTCGGACACCACCCAGCTTGCACCCAGAAAAACCGTCCCTTCTTCCTCCCCTCTTCAGGTTCATAACATCTCCAGCTCAGCCCAATCAGGGCACTGGGACTGCATAGGGAGTGCAACCGGCGGGCAGGAGTTTCTTTGTTTCATTAGCCTGCCTGCTGCAAAGTAGGCCCTCTCCGGAACTCCCTGACCAGCAAAGACACTGGTTATTAGGACCAGAAAACACATCTGGGAGGACCGGAAGACACATCTGGGAGGACCAGAAGACACATATAGGAGGACCAGAAGACACATCTGGGAGCAAAGACACCAGATCTTAAAACCGGAAGACACATCTGGGAGGTGTCCCTCAGCTACCAGGAATCCCTGATTCAGTGCTGTGGAGTCCCATCTGGACAGCCTCCCCTAGTGTATTCAAGTGTCCTGACCCTGTACCAAGGCCACCTAACCAGAGGGGGGAGAGGCTGCCTTCCAGGCAGGTCTGAGGAGACCAACAAGGGAGTGCGGGCTCCTTCAGATTGTGCTGCAAGGAATAGCTCCTGCTCTGGCACTGAGGAGATCCACCCAGATTCAGTCAGAGCAAGGATTGGAACAAGTCACCAAGTCTCTCCTAGCTCCATTTGAAGGAAGAGATGGGCAGGGGCCAATGCAAGAACTCCTCCAACAACCCGAAAGGCAACATGACTTCACCAGAATCCAGTCATCCCGAAACAACAAGAATTGAACACGCTACTCCAGAAGAAATAGAAGAAATCGATCTTAAACAGTACTTTATGAAAATAATAGAGGACCTTAAACAGGAGGTAAAAAACTGCCATAAAGAAATGGAGATGACAAACAAAAAGGTAGACGAAATAAATAAATCTCTCAAAGATACCCAAGAAAAACAAGAAAAACAAGAAAAAGCAATCAAACAGGTAAGGGAAACAGTACAAGACCTGAAAGATGAAATGGAGGTAATGAAGAAAACACAATCCAAGGGAAGACTGGAAATGGAAATTCTGAGTAAACGAACAGAAACTTCAGAGACAAGTATTTCCAACCAAATACAAGAGATGGAAGAAAGAATCTTGGACTCTGAAGATACTATAGAGGAAATAAATTCACAGATTAAAGAACAAAACAAATCCAACAAATTCTTTACACAAAACATCCAGGAAATCTGGGACACCATGAAAAGAACAAACTTAAGAATAATTGGGATAGAAGAAGGAGAAGAATTATAACTCAAAGGCCCAGAAAATATATTAAACAAAATTATAGAAGAAAATTTCCCCAACCTAAAGAAGGATGTTCCTATGAAGCTACAAGAAGCCTACAGAACAGCAAATAGACTGGATCAAAAGAAAGCATCCCCACGCCATATAATAATCAAAACACAAAACATACAGAATAGAGAACAGATATTAAGAGCTGCAAAGGAAAAAGGTCAAGTAACATATAAAGGGAAACCTATCAGAATTACATCTGACTTCTCACTGGAAACCATGAAAGCCAGAAGAGCTTGGATAGATGTGCTACAGACACTAAGGGAACATGGATGCAAGCCCAGACTACTATACCCGGCAAAGCTAGCATTCACCATCAATGGAGAAAACAAGATATTCCAGGACAAAAACAGATTTAAACAATACGTAGCCACAAATCCAGCCTTGCAGAAAGTAATAGAAGGAAAATCACAAACCAAGGAGTCCAACAACGCCCACAATAACTCAGGCATCTAGCGACCCTTCACCAGCACAACTAGAAGAAGGGAAACACACAAACTCTACTACAAAAATAAATGACCAGAGTTAACAACCACTGGTCATTAATATCACTTAATATCAATGGACTCAATTCACCTATAAAAAGGCACAGGCTAAGAGATTGTATGAAAACAGGATCCAACATTCTGCTGTTTACAAGAAACACACCTCAACCACAAAGACAGACACCTACTCAGAGTAAAGGGTTGGGAAAAGGTTTATCAAGCAAATGGACCTAAGAAACAAGCCGGTGTGGCCATACTAATTTCTAACAAAGTTGACTTCAAGATAGAATCAATCAGAAGAGATGGAAAGGGACACTTTATACTCATAACAGGTAAAATCCTTCAGGATGAAGTCTCAATCCTGAATATCTATGCCCCTAATATAAAAGCACCCACTTATGTAAAAGAAACACTTCTAGAACTCAAGGAAGCCATCAAACCACACACACTAATAGTAGGAGACATCAACACTCCTCTCTCACCAATGGACAGGTCAATCAGATAGAAACCTAACAGAGAAATAAGAGACTTAATGGAGGTAATGAACCAAATGGACTTAACAGACATCTATAGAACATTCCACCCAAATAGGAAAGAATATACCTTCTTCTCTGCGGCTCATGGAACCTTTTCGAAAATTGACCATATACTTGGTGACAAAGCAAACTTCCACAGTTACAAAAAAATATTAGTAACCACCTGTCTCTTATCGGATCACCATGGATTAAAATTAGAATTCAACAACAATGCTACCCCCAGAAAGCCCACAAACTCATGGAAACTGAACAGTCAACTACTCAACCACACCTGGGTCAAGGAAAAAATAAAGAAAGAAATTAAAGTCTTCCTTGAATTTAATGAAAATAAAGACACAACATACTCAAACCTATGGGACACAATGAAAGCAGTGCTAAGAGGAAAGTTCATAGCACTAAGTGCCCACTTAAAGAAAACGGAGAGCACTCATTGGAGACTTAACAGCACACCTGAGAGCTCTGGAAAAAAAAAAAGAAGCAGAGTCACCTAGGAGAAGTAGAAGACTGGAAATAATCAAACTGAGGGCAGAAATCAACAAAATAGAAACACAGAAAACAAACCAAAGAATCAATGAAACAAAAAGCTGGTTCTCGGAGAAAATCAACAAGATTGACAAACCCCTAGCCAAACTAATCAAACGGCAGAGAGAGAACAAGCAAATTAATAAGATCAGAAATGAAAAGGGGGACATAACCACAGACACAGAGGAAATTCAGAGAATCATTAGATCTTACTACAAAAGCCTGTATGCCACAAAATTGGAAAATGTAAAAGAAATGGACATTTTTTAGATATGTACCTTATGCCAAAGTTAAACCAGGACCAGGTAAACGCTCTAAATAGTCCTGTTAGTCGCGAAGAATTAGAAACTGTTATCACAAACCTCCCTACCAAAAAGAGCCCAGGACCAGATGGTTTCAATGCGGAATTCTACCAGAACTTACAAGAAGACCTAATACCTATACTCCTTAAGGTATTTCATAATATAGAAACAGAAGAATCATTGCCAAATTCCTTTTAGGAAGCAACAGTTACCCTGATACCTAAACCACACAAAGACTCAACCAAGAAAGAGAATTACAGGCCAATCTCACTCATGAACATTGACGCAAAAATTCTCAATAAAATACTGGCAAACAGAATCCAAGAACACATTAGGAAAATTATCCACTACAACCAAGTAGGCTTCATCCCAGAGATGCAGGGCTGGTTCAACATACGAAAATCTATCAATGTCATCCATCATATAAATAAACTGAAGGAAAAAAAAACATATGATCATCTCATTAGATGCTGAAAAAGCATTTGACAAAATTCAACACCCCTTTATGATAATATTAGAATACTACTCAGCGGTAAAAAACAATGACATCTTAAATTTTGCATGCAAATGGATGGAAATAGAAAACACTATTCTGAGTGAGGTAACCCAGACCCAAAAAGATGAACATGGGATGTACTCACTCATAAACAGTTTCTAGCCATAATTAAAGGACATCAAGCCTATAATTCGGGATCCTTGAGAAGATAATAAGAAGGTGAACCCAAAGAAAAACATATAGTAATACTCCTGGATATTGGAAGTAGACAAGATCGCTGGGCAAAAATTGGGAACTTGGGGGTTGGAAAGGCCAGATCCTATAACCATACTCATGAATTTCTTGCATATCACCATAGGACCTCCACCTGGCGATGGATGAAGAAAATGACCGAGCCCCACATTGGAGAACCGGACTGAGCTCCCAAGGTCCTGATGAGGAGCAGAAGAAGAGAGAACATGAGAAAGAAAGTCAGGACCGTGAGGGGTGCGTTCCCCCATGGAGACGGTGGGACAGAACTAATGGGAGATCACCAACTCCAGTTTGAATGGGACTGATGGAACATGCGACCAAACTGACTCTCTAAATGTTGCCAACAGTGGAGGCTGACTGAGAAGCCAAGGACAATGGCGCTGGGCTTTGATTCTTCTGCATGGACGGTCTCTGTGGGAGCCTTGTCAGCTTGGTTGATCAACTTCCTGGACCTGCGGGGAGTTGGGAGGACCCTGGACTTAACATATTGTAGGGAACCCTGATGGCTCCTTGGCCTGGAGAGGGAGGGAGGGGGTTATGGGTGGAGGGGAGGGGAGGGAAGGGGGAGGAGGAAGGGAAGAGATGGAAATTTTTAAATAAAAAGAAACAAAAAAAAACCAAAAAAAAAAAAGAAAAAAAGAAAAAGAATTAGTGTCCCAAGGATGCTTTTGGAGATTAGATGGAGGGAATGATTAAAATTATTTAGCAAGAACTATAATATAATACCAACTAATATATGTAGGTTTTTTCCATTCCTCCCTTCTTCCTTCCTTCCCTCGTTCTCTCCCTTCATTTCTATCTTTGTCACTTTCTTTCTTCATGTTTCAGGACCCAGTCTAGCCTGAACGTTAGAGTGGAAGAACCTAATTGATAAAGGCATTTTACCCACTTTGGCTAGTCTTATTTCCTCAGTTAAGTTTAAGGTCGTGGCTTATAAATTCAAATCAAATAGATATTCGGTGATCCTGTGCACTGGCCTTGGCATTTCTCATCCTCACAGATGTTATTTCTATATTAGCTTCATATCCTATAATCCAAGTTGCAGAAATATTCTTGCTGTGGCCATATAGTCCATTCCACTCTAGGAACTCCAAAATTTCATAGCTAGAATTGTGTTTTGATATCAAAATTAAAGAATGGGCCAGGTGGTGGTGGCACACGCCTTTAATCCCAGCACTTGGGGGGAAGAGGCAGGTGGAGCTCTGTGAGTTCAAGGCCAGCCTGGTCTATAGAGTGAGTTCCAGGACAGCTAGGACTATTTCACAGAGAAACCCTGTCTCAAAGAAACAAAGAAAAAAAAGAAAGAAAAAGAAAGGAACAAAAGTGAAGTATGGGTCACAGGAGTGGAATGCTTCTTCATGAGTTGTTCATAGATGTTCCGGAGATCCCCAAAATAACATAGGCTATTGTCACTGTTCTTTTGCCCACCAGAACTTTATGAGAAGGACCTATTACTGAAGACACCATACACACTGGCCATAGCACATGAAGAAACTAGTTGGTACTGACCAGGAAACCTCCTCCTCTCTGGCTAGCTCTCATAGTGGTGAGGTGTCAGGGAAGAAGTCATCAACAGTCTTATCCAATCATGAACGCTGTGAACCAAAATAATGACCAACTTGGTAAGACATGGGTACCACAGTGGTACAGATCTTATGAGGGCAATTGATCACTTTCTGCTTGGATTTAAAGGCTATTCTAGAAGAGAAAATCCATGCCTGGTACTGCAAATGTGGCCAATAACCCATGGTGGGGGAGTTCACAGATGCTGGGGTGAGCATGTTACTATTATTTTTCTAAACAGATTCATTAGCAAACTGTCCTCTAAATTTTTAGCTCTTTGCATGTAGTTTAGTGGTGCCCTCAGGCCTCATCAAAGAAGTTTCTTTGTACAGTAGATGGCAATTAATTCAGAAGCTCACAATTGGTCAAAACACAGATGGTAAGTGACAGAGGAATGCTCAGCTACAAATAGGACATCAGTGTCACACACACACACACACACACACACACACACACACACACACACACACACACACAGAGGCACGTGTGCACCCAAAGCTCAGGGACTATTGCTGAAGAGGAGGTAGAAAGACTGCTAAGAGCCAGACGTCTGGGAGGAACAGGCTGAAACAGTGTCTTCTGATCACAACAGGACAAGTGCACCCACAGAACTCCTAGTGGCTGTGATTGTCTGCTCGTGATCAAGCCAGTCAACATTCCAGCAAAGGATCTGCAAGGAGTTCACGAGCCATTCCTAACCGAGAAGCTCTGAGCAGGTGATGGCTTCTGGGGTGGGAGAGTCAGTTTTCTTTATGGGTGTGGCCCCTGGTAGGTCCTCCCGTCTCTAGTGGATGGCTCTGTACCCAGCCATGTGTGGACAGTAGAGATTAGAGCTGATGGCTGTGCTGGCTAATTAATATCCACTTGACACAAGCTAGAGCCATCTGAGAGGAGAGAACCTCAATTGAGAAAATGACTCCACAAGATCTGGACAGCCCGTAGAGAATTTTTAAATTAGTGATCGACGGGGGAGGACTCAGCCCATTTTGGGTGGTGCCATCCCTGGGCTGGTGGTGCTAGGTTCTGTAAGAAAGCAGGCTGAGCAAGCCATGGGGAACACACCAGTAGAAACATTTCTCTGCAGCCTCTGCATCACTTCCTGCCTCCAGATCCCTGCCGTGTTTGAGTTCCTGTCCTGTCTTCCTTCAGTGAGCAGCGATGTGGATGCACACGCCTAATAAATCCTTTCTTCCCTATGTGGATTTGGTCACGGTGTTTCATCACAGCAATAGTTATCCCAACTAAGACAGTGGGTCATTGAATTCTAAAAAAGAAGACATGAAGTTGGGGGGAGTGCGGCAGGGCATATCTGGGAACGGTTAATGGGATGAGTTGCAATGAGTATGCCCAAAATACAGTATATGAGAGCCTCCAAGAGTTAATGAAAACTCAAAACATTTTAAAATAAATTAGACTCTGAGATACAGACTATGTAAGGAGTAGGGATCAGGGGCAAAAAAGAAGGACAACCCTGCAAGCTGAAAACGAACAACAAAAATAATTGGAAATAGAGTTCTTTGAAAGGCACAATAGTATTAACTCCCAATTGTCAGAACTGAGCTGTAGCATGAGTAATAAAAACCCAGTGACAGGCCGGGCGGTGGTGGCGCACGCCTTTAATCCCAGCACTCGGGAGGCAGAGGCAGGTGGATCTCTGTGAGTTCAAGGCCAGCCTGGTCTACAAGAGCTAGTTCCAGGACAGGCTCTAAAAAAGCTGCAGAGAAACCCTGTCTTGAAAAACCAAAAAAAAAAAAAAAACCCAGTGACAGATATTGGGGTTCAAGATGAAAGATCAGAGAAGCAAAGCTGCCAAAGAGTTCATACCTCTACCAAGCCTTAGCTGGACAAAGGGACAATCTTATCCTAAAGGACAAAGGGACAATCTTATCCTAAGGGACAGAGGGACAATCTTATCCTAAGGGACAAAGGGACAATCTTATCCTAAGGGACAAAGGGACAATCTTATCCTAAGGGACAAAGGGACAATTTTTATCCTAAGCGTGACTGCAACTGCACTGTTCTCCACCAAACCTCAGACTGCAGTGAACTATTGTCTCCTCCTGCCTTATATACCTCTCTCTACTCAGCCATATCACTCCTGTCTCCACCTCCCTAGTGCTGGAATGAGAGGCCTGTGACTCCCAACCAAGTGCTGGGAGTGCCTTTGTGTGAGTTCTATTTCTCTTTTTAGACAGATTCAATTTCCAGGACCAGGGTAGCCTTGATTCCTGGGATTAAAGGTGTGTGCCACCACGCCCTGGCCTCTAACGGTTTAGCTCTGCAGGCAAGCTTTAGTAAAACACAAATAAAATACCACTATACTGAGCTATACAAAGTCAGCTTTAAGATACAATTGTTGAGCCACAGTAAATCTTGAGCCCAAATTCTATAGCCTTGTAATCTTGTATTATAATCTTGTTTTCCATTTATAGCTTAATAAAATGATAGAATGCATAGTCTTATCTAACTAGCTATCTCATTACAAATTAAGATACAGAGCTTTTTACATTCATAGGCATGGGTATAAACAAACTCCTGTGAGCTTATCTTCTGAATACCACCATGTTTTAGACTCAAACATAGATTTTACATTATAATGAATAAACCAAAGTAAATATAAACTTGTAAGCCTTTAAATAGCCAATAGAGCTCTTCTAGTAACATCTTAAATGTGTCGTATGTCTTCTTTTAAACTTCCAACCATCACAATTTGAGTCATAATTTATTCTTTGAAAACAGAAGCATATAATGGTATAATAAGATTAGATTTAAAATTGTCCACAGAATGTTTACATTTTGATATTTGGTTCTTACCTATCCCTAAAGTTTATGCTAGTTTTTAATTTCTGTGTGCTGTTTTTCTTTGCTGGGAGAACAACTCCAAGCTGTGTGTTTGATCAGTGCAAGGTTTTCGTGCTTCCTCTCCAGAAAGAGTAAATCCTTATTTTGTTTTCAGCCCAGAGAAAAGGTATTATGATCAATATTATATTAACTGTCACAGAATCTTAGCTCTTAGGTCAGGTATTGCTAAGTGGAGGATAAATGTGCAGCATGTAATTAATATTTTTACTTTTTTAAACTACATATCCCCTCGTCCTGATTCATGACACTCATATATTTGGTTAGGGAATTTATGTAATTTTATGTAATAAGCAGTCTATACTCTCATGGGGCTTACAATGGTCTTGTAAGGGAAACAAAAGTCAATCACATTTCAAAATTGTGTTATTACTGATGAGAGTTAATAACAAAAAATTCTAGAAGTTATAAGAGGTGATTAGAGGATCATGATTTGTTTGAGATGATGGGCTGTTAGGTATTTTTACAGGAATTTTTGAAAGAATGAATAGATGATTATTTGACTAAATTACACTTTGGTTAAATTCATGCTCTATCAAATTGTAAGACTTCTATTTTTCTCTTACTAACTCTTATGTACTTCTATATAGATTTGAGTTAAGTATATAGTTAACTCAGAAGCCAAGATTATACTTCCAAGATTCCCTTGAAGACTAACATGACTAGGTTGACTTGACAATATTAAATGCAACAATAATGGTGCGTGGATATCCAAAGTTGTGTTTCTTGAGAGTTTCTCTTTCTCTTTTGTAATAGCATCTGGCTACATAGTTCAAGCTAGCCTTGATTCCCGATTCTGCCTTTCTTGTTTGTTGGGATCACATACATGTACCACCATTCTGACTTCAAAACACTGTTCTTAAAGAGCAAAAGAGTGGCCCCCCTTTCTTCTTGCTGTCAATGCAAAAACAATTCTTGCCTCAAAGGCAAGACGTAGTTTATTCTGGAGTCAAATATGAAAGACTATGGCCCGGAGACAGATTTTGGTGAATTCAAATTCCATGTTTTAATTTAGTAACAATTTCATGCGGTTTTTAAAAGAGCAAAACAAAGAAAATACCAATTAAGATACTTTTCAAATACATTTGTAGATATATCTGGTAGGTGGGACATCTGAAAGGCAGGAAAAGTTCAACTACAGGCCTCAGATGCCATCTGAAAATATCCTTAACCTTTTAGTTGGTGTCAACTAGTGCTGTTTGTGCATTCCAAAAGATTTACCTAATGGCCACAAAGATGTTAGGTCAGGTATAAAGAAGGGCAATAACTAGCTATTGAGGGGCGTAAAGATGGCTGAAGATATTTTTACTATGAATTTGCAATATTCCAAACTAGCTATAATCATTCATTGAACCAGCTTATCAGTCACAGCTTCTTTCCAGGAATTATTAGTCACATTCCTATGGGCTTAATTTCTGGTGTCGTTATCTTGGACCAGAGAGGGTAAAGAAAATGCCCAAATGGTAGTAGAGTCACAAGACAAAAGAAGACTGACTTAGCTCCTGGTCTCTTTGTAGAACTGAGTTATGTTCCAGGTTGGAGCTGACTTTAAATGTCTATGATTGAGAAGTACTTCTATTGTACTTAAGCCATTATTTTGGGCTTTCTCTTATGTGCAGATGAACCTTTCAATCATATGAATCCTGTCCATACTAGTTTAAACTTGTTTCATTTCCCTCATAGTACAGTGTAAAGTAACGTGGCTTTGGAGTAAGTGTGCTGGTCATCTTACCTCTTTCACATAAATTCTAGAACCTTCACCAAGTAGCTTGACCACGCTTAGCCTCAATTTCCTCACTGGGAAAATGGAAATTAAAATATATGATTCATAGTTATAAAAGGTAACCAATACCTTCTTCTAGCAGAATTCCTACTAATATGTTTAAAACAGTTTTAAAAGTCCTTTTAGAGGGGTTCTGTTGCACTTCCTCACACATTCCTCCTCAGAAGAAAAGAGGTTATAGGTTTGGATACTGGAGAAAAATGACCATCATATGGTCTACTTGCTTGACTTCTTAAAATAGTCTCTCCATGCTGTCAATTTGCCCACACCAACGGTGGCCCACAGAAATAGTTGTTTTACCTATATCTGAAAAAAAAAACATTGAATTTTGGAGGAAAGAATCAAAATTTTGCACTGTGGCCATATGTGCAGGATGCATTCTCAGAGTCAGTTTTAATAATAATAAAATTGATGTTTTTATATTCTATTTCTCTAAATCTTACATTTATTTTGAATTCACAATGGGACCCTGAGGTGTGAAGATGTCTCAAAATTCAGTAACGAGGTGTTTTGTAAACACTGAAATTAAATTATAGATAAGAAGCAGAAACCTCCAAATGGGAATTCAATAACAGATAATACACCACAAACAGTATTTCAGTCTAAGTAGTGTGTTAGCACCAACGTTCTCAGGATTGTTTCTGAGATGGAATGAAATAGCACAAGTATTCAAGACTGTACCTAACATTTAAGACTTGATATTAAATAAAAGGTACACATTAGGTACCTTTATTGCCTATGAAACTAACTCTTTTCTCCTTGAGAGTCTAAAACACCAGCTGCTTCAATCACCAAGTCCTCTCCCATAGAAGGAAGTAAAAATCGTGTTTCCTCACAAGTTCCTCATTAAACTTACCATACATTTCCCCTCTGATTCAGTTCTTCTGCACTCTTGGAATATTTCTCATTATACTTCAAAGCAATTGCAAGCCATGCTCCATAGATGTGACTCTCCAAGTTCTTCATAAAAATAACATTGTATATTAATAGAGCATCCCATTCATTGTTTTTATTTATCTTGTGGAACAAACAAAAATGTATTACTTTTAGACTTCTATTATGAAAGTTTGAAACATACTAACTTATAACAAAACAGTGAGGCCTGCAGGATTTCTGTTTAAATATAAATGCCATTTTGGTGAAGTAACAAATATTCCATCACAGATTCTTTCTTTTTTCCCTTTCTTGAAGCTATGGTAAGATTCTGAAACTCATTTTGTGAGAGGGCCTCAGACCTTGGTAGTCTCCCAGACCTTAGCACAACTAACTCCATGATGGAAGTACCATTCAGACTGTAAAACTCAGCACATAGACAGCATCACCTGCCAAAACTAAAACAAAGACTCAATCCATCAAAGTCCATAGTTCTGGGAAAGTCTCTGAATGTACCAACCTTGCTTTTCTGCTTCTGTAGCTCTGCTTCTGGCTAACTGCTCTTGCTAACTGAAGTATGTCAGTCCAGAACATGGCTTTTCTGCTTAAAAGCTCACCCCGAGAAAGGCTCATTGCTACACTGGGATCCTGAACACCTGATGTGGTTTCCTGCTGGCTAGTAAAGACTTTCTATTGGCTTAAACTGATGTCCAAGAAATCTTCTCTGGTGAATACCCCACAACATTTCAGGAGGTTCTACCGAGATCCCGGAGACCAGACTTCAAGACACTGGGGTCTCAGCCCCTTGGAGTGAGGAAGAGTGCAATGATCAGGGGACTCCTGGGGGTGCACAGCCTGAGATGTTCCAGGTCCCAGGGCTCCCTTTGAAAAATTGCTGCCTAATGCTACAGAAGGGTCTGACACCTCCACCTCCATAGAAAACAAATTAGAAAGTCTCCTAGTCTGTTGCCTCCAGAGGTAAGTCTGGTTACAGCACCTTCTCTCTCTCTCTCTCTCTCTCTCTCTCTCTCTCTCTCTCTCTCTCTCTCTCTGTCAGGGTTGGCCCTTGTGTGGAGGTGGGGAGGGGCTGGGCCTCTCTCTCCTCCAGGGCGCCCTGCCATCTAAGCCAAGTGCACACAGAGCTCTGTGCCTGGGAAGGGAAAGAGTTCCCCTGAAGTGAGCCAGAAGGAAAAGAGGAAGTTACACTGTTTTCTATTTCATAATTTATTTCTCTTTTTTAAATCAATGATCCATATAATTGGAAAAGTCAAACCCCATCATTCTCTGAAAAAAATAAAACCGCTCCTGGGCTGGGCAGGGGGATGGTTGCCAAACAACACAGCCTGGACAGAATGGATTTTCCCCTGTCCAACCCTGAACAAGGAGACTTCAAACAATCTCCTCTAGGTCCTTTTTAAAGGATTAAAGACAGTTGCTCAAAAGATTTCCTTTCTTACCTAATTGGCCCCAGATATTAAAATGATGCTATAAAAGTTTTTTAAAATTCAAGGTATAAGCAGGTCCCAGTTGCTGGAGGTAGCTTAAAAAGTGATTACCAGCAGAGAACTGACTGGGACAGGACTTGTTGCCTAAACTGACAGCCACCGTCACCTTCTGATGATGAGACGCATTTAGACTTACAGCCAGCCAGCAAAATTTTGGTGTCCTACCCTTTGTCAGAGGAATATCTTCTAGCAGAAAGTTCTGTCTCCAATCAAAAGATACAGTTGGGCTATCTCTCAAACTGACAGCAAAGATTCCTGGGGGTATGGGCAGAAACCAACTTTCCCCCACCCCAAACTGGCCAAACACCAAGTTCCTATTAGTTCAAATATCCCATTCCAGATCAAAAAAATACCCAATGACCCTGGAAACAAAAGGGGAAATTGCCATCCATACTTCCTGGCTTGAAGAGACAGACATCCTGGTGCCCTGTCAGTCATGCTGGACTACAGCTCTCCTGCCTCTGAAGACACCTGGGACCTCTCATTCTCATGAGTCTGACTGTCCCAGAGAAACTTCCAGACACAGTGTATACGGTCTTGGACCTGAAAGATGTATTCTTCAGCCTCCCATTGGCAGAGATGAGTCAACCTATCTTTGCTTTTAAATAGACAGAGCCAGAGGGAGGTTGTATTGACAATATACCTGGACCAGGTTGTCCCAAGGATTTAAAAAATTCTCCAACACTGTTTGATGAGAAACTAAATGCTGACCTCCTGCCCTTCCATCAGAAATTTCCTGGGAAAACAGATTGTAAAAGGGACACTGAGAATGTGCTGCAAGACTTAGAGACCTTGAACTACAGAATGTCAGATTAAAAAGCTCAGCTTTGTAAAAAGCTACTTATCTTGGCTACCAGCTGCGGGGAGGCAAAAGGAGCCTGTCTCAGAGTAGGATTGCTGCCATCCTTCAGATTCCAACTCCAAAGACTAAGAGACAGGGTCAAGAGTTCCTAGGTGCAGCTGGATATTGCTGCCTCTGGATACCAGAGCTCGTGGAAATAGCAAGGTCTCTCCACACCAACAGAAAGGGAGATGCACTAAGCCCCTAATCTGGACTGAGACTAAACAAAAGACAAAAGGAGTTTTAACCCAAACTTTGAGTCCATGAAACACCTGTCCAAATGGTTGGAGCCACAGGATGGCCCCCTCTATTTAAAAGCAGAGGAGGCTAAGCTATTTTAATGAAAGACACATGAACTCTGGGTCAAGATCTTGGATTCACAGGATCCCAAGGTATGGTTGAGGCCCTCCTCCTCCAAGAACCAGAACACTGGATGAGAAACCTGTTGCTATTAAGCCCACTACCTCTCTTGCCTGACGACACAGGAGCTCATGACTATCAGGAGCTAAAAGCTAAAACCAGGAACCTGGGGGCTGCAATAATTACTTTAACCAAAGGGATTTGGGCCCAAGTCAGGTAGGTACCTCAGCCCAGAGACCAGAAATGACTGATCTGACCCAGGCTCTCAGATGGGGAAAAGGAAAGTTCACTACCACATGCATAGGCTGCCAGGCAGTATGCTTTTATTACCAGGCATGCCCACCATATAATGTATAGAGAAAGAAGACCTCTTGCCACTGGGAAAAACAACATTTAAAAAATATTGACCTCCTAGAGGCTATTTGGGTTTTCCTACAAATTGCTGTCTTCCACTGCTAGACTGCTGACCTAGCTGTCGACAAATGGTCCTATGACTAGAGGGACCTATTGCTATTCTGATGACATGCCATGACCCAGTGCTGCCTGAGACTCCATGGTAAAGAAGAAATGGACAGCTCAAACCCACAGGTGAATGGAAGACACCAGAGAGAAAGATCATTCTCCAGAAACAACTGGCAGGACTCTGGGAACTGACCTTCCCCAGGCTACTCATCTCGGGCTCACAAAACTTTCTGAGCTGCTCAGACCAAGGTGTGTTAGTATGTTATTATGGACAGTCTAGTGTGGGACATCTCAGCCAGATGCCAGCTTTGCGCTCAAGTGAATGCAAAACGAAGAGCCCTTACGCAGGAAGTGTTTAAATAAGAGATCAATATCCCCAGAGAACTCTGGAAAACTGACTTTACCAAGATCCAGCCTGCCGGGGGAGGATAAAAGTACTTGTTAGTTTTTATAGATACTGTTTCAAGGTGGATAGAATTCCCCATCTGGACTGAAACTGCCCAAATAGTATCTAATAAGCTTCTCCAGGAACCGGTCCTTGATTTGGCCTCCCCCTAGCAATGTTGTCTGATAATGGTGTAGCTTTCATAGCCCAAACCTCCCAATTCATAGCTAAAGCTTTGGGCATAGATTAAAACCTTAATTGTGTATACAGACTGCAGAGTTCTGGACAGGTAAAAAGAACAAACAGGGCATTAAACGAAACCTTAACAAAACTCTCCTTAGAGTTCAGCAAAGGATGGATAGGCCTCCTTCCCTTGCTTTGCTTAGCCTGCTGCACCCCATATAGGGAGGGATTTACCCACTATGAGACTATCTTTGGAAGACTTCCCCACTGCTTCCCAGGATCAGAGAGCAGCAGTTGGTAGAACTTCTTTAACCATTCCGTTCTCAAGTCACTACAGGCCCTCCAGTTCTCCACTGAACTATCCGAGAGAGCCAATTGATCTCAGAGTCCACTACCAGTTTCCCTTTGTTGGAGTCCAGTGATACCATCTGGGTCAAGTGAGTAGCCAAAGGGGCATGGAAACTATCCTGGAAAGGACTCTACAAGGTGATTCTCTCCACTCCATGGCAGTGAAGGGAGCTGGCATCGCACCACAGATTCACCACACCCAGGTCAAGAAAGCAGAAGCCACAGCTCTTACTACCAAATGGACTGTCTATGGACTATGGACCCATTGAAATTAAGATTTCATTGGGCCCTAGGCCCTCCCACTCCCTGCCCCTCTATCTTCTCCTGAGTCTTGTGTTTTTCATTATGGATATGAATACAGGGTAATGGTCCAATTCCCCCAGCCTTTAGGCCTGGACTTTAAACTGAGGAAGACAGATACAGGGGAGACATTAGACTACAAACCAGCAACCCATATTACATCTTGACCTTTGCTCATGGATGCCCACTTTAAGTGTTGGGTTGTATGGAGAAAAGGAAAGATATGGGAATTTGTTATCTGAGACAGGAATACAGGGTTTACAGTTCTATGCATGCCCTGTAGCTGGGCCCCTTAGTTTCCAGAAACAAGGGAGTTTCCTTTACAAAAATTGGGCTTGTAAAACTGAGGCTTCCTGAAAAACTCTTTTAAAAGATTCTGGCCTTTGGGAAACAGGAAAAACCTGAGGAATCAGACTCCATGCCACAGGAAGGCACCCTGGAGATAGAGTTTATCAGTCACAGCCAGAAATCAGCCAGGTTTGTGGTTATGCTTAGACACCTGGCCCCTGTACTACATAAGATAGGAACTAACCAGACTGTCAGCCCATTGCCTAACAAAACTCACTGTGACTGAGGGTAGGCAAATTAGTGTTACAGAACTTACAAGAGGATGAGACTTGTCTAATCTCCAAAACCTTTAACCTAGATATTTCCCCTTATTCTGATGCCTGTTATTCTGACTTATGGCTTAGTTCAACTGGATAGCAGCAATATTACTGAGCCCCTGAGACTACTTGGTGCGTCTGTGCCAATGGTTTGACTAAATGTGCCTCATCTGATGATTTCCAAACTAAGTAGGCAGGTTGATCAGGACCTGGAGGTATTAAGACAACAGTTACTTTATAATCATACAAAATTGGAGAGCCTTAGACTTACTTCCCATGAAATAAAAAGTGTACACTGTAATGGTAAAAGTAAAATGTTGCTGTTGCCTGAGTGGCTGCAGTGGGCAGTGGGCCATTGTAGTGATGAGCTGCGGGCAGGCCTTCTTTTTGTCCCACCTGGCTTCCACACGGCTAGTTTTATGCCCAAAATAACAACACACAAATTGTATTAATTTAAACACTGCTTGGCCCATTAGTTTCAACCTCTTATTAGCTAATTTTCACATCTTGCTTTAACCCATATTTAGTAATGTGTGTAGCACCACAAGGTGGTGGCTTACCGGGAAAGATTCAGCATGTATGACCTGGCCGCTGGCTCCATGGTGTCTGGCCCAGGGAGGAGAGGCATGGCAATTGCCTCACTTCCCTTCTTCCCAGCATTCTGTTCTGTCTACTCCACCCACCTATGTTCTGACCTATCAAGCCAAGAAGTTTCTTTATTAATTGATCAATGAAACAACAGATAGATAGAAACACTCCTACATCAGGCCATGAGACTACACCGCAGGTTCCCAAGTGGCAGCAGGCAGCGGGCTGTGGGTCCTGAGACCACAGTGGGCCACGAAAGTAGCCAGTCCCAGGCAGGAAGCCCCCAAGTGGTCCGTAGGCCATGAGGGTCAGTGGGTCCTAGGCACGGAGCCACATGGCAGCTGAGAGACCGAGACAGATAGGCACGCCATGCAGAGTGAAGTAAGATATTTATTTAGTGGGGTATAGAAGGGAAAGGGAGAGGGAGGGAGAAGGGGGAAGAGGAAAGAAAGGGGGTGGGGTGGGGAGAGGAGAGGAGCCACAGCAGCAGCTACCTCTTTGGGAGAGAGACAGAAAGGGGAGGGACTCCAGCTGCAGGCAGGAAGGAAGATCTGCATGCCTCAGTGGTAGACTGTGAGGGAGGTGTGTGCCTGTCTCTTAAAGGGACAGGACAGACCATTACATACATGGCTTTACAAAAACCTGTGGTATCTATGCTAACTAATTAGAAGTAATTAGAATTTTTTACCATGATTTTAAAAAGGGGGACAAAAGCATAAAACTTACCCCACCCCTTCCCCTTCCCAGCTAACTGCTCTGCTGTCAAAACTGACTAGACCTTTAATCCTCATTAAGATTGGATTAATGGAAAGATACTTCAATTTAAACCATATATCCAATTATGTATGAGTTCAGTAAAGTTAATGGTCCTTAGAACCAACTCCACCTCTTTAGAACAGGATGAGCTGATGATTTGACTCATTCACTAAGACCAGTGGGGAATGTAACAGGGCCCCAGACCTGAGTAGGTCCTCAGATCTTACCACAACTGACACTATGATGGAAATGCCATTCAGGCTGTAAAACTCAGAACATAGGCAGCACCACCTCTCAAAAATGAAAACAAAGACCTAATCTATGAAAGCCTATGGTTCTAGGAAAGTCTCTAAATGTACTAACCTTTCTTTTCGGCTTCTGTAGTTCTGCTTCTGGCTAGCTGCTCTTGCTAATTGAAGCTCATTAGTCCAGAGCATGGGTTTTGTGCTTAAAAGCTCACCCTGAGAAAGGTTCAGGGCTACACTGGGATCCAGAACACCCCGTGTAGTCACCAGCTGACTAATAAAGACTTTCTGTTGGCTTAAACCCATGTCTGAGCAGTCTTCTCTGGTGAATATTCCACAGCAAATTTGAAGGTCAGAACTGGGTACACACACACACACACACACACACAGAGAGAGAGAGAGAGAGAGAGAGAGAGAGAGAGAGAGAGAGAGAGAGAGAGAGAGAGAGAGAGAGAGAGAGAGAGAGAGAGAGAGAAAGGTGAAAGGGGAAAGACAGGGAGAAAGAGAGAAGAGAGACGTGTAAGATAGTTTCATTTGCTAACATTAGCGATATTGGATATTTGCACTATGGGAATGGGCAAGCATGTGGAAAAGTTTCAGCCTTTTCTACTTCAGTTCACTTTCTCTTAGCTTTAAAGCTAAGATATTTGTCACTTTAAAGGCTATTTAGCCTTTGAACACTCTTTCTTCTTTTGCAGATGTTCATATTTTAGGAGGAAATGGGTGGAGCAATAGAACACATACGACATGGAAGTAAAAAAGAAGTTACTGAAGGCAAAAAGGGTACAAGGAAGAATGGGGGAAGGGGAGGAGAATCAATAAAAACAAATTATGTTTGAAAATGCTATAGTGGACCTTATTCTTTGCATACCAATTAAAAATATTAATCTAGGCAGATGTGATGGTGCACACCTATAATCCCAGAACTTGGGAAGCAGAGGCAAGCAGATCTCTGTGAGTTTGAGGCCTGCCTGCTGTAAATAGTAAGTTCCTGGACAGCCAGGATTGCATAGTGAGGTCCTGTCAAAAGAAGAAAGGAAGGAAGAAGGAAGGAGAAAGAAAAATATGTTAAAAATGAAAATGAGATGTATCAGAGGAATCAAAACCCTCTATAAAGACACTTGATTGGTAGCTACATAAACACTGTCAGGTACTGTGAAGAATTTAATTTTGTATTGGGTCCTTATTGTAAGCCTCTTGGTCTGTTTTTTAGTTTGTTTGTTGGAGACAGCATCTCACTATGTAACTCTGGGTGTTCTGGAACTCACTGTACAGACCCGGCTAGCTCACAGAGATGCACTTGTCTGTGTCTTCTGAGTGCGGGGATTAAAGGCATGACACCATGCCCAGCTATTGTATCTTTTAATGACTGAATTTCTTTCAATAAACTGGTGGGTGGGGTTTGATCTTCTGATTGACAGCAGTCAGACCCTTCCTTTGTCTCTAGTTGCCTATTGATGGGGAAGCTAACAGTAGGGTAGTCAGTCTTTTGGGAATAGGCAGGACTGTCCTCATAGCAACCAGGGCACTCTGAGAAAGTTATGCTACAGCTGTATGCAACCTCAGCTGATGCTCAAATCCACATTCCTAATCCAGACGTCCTGTGCTTGTCAAAACTTTTTCTAAGCAAGTTGCATTGGCTTTAGAACACTCCGTTCTGGGCGAAAGAAGCCTTGATAAACTCTGTATTACCATGTTCCTCTTTACTTGGGAAGGGAGGGGGAGCACTTCCACAATGACTTGGCAAAACAATGACTTGGTGCTAAGGCCAGGCTTGTGATTCAGTTCATAGGTAAGATCTGCAATTGGGGGGAGCTAGAAACTCCACACATGCAGCACTGGAAATAATGGAGTTACAATCTGTATACAAACATGCCTTATCCTTTCTCTTGTTCTAAAACGAAGCTGTACTCTGTGTGCTTTTAGATTGCTCTGGCAGGTTTCTTACTGGACACTACTTGCCCCATCTCCACACCCTCACTATTACATTAGGCTCAGTAATGACTTCAAAATAGACTGGGGTTATATAATTTTTATTATTCAGATTTTTAAAATTTGTTTTGAGATTTCATACATGAGTACTGTATTTACATCGTTTCTACCCCTCCCTCCCCCCAACTCTTCCTGCATCCTCCCAGCACCCTCCCAAATTCATAATGTTTTCAGCTTTTAATTATGATTGTTACACCTATATTTATTTGCATGCATATGTGTATGAAGAAATACAGATGGGTGGTGGTGCACGCTTTTAATCCCAGTACTCGGGAGGCAGAGGCAGGTGGATGTCTGTGAGTTCAAGGCCAGTCTGGTCTACAAGAGCTAGTTCCAGGACAGGCTCCAAAGCTACAGAGAAACCCTGTCTCAAAAAAAACCAAACAAAAACCACAACAAAAAAGAATAAACTACAGAAGAAGTTGAGAATGGAGAAGATCCTGTGCATTCATGTCCAGTGATGTGCTGTTTAGGCCAGCTCTAAACTGTGGAAAAGAAAGCGAACTGCATGGAGAACTGTGAAATTGATGTGCTCCGGAGATGATCAGAGGAAAATCTTGTCTTGAGAGACAAGAGAGAACATCTGTTATTGACAGCTCTCCAGACCCTCTGAGACCTTATTTGACTACATCTCCTTCCCTTAGATGCAACAGCAAAAATAAATGTGAGCTTAAAATGCTCACCTGGCCACATCACTGATATATGCACATTTTAAAATCTTTTAAAAGATTTATTTATTTGTATTTCATGTGCATTGGTGTTTTGTCTGTATGTATGTCTGTGTGCGGATGTCAGATCCCTGGACTGGACTTACAGACAGTTGTGAGCTGCCATGTGGGTGCTGGGAATAGAACCTGGGTCCTGTGGAAGAGCAGCCAGTGCTCTTAACAGCTGAGCCATCTCTCCAGCCTCCTTTTAAATCTTCTTCAAGCCACTTTATGTGGTTTTTAGTTCTTTGCAACTCAAAAAGACCTGGCTAGAAAAAGAGTTAAAAGACTTTGACAACAATAAATGTTTGTGAAGGAAACTGCGTGTGTGCGGAGTAGCATGTGCAGAGTAGCGTGTGCAGAGTAGTGGACACACAAGTCCATCAGACTGCAGTTGCTGGGAAACTTTTCAGAAGGTGATGGAGATCCTCTGAAATGAGCTCAAGAAAACTCTTTTCCTTAACTTGGTTCGTAATCCTTTGATTCAGTCACTTATCTTAGATCCCTGATGTTTTCATATGAGAAGGAACACTTGCTTTCAACCTTTTTGCTTAAAAAGTCATCACCAAGGGAGCAGAAGATGAATTTCAGGGTTTTGTTTTTGTGCTTTTTTTTTAAGTTCTTTTCTTGTTTTCCCTTTGTTCTCCCATTCTCCCATCCCCACCTCCAGGAAAACAAAACACACACTCACACCCTGTGAAAAAATGTAAACAAGCTAACAATTGACAGGCACAGCCAATTATCGGATTAGTGAAAGTCAACTAATGAATACATGCATATACTTACACAAAGCAACCTTTTGCCCATCATTCTCTTCCCTGCTTGCATTTAATTCTAATGAAAGATATTTTAAGACAGCTTTTTTTAATGGCACTGCTGCTTATGACAGAGGTAATAGCTATGATACACCTCCTTACTATCTTCTTCATGTGAAATCAAATTAAGTGCTAAGCCTTTTATTCTTAGGAATAGTAGTCGTACAATTGTTTGTCTAGTGTCTATCAAAAGTCCTCAGTCATTCTGTAATTTCTCGGCCTTTTTATGAGCCTCCTGGAGGACTGCTGTCAAGTTCTTCTCAGCAGGGTAAGATGTCTGCAAAGCACATACACACTTCTTACTGTAATCTGCTGCTCAGCGATGCAGAGTTTCATCTAGGTGAATACACACAGCAAGGTACGTAGTCAAGTTTACTGTGCGTTACTAAGAAACAGCTTGGAAGCCATGGCTTAATATTTCTCAGCAGTTATAATTCCATGGTTATATTTAACTGCATTTGCTCCAGAAATATACCTTACTCTCTATACCAATGCACATCTTTCATTAAATGGCATCTGCTCCACAGTCCAGATAAGGTCCATATGCAGATAGACTGGAATGACTCATAAGAGCAAAAGGTCCAAGTGGTTATGATGAGAGAAGTGGCATTGTCCAAGATTATACAAAACACTCATGAGCCTAGAGTGATTAGTGTGTCTATTTCTAAAGGATGCAGTTGGTACGGGAACAGAGGAGGGAAACTTTGGGGGCTTTCATTTCCTGGATGATTCTGAAGGTCACTCACGATAGAAAACATATTCAGTGTAAGAGGTCCAGATCCTGTCATCTGTTTGGTCGTGTGAGGCGGTGCAGGTGCCTGTGGAGTTGCATGCAACCATGTGGAAGCCAGCATCAGCTAGTTTGTCGAAGGCTTGTTCCAGAAAAGTGAATTTGAGGTAGTATCGAGAAGTATATCGCTCAGGAGGGCGGTCTGGATCTCTGCTCTCATTCAGAGTGTCTCCGAACACTTCTTTGGCTAATGAAATCTTACCACACACCATGATTCTGGCCACACGGCGGAATTTGGCATCTGTTTGGATGTCCCTGCCCAGAGTATAGGAGCCTCTATAGCCAATAGTGATGAAGCCAGCCTTTTTGAGCTCAGAACCAGTGGCAGCTCTGAGGACTACAGAATTATCAGGGCCACTAACATGGATGCTATTAGCTGAAGAGAAATTAAAAGTGGCGTCAATGTTGGGGGAAAGCTCTTCTACATCAATTTGACACGAGTCATTGACAACTGAGTTGAGGTTGTTCATTTTAAGAGCCAACATCTTGGCAAGTTCTGGCAACTTAAAGTATTCTGCTTCTCTGTGGAGCCGGCCACACTCTGGGAAGTGGTCAGGAAGCACTACTTGCAGGTCTCTCATGTAGTCTAGGACATAACGAAAGAGAAAGCCATCTCGATCTATGAAGAATCTCCCTTTGTTGTCCTGGATCAGTGAGCAAGGGTTCTTTACAGTGAACATTTCCCAGAGCCGGGAACCGGGAATACTGATCAGAGTGGGGTAGCGAGTTATGTACACCTGGCCACCTACATTGAGTTCAATAATCTCAGGGAAATTGCTGCAATCCTCAGATGGGTTGACACTGCTTGACTTTTCTGGCATGGCCATGATGACCTGAAATAAACAAAACATTACTTTTGAATGAAAATGCATAGAATGGGGAGTCCGTTCATAATCATTCATTTTCTGCATATATCTATTCTGTGTATCACGAAACCCAAGGCTGGGGAGATTGCTCAACTTGTAAAAGCACTAGCCATGTAAGCCTGATGACCTGTTTGACCCCAAGCCCATGTCAAAACATGAATTCAGTGCCCTCTATCTGTAAGACCAGATGCCTATAAGAGGTGAGGCAGGGAGAACTTCCTAGAAGTTCATGTGGCAGCGTGGCAGCTAATGTAGTGTGTGTAGCACAGAAACAAGAGAGATTCCATCTCAACAATGTACAAGGAGGGAACAGACTCCTGAATCGTGTCCTCTGACCTCCATGTGTAGACCTTGGTACACATGTGTACACACACACACACACACACACACACAGCCCACATTTATTAATTGATTGGAAAGGAGAAAGAATAAATTCATGCAAAAACATAATCATTTACTTGTTAACCATGTTAACTTGAGAATGGCAGCACAAAAAGACTTCATGGCTTGGCTCTGCAATTTTCCCCCCATTTTTGAAAGCCTCTGTCACATTAGGCAAGGACTCTACCACTGAGGAAAACCTCAACCCTTTCTATGTGCAAAATTTCTTGCTAAATGCCCATGTGTCACACGGTATTTTTAATTTCATGGCAGGTTACCATGGTTTATGCAAGACCCCCTTTCTTTGATGTTTTGTTTTTCTACTTTATCTTCTCAGCTCATTCACATTTGTGTATCTGACCCCAACACAGAAAACCATATTGGTACATTTAGTGCACATCTTCTCATGTGTATGTATTCTGAAAAAATGAATTTTATGGTTTTAAATATATGTTATTATACTATATATTATATATTTTCCTCTTTAATTTTTTTCACTCTCAGCACTATATTATTCAGATACCTTTGGTTGATATATATCAACATATATATATATATACATATATAATGTATATTGTTCTCTTGTTTCTAATTATAACACCCCCATATGCTCATCTACCACTCCCAGTGGCTGAAACCTAAACTATCTTTAACTGCCTATTCTAGTACACATCCCTATACATGTTGTCTATGATTTCCAAGCCTTGGCCTTTTCCTGCCTTCTAATCTTCAGCTCCATTTTGGCAGCTCTTTGCTGACGGTTTTGGCAGCACCTCGATTCTAGCAGGTTCCAAACCACCTTTGTGTAGTGAAAGGGGTTTTAAAAAATAAAGATCATTATTATTTGTCTTCGTGTTTCCAGCACAAATAGCTCACATCCTTTGACTTTTCCTCCTGTTAGGACCACAATTTTACGTCATCTACATTGCAATTCTAAATGCTGAGTCATCATACTGATTCCTCCCTTTCTTACCCATATTTATCACTAATCTAGAAACTATTCCTTTGTGACGTCTCTTGGATATACATTATTACTACTGACACTTATTTTATATTGCACACTAAAGTAAGATCTTCCCAGTTGCTTTGTCTTTCTCTGGCTATTACACATTCACATCCATCTTTCCTACTGCCCAGCACAAAGTATTCTAAATTCTGCCACCAGATCAGTTGCTGTGTCATCTTCCTTTCTTACTGCTATTAAACGATTGCAATTTACCTACATGTCAAATCCAAACCTCTTACCAGAAAACTCAAAACTATAACCTAGTTGCATCTCCTCTTTGATGACAAGAATATAGAACATTATATAGGACTTATGTGCTAGGCCAATGGTGAATTATACATGTTTCTCATACATATAAGTAATAGCAGAAATCATCAAAAGGAGTCAGTAGAATGTGTGTGGTAGTTAATAAGAAGCTCTGTGGTATTCTGCTTGAGTTTAGATACCAGCATAACTACTTTTTAGTTGTATGTTGGGCAACCTTTTTGAATCCGTTATTGAACAGTTTGTGAATAATAAAAATAATTACTTCATCCATTAAAAACAATACCCAGCACATAATTTAACATTTTTACAATGAGCACAGGTTAATAATATAAACCAAATTACATGTAAAAAACGAATCTCGGGCTCGAGAGATGGCTCAGAGGTTAAGAGCACTGGCTGCTCTTCCCGAAGACCTGGGCTCAATTCCCATCACCCACATGGCAGCTCACAACTGTCTGTAACTCCAGTTCTAGGGGATCCAACACCCATTGCAAAAAAAGAATGCACATAAAATTAAAGAAAACAAATAAATCTTAAAGCTGTGGGAAAATAAAATGAAGGCAAAAATATTGGGGGCAAAGGCTGCCAGAACCCAGACTTCAGCCATGAAAACTTCAGTTATTAGCCAAGGATCCAAAATCTTATGAACCAGAGTTAGAGTCAATCCAAGGCAGTGGTTCTCAACCTGTGGGTTGCGACCCCTTTGGGGTTTTGAATGACCCTTTCAAAGACATATCAAATATTCTTTATGTCAGATAAATTACTGTTCAGAACAGTGACAAAGTTACAGTTACAAAGAAGCAAGAAAATAATTTTGAGGTCATGGGTCACCACAACATGAACTGTACTAAAGGGTTGCAGTATTAAGAAAGTTGACAACAAGAACTACTGTGCTACGGAGTCAAGCTGGGTAGTCTGGTTTGCCACTCACCTTAACAAGGCAGTGTTAGCTAATTTCAAAAGGACAGAGCCTTTATTCTGAGAGAAGAAATCAGAATAAAAATCAGGACAGAACTGCAGTGGAACTTCAATTGCTGCCTTTCTCAAACATATTTTTAAACATAAATAGAAATTTTACTCTGAAATTTCTAATTGTGACATTATTTATCACAGTTAGGAATCTCAATGTGTTTGTTTGGTTTTGTTGTTTTGTTTGTTTGGTTTGATTTTTTTTTTTTTTTTGCTTTTAGAAAGAAAACGGAAGTGATTTCTTTAATAATGAACAAATCTAGCTCCAAACAGCCCCTTGTGCATTACAACATGAAGTCAGGAAGGACATACTCCGCAAACAGGAAGATGTTCATCTGTTTGCATATTTTTGCAATGTATAACTTCTTTCTCCCTTCCTCCATCCTAGTGGTCCCCATTGAGTTGCTGCTGTTCATGGGAAAACAAACAAGCAACAAACACAGAATTCTTTTAATTGAACCACCAGTCAGTTTCTGAAATGCTTTTTTTTTCCTTTTTGTAGGGAGTCTGGGGAGCAGAGGACAGCCTTTTAAGAAACCCTGAAATGCCTCATTTATTCTCTTTCATGAATAAACCCGACGTTGACAAGGGTTTGTTGGTAGTGCCTTCGGTAAATAAAAGAAATAAGGGTCCCTGGAAGGAGGAAGTAAATGAGGTGACATAACGCAAATGGCTTAAACCAGATTGAAGAGAAGACAGATAAAAAGCAGCTGTCTTCCAAGCCTGGAAGGACTGAGCTGTGTATTCTAGTGTTCCAAAGCCAGCGAGGAAACGAACCAATGTCTCTCTCCCCTTCTGACTCTGAATAATTCTACTTGTAACCAAGATCCATGTTTTCCAAAGACAAAAGTCAGCTACCGCAAAGTACACCACACTGTACGTTTGTCAATATGATACGTGACTGCCTGAAAATGTGCAGGAAGACGTTTCTGAGAAAACCAGACACTATAAACAACCATCTTCCAATTTCATTAAGCTTGAAATCCCTATGTGCTAATTCCTATTTCCTCCCTCCTTCCATTTTCTTCTGGAGTCCTTTACTTTCTTTTCCATCTCCACTGGCTTCTGTCCCTCTCCTCCTTTATACCAATGTGTTTTAAATATTCGTTCTTTTGTAAGAGCAAACCCACACATTTAAATTAGAAAAGCAATTCCGACCTTTTCTGCTGCACCAGTTCAGAGATTCAAGAAGCCAAAGTAGTTAACAGTTAAACTGAAAGTGTAAGCAAAGGGAGAAAACAACTTCAGGAATTAAGAAACAGTTCTTTGCCTTAGCAATATTTCTCTTTGCTTCCAACTAGCTTGTCTCTGTGACTTTTTATCTGCTCATAAAAGAAAGTGTTAGCATTCAGATACATTGAAACCAATCAAAATGCTTTTACAAATTAACCAGATGCTGAAAAACAATCTGAATTTTCTGAATTTCCTCTCAGGAAGCGCTCCGGCTGCTTTTGGAGCTCTAAGCTGCTTTCCAGACACAGGTTTAACAGTAGATCCTCTCTCAATAGAGAAACAACAGACGTGCCTAACCCCAGCGCAAATGCAGAAAGAAGCTCCGGAATTTAGAAGCAATGGACTGGAAAGGAAAGACAAGGAGGTTGATAGAATAGTTACCTGGAATCTCCAGCCTCTGAGGTACTGGCAAGCAAAGCTTCACTGTTCTGAGAGAGCTCAGCGCCACGGAGGAATGCCTTCCTGTTCTCCCTCTCTCTTGCTGTGTGCTTTGGTGCTTGATTTGAGTTTTCCTCTGTAAAACTAGCTGTCCTGTAGACCCTCCTCCCTTGCTATGACATCCTTGACTTCCTCTCCAGCCCTGCCTCCCTACTCTGCAGCCTGAGGAAGAAGCAGAGCTAAGCAGAGGAGAAGGAAGGCATGGAGGGGGGGAGGGGGCGAGAAACAAAGGTGGTGGTGGCGGCGGTAAAAAGAGAAATTCTGTTCATCTTGGTTCCAGCAGAGCAAGCAAACATTTCACAGTGACAGTTACATGAATCATTTGTAAGGGTCTCATTGTTTGTTTGTTTCTGAAGCAGGGCCTTCTTAACAACCCCAGGCTAGCCTTGAAATTTACATTTTTCTATGTCAGCCCCTGGAGTGCTGGGATCACAGATGTGGACAACCACATTCACTCTGAATGGATTTTTCAGTGAAGAATTGGTTAAATTCTGAACTTAAATTAAGTATAGTTACTTCAATGTGCGTAATCTTGTATGTCAGATGGTATGCTAAGTGCTGAAAATAAACACTGGACACATTTTTCTTTCTCAAAAAGAAATAAATTTACTATGAGTGTTTAACTGTATAGATAAGAAAAGCACAGTGTTGTGGGGACAAAAGCAAGCAACCCGGGGCTAGTTAGAGAAATCTGAAGGCTTCCTGGAGGATAAACCAAAGTGAGTTTTACAGGACGAATAAGAATTGAGCCACAAGAAGAAAGATGGGATTAGTATTGCAGGCAGAAGGTATAGTGTCAACAAAGACAAAGGAGTATGGCAAATGCTCACCGGGTACTAGGCGCTCCACTCCGCTTTGTTTTTAAAATGCTGGAGTCAAGAAAGTAGGACTGTCCCGTTCCTAAAATCCAAGTTAACGTTCCCCAGACATGGTATATACCCAACTAAAAACTCAACCCCTTATCCATCTAAGGTATTTTGTTGTGTATATGTTTCTCTTTATACACACTAGTGAAATGAAATATGCATTGGATTGAAATGTGGATTTTTTTATTCAAAAATGGACCATGCTTCTTCAAATCTTAAACTTCTTTCTCAGTCAAATAGTAAAACATATTTCTGAGAGGTTGACATAAAAATGCTTTGGTTTGGAGTGAGGTTATATCATCTGAATGTAAAAAGCAAAAGCCCAGACTGAACAGTATGGGAACTTTTTTAATATAATAAATCTTAGGTCAGTTGTTCACTGAATTCTAGCAACTGAATGAAATTCATTAAAATTTCTCTCATTAATATGTTTAATTATCTTTGCTGATTTTTTTGTCAACTTGACACAAACCTAGACATATCAGGGAAGAGGGAATCTCAATACAGGAATTGTCTACATCAGATTGCCCTGTAGGCAAGTCTGTGAGGGCATTTTCTTGATTAATAACTGATGCGAGAGGGCCCAGTCCACTATGGGCGGTGCCACCCCTACACAGGTTGGTCCTGGGCTATATAAGAAAGAAAGTCAAGAAGTATTTCTCCATGATCCCTGCCTCAGTCCCCACCTCCAGGTTCCATTCCTGACTTTCTTCAGTGTTGGACTGTAACCTGGAAGTGGAAGATGAAAGACGCACTTTCTTCCCAGGTTTGATTTAGTCATGGTCTTTGTCACTGCACTAGAAAGTTAAAGAAGACACTGGTTTTGACATGTAAGCAACTCCCGTCATGCTCTCTGAATGGCTTTAGCAGCTGCACACACTGCATATGTAGGCAACAAGTTCTAAAGACACAGAAGTGAATTAAAAGGCAGTGGTTACAGTCAAAAGCAGTTTGGTCTTTTAGTCTGAGACTCAATTACCTGTCAGTCAGACATTTCTTTTTAAAGTGGTAAAACCCTTTCCAGAAAATTTACCTGTAGTCCCAGACATTCCTTCAGATCATATTCCCCCAGATTATGTTATATTCAAGGAAAATGTAACATCATTGACTTAATCTATTTTAAATCATTCTCCGGATTAGGGAAGGATGCAGTTTCCTCTGGTGAGTATGATGGGTAAAATCTGAAAAAGTAATCTGGGGCCAAATTTCCAAGTGGCAGTTAAGTACACAATAGTGTCTACAAACCATTGCTTTTTTCTCCCTTTGAGCTCTCTCTGTCTCTCACTCATGTGTTCATGTGTGTGTGTGTGTGTGTGTGTGTGTGTGTGTGTGATGTGTGTGTGTGTGTGTGTGTGTGTGTGAGAGAGAGAGAGAGAGAGAGAGAGAGAGAGAGAGAGAGAGAGAGAGAGAGAGAGAGAGAGAGAGAGAGAGAATGATGCATCTGCACATATATGTGCAGGTGTTTACCTACAGAAGTTGGCAAGGATGTTCTGTTTGGTCCTGTTCTGTCACTGCCTCATTCCCTTGGGAGAGGATCTCACACTGAACTTTGAGGGTCTGGGGGTAAATGAAGCTCACACATCTAGGAGAGATGAAACTTTCAAGATTCCCAGGGCTCCTTTCCAACATTCTAGAAGCAGTGAACAGCTGCAAGGGGCGAAGAGACCTACTAAGCCTGTTGAAAGACCTGTCAAGCTGTCATATGTGTTGTGAGTACCTGTTCTGGGGGTGAGTAGGTAGGTGCTTGTATGCGTGTGTGTATGTGAGTGCGTACGTGTACATGCACATGCACACATATGTGTGTGTGTGCTTGCATCCCCCAAGAAAAGTCTCTCACACAAGAGCAGCCTCTCAGATGCTTTCAGGAACCTTTTCCGGGCTGCCTCTGCTTTAACTGTTCCTGAAGCAGCCAGGTTTGACTTGTGTTTTGATGGGATCTGGAGAACAGCTCTTGGAATTGCTGTTACTTCGGGAAGAGTGGGTGTTATGCGCAGATTCTTGTGTGGAAAAAAATTATAGGGGAAGAGAGATTTGAAAAATTCTCATAGTGCTCATCTGAATTTAAAATTAATGGAGTACAATCACTAACTTCTAAATCATTTGACAAAACGATTTTTTGTTCATAATAGATAATGTGTGCCTTTCAAAGCAGTGTCATTTTTGTAGCAAGAATTTTCACACTTTGGTACCTATTTTATGCACTCTTAGTGAGACAGAGGTGCATAGTGAAACTCTTTCTCAATAAAAAACGATGATGCTCTCCTCACTGTCCCTGGCTTCCTTCAGCCAGGCCTTCACTCAACCTAGCTTGCAGACCTGGGACCATTTCTCTGTGTTAGTTACATCCTGAACTTCATTTTAAGTTAAATGTTGTAAACAGCATAAGATCTGTTTCAAGTTTCTGGCTTTATGTCAAGATGCTCCAATAGCACTTGCTGAATAGTTCAATAGTGTCCACCATTTTGGTATTAATCCTTTGTCAAATATCTAGTACCAAACAGCTGAAGTAATCTTGACCTAGAACTAAGCTGTATGCATCACATTTTCTGATTTTAAATTATGTAGAAGTCACTGATAATTATGTCAGTGTGGTACTGGCATAAAATGTGGTTTATAGGCCAATTGAACAGAATAGAATGCCAGGCATAAACCCAAGTGTATATAATCAACCAACTCTCCAAAAATACACCAAGAATACAGAGGAAGAATTGATAATTTCTATGATAAGTCATTGTCTCAGAGTTTCTATTGTTTGTGATAAAACACCATGACCAAAAGCAAACTAGAAATAAAAGGTTTTATTTTACCTTATGGGTCCACGTCACAGTCCATCATTGAAATAAGTCAGAGGAGTACGAAACTGAAGCAGATGCCGCGGATGAGTGCTGCTTACTGGGTTGCTCAGACTTCTGTTTCATAGTAGGACCACCAGCCTAGAGGCAGTACTACCCCCAGTGAGTACACAGGCTTGCCCTCAGGCCTATCTTATAGAAACATTTTCTCAATTAGAGTTCCTTCTTCTCAGATAAGTCTAACTTGTGTCAGGTTGACAATAACTATCCCAGTGATTTTGGGATAACAAGATCTTCATATGTGAAGAAATTAGATCTTTACTGTACATCATACACAAAAGTCAACTCAAAATGGAAAGAAGAGTTAATATAAGGTTAAAAACTAGAAAACAGAAAACAGATGAAGAGTTCCTTAGCAATAATTTTTCAGATTAGACACCTAACACAGAGAACGGAAGCTGAACTAAACCAGTGACACTATAAAAAGAATTTTTGCACAGAAGAGGGGACAGTCAACAGAATGGAAGGCAACCTACAGAATGGGAGGAAACATTTGCTAACTATATACCCAATAAGAGTAAATGTCGAAAATGTGAAAGTAACTCATTTGATGCAACAGCAAAAGCAGACCAGCAAACAAACAAGGCCCCAAATAGCCCAATCTTAAAACTAGACAAGAGGAATACCAAATCAGAGACAGGCATAGCCAGCAGATGATATCTACCTAGGACCAAAGATGGCCGTAACTGTAGACTCTTTATCAGACACCAGTCATAAACTAATTAAACCTAGCATGTTGCACTGAATCGATGAGACTCTTCAGCTGAATCTGACACAAAAGCATTGTGCTGAGGGTGGCCTCCTATCAGTTTATGAACATGCTATCATTCTAAGACTCCATTGCCTTGAAGAAAATGAAACCACAAGCTAAACTATGCCACAGACATATATATCCAGAACTTCAAGTTACTACGAGTAGTTTTCAGCAGGATGGGTATGAACAAGATCATTTTGGTGGATAAATTAGTAAAGGGGAAGTTTGTCGGATTGTTCAAGAAGCTACCGAGTCGATAGGCTATCTGCAGATATTCACCATGCCCCACTCTCCTTCAAATCCAACCCTGCACTCTCACCCCCAACTCTGTAGCAGACCATTTCCTGTAGCTTCCCTTCCTTCCCTGCCCCCACTCCCAGTGGATCTTGTAGATCTTCCCCTTCAACACCCCCACCACTGCTCATCACTTTGTCTCATCTCTGAACCCCAACAGGCATTCCCTGGGAGCCTGCAGGACACTCCTTCCAGGAAAAGCAGGTAGGCTAACTATAAATTTTCACCTCTCCCTCCTCTCCGCTAAATCTACTCCCATCCTCCATCTCACCCCCAACTCTTTAGCAGACTACCTCCAACATCCTATTTCTCTCTGTCCCCATTTCCAGCAGATCACACAGATCCCCTCCATCCTCCTCATACTCATCCTGTTACCCGAGCCCCTGAACTCCTGCAGGCATTCCCTGCAGCTAAGCCTGCCAGAGAAGAAAGTAGGTAAATAAAACAGGCAAGCAAGTTCAAACTTCACTCTCCTTTCTCTCCTCCAAATCCAATCCCTATTGTTTCATCCCCAGCTCTGTAGCAAGCTACCTGTTGTAGCCTCTCCCCCTCTCTCTACTCCCATCCCCATGGGACTAAGCAGACCCTGCTTTCCTCCACTTTATTCTATGAACCCTCTCAGCCTCCCCCTCTCTGAGCCATTCCCTTTCTAGGTGTCCTCTCCCAATAGAGAAAACACAGTTTATCATGAACTCCCACTGGCTACACCTAGAAGGACTTTAAAAGATTTCCCTACCAAGCAAGACACAGCCACCACACCCTCTAAGAACCAGAGGGAGCAAGAGAAATCAAGGAACAAAGACCAGATATCAACATAGGTCCTGAAAATTGCAACATAGCTGAAGCACAAGACAGAGATCTTAAAATAGCTGTTATGAATATGATACAGATCCTTAAAGAGGAAATGAAAAAAATCCCTTAAAGAAATCTATGAAAACACAAACAAACAGTGACAGAAAATGAATAAAAAACATAAAACCTGAAAGTGGAAACAGATTAATAAAAGTGAGGGAAATCTGGTAATGAAAAATTTAGGAACTTGAGCACGAAACTCAGAGGCAAGTCTCAGCGAGTACAAAAGATGTAAAAGCTAAGCGCAGGCATCAAAGACACAACGGGAGAAATGGATGTATTAGTTGAAGAAAATGTTAAATCTAAAAAACTCATGGCACAAACCATCCAAGAAATCTATGAAAAATTGAAATCCAAGAACAATGGCAGTAGAGAAAGGAGAATAAATTCAAGTCAAAGGCACTGACAATACTTTCAACAGAATCATAGAAAACTTCCCTAACATAAAGGAGGAGATACCTATCAAAGTACAAAAGCGTACAGAGCACAAAATAGACTGGACTAGAAAAGAAAGTACCTTCAGCATGCATTAATAAAAACATTAAATATACAAAACAAAGACCATTAAAAGCTACTAGGACAGAAAGACCCACTAACATATAAAGGCAGACCTATTAGAATTACACCTGACTTCTCAAAGAAACCACAGATGCCATCCCAGACTCCTATACAAAACAAAACTATCAATCACTGTGGATGGAGAAAATAAGACATTTCATGTTAAAATCAAATTTAAGGAACAACTATCTTCAAACCCAGTCTTACTGAAGGGGCTAGAATGACAGCTCCAACTTAAAGAGGTTAATCTACCCAGGAAAACAGAAGGAATAAATAATCCAGTAAATCAAAAGAAGGGAAGCACACACCCACCACCACCACCACCACCAGCACCAGCAGCAGCAGCAGCAGCACCTCCATCTCCAAGAGCAACAGTAGCAAAGATGACAATAAAATAACAGGTATCAAAAGTCAATCTCTTGCTGGAGTCTTAGAGGATTCTCAGAAAGCTCCTGGTATTTAGTCTACATTGAAATCCTAAAAAAAAATATAGATTCTAATACCTGCTAAGGAATACCTCAGAACAGGATAGCTGAACTTGTCAGCAAGCGTGAGAGCAAGCAGGCCAACATTCAGAAGCTTCCTTCTTTCAGGTCCTTTTATTTGGGCTGGCATCAGAAGGTGTGGCCCGGATTTAGGGTAGGTCTTCCCACTTCAAATAATCCAGTCAAGAAAATCCCTCACAAGCATACTTATCTGCTTGGGTTTTAGTTGATTTCAGAAGTAATCAAGTTGACAGTCAACCACAAATATACCCATTGTTAATTTGACATACAAGCACATCTTCTTGTGTCATGTTTAATTTTGAAATGAAAATAAAAATCAGGTTATAATTTCATCTAACTATCCCAGGAACAACTAAAAATGTCTTATATATTTTAGACTAGGAGAAAATGTCCCTTTCAGAGTACCTAGTTTTTTTTAGTGCTTCATAACTTAAATGTTATAAAAACTACTGATAATGTCACATTCTATATTATATTATATGGTAAAAATACAGTAAAGAAAACAAAAATATCTAAACACACATACATGTATATATATATACATATATATATATATATCATTGTGTACTTTTTCTTTTTTCTTTTTTTGGTTTTTTGAGACAGGGTTTCTCTGCAGCTTTTTTAGAGCCTGGCCTGGAACTAGCTCTTGTAGACCAGGCTGGCCTCGAACTCACAGAGATCCGCCTGCCTCTGCCTCCCAGTGCTGGGATTAAAGGCATGCGCCACCACCGCCCGGCTGTGTACTGTTATGGAATAATCTTTTTGTACACTGTGAAGATATGTCTCTGCGAAGGCGCCTTCTGATTGGTTTTATAAAAGGCTAAATGGTCAATAGCTAGACAGGAAGAGGTTGGGGGGAGAGACAAACTGAGAGGGTGCTGGGAAGAAGAAAGGGAGAGTCTCCAGTGATACACAGAGAAAACAGGATATGAACATGCTTTTCTGGAAAAAGGTTCTGCCACATGGTAGAGCATAGATAAGAAATATAGATAAATTTAAGGTGTAAGAGCTAGTTAGTAATAAGCCTAAGCTATTGGCCAAGCATTTACAATTAATATTAAGCCCCTGTGTGGTTATTTGGGAGCTGACTGGCAGGGCAGAGCTGAGTGGTAGGATAGAGAAACCCTACTTACAATGTACATCTTCCACCCTCAGAAAATACCTCAGCAACTCTTTTCCTGGAGAAATGATCCATACCTTCATTCCTTAAGAGCCTGTGCCCTTTGTTTTTCTGCCTTGATTAAGCTATTGCAGTCTCCCACAGACTTTAATCACAGGACCTGGTAGCACCAAGAGATGTCCTAAAGGATCTCCTGCATCCCAGATACTATTTTCCTTACCTCCATTATGGAGAACCAGTCCAATTTCTGTCTTACTTAGGGATTCTATTGTAATGAAACACCATGACCAAATGCAACTTGTGGAACAAAAGTTTATTTCATTTTACACTTCTGTGTAATAGTCCATTGCTCAGGGATGGCACTACTCTTCATGGACTGAGCTCACTCACATCAATCATTAATTTAAAATAATGTACCATTGGCCAATCTTAGGGAGGAATTTTCTCAGTTAAGATGCCCTCTTCCCAGATATTCCACTACTGCAAAAGTGACCATATCTTGCCTAGCGGCTAATATTGTAGCATGCAGAGTCCAGAACTGGGTAAGACCACTGAAATCATTTCTCTTTCAGCCTCTTGTGTAACACCTTCTAAAACTGCTAAAGCTAGCCAGCAGGCAGTTTCCTGGTCAGTTCAAGACTGATTTCTCAGTTTCTTGCAACAAAAGTGTGTAGTATCTTCAACTATAGAGTCCTGGCATCTTGTTCTATTGGGCAGTCAAAAGCAGTACACCAAAATTATTAAGATAGCAGCCCATACTATGTGTGTTCTGTTTGCTTACATCCTACCTAACTCTACACAAACTGATATCTGAATTCTGCATCCACAACTCCACAAAAAGGGTTTTGCAAAGAGAGAGAGAGGCTATGGCACCATACCCTTTTGCATGGTTTCTCTTCATTATCAGTTATTTTTTTTCTCATGTGAAGGTTCACTCTACTCTTTCTGTCCTTCATAATAGTGAGTCCTAGGTATTATCCCGCCTTTCACTAATCCCATCACTCATCTCTCATTCACCTGCCAGAATGATCTGTGTCTCATATCTAAAATACCATTCTCTTAAGACTTTTTATGCCTTCCTATAGCTCACATGGTTTGAATAAGAATGGGCCCCACAGGCTTATGTATTTGAGTACTTGGTCCTCAATTGGTGGAACTGTTTGGGAAGGATTGGGAGGTTATATCTTTATTGGAATAGGTGTGCCACTGGGTGAGATGGAGTGGGCTTTGAGATTTCAAAAGACTCGTGAGACCCCCAGTGCACTCTCTCAGTCTGCCTTATGGTGGTGGATCAAGATGTGAACTCAAAGCTGCTCCTTCACTACAGTATCATTGGAACTGTAGCCCACAGTAAAGTCTTTATTTTATAAGTTGCCTTGGTCATGGCATTTAGCCACAGCAAGAGAAAAGAAAGTATGGCAGCATATAAGATACAGTAGTATGGTTCCTAAAGTTCATTGATCTACATTATAATTTATACTTGATATTCTAGAAATGTTATATTACTGCAATTACCTACAGTTGTCATGCTTTTTTAGAGCTTCTTTAAAGGAAAATCCATCATGTTTTCTAATTTTACATTAAAATATTCTAATACAATGCTTCATTAATGTCTGTTGAGTCACATATCATGTACAAAATGTGGAGAAACAGAATAGAAGGCATGTTTGGAGAGTATTGACTCAAGAACGGAAAGTTGGCAATACCAATGTTGAAGCAATGAGTACATAAAAGAAGACTGTACAAGCAATTGTAACAGTGACTATGAAAAGATATGGTTGTACATGGGCAAAGGGACCCTTTCTAAAGCTAGTCTATTAGTCAGGATTCTCTAGAGAAACAGAGCTGATAGAGTAGGTATATATGGACAAGGAATACACTTTCAGGTTCCCCCAAATAATGTCAATGAGATAACATAAACTTCTATAGTCCCATAGTAAAAGAATGTCACAAAAAGACACACAAACACATGAAGATATATATATATATATACATATATATACATATACATATACATATATATATATGAGAAGGTATATGCACATATATGCTCATATATATATATATATGTGTGTGTGTGTGTGTGTGTGTGTGTGTGTGTGTGGTAAAAGGAACATACCATGCCTCTCTGTTTATGTAGAACCCAGATCTGATTACAAGGAAGTATAAAATAGTTTATTCTGGGCCAAGTAGGAATGACTATGGACCATGAACAAACAATCAAGTTCCCCCAAGTGATGTGAATAAGATAACATGAACATCTATAGTCCCATAACAAAAGAAAGCCATAAATCAACACAGTTACCAAAGGCATTGATTGGGATATCAGGCCAGGGCTCACAGTAGACTGGGAATTTTCTTCTGTGTTTCTGATGCCTTCTTACAACATGTTTTGCTTTAGAATTGGTGGAAGCTAGTGGTCTGTTAAGTAATACATTCCACAAGCCATACCCAACAATCACAAGGATGTTATGTCAAATATAGAGAGGTTGGCAATGAATGGTATTTTTATGGTAGAAAAAAATGTTAGGGTAAAAACAAATGCTAAAATGATAGGGCTAAAATGGCAAGGTCATGAACGCCAAGGAAGGCTAAGTAGAGAGCTTGCCAAGCTGACCAGATAAGAGGGAGGACAGGGTTGTAGGGAAAAAAAACAGCAAAGTTGGTTGAGGTCTTTCTTAGCAGGCCCTGAGTAGCACTGGCAGACACACTCAACCCACCCCAAGGAACACAAGCAAGGCACTGCTGCCATTTCACATATGTTTCTAATGCATCTAATCATAACAGAGGAAGTCGTGGATAAAGATGACGTCTAAAGGAAAGCCTCTACCTATTCCATGAAGCATAGCCTCCCAGACCTCCTCAGAAACAACAAGTTAGATATGAAATAACAAAGGGAAACTAGTTGAATCTTGGTAGCTGTGCCTCCTGATGACCAAACGGCCCTGTGGCAGTTAAACCCCGCTAACGTTGTTATTAGATTGCTTCCACTATGTTGGAAGCTAAAGAACCAGGCCATGCAGTTGAACATGTACTCTAACATTCTCAACAGACCCAATGCTGTTATATTCTAACTTGCATTATGGCTTTGACAGCCTTTCCTTTTGTGGAAATATCTTAAGAGAATGATCTGGTTGCATGATTAAAAAAGGGGCTACCTTACTACATGAATATACCAATTACCTCATAAATACTCATTAAAATGTCTTGAAAATCCACAATGCAGAATCTACTATCCTGCTGCTCAGGTTGAAGAAGTCTACCCCACACCCTTTTTTAAGCACAGGCTTTGCTTTCTAGGATGCTCCCCGGATTCTCATTGGAATGTTTGCTTTGTTTAACTTTGTTTCTGTTGTCTTTCTAAATAGCTGTCTGCTCAAAATCATATGGGAATATTAGGCTGTCTTTGAGAATGACAGAGCCTTTTTTGGGGTCCTGGAAAACTCCACAGCCATCAAATCTGCTCTGCACTAGTGAGTGGCTTTTGGGTGCTTGTCTCGTGAACTTATGAAATGAAATTCATAAGCCACAGAAGGTGAGTTTTAGAGAAAACATTATTATAGATTGAGAGGTGGGAGTTTCAGGGAGAGAGAAAGCCATGCCATTTGATTTAGACATGGAGGTCAGCCATGTGGCAGACAAGCAGCCACATGGAAAGGGAGAGGAGCTGTATAAGAACAGTGGAAAAGCCTGACTAGAAAAAGGTATAGTTGGGCTCTGCCAGCCTCTGAAAGAAGAAAACGGAGGAGAAGCCAAATGTCTGTGTCTCTTGACTGAATTCCTTCTTTCAAGGAAAAAAGAATCAAGAACCTCCAGAAGACCCACCGCAAAGTTAAGGAGACCAGAGATACCCAACACGAAGTTAAGGAGACCAAAGATATTCCAAGATAACTTTCGCTCACCCTCTTCTCATCTCAATCTCAAAGCTCGAGTTGGTCCATCAGTCTGCAGGAGCTTCCACACAAACACCTTCTTCAGGGAACTTTCTATTTCAATGGAACATTATTGAACAAGCCCATCCAATAAGTTGTTAATTCTCTCAGAAAATGTGACACTATTTGATTTTGCATTTTTTCTTTGGTTTTTCGAGACAGGGTTTCTCTGTAGCTTTGGAGCCTGTAGCTTTGGAGGCTGGTCTCAAACTCACAGAGATCTGCCTGCCTCTGTCTCTTGAGTGCTGGGATTAAAGGCGTGCGCCACCACCGCCCTGTGATTTTGCATTTTTGACTTTAATTAAAGCCCAGACTTTAAAGCTGTATGTTAACTTGTGTATTTTTGTGTTAGAGAGTTATGAATAATTTTTTTCTGATGAAAAATTATAACCCAAGTGAATATGGTTTATTTAAATGTATGGTATCCATGATATTAAATAGCATTGTATCTAGCACTGCATACTGTTTTTTTTAACATCTTGCATTTGATGTGTGAAGCTTTCTAGTTCACCAAATGCTACCAAAATAATTATTCTGCCAGTTCCCTAGTTGTGCCTGAGTCCTAGGGCCCCCAAGAATACCACCACGGAGCCACACTTCTGAATGCAAAAGCAAGGTTTTGTTTATTAAGTTTGGGCTAGCATGGGTCCTTTGCCTCACAGTCTGACACAGCAGATGGAGGGAGAAGGACCCCGTCTACTATTGTAAGAGTTTTATAAAGACAAAAACAAAACAAAACAAAACCAAAAACACAAAACAGTTACAAGGTTATAGTCTCAAAATACAAAATTACCTATCCTATATCACAATTGGCTAAAGGTGAGGTAAAGCTCAGCTGTTAGTTCCTAATAGTCTGTTAGTATCTAAGGGGGATAGCAACAGCCCCCCTGGTTACATCTTCCCGACATCTGCTGACCCTGTGCTAAACCGCAGGGGCTGCTTGAAATATTACCCAGCTGATAGGGGAAGTCGGGTGGGGGAATGGACTTCAGTCAGCAACTTTATGTAACTTAGGTTTCTCTATTAGCTAATACTTCCCCAAAAGAGGGGGTCCTACGGCCTTCAGCTTATCCTGGGGGCTGGGGGTGGCCTTTAGCTCTGCTGCAGCCTTCAGCTTATCCTAGGGGATGGGGGTGGCCTTTAGCTCTGCTGCAGCCTTCAGCTTATCCTGGGGTCTGGGATGTAGAAAAAAAAAAAACTCTTCCGGTCGCAGGCGCTTCGGGAGCCGCCGGTTACTGTCCAGCCATGGCCAAGTCCAAGAACCACACCACACACAACCAGTCCCGGAAATGGCACAGAAATGGCATCAAGAAACCCCGGTCACAAAGATACGAATCTCTCAAGGGGGTCGACCCCAAGTTCCTGAGGAACATGCACTTTGCCAAGAAGCACAACAAGAAAGGCCTGAAGAAGGTGCAGGCAAATAATGCAAAGGCCATGAGCGCACGTGCAGAGGCCATCAAGGCCCTGGTGAAGCCCCAGGTGGTGAAGCCCAAGGTGCCAAAGGGCCCCAGCTGCAAACTCACCTGTCTCACTTTCATCGCTCACCCCAAGCTTGGGAAGCGGATTAGAAGCTACATGGCCAGGGGTCGTAGGCTCCAAAAAACAAAGCCCAAGGTTCAAGCCAAGGCAGAGGCCTCAGCTGCAGCTCAGGCTCCCAAAGGTGCCCAGGCCCCTGTGAAGGCCCCATAAGAAAGGTCTCAGTCTGCCAGTGTGAAGAGATGGACTGGTGTGGATTCTACACAGTGTCTGCAGATGGTCAGGACCTTGTGCTGTTTTTACAAATAAACTTGAGGCAAGTTAAAAAAAAAAAAGATTCTAAAAGGGCCCAGCACAGAAATGGAATCTTTTCTGGCCTTTCACCCTCATTAGTAACTTCGATGAATTCAAGACTTGTGTTTGGGGCTGGAGAGATGGCTCAGTGGTTAAGAGAGCTGCCTGCTCTTCCAGAGGTCCTGAGTTCAATTCCCAGCCACAAGGTGGCTCCCAATCATCTGCAGTAAGATCTGGATCTGGTGCCCTCTTCTGGCCTGCTGGTACAGGAACACTGCATACATAATAAATAAATAATTTTTTTTTTTTTAAAAAGACTTGTGTTTATTCTACATGTGAAATCTTTGGGCTTTAAATTTTCTAAATGTCATACTTTGACTAATTGTCCCCATTTTTATATTGCATTGGCTTTTAAAGTAAAATTAAGTAGGATTCTGAAGAAAAGTTTATGCTGAAGTCTCTTTACTTTTGTATGTTCCAGGTGTCTGAGATTAGGGGGCAGTGCAGGGTTACAACCACCATTAAGTCCTACTCTGTCGTTAAGTTAAAGTTCTCTTTTCAGGAACAGCATAAATCTGTCAGGTGGGCAAGATGACTTAGGGTAACAACTATTGGAAAAGAACAATACAGGTGTACTGAAGGAAGAATTCTGGCAATATCTCTGCTGGGTAATTCTCCCATCTGCCCAAGTGGTCAGACTGGAGTCTACTGACTTTGTTTAAATTGTTCAAAGTGTAACCAGGAGCCAGGACCAGAAAGAGATTTAAGGATGGCAGTGTATGCAGATAATAGCATACGGTGTATCTAAGCTAGTAAAATTGGCTTCTTGAGGCCAGCTCTTCCTTAGACAGTATCAACAGCTGGTCATGCACATTTTCCATAAAGAGCCTTTCCTTTGCTACCCTTGAACGGTGTGAGTGATTTCTCATGGGGAGGGCACATTATTTCTGTTACAATATGGGAGAAAAGCTGGGGGTGCGTGACTATAATAGAGCCTTCTCAGCTCAGGTGAGCCATCACTCAGTAGCTAAGGTGTTAGACAACCAACAGACCACTAGACTACCTGGACCAGCGGCTTCCAGATCCTTTGTCTCTGTAACTCAAAGACATGTTCATGGACAATGGAACAGTGAGTTGCAGAGCCGAGTTTTATTATAGGTGACAGATTGAGAGAAAGGAAGTAAGCAGGGGTCCTGAATATCAAGAGTGGGTCCCAAGGATGGGTTACCACTGGAGGTCCCACTAAAGTCAATAAGGTTCCATTTTTCAATCCAATAAAGCCGTATTGACCAAGACGTGAACGGACATGAATACCTCATAGGTAAGAAAACTGGACTTACCTATGAGGTGTTCACGTCCTTTCACATCCTGGTGGCTGGATTGCAGTTTTGGTCACACATTAAAGGTGACCCAAGACTCCAGGTAGCTATTGATATGTGAAAGGGAAAAAGATACGAGTAGGAAACCAGAAGAGGAATCAGTGCCTCTAAGCAAAGATGTTTCCAGCTTCCATCCAAGACAGAACTGGTTGTCAATGGGAAGAAGCAGAAGTCCCCTACCCAGAAATGATCTGACTGTTTCTTTCTCTTATTCTTTTTTTTAATATTTATTTATTTATTATGTATACAATATTCTGTCTGTGTGTATGCCCTCAGGCCAGAAGAGGGCACCAGACCCCATTACAGATGGCTGTGAGCCACCATGTGGTTGCTGGGAATTGAACTCAGGACCTTTGGAAGAGCAGGCAATGCTCTTAACCTCTGAGCCATCTCTCCAGCCCCTCTTTCTCTTATTCTTAAAAAAATTGCACTATTATACGATCTGGGATTAAGTGGAGATAGCATGGGCAATGTCAGGGGATATAAGTCCAGTTCAGACCGTAAAATTGTCAAATGAAAGGAAAAAAATACCTCTTTTCTGATGTTCTTCGAGTCCATTGAGAGAAGTAGAGTAAGGTTAAGGCAAGATTAAAAGGCAAGGAAAATTTGGGGGACAAGAAGAAGGCAAAAGAGACTTCATTCTGGAATCCCCCTGGCCTCCTGACAGTAGAGAAGCAAGAAAAGCAGGAAATCAAACAAGACTACCAACTGGTTAAAGTCTTCCTTCCCAGATGCAAACCTTCAATTTTCTAGGAATCTCCCCCAGAAACCCAATTTAAAGTTTAAAGGAGACAAACTAACCTCCTTGTGCAATCCCTGCAGCTCCTGGTTTTCTTCAATCGAATTATAATTCTATCTTCAGAGCCACATCACTTATCTCACTTATCAAAAGAGAGAAAACCAAACAAGGTTTCATAGCAACTTGGTGTGATTTAACTTGAGACCCATGAAGATGGCACTTGATAAGACAAATAACCTTATAAATAAATTACTCTCTTGGGGAGCCTGTACGCACACTTGGGCATGCCTTATTTTCTATGACTTTTTTGGAGAAGCCCACATCCATGCTTTCTGGTGTGTTTTTCCTTCTAAGGGCCTTTCTTCACTCCCAGGGTTAAGCTTATACTGAAACATTTTAATAAGACAGTCAACATTGCGTCTTCACATATAGGGCGGCGCTGAAATACTTTTCAGTGGTGAAGCCATGAATCGTGGTTTAGACTGAGTCAAGATCCCTAAAAGTCTAGTGAATGGTCTCAATCTGCTGAGGTAGTAGTGTGAAACTGTGTCTGCTTCCTCCCAGCTGACAAGGTTACCAGATTAAAACGAGGACGGCTCAGAATGCCTGTTTATAAAAAAGGCAAGGGTGACTATTGAAATAGGGAATATGTTATGAAGGAAGAAACAGAACTGTATTTGTTCACAGGCTTACTTATATGTAAAACATCCTAAAGAGTCTACTAAAAACAAACAAATAAAAACCAGAGATTCTTTCTTCTATTTCTTGTATTCTGTTGGTTATACTTGTCTCTGTAGTTCCTGTTCGTTTACCCAGATTTTCCATTTCCAGAGTTCCCTCGGTTTGTGTGTGTGTGTGTGTGTGTGTGTGTGTGTTTTATTACCTTTATTTCAATTTTAAAATCTTGAACTGTTTCCTTTACCTGTCTGATCATTTTTTTTTTTTGGTTTTCTTGGGTTTCTTTGAGGGATTTATTAATTTCTTCCAGATTTTTGTTTGTCTTCTCCTCCATTTCTTTAAGGGAGTTTTTCACTTCCTCTTTAAGGGTCTCCGTCATTTTCATTAAGTAACATTTAAAGTCATTTTCATCTATATCTTCTGGATTAGGATTATCAAGTCGTCCTGTTGTGTGTCCACTGGGTTCTGGTGGTACCATGTTGCTTTTTAGGATGTTGGATGAGTTATTGTATTGGCACCTTCCCATCTCTTCCTTCAGCTCTTACGTCTCTTACGTCCACCAAGAATTGGTCTCCACAGAGCTCACAAGGAACAACGCGTTGGGGGCAGGGTATATGGCTGTCTAGCAAACAAACTCCCTGAGGGCTGCTGGGAATGCCAAAGGCACCTGGGGAGAGGGCCTTTAGCCTTTCTCCCACATGGAGGTTTTAGGGAGTGGGGGGCTCGGGGTCCCAGGGCTACTGTTGTCTCACCTATGTCCACCAAGAATTGGTCTCCACAGTGCTCGCAGGGAACAATGTGTTGGGGGCAGGGAAGATGGCTCTTATACAACATCTTTAGCCATTAGAGAAATGCAAATAAAAACAACTCTGAGATTCCATCTTATACCTGTAAGAATGGCTATGATCAAAAACACTGATGACAACTTATGCTGGAGAGGTTGTGGGGTAAAAGTAACACTCCTGCATTGCTGGTGGGAATGCAAGCTGGTACAGCCCCTTTGGATATCAGTATAATGATTTCTCAGAAAAACAGGAAACAACCTTCCTCAAGACCCAGTAGTACCACTTTTGAGTATATATCCAAAGGATTCTCAATCGTGCCACAAGGACATGTGCTCAATTATCTTCATAGCAGCATTGTTTGTCATAACCAGAACCTGGAAACAACCAAAATGCCCCTTGACCGAAGAATGGTTATGGAAAATGTGGTACATTTACATAACGAAGTACTACACAGCAGAGAAAAATAATGACATCTTGAATTTTGCAGGCAAATGGACGGAGCTAGAAAACATCATTTTGAGTGAGGTATCCCAGACTCAGAAAGACAATTATCACATGTACTCACTCATAAGTGGTTTTTAAATGAAAAGCAAAGAAAACCAGCCTACAATTTACAATCCCAGAGAACCTAGACAACAATTAGGACCCTAAGAGAGATACGTGGATCTAATCTACATGGAAAGTAGAAAAAGACAAGATCTCCTGATAAATTTGGAGCGTGGGGACCATGGGAGAGGTTTGAAGGGGAGGGAAGAAGAAGGGAGGGGAGCAGAGAAAAATGTATAGCTCAATAAAATCAATTAAAAAGATATCAATGCTGCTGAACATGATCAACATACTAAATAATATAGTTCTTAATAAATTCTGAGTGCTCTTTCATTTTTGTTTTTGTTTTGCAGAAATAGGTAAACCTACACAGGTACAATTGTGCAAAAGAAAAAAATCAGCTCATTGCAACGATACAGCAGTTCAAATTGCAATACTGGCAACACACAGATTCACCTATTAGAAATTTCCCATGCCATTCCTTGCATATATGGTCAAATAGTAACCACATATCTGGAAAGTTTGTGGATGTCATAAAGAGGCTCTCGTTTCCTTTACTTTGGCTATGTGGACTATGAAACAAGGAATGCAAGGGAATCAGAACTTCCCCAGGAGAAGAAAAAGGCTGAAGCCTAGTGTTAGTCAGAGGGGAGCTTGTCTCTAGGATGCGGTTTCATACACAACAGTCAGCTGGAGAGATTGGAGAGGAAACTGATGGGAGGGACCACACCTTCATCAAGACTGCTTCGTTATGCATAGCTTTCCACTAACCCTAATGTTAGGACCCCCAAGACATATTCAGAGTGAGTGATGTCGCTGGAGCTTTGTTCCACTTCTCAGCATAGCCACATTGGATAAATCTCCTTTTTTTCCTATTACTTGTTTATTTAATTGGCTTATTAAGGATAAATGGCTGAACCTGGTTTATTGAACTATCCAGGCCCAAGTCTCTGTGACCCTTAATAGTCCTAGTAACAAAATTATTCTGACAAGTGTGTTAGAAAGATTTAATAGGAAGTGGAGATCATTTCCCATAAACTGTGTTGGGGAAACAAATGATGGAAGGAAGGAATGAAGGAAGGAAGGAAGGAAGATGAAAGGAAGGAAGACGGAAGGAAGAAAAGAACAAAGGAAAGGAAAGGAAAGAAAAATGGAAGTTAGTCGCTTAACTTAAACCAATACAAAAATTAACATACAATGGATCAAAGACCAAAATGTATGAGCTAAAACATACAGAATATTTAGAGGAAAATATGGAGGCCAAGAAGGAAAGAAGAATTGAGAATAATTTCATGGATACACCATCAACATGACAATTAACAAGAATAATAAGAGGTGAATTTAATTATATTAAATTAAAAACTTACGCCTGGCAGTGGTGGCGCATGCCTTTAATCCCAACACTCAGGAGGCAGAGGCAGGTGAATGTCTGTGAGTTTGAGGCCAGCCTGGTCTACAAGAGCTAGTTCTAGGACAGGCTCCAAAGCTACAGCGAAATCCTGTTGAAAGAAAGAAAGAAAGAAAGAAAGAAAGAAAGAAAGAAAGAAAGAAAGAAAGAAAGAAAGAAAGAAATTAAAAACTTAAAGACATCACAGGACACAGTTAACAGAGTGCAAAGGCAGGCTATGGAATACAAACCCATGGAAGGAAATCCTATGTGTGTGATGTGGTAACATAGGAAGATAGGAAGTAAGGAATTGCTCCTGGCAGTGGCAGTGGACCAGGAGTCTGAGATAGCTCCCTACTGCCACCTGCAGCAGTGTAAACCATTCTTTTCAGAGACCCCTTTTTCAGACAAAGCCTGCAGTCTTGACTTTGTGGCCAAGGGCAGAATTTCGAGCCCAGCCAGTGTAGGTGGGGGCAGTGGAGATCTATTTATTACCATAGTCTAGGCACAGGGTTAATTGCAGAGGCATTCGGAAAACTAAAAAGACACACCCAACTGCAAGGGGATCTTTGTTTTTGTTTTTTTTTTTTTTTGATACGGGGTTTCTCTGTGTAGCCTTCACTGTCCCGGAACTAGCTCTGTAGACCAGGCTGACCTTGAACTCACAGAGGTCCTCCTGCGTGTGCCTTTCACAAGTTCTGGGATTAAAGGCATGTGCCACCCCTGCATGAAACGTAGCTTCTTAAAAGAAAAATTACATTTAAATGTCTTGACAGAAGCCTTACAACCAATTTTGGTAGCTCCCAAGTTAGATCTTAAAGAGCGGCTTAGAAATTTGTTGAATTTCTTTTCCTTTTTTTTTTTTAACATTTTGATAAAAGAGATTATAAAGTGGCTTTAGGGATATCTTGGGTAGGATTGCAATGTGATATACTAAACCATCGGCCACAAAGGCTTCACAAAGGGGTTAAGACCTACCCTGTACTGTAATTTTATTGCCTGATTCCTGGAAAATAACAGTTTTGCAGAGGAGACAGGGTAAAGGTCACTTTACTCTTACGATTTAGCACAAGTCCCCGCTGCTGAGCATTTCCACTTGAACTCTCTCTATATAAAGGCCAGATGGAGGGAATACTGTCTCTGTCAGCAACCTTCATAGCACATGTTAACTGTGGTGAAATTCTGAGTCTAGTGAGCGGCTTTAAGCATACTCCAGCGTGAAAGGCTTTTTTCCATCTCATGTTCTCTTAGTTTTCCTCGTCTATCCTGTCTTCCTACAACACAATACAATAACAATGGGCAAAGGACTTTAAAATAGATCTTTCTCTAAGAGAAAGCTGTGCCAATGGCCAATAAGTGCTCAACATCACTAATCATTAGGGACATACAAATGGACACCGTGATGAGATGTTACTTCATACTCATTGGAATGACTGCTTTAAAACGAGACAAGAACCCAGGGGGGTGGCTCAGCTGGTAAAGATGTTGGCTACCAAGCCTGAGACCCAAGCTGGATCATCAAAATCCACATGGTAGAAAGAACAGACTTTACAAAGTTGTCCCGTGAATTCCAAAAATATACAAGTGCACATGCATACACAACCAATCAATCGATGTAAGGAAAAAAGAATAGTAGGAAGAGTAGGTGGGACAGGACAGAACAGGAAAAATTGTAAAATTTAACAGGACAGGAAAAAAATTGTAAAATTTAACAGGACAGGAAAAAATTGTAAAATTGAAACACAAGTTACCAAATGACTCAGAAATTCTGTTTTTGAGTATGTGTCTGAAAGACTTGAAAACAAGGTCTTGAAGAAGTGTGTCTACCCGTGTTCGTTGCATCATTATTCACAGTGGCTAAAAGGGAGACTCCTGTTTGTGTGTGTGTGTGTGTGTGTGTGAGAGAGAGAGAGAGAGAGAGAGAGAGAGAGAGAGAGAGAGAGAGAGAGAGAGAGAGAGAGAGAGAGAGAGAGAGAGAGAGAGAGAGAGAGAGAGAGAGAGAGAGAGAGAGAGAGAGAGCATGCCACAGTGTATGTATATGGAAGTAAGAGGACGACTTGTGGGAACTGATTCTTCCCTTCCACCGTTCCACCATGCTGGTCCCTGGGATGCAACTCAGGCCACAGAGATTGTCACAGCAAGTGCTTTTACTTGTGGAGCCATCTCAGTGGCCCATATTTAGTTTTTCAAAAGAAGGAAATTCTGAGATATTGCCTCAGCAATGGACAAGTCCTGAGAATATTAAACAGAGAAAAAATTGAGTCACGAAAAGACAAATACAGCTTCAATTCTACCAGCACAAAGTATCCCCAGTTACCACATTTCTTCCAGAATTTTTATTTCATTTTTTAATATGTGTGCCTGTGTTTATGTGAATGTATGGAACATATGTTCAGGTACTGGAGGAAGACAAAACAATCCATCTCCTGGATCCAGGCTGACACGCAGTTGTGAGCCAACAGACACGGGTGCTGGGAACTGAACTTATGCCCTCTCGAAGAACAGCAAGCACTGAGCCATCTCTCAATAAGTTCGATGAGTCAGTTTGCAAATATCGAAAGTAGAATGGTGATTGCTAAGGCCTAGAGTGTTGTGGAGTATTCATCAGAGAAGACTGCTCAGACATGGGTTTAAGTCAACAGAAAGTCATTATTAGTTGGCTAGTGACTACACTGGGTGTTCAGGATCCCAGTGTAGCCCTGAGCCTTTCTCAGGGTGAGCTTTGAAGCACACACACACAAAACATATTCTGAATGACATACTTCAGTTAGCAAGAACAGTTAGCCAGAAGTGGAACTATAGAAGCCAAAACAAGGTGAGTACATTTAGGGACTTTTCTAGAACTATGGATTAGGTCTTTGTTTTAATTTTGGTGGGTGGTACTGCCTAAATGCTGAGTTCTATGGCCTGAATGGTACTTTCTTCATGGAATCAGTTGTGTTAAGGTCTCAGGGTCTTCTAAGTCTGAGGCCCAGGTACACTCCTTCACTGGCCTTAGTAAATGAGTCAAATCATGGGCTCATCCTGTTTTAGTTTAAGATGCAGGGTTCCACTGTTAATCCAATCAGAGTGATAACTAAAGGCTCAGCCTGTGATGATAGAGTAGTTAGCCAGAGGAACAAAAAACTGGTAGCAGTCATTTCCCCAACCATGGCAAGGTCTTTTAAATTACCTTGACCAATTAACATAGAAACAGGTTTCTCCCAAAGCCAGACACAATTTTCTTATGAGAAGTAAGTCTAAGTCTCTCCAATTTTGTATGACCATTTCTACAAGGGAATCTAACTCTTGTTTTAATACCTCCAAGTTCTTATCAAACTTCCTACTTGGCTTGGAAAGCATCAGAAGAGACAAATTTAGTCAAACCATTGGTACATGCCCATGAAATAGTCTCAGAGGTTTGGTAATATTGCTGTTATCCAGGTGAATTAACCCATAAGTCAGAATAATGGGCATCAGAATAAGGGGAAGAACCTAGGTTAAAGGCTTTGGCGATTAGACAAGTTTCAGTCCCTTGTAAGTGCTCTAATATTAATTTAGGTGCTCCCAGTCACAGTGAATTTTGTCAAGAAATGGGCTGACACTACAGGGGCCAGAGGCTAAGCCTAACCAGCAGTCCTGCCTGATTTCTGGATGGGAGTGATAAACTCTATCCCCAGGGTCCCTTCCTGTGTCATGGAGTCTGTTTCCCCAGGTTTTTCCTGTTTCCCAAAGGTCAGAATCTTTTTAAAGGAAAATTTCAGGAAGCCTCAGTTTTACAGACTCAACTTTTGTAAAGGAAACTCCCTTGTTCCTGGGGCCCAGCTGCAGGGCATGCATAGAACTATAAACTCTGAATTCCTATCTCAGAAAAGAAATTCCCATCTATTCTGGTTCTCCATTATAACTAAACTTTTAAAGTGAGCATCTGTGAGTAAAGGTCAAGATGAATATGGGTTGCTGGTCTGTAGTCACACTAGCTAATTTCTTCCCTGTATCTGTATTTTCTAGTTCCCAGGTCCAGGCCCAAGGGCAGAGGCGGTTAGACCATGACCCTGTATTCATACCAAATACAGGTCTCAGGAGAGGGTAGAGAGGCAGGGATTGGGAGGGCCTGGGGCCCAATGAAACCTAAATTTCAATGGGCCCATAGTCCAGAGACAGTCCATTTTGCAGAAGCATCTGTGGCTTCTGCTTTCTTGACCTGGGTGTGGTGGATCTGTGGTGTGATGCCAGCTCCCTTCGCTGCCATGGAGTGGAGAGAATCACCTTGTAGGGTCCTTTCTAGGATAGTTTCCCCGCCCCTTTGGCTACTCACTTGACCCAAAAGGTATCACTAGACTCCAACAAAGGGAAACTGGTAGTGGACTCTGAGATCAATTGGCTCTCTCGGATAGTTCAGTGGAGAACTGGAGGACCTGTAGTGACTTGAGAAAGGAATGGTTAGAGAGTTCTACCAACTGCTTCTCTCTGAGCCTGGAAAGCAGTGGGGAGGTCTTTCAAAGATAGTCCCATAGTGGGCAAATCCCTCCCTAAATGGGGTGCAGCAGGCTAAGCAAAGCAAGGGAAGGAGGCCTATCCATCCTTTGCTGAACTCTAAGGAGAGTTTTGTTAGGGTTTCTTTTAATGCCCTGTTTATTTTTCTTAACCTGCCCAGAACTCTCAAGTTTATATGCACAATAAAGTTTTTAATCTGAGCCTAAAGCTTTAGGAGGTTTGGGCTATGAAAGCTACGCCACTGTCAGTCCCCATTGCTAGGGGAAAGCCAAATCAGGGACCGGTTCCTGGAAGAGCTTTTTAGCTACTATTTGAACAGTTTCAGTCTGGGTGAGGAACACTTCTGTCTACCTGAAAAAAGTATCTATAAAAATTAGCAAGTATATTTATCCTCCCGCAGCAGGCTGGATCTTGGTAAAGTCAGTTTCTCAGAGTTCTCTGGGGGTGTTGGAAGCTTCCTGGGTAGGGGCTCTTTGTTTTAGATTCACTTGAGCAAAAACCTGGCATCTGGCTGAGATGTTCCATGCTAGGCTGTCCATAATAACATGCTAACACACCTTGGTCTGAGCAACACAGAGAAGTTTTGTGGGCCCCAGATGAGTAGCCTGGTGAAGGTCAGTTCCCAGAGTTCTGCCAGTTGTTTCTGGGAGAATGATCTTTCTCTCTGGCGTCCTTCATTCACCTGTGGGTTTGAGCTGTCCATTTTCTTACCATGGAGTTTCAGGCAGCGCTGGTTCAGCTAGGTCAGAAGCCAACAATGGAGGACAGCGATTTGTCAGGGGAAACCAAATAGCCTCTAGGAAGCTAAGATTTTTTAAATGTCCTTTTCCCCAGTGATGAGAATCTCTCTTCATCTATAGATTATACTGTGGGCATGCCCACTAATAAGAGCACCGACTGGTGGCCCATGCATGTGGTGGTGGACTTTCCTTTTCCTCATCTAAGAGCCTGGGTCAGTTTGACCAGTTCTGCTCTCCAGGCTGAGCTTATCAGGCTTGAGCTCAAATTGTTTCAGTTAAATTAACTATGTTTTTGGTTTTATCTCCTGGCAGTCATGGATGAGCACTTGTATCACCAAGAAGAGGATAACCCAATTGATAGCTGGGGTGGGCCAGTAGTATGGCCTGGTACTGTGTCACATGGTCATTAGACAGCCAGTGTTCTGGTCCTTCTCAGAAGAGGGCTTCAACTGTGTCATTGGGGGTGTGTGTGCTGTGATTATGAGATCTTGACCCAGAGTTGACTTGTTTTTGTTTGCTTGCTTTTTCATTTGACTAGCATAGCGGCCACAGCTCTTAGACAGGTGGGCCATCCTGGGGCTCCAGTATCCAATCATTCGGACATGTATATTACAGAACAACTCCAATGCTCCAAAGTTTGGCTTAAAACTGCTCTTGGAATGACTTTTATTTTGTGGACAAACAGATGAAAACACAGATGTTTTGAGTCATCTGGAAGACTTAGGGTTGGAACCGAAGTCAGAGATGTTTTAAAATCCTCGAATGCCTTTTATTTAGTCTCAGCCCATATTAGGCTAGGTAGCCCCCTTTGTGCTAATGTATAGAAGTCACACTATTTCCACAAACTCTGGTGTCCAGAGGCAGCAATATCTAGCTGCACCTAGGAACTCTTGACCCTGTCTCTTAGTCTTTGGAGTTGGGAACTGAAAGATGGAAGCAATCCTACTCTGAGACAGACTCCTTTTGCCTCCCCTCAGTTGGTAGCCAAGATAAGTAGCCTCTGATGTACAAAGTTGAACTTTTTTTTTTAAAAAAAAAGGATTTATTTTATGCATGAGTACTGTATCTGCATGTACAACTTTATGTCAGAGGAGGGCATCAGATCCCACTGGAGATGGTTGTGCGCCACCATGTGGTTGCTGAGAATTGAACTCAGGACCTCTGGAAGAGCAGCCAATGCTCTTAACTGCTGAGCCATCTCTCCAGCCTAAATTTGGGCTTTCTTACCCAACATTCTGTGGGTCTGTAAGTCTTGCAGCAGTCCCTCAGTGGTCCTTTTATAATCAATTTTCCAGGAAACCTCTGACTGAAGGAAGGGCAGAAGGTCAGCATTTAGTTTCTCATCAAACAGGGTTGGAGAATTTTTTTAAATCCTTGGGACAACCTGATTCAGGTATGTTGTCAATACAACCTCCCTCTGGATCTGTCCATTTAAAAGCACAGATGGGTTGACTCACCTCTGCCAATGGGAGACTGAAAAATGCATCTTTCAGGTCTAAGAAGGTGTACAGCTGTTTCTCTGGGACAATCAGACTCATGAGAATCAGAGGTCCCTGGTGTCTTCAGAGGCAGAAGAGCTGTAGTTCAGGGTGACTGGAAGGGCACCAGGATGTCTGTCTCTTCAAGCCAGGAAGTATGGATTGCAATTTCCCCTTTTGTTTCCAGGGTCATTGGGTATTGTTTGATCTGGAATGGGGTAGGTGAATTGGTAGGAATTTGCTGTTGGGTCAGTCCTGGGGGGTTGGTTTCTGCCCATACTCCCAGGAATCTTTGCTGTCAATTTGAGACATAGCCCAACTGTATCTTTTGATTGGAGACAGAACTTTCTGTTAGGAGATATTCCTCTGACAAAGGGTAGGACACCAAAATGTTGCAGGGTATCTATAAGTCTAACTACATCTTATTGTCAGAGAAGGTGACGGTGGCTTTCAGTTTAGGTAAAAGGTCTCGTTCTAATCAGTTTGCTGCTGTTAAATACTTTTGAGCTAGCTCCAACAACTGGGGTATACTTAAACCTTGAATTAAAAAATGTTTTTATACCTTCTTTATAATACCTGGGGCCAACAAGGCAAGAAAGGAATTTAGTAGCTGTCTTTAATCTTTTAAAAGGACCCAACAGAGGTTATTTAAAATCTCCTTGGTCAGTGCTGGACAGAAGAGAAAATCTGTTCTCTTCAGGCTCTGTTATCTGCTAGTTATCCCCTTGCCCAGCCCAGGGACAGTTTTTCTTCCTTTTTTTTCTTCAGAAAATGGTGGGTTTTTCTTTTTTCTTCTTCTCTCATACATTACTTCCCAACTGTAGTTTTCCCTCCCTCCACTCTACCCAACCCTACCTCATCCTCCCCTCTCCCAAGTTTTGGGTTTTTCAATTATACAGACAGAAGGAGAAGAAAATCATGAAAGAAAAAGAAGTGGAACTTTCTCTTCTACTTTCTGGCTCACCCCTGGGGAACTCTTCCCCTTCCCTGAGCTTGCTTGAGCAGAGCTGGCACCAAGTTGAGGGAATGATCATTGGCGGAACTATTTCTCCCTGCCTGTCTGCATTCTGCTTAAATGGAAGGGGACCCTGGATGAGAGGCCTAGCCCCTCCCCACCTATACACAGGGACCAACCCTAACAGTGAGTAACAAGCAAGAACTCCAGCTCTTGAAGAGGGCTAAGTGGAAGGGTTTTTTCCCTCTCTGAGATCTGGCAGAGCCCAAAGGATTTGGGTTCCTAACAGGAAGGGGCACAGATACTAAACCAGGGGGTTCTCACACCAGAGAAAGCCACTGACCAGTACCAGTGAAACAGAATGGACAGAACACATAGACACAGACGCACATATGCACACAGCGAGGCACAGTAATGATAACCAGGGGTGACCCGCACACATTCATACACCTGAACAGACAAAGGGATCCAGTGATCCCTCACATGGATCCATGACACTGGAGCAACAGCCATGTCCCACCTCTCTCCTATGTGTCCAAACAGAACGCACCTTAACTAGATTCACCTCTGGAAGTGACAGACAAAGAGACTTTCTAATTTGTTTCTTGGTGTCAGACCCCTCTGAGGCATTAGGCAGTGATTGATCAAAGGGAGCTCTGGGGACCTGGAAGATCTCAGGCTGTGTACCCTCTAGGAGTCCCCTGACCACCACACTCTTCTTACTTCAAGGGGCTCTGAGACCTCAGGTGTCTCAAAATCTGGTCTCTGGTGTCTTAATGCGGTCTTCAGAAATATGGCGGGCTATTCACCAGAGAAAACTGCTTAGACTTGGGTTTAAGCCAACAGAAAGTCTTTATTAGCAGGGCACTGACTACACTGAGTGTTCAGGATCCCAGTGTAGCCCCAAAGCTTTCTCAAGGTGAGCTTTTTTTTTTTTTTTTTTTTTCGAGACAGGGTTTCTCTGCAGCTTTAGAGCCTGTCCTGGAGCTAGCTCTTGTAGACCAGGCTGGTCTCGAACTCACAGAGATCCGCCTGCCTCTGCCTCCCGAGTGCTGGGATTAAAGGCGTGCGCCACCACCGCCCGGCTTCAAGGTGAGCTTTTAAGAAAAAAAAAAAACATGTTCTGGGTTGGCATACTTCAGTTAATAAGAACAGTTAGCCAGAAGCAGAACTACAGAAGCCAAAAGCAAGTTAGTACATTTATACTTTCCCCGAACTATGTGATTTGATGGATTAGGTCTTTGTTTTAGTTTTGCCAGGTAGTCCTGTTGTTGTGTTGCGTTTTATAGCCTGAATGGCACTCCCATCATGGAGTCAGTTGTGCTAAAATCTGTGGGCCTGTTACAAGAGAACACAAGTGGAGAAGATAATGAGGAGTGTTATCATTTCAGGAGTGCAATACACAATACTGTGAACCAACACTAAAATTTCACTAAGATGAAGACAATCAAGGTGGCTCAGTGGTAAAAGTACATGCTGCCAAGTCTGAAGACCTGAGTTTGAGCCTTAGAACTGCAGTGTAGAAAGAAAGAGCCAATTGAGCAATGGCTTGCACACACACACACACACACACACACACACACACACACACACACACTAATGTAATAACATTTTAGAAATAAGAAAAATCTTAAGATGAAATAGGTGATCTTTATTATCCTTCCTGTGCTCCATTCTTGTCTCTTCATACTCAGTCCTGTTACAACCCATTCACAGGACCCCTTCCTCCCAGCTCACCTCCATCCTCTAGGGACTCAGCCTCTTTTCCACTGCCCATTTCATCTTTTTCTTGTAGTGTGTGTCCATTCTTTTATGGCTCCCACTGGCCCACAGAACCATTTCCTATCCAGAATCCCACAGCTGTCACACTTAACTAGGAACCGGAGTAGGCAGTAGTAACCAAAGAACAGTACAGCCGGGCGGCGGTGGCGCACGCCTTTAATCCCAGCACTCGGGAGGCAGAGGCAGGCTGATCTCTGTGAGTTCGAGACCAGCCTGGTCTACAAGAGCTAGTTCCAGGACAGGCTCCAAAGCTACAGAGAAACCCTGTCTCGAAAAACCAAAAAAAAAAAAAAAAAAAAAAAAAAAAAAAAAAAAAAAGAAAGAAGAAGAACAGTACATACACCCAACAAAGATAAGATGAAATATCTAGACTAAGAAACATTTCAAATGACATTGACTCCAGATGCCTAGATCCTGGAGTTAATATGCAAACATGAACATCTAAGAATAGTATGCTTCCTCCAGAAGCCAGTCACTCTATTGCAATAGGCGCCGAGAAATGCAATATAGCTGCTGAAGCACAAGACAAGGATTTTAAAATAGTAATTATGACTATGTTCAAGGACTCTAAAGAGGATGCAAATAAATGCCTTAAAGAACATGAAAACACAAAGAAGTTAAATGAAATAATGAAAACAATTCAAAAAGAATTTAAAAAGAAAATAGAATTACCACCCCCCACCCACAAAACAAACTGAAATTAAACTGGAAACAAAAAACTCAGCAAGTTCAACAAAAAGCTCATAGGGTAAGTCTTACCTACACACTGACCAATATGGAAGAGGAAATTTCAGGTCTTGTAGTCAAGATAGAACCAATGGATAGCTCCGTCAAAGACGATGTTAAATCTGAAAAAAAAAGGCATAAAACACTCAGAAAATCTGGAACACTATGAAAAGACCAAACCTATAAATAATTTGGATAGATATAGGGGAAGAAACTGACATCAAAGGCACAGAATATATGAATATATATACATATATATTTTTACATATAAAAGATAAAATAGTACACAACATTATTATATAAAATGGTCAGTATGAACAAACGCATCCAGACAGAGAACACTTGTTTTCCAGAATCTAGGAGTCATGGAATATTATAAGTGATATTTATGAGTGCATACTCTATTTGGCGCTATAACAATATTCTTAGATTAAATAATGTGGACATATATCTAGCTGAATATACTTTAAAAATCCAATGTGTACTAGTAAAATGAATTGTTAGTAGATTAATTTTCAATTTAAAAGATTTAAAAGGCTAGAAATAATTTACTTGCTCATAAACATCCTTTAATAAAAATTAGTTATGTGAAAAGTTATGGGAGGTCTACATAATGGGATTATAAGCAGCCACTAAAGAACCATTAGACAATGATGAGACAGGACATGCCATGTGAAAAAGTGCTAAGGTATCTCCTTGTTAAAAACATTTGTTAAGAATAAAAAGCAATACAAATACTGGGCGAACGATTTCACACACAAGTATCTGTGTATGCGTGCACATGTATATATCCCTATTCTCTAAAAACCCCAACATTAAAAAGCCATCATAGTGACTAACCATAGACTTTTCAATTCATATATTTTTGCTGTATTATTTTTTTTTTTGGCACTGGAGAGACCAGCAGTTAACAACATACACTGTTCTTACAGAAGACTTAGGTTCAAGTCCAGGATCCAACATGGTGGCAATGTTGGATCAATGCTCATCCAGTGCCCTCTTCTGGCCACTGTGGGCAATGCAGGGGCATAGTATATATATATATATATATATATATATATATATATATATATATATTCAGGCAAACCACCCATACACACAAAATAAAGTTTTTTTTCTAGTCTTATAATACTTACATCTTATTTATTTAGACTTCTAAAAGGTTTTAGACGTAGGTTGTGGTTGTGCATGACATTAATCCTGGCACTTGGGAGGCAGAGGCAGGCGGATCTCTGAAGCCACCCTGGTCCACACAATGAGTTCCAAGCCAGCCTGGCTGGGCTACATAGTCAGGCCCTGAATCAAAAAACAAACAGTAAAATAAAATAAAATAGTGGTTTAAAAGTCGGCCATAGTGGCAGCACATGCCTTTAATCCCAGCACTCAGGAGACAGAGGCAGATGGATTTCTGTGAGTTTGAGGCCAGCCTGGTGTACAGAGCGAGTTCCAGGACAGTTCCAAAGCTACACAGAGAAACCCAGTCTCGAAAAAAAATCCAAAACCCCCAAAATATGGTGGGGGAATGTTTAGAGGTTGTTCAAGATCATAGTTTTCTTCCTTGAAGCTCTTAGTTTTATAAAACATTCCTAGTCAGATTTGTTCAATAAAATAAAACAAAGAGCAATAAAAGCTGTGTAGTGTCCCTCTGCATAATTTTTATTTTTTATTTTATGAGACTGTTACATGAATTCCATGGTTTTTGTCTTCAAACGCAATGAACAGAAACAAACATGTTTTATATATGCAAGTAAGATAAGTTGTTAGACTTGAAATGAAAAGTGATTGTTCAGGACAGGCTCCAAAGCTACAGAGAGACCCTGTCTCGAAAAACCAAAAAAAAAAAAAAAAAAAAAAAAAGAATCCAATTAATTAACCAATTTCTTCATAAAATAAAATATTAAAACAAGCAAATATCACCCAAAGGTGAGCTCACTTTGCCTTCTGTTCTCATCCTCTGAGCACTGTTGAGTGTGAAAGCAATTTGGATGGCTTAACAGGCCATCAACACAACATTGCCCTCTACTGGTTCTGTGGTCCATACTGCGCGGGATCTATGAGCAAGAAAAAAAAAAAAAAAAAAAAACAACTTGAAGAATGAGGGGAAAAATCATTTTGAAACCTCTAAGGAAAAAGGGCTTTATTCCCTAACAAAACAAACAGTGAATTTTAAAAAAAGCATGTTTTGAGTGTAATGGTGGTTTCTAGGGAAAAGCGAAGATGGGAATATATGTTTAATGAGAATAAAAATGTTGGGAGATTGTAGAATTAGGTGAATATACGGTAACATTATTGACCTACTGCATATTTGGAAATGGTTAAGGTAATAAAAATTATGGAGTGTGCATTTTATCATAATCAAATACAAACAAATGGGGTGGGTATGTAGTTCAATTGGTCTAGAGTTCCATCCTAAGCAGAAATCAGGAATGATGGCAAATACCTGTAATATCAGCACCTGAGAGGTGGAAGCAAAGGCTAAGACTTCTCTAAGCTGCACTGAGACCCTGTCTCAAAAAAATGGGCAAAACTCAAAACAAATCTAGTTGTAGTATAAATGGTCCAGAGGAATGGTAGCAGTCTAAGACTTTATTACCTCAAGTAAAGTTTATCATAAATCAAACCTTCCTGAATTTACTGGAAATTTTAATTCCTGTCATTTTACAGAAATTATCAGTCATTTCTCTAAACTTGCTAAATATAGCTATGGAACAACTTAATCTTAATTTTTACGCTGATATATTTGGTCTTACACACCTATAGAAATATGTATAAAAAGATTAAGAAACTGCTAATTATTTTGACAAATGATGTGGTCTTTAGTTTGAATGATATAAAAGCTGTAGTGTACAGCTGAATGGAGGACTAAATTATCTTCATTTTCATTATTTTTTATGTAAGTTGGTGTTTTGCCTGCACATAGTGAGGGTGTTGGATCCCCTGGAACTGGAGTTACTGACAGCTGTGAGTTGCCATGTGGGTGCTGGGAATTGAACTCAGGTCCTCTGGAAGAGCAACCAGTGTTCTTAACTGCTGCGTCATCTCTCCAGCCCCTGCTGAGGAGTACTCGGTCCCTGGAAGACATTTGGCAATGTCTTGTGGTATTTTTGGTTATCATAACTGAAGTCTAGAGAGTGCTACTCCCCATAGCCCTAGTTTAGAATATCACTAAATGTTCTACTGTCAGGTCACAGTCACACACACACACACACACACACAATCCAACTGCAAAGGTCATCAACATCAAGTTTCAGAAATCTCACGTCAGAGTCTTCTGATTTTGCTCACTTTTTCTCAAACTTGGCTGCAGCTTTTCTTCCATCTGCCATTAAATTCCATTTCTTGCCAGTTCTAGTTTCTCTTGGGAGAGCACCCACACCCATAACTTCAGCTATTACTTGTACAATGCTGACTCCCGTATTATTACATTTTGGTACAAATGTTCTGGTTCTAACCTATCTCTCAATATCCTCTTATTTTTGGTTAAGATTTTCTGTTTTTATTAGTAGTGATTGATATGGTTATCTATAGTTATAGGGCTGAGTTGGGGGGCATATTGTATGTAGGAAAGGCAAAAAGGGTAATGATGGCATTAGATTTTAATCTCATTTTTTAATTGGAAAAAAAAAACATAGGGCCATTGAATTTTACCAAATCCCTATTGGCACCTAATTTATGTAATAGGCTGTGCAGAGTGGTTGGAGGAAGGTAGCCATCTTTTAGGTGTGAGGTAGCTCTGGCCTCATTTTGCACATGAATTATCATAGCTAGAAAAGAAATTCCAATAATTTAATTAATTAAATACTGCAGAGCTTGAGAACAGGAAAGTTTGTTAAAAGGGAATGCTTTTGACATTATGGGTTGAAACTTCTTCATTAAAACAATGAGGGGCAGAAGTGGGAAAGTGTAGTTTAGTTTGACCAGGCAAAGGGACAAAGACATAAAAGTTATTGAGAGATGAAGATCAAAGAAACGCAGAAGCCTTTTCTCGGTTTTGTGGCACCTTCTGGTTACTCTTTCTGGTTTCTTACCATATAACATAGAATATAATAACATGGCACAATAGTAAGATGAGTCATTGTTTTCCATAGCCCTAAGAAAGAAAGAAAATGTTGCCAATTAAACACGAAGTGCCACCAGTTGTCTGTTTTCAGAGAAATATTGGATGTTGGAATGCGGAAAAAAAAAATACAGTGAATTTTCAAGATGACAAAAATTTAAAACTATGGAGGAACCACAGTGGTCCTGGGTTGTATGGCACATGTTGAATTTATTGGGCATCAAGTTCCATAATCGCCTTGAAATTTAACACTGTAGCCAATTAGTCAACATATTTATATACAGCTTTTCAGATGGTTGTACCCGCTTTCATGATTCTGTGATGTGTGTATAAAACTGCACTGTAAAATGCTTAATTTCTTTGGTTACAGCACCCCCGCGACCCTCCCACACACCCATTAATTAAGACATGCCCTGTTGGCAAGTTACAGACAAATTGACATTTTTAAAATAAAACTGTACAAAACTCTCCATAGTTAATTAAACTGTGGGAGAGATGTGCTAGATGTGCTGTGGAAAAGCTTTTTATTAAATGTGCTTTTTTTTTTTTCATTCCACTTTCGTAGAAAGGTTAAAATGGGATGGGAACGGAGCGCTGCGGAGGCGGAGAAGGGATATACGTCTCAGGGATACAGGAAATACGGTAACAGCGAAACCAGGAGGAAGCCAGCCCCGTGCCTGGAGGGGATCCGCCATCTCAGATCTCTCGGCCTTGCCAGGGCCCACCAGAGAAAACTGACGCTCTGGTCCGGCCATACCTATGGGGGACCAACCTTGTGCCTCCGGGAGATCCACGCTCCCACCAGGAAATACGCGGGAACCCAAGCCTCCAAAAAAGCGCTGTCTCCTGGCTCCGCGGTGGGATTATCCAGAAGGGACTCCCAGTGGAGGTAGTACCACTCTCCCCTCGGCGCCTCCTCCTGCATCTGCTGGACTGAAGTCGCACCCTCCTCCTCCGGAGAAGTAGTGAAATAGATTTTTCCCAGCCAAATCAGGTCAGATACTTTCTTTCTCATTTGGGACATCCAGGCTCTCTGAAACTTAATTATGCTTTTCCCCAGCTGTTCTCCCTTTTCCTGTTCTTTCCAAAAAAAAAAAAAAAAAAATAAGAATAAGAAAAAGAAAAAGAGAAACAACACATACAGGCGCGTTGAATGGCTCTTTTACAAAGTAAGCTTGAATGAAGTGGGTATTTGATTGCATTGAGTAATTAAGATATTTCACATGAGATAACTGACTTTTTAAAGTAAACTGCAGTATTTTGATTTTCGTGATAGGCCGCAGTGTAGGGAGGTACTAACAAAATGTTCCCTGGTCGATAAATTAAAACTGAATGGGGATTTACTATACTGTTTTCTCTACTTTTGTGTATATTGGAAATGTTTAGTTCAAGTGCAAAGATGTGCCTAAGGCCTGTAAGATGAGCTCTGAGAACTAGGTTTTTTTTTTTTTAACGTAAAAAGGGATTTAGTAAGTGAAAACAAAAGTTACAAAATGATGCTCGAACCCAAGTACTATAAAAATGTGCTTGTCTGAGGTATTCAGAAATCATGGATGGACCGAGTCACTGCTTGTTAGTAATGAGAGCCATCTAAGACGAAGGGAAAACTTTGGGTGGGCCTTAAAGGGTGAGTGACATCTGCCATATGAGATGGACTGCTGTTTAGGCCTAGTGTTTCCAGGATGAAAGGCTCAGGGCAGGCTTGTTCTGAGGCAGCTTGCCTGTAATCTTGATTGTGTGAAAGAAATGAGCTACAGGCTTTGACCATTTGTGAAGGAGTACGCAGTTTATCTCTCGAAGCAAGGAATATCATATCATGGGCGATTTCCAAACAAGCGCCATTTGTGTTTGAAGACTAATTCTTCCTTTCCGGAAAGCAATAGCCTGTTTAAATGAGCCTTATAGATTGTAAAAACAAAACAAAACAAAAAAACCCAAAACCAAAACAAAACAAAACAAAAAACAAAAAAAGAGGGGGAACCCAGGTTTGACTCAAGTCTCATCAGTCCTTCTTCATCGCTTGCGTTTCTGGAGTCCTTGCTGCGGTTAGGCCTTGCACAGGGAGATGAGGGGGCAGATTGCAGTGGCTGTTGCGTAGCAGGAGTGAAATAGATATTTAAGCAAGTTATGAATAACATTGGCAACTGTGGATCTTCTGGGTTCAGGTTTGTTCCTAAAGCATAAGAAAGGAAGGAGGTTCCATTTCATCTGAAAGCAGCAGATTGTTATTCTATAGGCCTTTCCTCCCCTGTGTTTTTTTTTTTTTTTTTACCTCTATTCAAAGGCAAAATGTGATAATGCAGGCTATAGGGAGAGAGATGCTCACCTAGAAAACAAAGGAAGCTATTCAGGGCAAGAAGTGTGTTGGAGCTACGTAATTTCTCCCCAGTGATTTAAATCATAAAAAATTGTAATGGTGAATACTTAGTGAAATTTTTTGTGTCCCATAAGAAAATGTGTGGGACACACAAAAAAGTTAGAGTTTAATCACACATCCACCAAAGGATGTCTGAATAAGACCAGTAAGTTTGTAAGTTACAAGTGATGAGACACAAAGTGTCCATGTTGAGATTTGATTAAAAAGAAAATGCTTGTTTCCAGGGACTTGATGCTGTAAGCTGCGGTGCAGAACATGCCCCCTTATACTGCGTACCTATTTAATAAGAATTGTGTCATTGAATTGGGAGCTGAAAGGAAAGTAAGGAATTGGAAAATCCAAGGGAAGCTGAGTCAGACTGAATGTGACAGACAGAATGACTTCACCTTGCTTCCTGTTTTCCAGTTGTTGAGAGGTTGCAGTATGATTCCATTTCCTTGGTGCGTTTGTAACGCAGTTCACCCATTGACGACCATGAAGATGCTTGCCAACGCTACCCTGCTTTTGCTGGTGTCCCGCACTTGGAAGTTGTGTTGCTAAAGGTAATCTTCTTGTTTTGTTTTTTTTTCTTTACTAAAAATGCATGTAAAGAAAGAAAAAAGGAATTGAAAATGACACATTCAAAATAACCGACAAAACCCCAAAAGCTAGCATTAATGATAAAATTGAAACCATATGCACCAAAATCTAGCCAGGTAAATCTGTGAGGCACTTTAGTAAATTTACTGCTGATTAGTTTATAGTTTCTGCAAAGTGAGTCTTTTTAAAGCTCATTTTCTAATTGTTACTAGTAAAGGGGAAAATGATTTGTACTTTTATATTGATTTTATAACATGCATCCTTTCTGAATTATATTTTTCTAGTAATTTGTAGATTGTCCTGGGCTATTTTTAATTATATTGTATTGGCACTGTCTTTTTTTACCAATATGCATTTTTTTTAGTTTGCCCAAGAAAATTGTTTTTTTGGGGGGAGGAGGTGTTTTGAGACAGGGTTTCTCTGTGTAACAGCCCTGGCTGTCCTGGAACTCACTCTGTAGACCAGGCTGACTTTGAACTAACTCACAGAGCTCTTCCTGCCTCTGTCTCCCGAGTGTTGGGATTAAAGGCATCGGCAACCACCACCCAGCTGAAAATTAGTTAGTATTCACAGTTAGCTGGAGAGATGGATCAGCGGTTAAGAGCACTGCCTGCTCTTCCAAAGGTCCTGAGTTCAATTCCCAGCAACCACATGGTGGCTCACAACCATCTGGAATGAGATCTGATGGCCTGTTGAGGAAGAGACCTGGTCAGTCGTCCTCCTCAACTTAGACCATAAAACCCAATATGGACAAGTTCAACAGAACCGTCATATATGGGCTGCCCATGCAGGCTTCATCATTGCCAGGACATACATTTTATTCAATTCAATTTTCATAGTTTGCTGAGAAGACTTATTGTGAATGGGTATGGAGTTTTTTTCCATCAAATATTTTGTCTATATCTACTTGCATAAGCATTTTCCCTATTCATAGGACAACATGAGAATGTGATAGGTTACAATAATTTTAATGAATTTCCTTCTTTTGGTTTTAACAAGGCTTTTTTGGGGGGGATGGGGATAGGACAGAGATTAGCCTCCTATATTGGTCTTCAGGAATCACCCTCTTTTTTGTGTGTGTTTTGTCTGTTTGTGTTTTGTTTTGTTTTTTGAGACAAGAGCTTTCACTGAGTCCTGATGAGGATAGTCTGACTGGCCAGTAAGCCCAGGTGACCATGGTCCCTACCTCCCCAGCACTGGGTTTATAAACCTGGCCACCATGCCCAGCTTTTATTTAGGTGCTAGAGTTAGAATTTAGGTCTTTTTGCTTGAATAGTGAGCAGTTTGCTTACTGAGCCATCTCTCCAGCCCTGCTTTCTCTTTTAATTATGTAATCTATATTTCTTTTTCTTCTAGTTCCCTTTCATTTGTTCATTTTCTGATTTAATGAATTGGACTCTAGCCCATTAGTATTTCTTTTCTAAAAAAGTGAAAACTACAAATTATTCTCTACCAGTTTGTAAGAATTTGCTTATTATTTTGTTATACTTTAACAATTATTGCTTTATGATGTCTAAATGATTTTTTAATTTGGCAATTTTATATGTGTGGGTGTTTTGCCTGCATGTAAATATGTATGCTTAATGCTTAGGGATGTCAGAGGAGAGCATTGGATCCTCTGGAACTGGAACTACAGATGGCTGTGAGTGGCCATTTGGGTTCTGGGAACTGAATTCGGCTCCTCTGCAAGAGCAACAAGTGCTCTTAACCACTGAACCAGCCATCTCTCCAGCCCCAGCTGAAGAGTTTTGCTTTTTAAATTTCCAGTTATTTATGCATTCTTTTTAAAATAATTGTATTATGAAACCATTCACCAAACTATAAGTTAAGTTTTATTTTCTGCTACTTTAACGTATTTTTAAACCTTCTTGCAGCAACAACAGAAAAGAAATTTACATATATGCTGTACATCTCAATAGAATTTGGTAATATAAAGCTTTTTTTGCTAGGTATGGTGGCACACACTTTTAATTCCAGTAACCAGGAGGCAGAGACAGGTGGATCTCTGAGTTTGAGGCCAGCCTAGTCTATAGAGTGAGTCAGGCTAGCCTGGGCTACATAATGACAGCTTGTCTACAAACAAAACAAAAACTGAAAGATTTTTTTTCTTTCTTCAATACAAAGATCATGGTTAGGATGTTTAATTGAAATCCATAGTTAAACCATGAGGATATTATAGAAAACCTCCCATATCTTTCTCCACATTTATCAGCAAGTATTTTGCCACATTTGCCCTACCATTCTCTTTCCTTCTGCCATCTAAAAGGAATTTGCAGCTATATTTCTGCTTTACTTTTTAATACTTCACTGTGTTTACTTGGAATAAATACTTTCTCATACATTATCTGTTTTCTTGGTTGAAGTTGCAGTCCAGGATGATGTGTCATACTTAGTTTTATTTATTTATTTTTTTTTTGTGTGTGTGTGTCTTTCTAGTCCTTGATCAGGAAGTTTCTTCAGTTTCTTCAATCTTCTTTGTCTTTGTTGACAATGACAATTTTTCAAAATATAAGGCAATTATTTTGTAGAAGGCTCCTCAATTTAGGTGTCAGTATCATTTCCTTCTTTTTATATTTTGATGATGTATGTTGGCAGGAAGACCTCAGAATTCATATTAAGTTTTTGTCTGGGCATCATAGTCATAACTTGCTCATGATGCAGATGTCATATCCACATTGACTTCTTGATTAAGTTGCTGGGATTTTGTTAGATTAACCCTTTGTTTTCTCGTTACAGTCAATAATTTTGCTCTGAATACTTGTAGATTGTATATCTTTTCTGTTCCTCATCAAACTATCTTCTACTAGTTTTTGCATCTGTTGATTATTCTTGACTAAATGTTTTTACTATGATGACTACAGAATAATAAATTTCAAGCTCCATTTTTATTACATTTACTAGTGTATATTCTACTTGAAGAGAAAGCTTTTCTGTATTTATTTATATTTAAACACCTAAATTTTTATGTTATTTTTATAAAAAGCCTGTTATCATAATTATTTTATTCAGCTTGTTTTCTCTACCCTTTGGCATGTCACCATTCTTTGAGAGATACTTATTTTAACATTTTTCTTCCTTACTTTCAGGCTCATCTTATATTTTATACCCCATGACCATTTCTCTATTTGACTGTGTTCCTGGGAGATCATATTTGCAAACTGAGGTGTGGATCTATAGATCTTTTTTTTAAATCTTTTGTTATTTCACATTTAATTTTAGAGTACAAACATGGTTTCATAGTTGTTGAAATTTGCCGAATGTCTTAGAGAACTTAATGATTACTATTGCTTATATGTTTGTAAGAGGTTTGTATATTCTGCCTGTTATATAAGGGGTCTATAAATATCTGTTAAATGTGTTACCGTGTTGTATAAGTCTCCTAGATCTTAGTAAAGTCTAGGATACATCTTTTATCCCTTTTGTGACCCTTTTCTTAAATCTTTCCTTAGAATCTATTTTGTTTGCAAGATTCCATTGTGGCGATGGCATTTGCTTTTCAGTTCTTTAATCTAGTTATCTTTCTGTTGAGATAGGGTCTTTCTATGTAGCCCTGAGAGGCCTGGATGTAGATGGAGCAGCAGGGCTGCGTACCACCACCCGGCTAGCTTTACACCCGAAATAGTTACACGGAAACTGTATTCCTTTAAACACTGCCTGGCCCATTAGTTTCAGCCTCTTATTGGTTAATTCTCACATCTTCCTTTAACCCATATTTAGTAATGTGTGTAGCACCACGAGGTGGTCGTTTACCAGGAAAGATCTTAACTTGCGTCTGTCTTGGAGAGGAGAAGCATGGCGACTGGCTATGGAGACTGCCTGAAGCGTCTGCCTCACTGCCTTCTACCCAGCATTCTGTTCTGTTTACTCCGCCTACCTAATTTTCTGTCCTATTAAAGGGCTGAGTCAGTTTTTTATTAACCAATGAAATTAACACATAGATACTCCTCCATCACCTGGAACTCACAGAGATCTGCCTGCTTCTGCCTTCTGAGTGCTAGGATTAAAGGCATGTGCCACCATGCCACGCCTCACTCCATTTTTTGCTATATATCCTGTTTTCTTGCATTCTTTAGTTTGTTGTGAATTTAGGGCTCAAAGTAACAACTTTATTATATTACACTGCTATAGATCTGGTGTAGGTTTCATCTGGTTAAATCAGAGTGCTGGCCAGCTGCATTTCTTCCCAGAGACTCTAGAAGACAATTGGTTCTCTGCTCCTTAGGTTGTTGGTAGAACTGAGTTCCTTACAAAGCTAAGAGTGAGAGCCCCATTTCCTTGTTGGATGGCAGCTGATGGTGTCCTGGGCTTTTAGAAGCCCTTCATTTGTGATCCTCTTTCATTGTCTTCAAAACTAACTCTAAGTTGAGTCCCTCTCACACTTAAAACTTCTCTGTTTCCTATTCTCATGCACCCTCTCTATGCTCAGGTAGTAAAAGTATTTCTATGTTTAATATACAATCAGCCAGGGTATGCCACCCAGTTAATCCAGAGGAAATTCTTCTGTCTTCAAATCTGTAACCGAATTATATTGCCAGAGTTCTTTTACCATGTAAAGCGATATAGTCGCCAGTCTTGAGAATTATGACGTGAACCCCTTTATGTACCTATTATTCTGCTTTCCACACATCCCATTATTGCAGTTAACAATAACCGTAATTCAGTGTTTGATAATCCATTCTTTCATTCAACCAGCAGAAATATTTTTGGAAACATATATTAAAGCAAACATCTGTTATATTACAGACATTGTACCAGGTGCCCATACTGCCAAAATAAGATGTCTAACTCACTCACTAAAGCCATAAACCAGTTTGGTAAGTTTCGTAGGAATTAGCACATAATGCCATGTAAGAGAATGCAAGAGGCTATACTGCCTAGATGAGAAATACCAGGATGGATTTTTGTGTGCATCAATGTCTGTGCTGGGTCTTAAAGAGTACTCTTGGGTATTAAGGCTGGGGAGTGGTAAAATGTATTTCTGTTGCTCTGATAAAATACTATGAACAAAAACAACCTGAGGAAGAAGGGGTTTATTTTGGTTTAAGGTTCCAGAGAGACGATCCGTAATGGTGAGAAAGGCATGTCAGCAGTCAGCTGGAGCAAGAGGCTGGCTGATCACATTTTATCCAGGAACACGAAACAGAGAGAGCTAACAGGAAGTGGGACAAGGCTCTACACCGCCAATGGTCACCCCCCACTTCCTTGCTTCCTCCAGAAAGGCTCTAGCTCAGAAAGGTTCCATAACATTTCCTGAAATCCAGGAGGTTGGCCCTGAACTCTGAAGCACCAATCCTGCCCAACCTCCCAAATTGCTAGGATTACAGGCATGTGCCCCCACATCCATAGCATTTCTGAACAGCACTAATCCACTGGGAACCAAGTGTCAAGACTGGGGACATTTCTCATTCAAATCATCATAAGGGCAAGTGGAGAATAAGTAGTGGGACTGTAATGACCAAAAGTACAGAGCTCAAGAAAGCCTGTTCTTTTAGAGGACACAGATAATAGTAGCTATGTCTGCAAGTCATGTAATTTCCTAGGATGTAGGATGAACCTATTGAGTAATGTGGAACATGAATATACAAATTTTGTGCTCTTTACTGAATAGTTTCCAGATAAATCAATATGAAATATAAAGTCATTACAAACGTTTAAGGAAAGTCAAATATGGTAGCACACTCCTTTAATCCCAGCACTTGGAAGGAAGAGGCAGGTGGCTCTCTGTGAGTTCAAGATGAAACTGGTCTATATAGCAAGGTCCAGGCTAGCCCAGGCTACATAATCAGACCCTGCCTTAAAACAGGGTCTCTTATAAGGTCTCCTCTTATAAGGAGAGTGTTATGTTCAAATACCAGTCTTCATACAGAAGATAGCATAGGAAGATACTGGACTGAAAAAGATAGTTAATAATGTGAAAACCCTTCAAGTAATAAAACTCTGAGTTTAGCCACTGGTAGTTAGGATGAAATACAGAGAAATGGATTAAGAATGATTTTTGCAACATTGATCAGATGACATAATATTAATCAGGGTTTAGCCTGTGAAACAAGATCAGTAGGAAATATGGAAAAAGAAATTATATACAATTGTGGTGTATTGACTTGGGTTGATTGCATAAGTCTGAAATCTGTAGAGTAGGCTCATGGGATGGGCTTCCTGAAATTCTCCAGCTCAGGCCACAACTAAGGTGCATATTTCAGAGAAGTTTTATCTCTATTCTTCATGCCTATCAACTGACTAAATCAGATCTCTCTAGATTATCTCCTAGCCCCTTATTTAAAGCCAGCTAGTTGTAGATGTCAGCCACAAGAAAAGCAAAATACCTTCAGAGCTGCCCTGGGACCGTAGATTCTAAGCTAACCAAACTAACAGCAAATGTTCATGACAGATAAGAGTTCTATATAAAGGAAGGCAGTTCTCAAGTTTCTTAATTTATTATTGTGTGAAGTCACTGTCTGAGGGACAGAATGCAATACATGGGATAATTTTCACTATTTTCAGCAAGCTCGCTAGGCAGAGATTCCTGGCAAGCTGGTAAAGCTCTGAGGTGACAAGAGCAGTTTTGGTAAGTACAGTAAAAGCTGCTATCAAGAGTGACCATTTAGGGCAAGGGAACAAATTAGATACTTTAAGCACAAATCCATAGAGAAAATTGTCTGAAATCAACTCTAGGATCATCGACATTTTAAGAGCAGCTGAGAAAGATGAACGAAGGGGAGGTAGAGGGCAGGTTTCGGGAGAGTTTGCTGTCCAGATTTGAAAGAAAATTCAGAAAGCAACTGTCATATATGGCAAAGGGTTTAACATATTGGATTTTTTTTACTTTTGCTTTTTCACTTTTAACACAGAATGATGTCTCTAATATATATATATATATATATATATAATATATATATAACCATAATGTTTCTCTGCTTCAAATTCTTTAATGATTTCCTCATATCTACAATAAAATCTTAAATGGCTTGCAAGATTACATACGCCACGTCTCTCAAGCCTGATGTATTACCATTGAGCACTTTGCCTCACACCAACTGCACAAAAGCCTTTTGTTGCATTTCTTTTTTCTTTTTCCTTTCATGGTTTGTTTTTGTTTGTTTGTTTTGGTTTTTCAGGACAGGGTTTCTCTTTGTAGCACTGGCTGACCCGCCTGGAACTCGCTTTGTAGACCAGGCTGGCCTCAAGCTGCCCAGCTTCATTGGATTTCTTATCCCACTATGATTCTCTTGAACTTATTGTTACTTCATATTTCATATTACATTTGGAGCGCTGACATCTCTGCAGTCTGCCTTACAAACCCGCTTATCAGTCACGGCCTCGGGGGATTTTACCCTAATTCCCTGACTGACCTCTACTTCAAGAAGCCTTGTTTATTGCATCTTTGTAATCATCTTTATTTCTGGTTCCAGTATTTGTTTGCACACATCAATATCAAAATAGTAGACAAACTCAGAAATTTCGGTGTTGCTAAATTCCACCTTGTGGATTGTGAACAGTAGTGTGGGCAACAGAGCTTTGCTGGGTCTGCTTGTTCCTCCCCTTTTATTGAAAATACTTTTTTCTAATACAGTTTCCCCTCCCTCTACTCCTCCTAGCTCCTCGCCACCTGCCCTCTGCTCTGGACCCACACCCTTTCTCTCACTAGAAATGAACAGGCTTCTAAGAGATAACAACATAACAAAAGAAAATACAATAAGATAAAAACAAAGCTATTACATCCAAGTTGGATAAGACAAATCAACAGAAGGAAGTGATCCCAAGATAAAGCACATGAGTCAGAGACCCACCAGTTCACACACTCAGGAATCTATAAAAACACTAAACTGAAACCCATAATATACACACAGAAAACCTGGTACAGACCTGTGCAGTCCCTGTGCATGCTGCATCAGTCTCTGTGAGTTCATATGACCTTTGCTCACTTGATTTAGAGGGCTTTGTTCTTTTGGTGTCTTTTTGCCTCCTTTTTTCAAGGGTTCCCTGAGCTCTGAGGGAGGGATTTGATGGAGACATCCCATTAGGGCGGTGTGTTCAACGCCCCCCACCCCCCGTAATGTGTGGCTGTGGGTCTCAGATTTGTTCCTATCTGCTGCAGGAGGAAGCTTCTCTGATAATGGCCGGGTAAGGTATTGATCTATGAATGTAGCAGAATGCCATTAGGAGTCATTTTATCACTACTTAAAAAAAGGACCAGTCCAATGGAAATCCCTAAACAACCCAGGCTGTTGCAAAGAGAATACGTTGCTCTTCACAAACTGACAGTGGGTCCTATTGCTGAAGACAACATACACAACTCATTGAACATGGAGAGGTCTAGCTGGTGCCTCCATTCTAGTGTCTTTGATATAGGAAGGCACTCTACAGGCTACCAAAAGAGAAACTTAAAATCAACCTAGCCACTACCCAGCCATAGAATCCTTGATCTACAATCTGTCCTGTCTTCAAGATACACTAGTGCAATCATTTATGGCAAAGCTTCTGAGTGTAACCAGCCAGTGTATAAATTGACTTAAGGCCCACTCTATGAGATGGAACCCATACCCAACACTTCTTGGGTGACTTGAGACTAGATAGCCCAGAGACTTAGGGTAAAATAAAATACTACCTTTTTGTTATGTTGAAATGTACAGTTGGCCTTGGGGCCATCTCTGTCCCATTAAACTGTGCTGGTGACAAAACAAGGGTACAATTCAGACTCATCTTTTACTATCTTTAGGTCCTTCAGGCCTACAGCTGGATCAGTGCCCTTGTACTTATTAGAGGGGCTGCAGATCAACAAGAGGCCTTTTGGTATTATGACCCTTTTCCTATTGTCTCTTCACTAGATATGTGAGTTACCGCCCATTCCAAAGCTCCAGAGCCAGGAAACATCCCCTTAGCATGAGCTGACCAAGTCTTTCCCCCTTCACCTTCCATGTCCCATTCTTTCCCTTCTGGCCCACTCCTAATTGGTGAGAGAACAGAAGAGGGAAGAGGAAATGCTCTAAAGAGAGATCTTGGGCCTTTGAGCTATTTGGTGGCCTTCTCTGGTCTCTCTGGTGATGGTCAGTCTATTCTCTGCACATGGGTGAACTGCTTGGTGCTCATATAAGAGACACTCGTGTCTTCTACCTTGTGGATGTCTTTCCTGGCCATTTGCTTGGCTCGGCTCAAGGTTACAGTATGGTCCCCAGCCGCATTCACAGGCCTGTCAGAAAATAATCCTGCAGCAAAATTCTGATCAAGACAGTACTGTGACCAGCACTTTTTGCTGTGGAGAGCTGGACTATGACTTGAATTTTCCTATAGGGCCACAGGGAACTACATGTGTGTGTCTTAACTTTTTAATTTTTTTTTCTTCTTGTAAGAGCAGGAACCAGGGGAAACTGAGAGGGCCAAAGGGAGGGGAAAGTCAAGTTGCTGCTTGAACAGGATTCCTGTAAGCCCCCTAGCTGTAAGTCCCTAGTTTCTTAGCCTCTTGCTCAGCACTTTCTTCGTCTTTCCTAGTGGTTGGAAAGGTTCGAGGACCACATCAACAGATGGGCAGGGAAAGAGTTTTAGCTGTGATCTGTGACTATCCAGAGGGAAGTGGAAGTAGTGCCCATCAGTGGAAAGCACAGAGTAAATGCCAGTAGCATATGTCTCCTGGCTGACACTTTAACTGGACTTACTGCAAGAAGGAAAGGCACCTTGCTTCCACTGCTTGGGAGCACTCTGAGAAGGGAGAGGCAGATATGGTGGTAGGCTCCCACCAGCAGAGGCCTGGAACTTCCAAGTACAAATGCCTAACCATTCTACTGTTGTGTTCCCGCCCCCCCCCCCCCCCCACTGGTGTTCCTGTGAGGAAAGGAGCGGCCCAGTCCAGCATGCCTGTATCAGGATTGGTCACACTGCTGATCTTCACAAAGGATACTAGCATCAATGGCCCAATGCCTAACCCCACATGATTTAATGTTAAGGTTCATTGGCCTCCATGCTGCTACCTGTGTTGTCCTAGGGTTTCACCTTTGGAGGTGATGGGTCTCTAGAACACTAAGTGCATATAGAATACTATGCCATGCAATGCTGGTATTTTCTTCAATATAACCAATGCTTTCTCTTCACTTGTTCTTCTTTCGAGGCATAGGACACATTGGGAATGCACGGAGCTTCTTGGCAAATTTGAAAGTTGTCCTCCCAATGCATTCTGGCATTTTTCTGTGGACTGAATTGAGAAATAAGTGTTCTGTGCATTCTTTAAGTGTTCTGTGCATTCTTTACGGGAACATCAGTTAAATATGAGTCCAAAACCAAACTCACAAATAGTAGCAAATGTCTGTCATTCATCAACCACTGAGCGACTTTTCCTAAGTTTTGTACTAGATACAAGGCCACTACTTCAGCTGTGAAAGATAAGAGGGGGGAGAGACGTGCAGATCTAGATAAGTGAATGTTGGGATTTCCCCTTTCAATGTCGCACAATCTCTTTCAAAAATAATTAACTGTAATCTCTCTGCATCTTTTTATGGTTTTTGTCCTACCATTTCAAATCATACTAAAGTGTGCATCTTACTCTTTACCTCCTTCACTCCTTATATTTTGTGTGCATTGATGCTTTTCCTATTTGAGGAAAGGACTACTTTCTCTGACTTGTCTATATTGCCTATGTAAATTGACATTTACTTGGTACAAATGAAAGTTTTTCACTTGTCCATCAGCCACAATGTGTTTCTTAACACCTTTTGTCTTTGCTTGTTTTCTCTACTGTTTCTCTAGGGATTATTGGTTGCAAATATATAGACATTTTGGAAAACAAAGCAAAATATGAGTTCATAAACCACTGCATCATACATTAAGCATATAGTTCATTGATAAAAAAAACATGCCTATCTTGTATGAGTCCCTGGGCTTGTTTCATAGCACCAAAACGCCTCCTAAAATAAATACAAGACCCAGTGTATTATATTATATTTGGAAGGAAAATTTAAATCTATTTAGCAGGTTAGTGTAGCTTTTACTAAGGTCTCCAATGGAATTTTAAGTATAAATTCTTTTAGATAGCCTCTTGCTATGGAGCCCAGGCTTGCCTGGAACTCACCACAGTGGGGTGCTTTCAGTCTCCTGATCTGACTACATTTACCTCCCAAGTGCTAGAATTCCAATCATGTGTTACCACATCCTGCTTATAATTTGTTTTTCAACAGGAAATACTAGATTTAAAAGAGTTAAAAGCAATTTTTAATAAATTGTTTATATAACCTCATAATTGTGCTGATATGTAGCTATCAAATGTTTATTTTGTATTTCATAATCTTAAGGTAAAAGAGCTACTAGTTCTGAGGTCTGTCTCATGTAGAGACATGAAGAGAATGGATTATTATACCTATTTTAAGAGAGCACAGTTGGCCCTCCATCAAAGGCTCTGTGTTGGTGGATTCAGTTAGCTCCAGCCCCAGTTAGCTCAAATGTCCTTTTGTTGCTATGGTTGTCCTATACTGTATTAGTGAATTTATGATTGTTTTGCTGGTAGACTTTTTTATATGACTACTTAAACATTATAACAACTATTTGCATAGCATTTATATTGTTTTAGGCATTGCAAGTAATCTATGATATTTATATATGAGAATGTAAGCATGCATGTCTTTATATGGAAATATGATGCCAATTTATACAAGGGAGTGAAGTATCAACAGAGTTTGTGATCTATTTCCTGGCAGGTAGATACTTGGGGAAATTTGAAATTTGGTTTGCCTATAATACAACAGGCTTAGAATATATTTGGATATTTATGAAAACAATTGGAACCAGGTGGTAATAGCACATGCCTTTACTCCCAGTAATCAGGAGGCAGAAGCAGATGGATCTCTTTGAGTTTGAGTCAAGCTTGGTATACAGAGTGAGTTCTAGGCCAGCCAGGACTACACAGAGAAATCCTGTCTCAAAAAACAATAAAAGGAAAACAACTGGAAAGATACTCCATGCCCTTTATTTAGAGAATTATTAAGTTATAGAATCTTGTTATATACATATTCAAAAGAGAATATTAAATCTATAATATATACTAAATATAAAATAAGTAATGAAAACATTGCATAATGTGTATTATATAAACTCATTTTAATAACAAATGGGAAACCTACATATTTGTCAATATATCTGTTTATGATGATTATAAAAATGTGGAGCATGTACTCTAGACCACATCTGTCAACCTGCAGAGACTAGAAATGGGACTTATTGGGAAAAAATTACTAAACTTTTTTTTCTCTTGTTTTTTTAGACATAGGGTCTTACTTAGCCAGCCTAATTATCCTGTCTCAACTTCCCAAATGCTGAGATTACAGGCATGTATGCACTACACCCAGTTTCTAATCTTGTCTTTATACATTTTATATTTATCGCTTATTACTATACCTATCTTAAAATAATTTTAATGAAACTTTCAAGCTTGTATATAAAGAAAGAAGTCATAAACAAATATGAAGACAGTTGATACACACTCCGGTTACATTAATGCACACATACAAATGTGTATAATGAATAATTCATTAACTACTTCTAATAGCATACTAAATGTCCTGTCTTTTAGTACAAAAACATGAATTAAAAGAATGGACAGGTCATGGAAGACAGAATGTATGTGGTCAACCACGATGAATGACTTTGTGCATTCTTTACTGGAAGTCAAATGGCAGTTTAATCTATTGAAACCAAAACTGAACATACAAACAGGAGCCACCCCCATTCTGTCATAAATCAACTGTTGTGGAACTTCTCGTTTGTACTAACTATATCATACTCAATGCCACTCAACAACTGAATGATTAAAGAAATTAACATTGTCATATAAAGTAAAGTAGTATTGTGAACCAATAAAATATTGAGGTAAGACAGTTTTTATAAAGAATGTTTATGAAGTGAACTTGGTGGGTGTGGTGGTGTATACCATAATCTCAGCACTTGGGAAACACAGACAGGAGGGAAATCCCCAATTTTACAAATTCACTATTAGTTCATTCTATTTGTAATAGTCAAAATTCTTGGGAGATGGCTCAGTAGGTAAAGTGCTTGCTGCATGAGTGTGAAGCCCTGAGTTCGAGTCCCCATAAACCAGGTAAAACTGGGTGTGGAACCACACATCTGTAATCCCAGCACTCCTACGGCAAGATGGGAGGTGAATCCTTGGAAGCTTGTGGGCCAGCTAGCCTGGCCTCCGCACCTGTGACCAACAGAGAGACCCTGTGTCAGACAAGGTGGAAGGTGAGAACCAACATCCGAGATTATCTTCTGACATCCATGTGCACATAATGGAACATGTACACCCACATGTGAATGCATACACATGCACGCACACATACACACACACACACCCTATAAACACACAGAAAGATGAATTCTCCATAATCCTCAGTTTTATAAATGAAAATGCCAAATATATAATATGTGAATTGCATACAATGAAAGTATAAACAGTTGAAAGATTTTTTAACAGCATCAGCATTTTTCCAGGTATGTATTTTGACCTGTCTTTCATTTGTGGAGTTGATGAAAGTGGCCCTATATAAGAATAAACCGATTTTATTGTTTTTCATAAGTAAAAGTTGAAATCATACTCGATGCCATTTAACAGAGGAATAATTTAATAGGTAACATTGCCATATAATACAATGAGACAACTGAAATAGTGAGACAAGTCAATTTTTATAAAGAAATATTATTAAGGGAGCAGGGCATGGTGGCACACACCCATAATCCCTGCATTTGGGAAACAGGCAGGAGGGAAATTCTGAGTTTGAGACTAGCCCTGGCTATACAGTGGTAGTGAGATATTATCACAAAAAGAAAAACAGAACTTAATTGTGTAAAAACTTAGTGGAGAAGTATATAAATTGATGATGTAATTCATATTCCAAACTCCAAGTCTAAAATACTATATTGTAACCAACATGTAAGTGTATGTACATACATACATACATACATACATACATACATACACAATGGTAAAGAAGTAATTGATGCTGATGTTTTTATCTGGAGACAGAGGGAAACCTGAGGAATGGTAAAAGTCTGGTGACAAGAGGGTTTCTATTTATGTTGTTTAAATATGAATTTTCTAAAGAATGTAAGAAGGTAGTCAAGGGCCGTGAAGCAGCACTGGTCCTAGGAAAGCAAGAGCCGCTGAAACAGGAATCCAGCAATTCTCTGGGAGAAAATTACACTAAGGGTAGTAGAGACATCTGATCTCGTTGACACAAAAGCCTTTTTTTTTTTTTTTACATTCAAACACATTACCGAGCATTAGCAGATTATCAGTACCCTATGGTCTATTCTCCTATAGCCTGCTTAGAAGGGGATCTGAAGCATTGCCTTCTGAACACATGTTTGACCTGTATAATTGCATTTTCTCATTGTAAATGAATATGTTTCTCTTTTTATATCTTTCAGTATTATGATGTAATGACTGTGATTTCACCTCCAGAATTTGGATGAATTTAGGACGTGGGCAAGATCGGGTTGTATACTTCTAGGACTGAAGGCCATGGTGTGTGTGGATCATGGTAAACTCACCAAAGCAAGCCCTTGACATGGTCCTGCAGAAGCCAATCATTGCTTTCTTTTGTTGACACCCAGTCTTTGCTGTATTACATTAAAGTTGCATAAATGCATTAATGTTCAAATAAGTTTTGTCTTGTTGCTGTGTTATAGCTATGTGACTATCATATACTAAATTTTGAGTTTAAATTAAGTATTATGTGAAAATTCTAAATATAAAATATTTCTAAAATTAGTCCCCAAATTTGACCTTTTTCTACATATGGCCATCTAATCATCACGGTAGTGTGACTATTGCAGGAAAGGCATGGGTAGGTGAAAACTTAAGAATTAGCTTGCCAGTAAGCTACATTAACTGACAGTTGATTTATGCCGTATTATGGCCTGCCATAGTAATCCTCATCCTGGATTCCACATCTTAACTATTTTCTTGGTCAAGATGGTTTGTGGGCTTGTTTTTCTAATTTGCTACTTCATAAATGGCCAGAATTAAATACAGTGAGTATCCTAATTACAAATATTTATAGGCATTGTGTGGTGAAATCACATATAATATGGTAAAACTTTAATTGCGTATTCTTACACTTGACATAGTTAATGAATTGCTCATTAAATGTGCATGATTAGGGGTTTAAATGACAAACGATGTAGCTGAATGCTAAAGCACTTGCCTAACACAGCAGGCCCCCGGATTAGTCCTCCAAAGTGCCAGAGCCTAGACCAGGAATACTGCCAGCAAGGGTTCGGGGGAGGGATTAGAGATTCACAGGAATATTGTGTATGTACTATAACAACTGTAAGACAGAGGTATAAGAAGGAGAATTCTGTCTTCTGAATTATAATAATGGAAAAGTACTTTTTTCTAAGTACACAGCATATCCGAAAGCAATATATAAACATGCCTATAGGTTAGTATATATAATGATCACATAATTTGTTCAAATAATAGTTAAAGCTGAAAAATATTTTTGAAAAGGTGAGAAATGTATTTTATTCTGAACACTGAAATTAGTCCTTGCCCTAGAAGCAAGGGATCTGGAAAAAAATAATCACAAATACACTGATAATTATTTCTATTCCATGCACAATTAATACATTCTGAGCAAGGACATTATAAACGCTGTATCTCATTGCCCTTTAGAGCTTTAAAACTATTGAAGGAACACAAAAACTACAAACAGAAATCATGGGCTTCTTGAACCCAATGGTAACTGGTGATAGGCATGTCATGGGCCAAAGACTCACTAGTGTCCAGATGATGCCAGTTTCTGAAAAATGCAGTGTAATCTGTATCCAGTTCACGTTGCCTTCAGAAGTTCCAAGATAATATGGAGGTCACAGAAAAGTGATGGAACTCGAAGAGCCAAGATACCTTATTTTTCCAGATATGAAAATTTCATACAGAAGTACAATGGGCAAAATGGTGCATGATAGACATATTGATTAATGAAATAAAATCAGCAACCTAGAAACAAGCTGTCATTTTTATGGACAATTTCTGAAAAGGTACCAAGCAAGGCTAAAAAGAATGGTGTTCTTGCCAGATGTTGCTGCGACTAGTGGCCATCCACATACAAAAGAATGAAGGTAAATGTCCACCTGACATGCATTCAAAACATAACCTTAAATATATCAAAGACATCAACCCAATGGTTACATTATAAAATTCTTGGAAAGAAACAGGCGTATTTGTCAGCTCAAATTATCTATTGTAGATTTTGTGCAAAAAGAACAAGTTACAATGAGAAATGTGGGTAATCTTGATATTATAATTACATATGTTATTTTAGTCAAAAAATTAAAGGATTATTTCAAAGAGCACAATCAGGAGAGGAAAGTGGTGGGCTGGAGACTTCTAGCATTTTCCTATATCTGCTATATTAAAATAAAGCAGAGGTTTGTCTTTAAGGAGAGGCGGTGATTTGGAAAAGTATTTGAGTACTTGAGCAACAATAGAGGCCAGGAAATCTAGAGATATTGGATGTTAAATTTATAAAAGAAACAACAGTAGAGACTAGGGGTGGTTATGCATTCCCCGTTTCACCCCTTCGAAACAGGATTTCTCTGTGTATCCTTGGCAGTCCTGGAACTTGCTCTGTAGACCAGACCAGCCTCGAAATCAGAGATCTGCCTGCCTCTGCCTGCTGAGTGCTGGGATTAAAGGGGTACTCCACTGCCTCTGCCACCACCACCTTTAATGCATGCCTTTAATCCCAGCACTTGGGAGGCAGGTTCATTTCTGTGAGTTCCGGAAACCATGTCTCAGAAAACCAGGGCTGGAGGGGACAACCTTGCATTGACGTTTGATCACAACCCAGGCAAGAAGTCAAAATGCCCTTCAGTGGGACAGTGGGGCTGTAAGTTGAAGAGTCCCACAGTTCTTGCATTCTGCGAAAATACAGTTTGAAAAACAAAATGGGCCACTAGTGGTTGGGTTGGCGAGGTGGTGGTGCACCTCCTTTTATCCCAGCACCCGGGAGGCAGAGGCAGGCAGGTCTCTGTGAGTTCAAGGCCAGCCTGGTCTACAGAGTGAGTTCCAGGGCAGCCAGGGCTACACAGAGAAACCCTGTCTTGGAAATCCCAACCACCCCCCCCCCCCAAAAAAAAAGAAAAGAAAAAAGCAGCGAGGGGGAGGGGGCTGGGCACCTGTGACTTGCGTAGACGTCGAAAACTGGAGGAGTTCCCTGAACTCTCTGTTTGTTCACTGGTGCAGTGGCACAGAATCCTAAAGAGTGGTCTTACCATCAAACCTAGAGATCAGAGGTACTTTAATTTATGTGTCTCCAAGTCCCAACAACCTCTCTTCAGTGCTTGAGACTAAACTGAGGGTGTGGCCCCCAAGAAACTTGTGACTTGTGTGCATGTTCACATACAGCAGTCACATAAAGCAGACATTTCTTCCATTTTGAAACATCTGAGAACCTCTTGGAAGCAGCAAGCACAGGACAGACACGGATCTCTCTGCACCAGGCCCTCTGCGTATACAAAGTCAGCACATCTTAGTTTTCATAGTAAAAGAATAAGAGAAGAGAGAAAAGAAAGGTATTCCTGTTATATGAATATATACACGTGTATTTGTTATAACACACGCATTAGTTACACTTTGCTCTTGAACTACTCCTGAAGTTGCAGCTAACATTTGTAACCACCTTCTACTACCTATCCTCTTAGTCTTCACCAAGCACAATAGCTGGTCCTAGTTCTTAAACTAGTAGGTTGACATAAAATATCATTTCAAAATGTCTGAGTAGTCCTGCTTGGATTGGCTTGTACTTTTACACTGAATTTAATTATAAGTCACTTTCCTTAAGGAGCTTCCAATATTCCACACAAGCTCTTCTATACCCGAATTATAGCCTAGCAATCAAGTCCCTGAGAATCACTGGCTTTAGCCAGGATAACTTTCTTCTTTCACTGTTAGTTCAGAGGCATGAGGAACCCAAATTGAATGATTATAGTATCTCTTGGCAGAAGGTGTTCTATTACTTTCTCTAAAAACAAAAGCCTCTAGGCCAGTAGGGTAAAAAACACGTGGTAATAGGAAGTAAAACTTTTATTAAGTGGATCACTACAGGTGCTTCCACTATCATTTCCAGCTCTTTATTTCTGAACCTACAAATACTGACTCAGAGAAATAACACTATATGATGGCCATGGATTCGGAGCATATGTGGTCTTTTGGAGGAGCTCATTCTAGTACAGCATGTTACTGCCTCCTAGATGGTCCTGTAACTGAATCTTCAGAGTGATATCCCATTGTCCTATGTTGGAGGACATTGGCTATAAGATAGTGAGCATGGTATTTAATCTCAAAATAAGTAATAAAATAGGTCCAGAGTCTTATCTTTCTATGTCAGTTCACTGTAGGGCAAACTTCTTTAAAGCAATAGCCTCATTCTAAGAGATAAAATATAGTTTATTAGGTATAGGAGCCATGAATATTTGGGTGACTCCTGTTATTTGCCTATGCCTTTTAAATCTGCATGAACCCCACCATGCATATGCTTACTTTCATTTGATGATAGACAGTTTTGTGCATGTACATATATTCATTTCATGACAAGAAAATCATCACGTCAAACTTGGTGGCCTCTATTTATACATTCAATTTCTATGAATGCAGGCCAAGCACTATATCTAGAAAGATGAACCGTTATCTTGTTTCAAAGGTTCTCCACGATGGGACATATAGAAAAACCTGCCAAAGACTTCAGACAGCATCCTTTCCCATCATAGAGAATTTCCTCAAGTACCATATTCATTATGATGAATATGAGTCACACAGCAGAGCAACTTGTAAAACAATCTATGTCTGTTTTAAAGCCTTTCTTCTTGTAAGACCAACATAAAGCCAGCAACTCCTTGGGTTATACTTACTAAATGGAAAGATTTATACATTTTGATGAAGAATATTTTGCCTAAAACACCCAAATGAGATCGTGAGGCATGCTCTCCTTTCTTGGTTCCTAGAAGAACAAGATGAAATTTCATTCATTCCTGCAAGTGTGTCTTGACAATCTTCCCAAAATTGATCTGTTGATACATATTTAGTCAAACAACTAAACTATTCATCTTCACCCAAATTTATGCTTTGTTTTTCCACCTCCAACTTTATACCCTACAACCATAATATCCATTGTTAACAAGTTCTCTGCATTGTTCTGCTTGAAGAAATCATAGAGCTCTAGTAGGTATTTCATAGTTTATTACAATGCATCACTAGTCAGACTTTACCTGTCAATTACCTCACTTGTACAGCCTTGCTAGGATTTGATTATGGATAACTCTCTAGATAAAGAGATAAGTAATAGGGCCATACCTTGAGGGAAAAGAGTGCTGTCTTGTTTGAGATTACCATGTTTTCAAAGAATGGAAGATCAAAATGTTAGGATTCAGGCATCTGTATGGGCCTGCCCTTGGAGTCTTAACAGAGTATGACCTCAGCTGTAGGAAGTATGAACACTCTCTGTGCAAATTTGCTACATTACCTTATAAAAGGCTGGCCTTGCCCACCTCTCTCCTCTCCTCTCCTCTCCTCTCCTCTCCTCTCCTCTCCTCTCCTCTCCTCTCTACTCCTCTCCTCTTCCTCTATTCTCCTCTCCTCTCCCTCTATTCTCCTCTCCTCTCCCTCTATTCTCCTCTCCACTCTTCTCTCCTCTCCTCTCCTCTCCCTCTGCTTCTCTCCTCTCCTCTCTTTTCCTCTCCCTCTCCTTCGCCTCTGCTCTCTTTTCTCCTTGCCTCCTCTACTTTCCCTCTTCTCTGCTCTCCGTCTCCTCCTTTTCTCTCCTCTCCCTCTCTTTCTCCTCTCCTCTAATCTCCTTCTCCTCTCCTTTCCTCTCCCTCTCTTCTACTCTCCTGTACACTCCACTTTTCTCCTCTCCTCTCCTCTCTTCTCCTCTCCTTTCCTTTCCTCCCCCTGTCCTTATCCTCTCCTATCCTATCCTCTCCTCTGCTCTGCTCTCCTCTCCTCTCTCTTCTCTACTCTCCTCTCTCCTCTGTTCTCTTCTACTCTCTCTTCTCACCACTCCTCTCGCTTCTCTCCTCTCCTCTCCTCTCTCCTCTCCTCTCTCCTCCTATAGCTCTTCTCTCTTCTTCTTTCCTTTCCCTCTCTTCTCCTCTGCTCTGCTCTACACCCGTCGCCTCTCCTCTTTTCTCTTCTCCTCTCCTCTCCCCTCCCCTCCCCTCCCCCCCTCTCCTCACATCTCCTCTTCTCTCCGGTCTTCTCCCTCTCCTCCTTTCCTCCCCTCTCCTTTCCTCTTCTATCCTCTCCCCTCCAATCCTCTCCTCTCCGCACTTCTCCTTTCCTCTCCTCTCCCTCTATTCCT